>NC_048586.1:15075000-16275000 GCF_013265735.2 Oncorhynchus mykiss | reverse complement strand
CACAAACAAACTAAGAAACAAAGTACATCAAATAAGCTCTATCTGAGCAACAAACTCACAAAACATACCAACTTCCCAGCAATGAACTCCCATCAAAATCAACCTCTAGCAAAATCTCTGCAATGACCTCCAAGCAAATCTCTCTATCACAAACAATCGCTCTACAATGACCTTGTATAAATCTCTCTAGCAAATATCTATCACAAACAATCACTCTGCAATGACCTTGTATAAATCTCTCTAGCAAATCTCTATCACAATCAATCGCTCTGCAATGACCTCCCAGCAAATCTCTAGCAAATCTCTCTAGCAAAATCTCTCTATGCAATGACCTCCCAGCAAATCTCTCTCAGCAATCCCTACCTCCAAAAATCTCTCTCTCCTGAACAGAACACTGGCTTTTATATAGCTTCAGAATGAATGTGTAACTGGAGACAGCTGTGTCTTGACGAGGGGGCGGGGTCAGCTCTCCAATTAGCCCTGGAGTCGACCAATCAGCTGCTTGAGGGATTTCAGGAAGCCATTTCCTGAAATAAAACACATGCAAATACACAAACTACAACACATAAACTGGGGAACGTAACACGCCCACCACAAAAATTGCAAACCTAGTTTTGCAATAACAAAAGCCATCGCTTCCCCAGTTAGTAAACCCGTGATAGAGCGTCAGCAACCACATTCGCCGAGCCCTTCACACTTGGAATGTCCTGAAACACACTGAGAAAACTGTTTATCAATAGGATAAGATCCTTAGTTTGATCATTATCCAAATGTTCCATTTGAGAGAGTAACTTCTTCAGCATCTCTGAATTACATGGACGTTCACCTTGCTGTAACGTCTGGCGTAACTCCAACCCGTCCTCCTTATCCTCATCTAGGTCCCAGCCAGGCTTCAGCACCACCGCAGCCACACTGGAGACGGCGGGCTGGACCGGCTTACTTGAGGAGCTGTCGGAAGATTCACGCACACAATATGTTTTCAGCATGTTAACATGACACACACGGGAAGAATGCCTTCGATCTGGTGTCTTTATCACATTATTGGTGTCATTGATTTTCTTTTCCACCAGATATGGTCCAGAAAAACGTGCTGACAGAGATGAGCCAGGGATTGGCAACAAAACTAAAACTTGATCCCCTGGTGCAAATGAACGGCCAACAGCCTTTTTGTCATAATGCAACTTCATGCGTTTTTGAGACGAGGAGAGAGACTTTTGGGCTAACGCACATGCGGCGTGCAGTCTCTCCCGCATCTTACTGACATATTCCAACACATTTTTAGGGGCGCTACTGGGTGTAGGAGATAAGATATGCTCCTTCAAAACTTTAAGCGGACCCCGTGGGGTGTGTCCAAACACAAGGTCAGCAGGGCTGAACCCTAAGGACTCTTGTATCGTTTCCCTTATAGCAAATAGGACAAAGGGCACGCCCTCATCCCAATCGGTACTGGTATCCATACAATACTTGCGTAGCATTGCCTTCAGCGTCTGATGCCAGCGTTCTAGAGCCCCTTGACTCTCTGGATGATACGGACTGGAGACCTGATGGGAAATACACAATGTCTTTAACACATTTGAAAACAGTTTAGACATGAAGTTGGATCCCTGATCAGTTTGGATTACTTTAGGGAGTCCAAACGTAGAGAAGAACTTCACTAGTGCCTTCACCACAGTCTTAGCCGTTATAGTACGGAGAGGAATAGCCTCTGGGTATCGAGTAGCACTGCACATTATTGTTAGTAGGAACTGGTTACCTGACCTGGTTTTCGGCAATGGACCTACACAATCAATTATCACTCTTTCAAATGGTTCCCCCACCACAGGAATCGGGCAGAGTGGCGCTCGTGGAACTGTTTGATTCACTTTCCCAGTGAGTTGACATATGTGACATGTTTTACAAAATTGGACCACGTCAGACTTCAAACCTGGCCAGAAGAAATGACGAAGGACCCGGTTATAAGTCTTTGTGATCCCCAAGTGTCCAGACCACGCCTGGTCATGGGCGAGTGACAGCACCTGCTGTCGGAACGGTGTAGGAACAACCACTTGACACACTTCACTCCAGTCATTAATGGTGTCATGAGATGCCCATTTACGCATCAAAACTCCTGCTTCCATAAAGTAGGCGGTCTCTCTAGTTTTTGCTTCCTCAATGGAAATTACCGAAGCAAAACACTTGCGAAGACTGGTGTCTTCTTTTTGACATTCAATCACCTTCTCAGGGGTGACAGACAAAAGAATGTCATGTAATTGGGGCACAATTTCGTTTTCCCCTGCCTTAGTTTTTACGGGTGTAAAAACTGTCGGCATTGCAGAAGGCATACTCGGTGCATGATCTTCTACCTCAACATTCTCAAAAATGGAACTAGCCAAATCCACCACATCTCCTAGCTTGCGAGATTGTGCCCTCGTTAAGACACAAGCAGGAAAAACATGTGGAAATGCTTGAACCAATTTCTCATCTGTAGTTCTGATTTCTGGATTGTCTACTACCTCTAACACAGGAATGACATTACCACCAGCAATATCATTCCCTAGTAGCAATGTGACTCCTTTTACTGGCAGTGTAGATACTACACCAACACGGAAACGTCCTGATACCAAGTCTGACACTCAGTGGACCCAGTGTAATGGTACAGGTACGGTTTTTGTCTCTATCCCCTGTAATATGACATGCGAGCCACAATACGTTTCAGGAGACCAGGGTAAAGCATCAGTAATGATTACTGACTGCGCCGCCCCGGTGTCTCGTAGGATTTGGATAGGCCTTTGATCAGCTTGTTCTCCTGTTAAGGAAACATAACCAGCAGAGATAAACGGAGCATAGACAGGATCCGGTTTCTCAAATGCTGAATCAACAACTCGATCCAATGGACGAGCCAAAGACTTGACTAAACCCAAACTTTTCATTTTTGGGGACGGTGACTGGGACTGTTTCGGTTTATTTTTCAAAACTGGGCAGTCCGCAATCACGTGACCCTTTTGGTGACAGTAAAAACATTCACAGATTTCATGAAAAGGCTTAGGGTTGTCAGAGGAAAAGCGACCTGAACGAGGAACTGATGACGTAATCGTCCGGCCTTCAAAACGTGGTGCACCTTAGACAGTCTTGTGTGTCAAAGCGTACTCATCTGCCAACACTGCTGCTTGGGCCAATGTCACCACTTTCTGTTCATTTAAATGAACTACAATTCTATCTGGGAGGTTGCCTTTAAAGTCCTCCAACAGCATCAACTCCTTAATATCAGCAAAGGTGTTAGCTTTGCTGGCTGAACACCAGCGACTAAACAGAGACTCTTTGTCCCTAGCAAATTCAACAAATGTACGGTGAGATGTTTTTTTGTGATTCCTGAAGCGCTGTCTATAAGCTTCAGGCACCAACTCATAAGCCCGCAACACGGTAGTTTTAACTGTATCGTAGTGTAAACTGTCTTCCAGGGAGAGAGCAGCTACTACTTCCTGGGCTTTCCCAGACAATTTACATTGTAACAGGAGCGGCCAAACCTCGAGTGGCCAATGCAGTGCAGCGGCTACACGCTCAAACGCAGAGAAATAAGAATCCACTTCCGACTCTCGGAATGGAGGGACTAAAGCTATGTTTTTACTCACATCGAAGTGGGTTTGATGATGAGCAGCTTGTGGAGTCGTATTGGAGCCAGCGTCTAGCTCCAGTTGTCGGATCCTCACCTCCTTGTCAGCTTCTATTTTCCTAATTTCTTAATCTCTTTATCTTTTTGCTCCCTTTCTAACCGAGCCAGCCTCACCTTCAGCCTAGCAGTTCCATCTGAACGACCCGAAGCAGAAGATAAAGGATCGAATCGGGGCAATGTAAAAGGGGTACTGCCCTGTCCTTCGACTTGGCAACGGAAGGTCTACCCGTCTCCTCTCCTTGCAATGAGAGAATCCATTCTCTCACTAAACCCTCCCTGACTAGCACCAAAAGCTCAGCCTTTAGGGCTTTCTCAGGGAAAACAAATCCATAATGGTCAGCTATTGTTTGGTGAGGTTTCGTAAAGGTCTACTTAAGGTCTACTTTACGAAACCTCACCAAACAATCAATAGAGGGCGCTTCAAAAAACTTGGAGATGGCTGAGGCAGCCATCTTATACAATGCAGTCTACTGAACACACTAACTAAACAAGTCATCCAAACTCACAACATACCGTCACACCTCAATCACTAACCACAGAAAGCTCAGAGCAGCAGGGTCCGGTGGGTTTAATGGAAATATCCCGGATGAGACCCCATTATGTTACGCACGCCTCTATGAAGAGGGAACGCAACACCCTGCTACAACTAAACTCTCCGTGAAACGAAAAAGGTATGGACTGTAGGTGCGAGTAAGAATGACAACAGACAGAATGTGGACTTTATTCCTTTACACGGTAATATGGGGAAAAGGGGCTGGACGGAACCAAAGCAAAGAAAGTAAATCTCAAAGCCTCTCTCTCCAATACTGTGAAAATGCCTCTTTCTGAATGCTTCCCCTGAAGAAGCAGGTTGCCTGAAGACAAGAAGGTCACATGGATTCTATACAGACTGCCACCTTGCAATAGGTCATGTCTGATGCCATTCAGGTTGACTAACATACCTGCTCTTGGATTTTACCTGTTTTTTTTATTTATTGAAGGTAGGTACTCTATGCAGTTTCCCTGAGTAAATGTGCACTGAAACACATCATCAAATTATCTGATGAGCTCTGACTAGTAAATGTAAGGGCTATAGCACTCAGATGATAAACCACACATTAAGTAGGATATTGTACAGAACATAGCTGGTCAAATAATCATTGTAAACTTGTGATATTTTCTAAAAGAAAGGGAGCAGGAGAGGGAGAGAGTAAGGGGGACTATTTGGAGTTGATCTTAACACACAATCAGCTACTACTGTCTCCTATATTCTGTTTATTGAGATCTATCATGTGAAAAGTAACTTCAGATGTATGCACAACTCTCATGTAAGTAATGCATTTGTAAATGGGAAATGTGGAAAATTCATTAATGCATGAACCTATTTCAATATTTGGGATTTACCTTAAAATGAAGAGGGGCCAGCTGAGATGGGGAGACTTGAAAAGGGGAGACTTGATGGATTCTAGCATTACATAATCAATTGCTTGAATAGTTGATTTTCTCTAACTTGAACAGGCTCTTGCTGAATTGAAATGTTCCGTCAAGTATGAGTAAGTGTTTGGAGTGTATGGCTCTCAATAAGCAGGACTTGATGTTGGAAGTATAATGGGCAATAATGGAAAAGAGGCACGTCCCTTGTGAGTGTGGCCATGTTAAGTTTACTATAGGTGGATGAGATGTGAAAATGTCACAATATTTGATAGAAAGTATCCCTCAATGTGAAGAGGGTTTTTTACATTTCATTTATTTAACCTTTATTTAACTAGGCAAGTCAGTTGAGAACAAATTCTTATTGACAATGACGGCCTTGAATGAGCCACTATTTCAATATTTCTTATTTTTCCCTTTGTGATTTGACTTCCCAACAATTGTATGGAGTGCTAAGTACAATGAATACACAAAAACATTGAAGGTTGTTCTTACAGATTATGATTAAATGACAAATGCCTTGGAATGGAGACATTTCATTCGTAACATTTCTTATCAGTATAAGGGTGCAGGGCGAGACCCAGATGCAGCACACGGGAGGCAGATGGTTTGAGTCTCTGATAGTTATTATAATCCAAGGGGCAGGCAAGAGAATGGTCGTGGACAGGCAAAAGATCATAACAAGGTCAGAGTCCAGGAGGTACAGAGGGGCAGGCAGGCTCGAGGTCAGGGCAAGCAGTATGGTCAGGCAGGTGGGTTCAGAGTCGAGGCAGGCAAGGGTCAAAACCGGGAGGACTAGCAAAAGAGAGAAGAAAAGGCAGGAGCGCGGACAGACATGCTAGTTGACTTGAGTAGACGAACTGGCAACAGACAAATAGGGACTAATGGGAAAAACGGGTGACACTTGGAGGTGGGTGGAGAGTCACAAAGTCAGGTGAAACATTAGGGCGTGACAATCAAAACTTTTTTTTGCGGTGTTAAAGTTAATTTCCTGCAATTCTACACATTTTTTCCATGACTCATACCATATTCATATGATATCTGTGTTAGAATGAGTAACAAAATCAATGGGGGACCACTTGAGGTCAGGGTACCTGGGCACATGCCCTGTGTGCCTGGTCTGTAATTTGGTGATGATTAGGCCTACTGCAAGGGTTAGATAGTTGGCTAGACTACCTTCCTTAGCAATCTACAACATTTTAGCTGACGTGGACTAATTAACTGACGGAAATAACAACTAGAAAACTGCTGATGCACTACCAAATTTTCGAAATTGCACTACTAACAATAAGTTGAGACCCCAACTGAAATGATAATAAAAATGTTTGTTCGGCAGCCCCCTAGCAGCTGCGGGCCCTGTGCGCAGAGCATAGTCTGCATATAGGATGACGCGGCTCTGGCTATGTGCCTCTTTCATCCCACTGACAATGAGATGTTGAATGCCCCTGTGGAGAGGTGAATGCTATTCTTGTGTTCAACACAATGTGACAAGGATTTTTTTAACGTGAATTAATAAAACATTCTGCGTAAAGTTGAATCAGAAACACTTCATGGCATCCATTGTGCGGGTGAGTGCTGCTTTTTGTAGCATCCGCAGCGTGACTTGTGTTCCGCTCTCTCTATAGGACTCATGGAGCATACTTGTCCTTCCTCCTTGTTCCAAGCAAAAATCGGCTTACCCACAATGCCCCCCCAAAAACGCTAACACTATCTCTGAGGGATAGACAAGTATTATTTTGTAAGCCAGAGAATGGCGTATTCTTTACGAAAGTATAAAAGATTTAAGCTTTAGCTGGCAGCTTCTCTTCTTCTCTATTTGTAAGATCTAGCTTACAGCCTTATAGCCGTCACAGCAAATTGGGGGATCAAACTGACTTAATTGTTTGGTGACCTGGACATATACCCACACCAATTAGCTGATGGGTTATTCTATGGAGTGGGTCAGTGTTATAAGGCTGTAATCAACACAAACACTTTGAGGCATTGGATAAGAGGGGCTAGCGAGATATTTAGGAATCCTTGCCTTTAGTAGTCTACTTTTGAGTAATTACAATACAATAATTAAATGGCTTTTGATGAAAGACAGGCATATGACAAAACAAAAAGCTAGATTGGCAACGACACACCAGTGTAATATGATCATTGAAATGATCATTGAAATGATCATCTCTGACAGGCTACTCTGGGACAGATCTATGGATCTCTCTCACTCTGTCTGTCCGTTGGAACATGTTTTGGTTTCTTGGAGATTTTTTGGGCTCTGAGAGGAAGCCATTGTGTTGATTACAGCCCTATAACATTGACCCAGTCCATCACACCACAAACCACGATGATCTTTTGTTTCCCTCCTGAAGAATTTGCCCAATCATTTTACTCCCAGGTGCCTGGCCCCTAGGCAGAGAGAGGGAAAAAGAGAAAGTGAAGGCGAGAGAGAGAGAGGGAGAGAGAGAGAGAGGTGCCAGTGAAACAACGAACTGACCTGCACACCGTAAATTGTGCCCATCATTATCGACACAAAAGATTATGAGTTTGTAATCGAGTTGACCAGCTTTACCCAAATGGCAGAGTCACGCTACAAAGCCATTGATTGCAGATTTCCTTGTGCTTTGCTGTCCCGTAGTACTAGATCAGTCACACTATGAGGACATCCGGCAGTTAGTGGAGAGAGGCAAATCTACAATACAAACAGTGCATGTTGTGGTGTTTGTCAGCCAGTGAAAGAGTCAACAAAACATGGGGGTTGGGCCCTGAGCTGCTCTGGGCTGGCCTTTTGGGCAAGGTGTGTCTTTGCATTAAAACCTCTTGAGTGTAGGGGGCAGTATTTTGATGTTTGGATGAAAAACGTACCCAAATTAAACTGCCTATTTCTCAGGCTCAGAATCTAGAATATGCATATTGTCAGATGTCGTCATAATTGTCAGATTAGGATAGAAAACACTCTAAAGTTTCCAAAACTGTCAAAATTATGTCTGTGAGTATAACAGAACTGATATTGCAGGCGAAATCCTGAGGAAAATCAAACCAGGAAGTGGCCTCCATTTTGAAAGCTCCATGTTCCATAGCCTGCCTTCGCTCCATTTAAAGGGACATCAACCAGATTCATTTTCCTATGGCTTCCCCATGGTGTGGACAGTCTTTAGACATAGTTTCAGGCTTTTATTTTGAAAAATTAGCAAGAAAGATCACATCGCGTCATTGTATGGCTGGGTGCCAGCAGCGTTTTGTATGCAACAGCTTGGAGCATCTATTTTCTCTCTCTCTCCTATTGAAGAAGCTATATTCCCAGTAGATATATTATCGATTATATATTGTAAAAACAACCTGAAGATTGATTCTAAAAAACGTTTGACATGTTTCTACGAACATTACGGATACTATTTGGAATGTTCGTCTGCGATGTCGTGACCGCTCGAGCCTGTTGATTTCTGAACATAAGCGCCAACCAAATGGAGGTATTTTGGATATAAAAACAATCTTTATGGAAAAAAATGAACATTTATTGTGTAACTGGGAGTCTCGTGAGTGCAAACATCTGAAGATCATCAAAGGTAAGCGATTTAATTTATTGCTTTTCTGACTTTCGTGACCAATCTACTTGGCTGCTAGCTGTTTGTAATATTTTGTCTACTGAGAGAGATGTGCTTACATAAATGCTTGGTATGCTTTTGCCGAAAATCTTTATTGAAATCTGACATGCCAGGTGGATTAACAACAAGCTAAGCTGTGTTTTGCTATATTGCACTTGTGATTTCATGAAAATTAAATATTTTTAGTGATTTAATTTGAATTTGGCGCTGTGCAATTCAGCGGTGGTTGACGGAAATTATCCCGCTTATGGGATGGGTGCATCAAGAAGTTCCACCCACTCAAATGACATTGCTAAAGAGCGAGAGGAAGTGGGAAGTAACTTTCTACAGTGTGTAAAATATAAAAACAGCAGACGTAGCCAGCAAGCTAACTTTTGCTGATAAACTGTTAGCGTGGATAACGTTTTCAGATAATGCAGACAGAAAAAGCACCATCATCAGTTCCTGGATCTGAATCAATTGACCCGAAAAGAGAAAAAGAAGCGAGAAAAACACTTTTCATGACCGATCCAGAAACCAGATTGCTTGGTCCTTCACACTTCCATGTAACTCTGCTAACTTGAGCAAATGATTGGAGACTTCTGGCACATGTTACCATGTGAATATGGAAAGAGTGGCGGGACACTAGCGTTTTGTTGTCCATTTAATCAATGCAACACTGCCTGTCATTTCCACTCTGAATACTCAGTATGGTTAGATACAATAGGACCAGATTCATGTCGATCATGTCCACATGACAGTGCGATCAAAAACTGCACACCGACTCTTCCGCCAGAAGAGTTATGATATTCCTTTAAGACGGCAATTATCGAAAGATTAACAAGTTCAAACTGCTATGAGGGGATGCTTTGAGAATGGATTTCAGTTCCAAGAGTTCTTGGCCCCTTGCCATCCCTGAAGGTGACAGAAATCTTGCAGATCTTGCACGACAGGAAAGAGGGGTGGACACAACACAGGGAGGAGGAGCTAGGGGATCCAAAACTCAACGCTGTTAAGGCTTCCGTCACCCTGCCCTTACTGCCCCAATCTAACAGATCAGCTTGACTCAGCACATTCCTCCAGCTCCCAGTGGGAATGTACAGGAAGAGAGAAGACTGGAGGCAGGGAATAAAAACACTCTCTAACACGGCTCTGTCAAAGCCCCACTTTCCTGACACTAATTATCGATCAGATGATTAAGGCAGATGAAGAGATTTTTTTGAAAGTGAAGGCTATGATTGTGCATCCCCGACGTGGCCAGAAAGACTCGATGGAGAGATCAATACTCTCAATCACACTGGAGAGCAGCCCTGTCAGTCACACTGAGTGAGGTGATTAGAATTGAGCCTTAAGATAATGAATAACTTAACAGGGCTTCCTCCAGGCGCTCGCAGACTCCTTGTGAGGAGCCTAATGAACTCACATCCACCACCCAATACACTGGCAGAGAGAGCAGTCCTGCAGAGCAGACTACCTACCTCTCACCTGCACGCAGACACGCACAAACACACAGAGACCAGGAGCAGCAGAGCTGTACGCTTTTATTATACAACACAGAGAGATTAATAATCAACAGCAGGGATTCCCATCGGAAACTCACACCGAGCCCTTTCATATCCCATTCTCTCTAGTGTGAGGCGCTTGGAGAGGGAAGCTATGTGTTATAGGGAGGTTGAGTGGGCAATAGCAGCAGGAGAAGATGGAATGAAAGGGGTTCTTTCCTTCACCGCATTCATTTCGGACTGCTCACACTCGATTCTGGACCCTGAAAGCCAGTTCCACTGCATTATTTTCATTATTCACCTCTAATCAGGGATTTTTACATTTTATTTAACTAGGCAAGTCAATTAAGAACAAATTCTTTACAATGACAGCCTACCCTGGCCAAACCTGGACGACGCTGGGCCAATTGTGTACTGCACTATGGGACTCCCAATCACGAACCAGGGACTGTAGTGACACCTCTTGCAATGAGATGCAGTGCCTTAGACCGCTGCGCCACTCGGGTGCAATTAATTATCAGGTAGAACAGAAAACCAGCAGGCTCCGGACCTCGTAGGGTCAGAGTTGAATACCCTTGATTTAGATCATCAAGTGAGGGCAGTTACAGTATGTCAAGGTTGCGGTGTTGTGTGCTTTTGAAGTTAGGTAGAAATATTTTTTATCAAAGATATTAAAAAATATATACTAATTGAGATGTTGAGGGAAAATTCCACACTGATACCATTTGTGGTTGTGAGATTTACACAAGATTAGAGAGCTCTCTGCGACTGTCTCTTTGTGTGGTGCCTTCACGCCTACCTATATGTGCTTAACTACCTCAATTACCTCGTACCTCTGCGCATCAAGTCGGTATTGGTACCTCTTGTACAGTATATAGTCAAGTTATAATTACTCATTGTGTATTTATTCTTTGTGTTATAATTTTTCTATAATTTTTCAAATGTGTTCTATCTGCATTGTTGGGAAGGGCCCGTAAATCAGCATTTCACTGTTAGTCTACACCTGTTGTTTACGAAGCATCTGACAAATACAATTGTATTTGATTTGCCTGTCAGCGACAGAGGGAGGGGAACACGTCTGTGTGTCCTTGTCAGCCAGCAAGAAAGGACTCCATGCCAAAACTCAGATTGTGAGCAGATGATTTTAAAGGCAGACACCACAAAACACGAAGAAACAAAGAGTGAAATATCCCTTCTAAGCGCCAGTGGAGTCTGAACACAACAGCACAGTGAGCAGTAAAACAGTCAGGCGTCTGCTGAGTGATTATGCAGGACAAAGCTCTCCCAGCAGTGTGGAAGAGGGATCTGATGATTCCCCCGGCCCCTTGTAAAGCACTGCTATGTCTTTAACAGGCAGCATGCATCAATGTCCCTCCTTCTCTGGCTGACACGGAGGCTTTCGGGGAGCCAGTGACTTGTTAGTACTCTAAGCAACAACGGGAACAGATGTGTCCCTGACAGTGGATGGATGGTCAGGGTCCATCTGGTCAGTGCAGCCCCGGACAGGAATGATGAATACAGCTTCATCAGTGAATGGCTGTCATCAATCCCGCTCTATGGCTATGGCCAGTGAAAGCCACACGCCAGCCCCAGGTGTGGTCAGGCAAAAGGGGGTTGATTCCAGAATGCAGTTCAATCAGTCAAGCCTAAGCCAATATTATCTCCGAATGTATATAAGTGTATGTATTAAACTGCAGATGAAGTCCATGGTCTTGCAGCCGGACTGGGAGAGAATCGCTGTGATTTTGATTTATACACAGGCCGTGTCCAAATGCCCATACTTGTGAAAACATAAGTATTTTCTGTTTCTTGTTCTCTTGGCCTTCATCTGAGCTTTTAAACTAAATACTAAAACGTCTTCTGATTTCTGAATGTGTCCTCAAGGACTTGGGCCGTTGCTACGTTATTGATGTCATGTTAATCAGGCCTTATGATTTGAACATGTGGATTGTTTCAGTTTTATAGGCTACCTAGTTCATTTATGGATCAAGCCTAAGCAGTCCATCTGATCATGTTCCCAGTGATCAGTGCTTTTGTTTACTCTGTTGCTGTCGGGTGGTTCTGAATTTGCAATGCACCCCACTGTCCATGTTTTTTAGTGCCATGGCCTTCTGATTGGAACATTTGAAACGTTTTGGTGTGTATACTAGGCTATTTGATTTAAAGTATATATGTTACAGCACTTTGGTTTCACTAATACATATGTTGAAATGGAACCAAATGATCTGTTTCTGTCTTCAGTCCTGTTTAAATAGGATAGATGGGCTATATGGGCCACAGTATAGTTTCAATGTGATAGTCTGCCAAAAACCTGCCTGAGTAGGCCTATAACTCCATTCCTATTCTATTCAGAGTTTAGAGAAATGAATCGAATTTGAAACGAGCTATTAATGCGATGCATGTCTGTTGAATTTGGAAGAATCCACCCGTACTCAGTCCTGCCCCAGCCAGTCAGGAGCTGCTACTGCGTTGCTGCCGTTGCATACTGAAAGGTATGTACTAAATAGTATGTGACGATGAGTACATAGTATGCAGGTTAAGTATGTAGTACGCTAGTATGGGTGTTCGACACAGCTACAGATTTATTTAAGCTCTGGCCTAAGGACGAGTGTCAGGTATACAGACAAGTCATGGCTCTACATTGTCTTTTCTGGCAGGCCCAGATGCAATGTGCTGCATCCTTGCCTGCTGAATGGCACATAGATATAGAGAGGGATTGGAACACTGACCTTGCTCTGGACCATTTTCAATATGTTATGGGTCCTTGTTCCCTTGAACTCTCACAACTTCCAATCGAGCTCGTCTAAAACTTTCCTACCCAGCGTGGGGATGACAAATTATGTGACTATATTACTGCACTGAGAGGGACATTTCACCTGGTTTTGAATGTGCCTTTGAAGATAATGGACTAAAAATGTACGCTACAATTCAAAAGTTTGGGGTCACTTAGAAATGTCCTTGTTTGTGAAAGAAAATCTAAACGTTTTTGGTCCATTAAAATAACATCAAATTGATCAGAAATACAGTGTAGACATTGATAATGTTGTAAATAACTATTGTAACTGGAAACAGCATATTTTTTATGGAATAACTACATAGGCACACAGCAACCATCACTCCTATGTTCTAATGGCACATTGTGTTAGCTAATCCAAGTTTATAATTTTAAAATGCTAATTGATCATTACAAAACCCTTTTGCTATTATGTTAGCATAATAGTTGTTCTGATGAAAGAATCAATAAAACTGGCCTTCTTTAGACTAGTTGAGTATTTTGGAGCATCAGTGTCTAGAGTGTCTAGTTTGAGAAAAAGACGCCTCACAAGTCCTCAACTGGCAGCTTCATTAAATAATACCCGTAAAACACAAGTCTCAATGTCAGCAGTGAAGAGGCGACTGGGATGTCAGACATGAAAATCCATTCAGACATTTTGGCACAGTGACTCACTACCCAAACCAGACGCAACTAGTTTTAAGTGGCCAAGAGACATCATGTGATCTCCTACTGCAATCTAGTGGACAAACTGGGAATCAGACTGGGGATATATCAACATCAATGGAGGAAAGGTAGAGACGTCAGCTTTGCCCACATACAGTTGAAGTCGGAAGTTTACATACACGTACAGTATCTTGGAGTCATTAAACCTAGTTTTTCAACCACTCCACAAATATCTTGTTAACAAACTATAGTTTTGGCAAGTTGGTTAGGACATCTACTTTGTTCATGACACAACAAATTTTTCTAACAATTGTTTACAGACAGATTATTTCACTTATAATTCACTGTATCACAATTCCAGTTGGTCAGAAGTTTACATACACTAAGTTGACTGTGTCTTTAAACAGCTTGGATAATTTCAGAAAATTATGTCATGGCTTTAGAAGCTTCTGATAGGCTAATTGACATAATTTGAGTCAATTGGAGGTGTACCTGTTAATGTATTTCAAGGCCTAGCTTCAAAGTCAGTGCCTCTTTGTTTGACATCATGAGACCTCAGAAAAAAATTGGAGACCTCCACAAGTCTGGTTCATCCTTAGGAGCAATTTCCAAATGCCTGGAGGTACCACGTTCATCTACACAAACAATTGTACATAAGTATAAACACCATGGGACCACGCAGCCATCATATCGCTCAGGAAGGAGACGCATTCTGTCTCCTAGAGATTAACATACTTTGGTGCGAAAAGTGCAGATCAATCCCAGAACAAAAGCAAAGGACCTTGTGAAGATGCTGGAGGAAACAGGTACAAAAGTATCTATATCCACAGTAAAACAAGTCCAATATCAACATAACCTGAATGGCCGCTCAGCAAAGAAGAAGCCACTGCTCCAAAACCGCCATAAAAAAGCCAGACTACGGTTTGCAACTGCACATGGGGACAAAGATCGTACTTTTTGGAGAAATGTCCTCTGGTCTGATGAAACAAAAATAGAACTGTTTGGCCATAATGACCATTGTATTGTTTGGAGGAACAAGGGGGAGGTTTGCAAGCCGAAGAAAACCATCCCAACCGTGAAGCACGGGGGTGGCAGCATGATGTTGTGGGGATGTTTTGCTGCACTTCACAAAATAGATGGCATCATGAGGAAGTAAGACTATGTGGATATATTGAAGCAACATCTCAAGACATTTCTTTAACTTACAATGCAAGTCAGTTAAGGACAAATTCTTATTTTCAGGGACGGCCTAGGAACAGCGGGTTAACTGCCTGTTCAGGGGCAGACTGACAGATTTTTACCTTGTCAGCTCGGGGATTTGATCTTGCAACCTTTTGGTTACTAGGCCAAGGCTCTAACCACTAGACTACCTACAACCCCATCAATCAGGAAGTTAAAGCTTTGTCACAAATTTTTTATTTTTTTTTTATTTTATTTTTTTTTACCTTTATTTAACCAGGCAAGTCAGTTAAGAACAAATTCTTATTTTCAATGACGGCCTGGGAACAGTGGGTTAACTGCCTGTTCAGGGGCAGAACGACAGATTTGTACCTTGTCAGCTCGGGGGTTTGAACTCACAACCTTCCGGTTACTAGTCCAACGCTCTAACCACTAGGCTACCCTGCCGCCCCATAATGGGTCTTCCAAATGGACAATGACCCCAAGCATACTTCCAAAGTTGTGGGAAAATTGCCTAAGGACAACAATGTTAAGGTTTTGGAGTGGCCATCACAAAGGCCTGACCTCACTCCTATAGACAATTTGTGGGCAGGCAAACCTGACTCAGATACACCAGCTCTGTCAGGAGGTGGGAAGCTTATTGTGGGAAGCTTGTGTAAGGCTACCCGAAACGTTTGACCCAAGTGAAACAATTTAAAGGTAATGCTACCAAATACTAATTGGGTGTATGTAAACTTCTGACCCACTGGGAACGTGATGAAAGAAATAAAAGCTGAAATAAATCATTCTCTCTACTATTATTCTGACATTTCACATTCTTAAAATAAAGTGGTGATCCTAACTGACCTAAAACAGGGAATTTTTACTAGGATTAAATGTCAGGAATTGTGAAAAACTGAGTTTACATGTATTTATACCACTGTATGTATACCATTCCTGTAAGACAAAACATATTTCTGTAAGATGAAAAAGTATTCCTTTAAGAAGAAAAATGACCTTGCACTAGCCCTGCATTTTTAAAATGGCTGTGGTCTTATGGGAATTTGGGCATGTTTAGAGCTACACCATTAGGTAAAAGATCGGACTTTAAAAAAAAATCATTTTGGAACAGTAATTGGTGACATATTTTATGTAAAACCTAAACTTTCAAAACATTACACTTACATTTCAGTTTTTTGGTGGGGCCTACTGTATCTCAGGCTCGGAAATAGTCACATTGTTTCTGACACCTTTATCGGAATCCCATAGTTCTTACCTTTTTAACAGTACCACATATGTGTTTTGTAGGACTTATATAAATGCACTTTATGAGTGTAGTATACAATGTTATCGTGTCAGAGTTGTCTCAGAGTTACGTTTCAACCGAATAGATGTTATATCAACTACAGATAAATCTCCATCTTTACACCGCTGTTGCTGGTGTCACATAGGCTTCAGTGTCAGATATAAATAGGCCTGCAATATGTAGTATGTTGTCGGTAGAGGGCCGAAAAACAAGTGCACATTTGATCTATTAGAGCGCTGGGTTTTAAAATCTAATACATATTTATTGGCACAGCTCACCCCCCAGTCTTGCTGACAGCAAACCTGAGCTTTACATGGCAATCTTAAGTCCACCAGAATGTTAAGTCTTACTCAAGGTTCATGGTAGCTAACAATATGAAACACTTGCATCTGTTTCTATTTGTTAAATGTGTGAGTTGCCTTTACATGGTAATCACTTGCATTTCATTTCCATGGTGATGCCCAAATGCTGTACTTAACGTGAACTGTCTCCCTAATAGGCTTTTTTCTACTAACACAACATACACATCTATCGACGTCTGTCAGCTTCTTTTAATCTGCTGTATGTCATTCAGCTGCTCTTGTACATGAGATGTTCAATATAACCATGTTTTCTTTTCCTGAATTAGAAGACAATGAAGCCCAGTAAACAGACACGTGGTTAGCGTGCTTATGTTAAAACCAGGAAAACGATGTTAGCCTCAGTCTTGAATGTGGTTTGGCTTTGGTCCAGGATTGAAAACATTGATCTCAAAATGCCAATTGCAACAGCAACAAAAAATAGTTAAAAATCATTAACAAGAATCTGTTCCCCCTAAATAATATCAACTAATCTCAATATGTTTTTCAAATCATGTATAAAAAGGACTACAAATAATATTTACATCTGCATCCCAATGACATATCAACATAAACATTTGACACAATTGGAGAAGGACACACAAGGGAGCATACAGTGGTTCTTCCTTTAAACGTTGTGGCGGACTGCAACGCAGCTTGCAGGGTGCCGCAGAATTCTGTGGCACGTTACTTAAGTGTCAGCCATTGTTGCCAGAATGACGCAATTTACCACCGTCTGCCACCATCTACCACAAACGGTCGCGGAATAAGCTCAAAACCTTTAAAGGAAGGACCACTGAAAACCGAGTTTAATTTAAGGCACAGTCATGTTTTGCCATGTTATGTGACTCAAAATGATGGCGTGGGAGTCAGAATGGCTCGTCAAATGTCACTATCCCCTAGCTCACACATGTTCTGTGTGAGAGGAGAAAGGTAGTGTCAGCCAAGAGAGAGCTGGTTTTGTACATTTTTTGCTGCCCTGTCATTTTCTCATTGGTGTGTCTTGGGAAAATCAAGGGGAAGTAATTGGGCGAGGGTCTGGAAGGAAACACAAACAACCATCAAATCTACAAAACACCATGAGATGCCAGGTTTCTAATGCTGCTTCCATGTGATTAAAGAGCTAGATTCATAGAGAGGCTGTGTGACCATATGTGACTGTGTTTCTAGACGCTGGTGCAGCGTGTGTCCCTGATGTCCCTGATGTCCCTGATGTCCCTGAGCCCGTGTAATGGAAACACTCTGGGCTCCTCAGATGCTTTGGATGGCCGAGTGCCTTGAGAAGAAACAGCAGCCGTGGCCAGTGCTCCGCTCCGCTTTGTGACGCCTCCCTGAAAACTGACAGTAATCCGCTTTTTCTCCAGTAGACTGACAAGAGCAGGGAATGGAGGTGTCACACTGCAGACAGTGGAGGGGGCAGCGAGCCTCTGACGGCTTGCTAAAGCAATGCTGCTGCCTGCTCCAGTCAAAGCAGGCAGCAGGGGGGGGGGGGGGGGGGGGGCTTCCAATATGTCTCAAATGTAACAGTTCATAAACAATACTTCATTTGAGCCTCACTCCAAACCGTTTTCCATTGAGACACACTTTAGCCAGAGAATGTGAAGTATGCGTTGAGGGAAAGGGTAAATGCATTGTGTCATGTTTAAATACATGTAGCATCCAACCTCTTTTCAGAGGCGTGTGGTTCCCATCCAGGGAGCATTCAAACAGAAACCTTCAATCCCACTGACATCTGCTTAGATGTTTAGTTTGACCAGAACCCCCCTGTATTTATTAAAACATATGGGGCAAATTGCGTTACCGCCAGGAATTTGACCAGGTCATTTTTTGGCAGAGGACAAAGATTAACAACTAGTATTAAGTAAAAAAAAAAAAAAAACAGGCCTACCTCTCCCCTTCCCGTTATTTGTATTTCTATTTAACTCTAAACCTTTGAAAACACTTTTCTTTTGCTAACTTATCTACAGGAATTTGCCTGATGTTTCCATTGAATGTAAGTGTACGTATGAGAACCAATGTATGTCAAGTGCTAATAGCCCTCTCCTTTATTATTCATTCACATGAAGATTTCCTGCTATATAAGGGTTTCTAACATTTCACAGGAACATTTATTGGCTTGCATCATGTGTAGCATGACAAATAGCTGTGATTCTGTAAGTGGCTTGGTAGGTAGCCAGTGGTAGCAACAGCCTCTGTTCTGGGTACAAATCTCTCCCTGTCCTTTGGATGCCTTGCTTATCAAATGGTATGGTGATGGCAGAAGCCTTCGCCCTGTGTTAAAGTACATGTGAGCCTGAGAGGTAGAGCGGCCTGGGAAAGAAGCACAAACGAACAATGGCAGCTCCAGTTTTTTTTATATTTATAGCGCCCAGCAGGTGTCAGCCACTGCAGTCTCTGTGCCCCCCTCCTACACCCTGTGGCTGCTCTGCTCCTCCTTATGAAAGAGAGGTGCGGGGGAGGAGGCCAGCTGCCGACTGGGATTAGGTTCCTGAATCCAATCTTGAGGAGCAGTGAGCTCCAGTGGTGGTAAAGTGTTTTCTGGAGAATTTCTCATGTTCCCCGTTAGCTGATTACTTCCAGATTTGAGTTCCGCCTCAGAGGAGATGAACTGCACACAGTTTTGTCAGCCGTGGTTGAGATGTAGTTTGACACACTGGTTGCTCTGAGATGAGGTGTATAATCACATTGGGAGAGCAAAAAGCTATAAGCAAATCTTCAATCCAACAATGGACATTTATGCATTTATCACATATGAAAATATGGATTGAGACAAATCTACAATTTGTATTGCCCTCAGTTTTTTTGTTGGACTATGGTGTCAGAAAATATATGGGTGACAGTATACACACGTGTACTATAAACAGTAACTAAACATTTTATAATTCAATGAAGCTTTTAAAGGACATAAACCATTATATTCTAGAAAGACACTGTTTTAATGGATATTTGGAGGATTTGGCTAAGTAAGGGGACATCAATACGAGATAATCTCGTATCTCTCTGTTTCAGCCGTATAAAACCAAAGCCAGTCCGTTTTCACCCCTCTTTGTGTTCTTTTTTTCTCCCACCAATGTCAGCACTGCTCTTTCTACTTTTGCTCATTAACCTTGCTTGTTCTTCCACTTCATAGCCCTGCTAATACACCCCCCCCCCCCCCCCTCTAACTCTTAGAAGACTCGAAATCCCCATAAATGACTAAAGAGAGTGAGGCAGATAGTTGAGAATATACAGCAACACCCAAGCTCCGCATGGCACCCCAGTGCACGTTTCTTTCCTTCTGCTTGTTTATAAAGCAATGCCTCTTGAGATTACCAAATGTTTTACATTGAAAGGATATGTTTTGTTAATATTGTAACATTATAATTGAATAACAAAGTAAGCATTATCTAATGATAATCAGCAAAGGGTTTATAAACAAGTGACACGATTCTGGCCAGAAATGACTTTTGTCATCATTCTCCATTCTCATATTAGGTCTATTTTATATGTAATCTTCTTCTGAACACATCATTTTCTTGTTGGTGGGCAGAACATAACATTTGGGCATAGACAAAATTGGGTTTCAGTAGCTACACCTCAGGATTTTATTTGATTTATTGTTTTTAATTGAACCTTTATTTAACTAGGCAAGTCAGTTAAGAACACATTCTTATTTACAATGACGGCCTAGGAACAGTGGGTTAACTGCCTTGTTCAGGGGCAGAACAACATATTTTTACCTTGTCAGCTGGGGGATTTGATCTAGCATCCTTTTGGTTATCAGCCCAATGCTCTAACCACTAAGGATGTCTATCTCTACCCATGATTAACTCATCAGTTTGTTACTATAGTAACTTTATAGCTACGCGTGGGTGCTGTCATTATAATTAACCTCTTCCAGAATGTTTTTTCTCTCATTTAATCTAGTTTAGTCTATGTAACTATTAGGGTGGGGACTCTCACCCTGCGGCTCTGTGATTTTTTGTTGTCGTTGATCAATGAATTCACTTGATTAATGTATTCACTTTTCCTGAATTGATTAGAGTTTGGATACTTGATGACACATTTAGGACGGAGCTGCTATAGAAGCAATAGACCAGAGAAACTGTGAAAGTCTTGAACTGAGAGGACATGTCGGTGTTTTGTTGAGGAATTCATCTCGTTGAGGAATGTAGAGGAAACAGACAGCATAACGACAGTATCACGCTCCTTGCTAAAGCTTTGAAATGACAGCGTTAGACTGTACATGTTGTTGCAAGCGTGACGGTTTTTGTCTGATTGCATTTATCAGAAGCCATTGTTCTGACCGCTAAATCATAATTGCACATGTTCACTCATTTCCAGAGAGCTATTGGACGATAACAGACTTGACTTTTGTGATCTAGTAAGAACATGTCGTGTCGGTCTCATTCAAAACAATGAACCTACAACAATACAAGATGTTCAAGCACAATATACATGATATTTCTCAAAATCAGTTTGACACACACTACCAAGAATTTGAAACAAAGTATTGTGGGTCTTTTGATGGCTTATTTATGTCTAGGCGGGTGCATTGGTGTTGTGTCTGGTCACTGGGTATGCCAGATAACACAGACTCCCTCTGTCTAGCCAAGTGTCCAGACTACTCAGTACGAATCAACTCAACTGGACAGGTATGCCGCCCACACTAGTTATAGTTTACTTTGTGGATGCCATCAAGAAAATCTTAGTTAAGCAAAGCTCTGATATAACAATAGGTTAATTAAGTCCAATTCCTGAGAGTTATGTTGAGTGTGCGATGATGCAATCATCTACATATTAAGTGCAGATTTAAGTTACAGTGGATTTTTTTTTTTTGAAATACAAAGACATAGACTTCTTTCACAGAGATTAGTATCCTGGGGATCAAGACCATGAGCCTTTGCAGTGCTCAAGCCAGAGGAGAATCAAAGCTCTCTGATGTTATAGTTGAATGTAAAACGATGGCACTTTCACAATGTGATGGAACCTTAATATACTTGCTAATGATGACAGAGGAGGCCAATATGTCACAGAGATCCGAGGAAATTCGACAAAATGGTCATTATAAGGTCTAACAATTAAAACATTGATTAATTAGTCTAACATTGATTTACAGTCACACTTTATCAAGTCGAGAGGCTCTAATTACTGTCCCGTTATGCTACAGACTGACCTGCTCATTTTTTGTCACTTGTAAATGAAAAATAACATTTCTTTAACTGCCTTTAAAATGTTTGACCTGTAAAATTTTAATAGGGAGTACAGTGGGTGTCGGATGTGGATTGGCAGTAAAGTCATATGTGGCTAATGTCCCTGAGCCTGGTTAAGTGGATGTACGCAGCAAGAGCTGCCTGTGAAGCCTCGCTCGAGGAATTGGTCAGGGCTGCATTGTTTTTTATGACAGGCTCAAACGCTTCCAACAAAGCAGAGCTAGATAGCCGAGCTCTATTAAAGCTGAACTTAGCCAATTGTATAATTTCTAAAACACGTACTGCATCAAAATATACAAAAAATACAGAGAGAGGACATATTAATCCCCCAAAAAACATTCCAGAGTTTTGTCGAGATCATAAGATCATTTTCTCATGATCACAACATAACAAAAGTTGTTTGGTCGAGATCAAAAGATAAACTCCACAGATAGGAGTGCATTTATTGATGATAGATTGAAAGTATGGCTGAGGCGGCAGAACCCAGGCATGAATTGCATTATGTCTGTCACTGCTTACTCCCACTTTTCAAGATGGCAGCAAAAGCACGGCTTTCTTGTCTGATCAGTGTTTGTCGCTGAAAGGTTTTTTGTGGATTTTTTGTCTCCATTTACCTTTTTTTTCATCTGTCTGCTGTGAACACATTGGACAATATTGCATACAGCGTTTTTAAAGAGACATACAAAACAGGTCTATGAAACTATCGAGGCCTACTTGGATATACCTGGGCACCCTACCCTGCACTGGGGCCTGTACTGGGGCCTGTACTGGGGCATTATCTGAGCAGACACCTTCCTACTGTTGCTTTCATCCTTCCACTTGACATTGCGCCTTGGATGTTTTTGGACTACTGCCAAAATTAAACTCCACTTTGGACCCTCCCGACTTTCCACCGGCCAGTACTGGAAACTACATCCCCTCCAAGTTGCTTCTCTCCTGGCTATAATACTGGTAACACGGCCTCCGTTGCAGTGCTGTTTTGATGGGCCCCAGCATTTAATCACATTGAGTAAGTCACTGCTCTCTCCTTGCTGTTCTTGTGTTGGCCAGTTTTATGCCTTGGTTGTGTTTATTGTGGATCCTAGTGCTGGATGGTCATTAATCTGTGGTTGGGTTCTGGCTTGCTGCATATAACTGTGGTGATCCTACAAACTGTGGTGATCCTACAAACTGTGATTCAATGTAACTAACAAACTGTGATTCATTGTAACTAACTATCACACTGTATGGGAAACAGACTTTTTCCAGATCACCTTCAGTGACTACGGTGAAATTGAACTTAGGTGCATCCTGTTTCCATTGATCATCCTTGAGATACAGTGCCTTGCGAAAGTATTCGGCCCCCTTGAACTTTGCGACCTTTTGCCACATTTCAGGCTTTAAACATAAAGATATAAAACTTTATTTTTTTGTGAAGAATCAACAACAAGTGGGACACAATCATGAAGTGGAACGACATTTATTGGATATTTCAAACTTTTTTAACAAATCAAAAACTGAAAAATTGGGCGTGCAAAATTATTCAGCCCCCTTAAGTTAATATTTTGTAGCGCCACCTTTTGCTGCGATTACAGCTGTAAGTCACTTGGGGTATGTCTCTATCAGTTTTGCACATCGAGAGACTGACATTTTTTCCCATTCCTCCTTGCAAAACAGCTCGAGCTCAGTGAGGTTGGATGGAGAGCATTTGTGAACAGCAGTTTTCAGTTCTTTCCACAGATTCTCGATTGGATTCAGGTCTGGACTTTGACTTGGCCATTCTAACACCTGGATATGTTTATTTTTGAACCATTCCATTGTAGATTTTGCTTTATGTTTTGGATCATTGTCTTGTTGGAAGACAAATCTCCGTCCCAGTCTCAGGTCTTTTGCAGACTCCATCAGGTTTTCTTCCAGAATGGTCCTGTATTTGGCTCCATCCATCTTCCCATCAATTTTAACCATCTTCCCTGTCCCTGCTGAAGAAAAGCAGGCCCAAACAATGATGCTGCCACCACCATGTTTGACAGTGGGGATGGTGTGTTGCTTTTACGCCAAACATAACGTTTTGCATTGTTGCCAAAAAGTTCAATTTTGGTTTCATCTGACCAGAGCACCTTCTTCCACATGTTTGGTGTGTCTCCCAGGTGGCTTGTGGCAAACTTTAAACGACACTTTTTATGGATATCTTTAATAAATGGCTTTCTTCTTGCCACTCTTCCATAAAGGCCAGATTTGTGCAATATACGACTGATTGTTGTCCTATGGACAGAGTCTCCCACCTCAGCTGTAGATCTCTGCAGTTCATCCAGAGTGATCATGGGCCTCTTGGCTGCATCTCTGATCAGTCTTCTCCTTGTCTGAGCTGAAGGTTTAGAGGGACGGCCAGGTCTTGGTAGATTTGCAGTGGTCTTATGCTCCTTCCATTTCAATATTATCACTTGCACAGTGCTCCTTGGGATATTTAAAGCTTGGGAAATATTTTTGTATCCAAATCCGGCTTTAAACTTCTTCACAACAGTATCTCAGACATGCCTGGTGTGTTCCTTGTTCTTCATGATGCTCTCTGCGCTTTTAACGGACCTCTGAGACTATCACAGTGCAGGTGCATTTATACGGAGACTTGATTACACACAGGTGGATTGTATTTATCATCATTAGTCATTTAGGTCAACATTGGATCATTCAGAGATCCTCACTGAACTTCTTGAGAGAGTTTGCTGCACTGAAAGTAAAGGGGCTGAATAATTTTGCACGCCCAATTTTTCAGTTTTTGATTTGTTAAAAAAGTTTGAAATATCCAATAAATGTCGTTCCACTTCATGATTGTGTCCCACTTGTTGTTGATTCTTCACAAAAAAATACAGTTTTATATCTTTATGTTTGAAGCCTGGAATGTGGCAAAAGGTCGCAAAGTTCAAAGGGGCCGAATACTTTCGCAAGGCACTGTATTTCTACAACTTGATTGGAGTACACCTGTGGTAAATTCAATTGATTGTACGTGATTTGGAAAGGAACACACCTGTCTATACGGTCCCACAGTTGAAAGTTCATGTCAGAGCAAAAACCAAGCCATGAGGCCGAAGGAATTGTCCGTAGAGCTCCAAGACAGGATTGTGTCGAGGCACGGATCTGGCGAAGGGTACCGAAACATTTCTGTAGGATTGAATGTTCCCAAGAACACAGTGGCCTCTATCATTCTTAAATGGAAGAATTTAAAAAGTTTGTAATCAAGAAGACTCTTCCTAGAGCTGGCCACAAGGCTAAACTGAGCAATCAGGTTAGAAGGGCCTTGGTCAGTGAGGTGACCAAGAACCCGATGGTCACTCTGACAGAGCTCCAAAGTTGCTCTGGGGAGATAAGAGAGCCTTCCAGAAGGACAACCATCACTGCAGCACTCCGCCAATCAGGCCTTTATGGTAGAGTGGCCAGATGGAAGCCACTCCTCAGTAAAAGGCATATGACAGCCTGCTTGGAGTTTGCCAAAAGGCACCTAAAGACTCTCAGACCATGAGAAACAAGATTCTCTGGTCTGACGAAACCAAGATTAAACTCTTTGGCCTGAATACCAAGTGTCACGTCTGGAGGAAACCTGGCACCATCCCTGCAATGAAGCATGGTTGTGGCAACATAATGCTGTGGGGATGTTTTTCAGCGGCAAGGACTGGGAGACTAGTCAAGATCGAGGCAAAGATGAACACAGCAAAGTACAGAGAGATCCTTGATGAAAACCTGCTCAGGACCTCTGACTGGGGCGAAGGTTCACCTTCCAACAGGACAATGACCCTAAGCACACAGCCAAGACAAAACAGAAGTGGCTTCAGGAGAAGTCTCTGAATGTCCTTGAGTGGTCCAGCCAGACCCTGGACTTGAACCAGATCGAACATATCTGGAGAGACCCGGAAATAATGCCCATCCAACCTGACAGAGCTTGAGAGGATCTGCAGAGAAGAACGGGAGAAACTCCCCAAATACAGGTGTGCCAAGACTTGAGGCTGTAATCTCTGTCAAAGTTGTTTCAACAAAGTACTGAGTAAAGGGTCTGAATACCTATGTAAATGGAATATTTCTGTTTTATTTAATTTTGTATTAGCAAAACATTCTATAAACCTGTTTTTGCTCTCTGACCTGTCCCTTTTCTCCTCCTTAACCTGGTTGTTGTGCCACTGCTTCACCCCCCCCCCCCCCCCCCCCGGAGAATAAATGAGCAAGGACGCTTTATGAGGAGCTCGTAGATGCCACGGTTAGCGATCTTGCATCCCAGTGGAGGCCCGTCACACACTGTAAGCCCAGCCCAAGGCAGCGATCTTTGGTGGATGTGGCAAAAAAAAATGTCTTTGGGGGATCCCATCATGCTGACCAACAATTTTGCCCACCTGCTTCCAGAGATTCTTTCCCCCAGCCCCTGCTCGAAGGGCTTCTATTGATGATGTAGGTCCTCTGTCCCCCATCTCTTGTCGGTCCTCAAGGAAGCTCAGAAAAGGCTGGAAGTCCACGGCCACTCACCTTCCTCCAGCCATCATCATAGGTAGTTCCATGGTGAGGCACCTCTTGATTCCTGGAGCAAAGACCTTGTGCTACCCGGGGGCTATGGTGAAGGATATCACAGGATATCTTCCATCCGTCCTACATCAGCAGCCAAGGGCTGCCGGTGTCGTAGTGCGTGTGGTATCAAATGACATCAAAAAGAGTGAATCAAACAGGATTTTGTTGAGTTGATCAGCTCCCTAAAAGGCTCTGAAAAGCATCCAATTTTCTCTGGTCCCGTGCTGTCGCTGGGTTGCAGCTGTGAAAGGTTCAGCAGGCTCTTAGCACTTCATATCTGGTGTAAAGACTACTGCCTCTCTGTTGGACGAACTTTTATTGATCATTTCAACACTTTTGGAAACAAAAGATGCTCTACAGGGATTATGGACTCCACCCAAAACATTTAAGAGCCTGGACCCTCTCTTCATATTTTGAGGCTGCTTTAAGATATTGACTCAGACAGAACAAGCCCCGCTCAGATAATACGTCCCTTCCTCTCTAAGTGTTATCGTTGTACTATGGTCTATACTGCCAGGGGTGTTGTCAGTTGTAATCTTGTAGCCATTTGTTTGAATTCCACTCTTAGATCTGCTATAGTTACATGTAGATCACAAGAGGAACCCACTGTGGTTTGCTCACCCAGTGCTTTTAGTTCAAATGGGAATTCCATAAACTTGAATAACCCCCCTCGGTTTTGTTTTCAAATCACGTAGAGGGCTTGGGCTGTTGAACGATAGCAACCGAAGCCCATGTAAGTCAGTTTATAACATAATTTGTTACTCTGAGAGTTTCTCATATTGACATTGGCTGCAGCCTCAGGCCCTGTGGCGCTAACCTTGGAAAAGTAATTCCAATTTTTTTCTCCTTCCTCTATTACTAATAGGGACAGACCAAATTGTGCAGTACTACGCAATCTCATAGCCTTTACCAACTATATCAATATCAACCATCAGACAGGGCCTATTGAACGTAGCTTGTTTGAGATGGAGTGTCCATGTGACTTGAAGGTCTTAGGTGCATCTGAACATTAGGATCTTACTTCCTAAACTGGATTAGATCCAGATCTGGGCTATGCAGACAAATCCGGATAACAGGTATTTACTGAAACTTGGATCACTGGGTACATTAATATTGAGGGTTATCATGTGTTCAGAGCTGACAGACAGGGTAGAGGTGGTGGAGTGTCCATTTTGATAAAACGTTATTTCTCTGTCTCTTTACTGAAATCCGTTTCCCTTGCAATGAAATTTGAACTACTATCTTTAAACCTTTGTCTGGGGAAAAATATGTCCACAACAGTACACCCTTGGGTAACCTTTGTGAACCTCGAGGAGTTAACTAGTTTGTTGTCTTATTTTACTAAATCAGAAGTTATTATCCTGGGTGACCTAAATTATGATTGCGAAATGCAGGGTTCAGACAATCGAAACAACATGTGTAATGATCTGAACCTAACCCAGCTGGTGACTAAGCCTACACGGCCCACCCTAGAGATCCTTCAAAGTCGTCTCTGATTGATCTTATTTGAACAAATACACAAGATAAATATGTTTCTACTGGTGTTTTCGCCCCAGGCCATTAGTGAACTTGCCCAGTTGTTTGTGTTAGAGATGTGAGAATACAAAAATCTAAGCCTTGTGTCATCATGAACAGGAACTTCTGTTTTTATTTCAAATAAATCCGCAAAAATGTATTTAAAAAACAGTTTTTGCTTTGTCATTATGGGATATTGTGTGTAGATTGAGGGAAACAATATATTTCATCCTTTTTAGAATAAGGCTCTAACCTAACAAAATGTGGGAAAAGTCAAGGGGTCGAATACTTTCCGAATGCACTGAAATATAATATTGTTGTGTTCAATGTGTATTTTATATTGTATTATACAGGGCTCATTTGGAAAAGAGGTCCCAATATGTCTTCCCTGTCAAAATAAAGGATAAATACTGTCATAAACAATAACATTTGAAAGACATGTAAAAGAGTAGTTTCCCTTTTGTTATGTCGTGATCACGAGATTAGTAAGTTGTGATCTCAACATAATGAGGGAAATGTATTTTATTCATATGTCCTCTCCAAAACCGTAATTGAGATGTAGGGGGGATATACAATTATCACTGTTCTTTGATTCAAGCCTTTTTTTGGATGCCATTCAGTGGTTAGTTAATGAAAAGGTGTTGAACAGGAATTGAATCCTATTTTCCTCTCCATAGAGCCATAAAATGTTGCTTCCGACACTTGTGAGGGCAGTCAGGAATCCCAATTTGTCTGCTGAAATTGGAAATGTGAGGACATTAAGGTGTGAGGCCAATGAAGTCAGTCAGTTTCATACAAGGGACTGGTGGATGGCCTGGTGGCTAGTCCAGTTGACAGACCAGACCAACATACACTTACAACAAGTGGGAATTGGACGTTTGTAGTCATTATTTTTTCTCCATGTAATGCCAGTGAGAAGTAGAAGTTTCCGTTGCCGTAAGGTATGTTTGTGCTTAGTGTAATGTGAATAGTTTTCTTTGACTTACGTTTATCTCTGTTTTTCACGGGAAACTGTTTATTGAGTCAATTTCCCGAATCGACTCTAAAGATATTTTCATATCTTATCTAGTACAGTCTTCTATTAATGAATTATTACCACATCAGTCCTCATTCCAAACGTCGTAAAATTCTTGGTTATCTGCACGAACCCATCCTTTACTTATGAATCATCCACACACAATTATTGGCTCAATTATTGGCTCAATTATTTACTTACTAACTAATTAAACAATTACAGAATATACAATACATAATAACATTACACAGTAAATACCGTCCCTAGTGGACTAAACAAAAACAGTTTGGTTATAACACGATAGATTCAGAGAGAAGAGAAGGGGGTTTTGGAAGGAAGACTAAGGAACATGTGTCACGCGCTGATATTAGTTATCTTTGTTTTCTTTATTATTTTGTTTAGGTCAGGGTGTGACAAGGGTGGTTGGTTTAGTTTTTCTATTGTCTAGGTGTTTTTGTCCTGTCTAGGGTTTTTGTTATCTATGGGGTTTTAGTATGTCTAGGTATATGTAGGTCTATGGTGGCCTGAATTGGTTCCCAATCAGAGCCAGCTGTTTATCGTTGTCTCTGATTGGGGGTCCTATTTAGGTTGCCATTTTCCATTTTGGTTTTGTGGGTTATCGTCTATGTGTCAGCATGTCAGCACTCGTGTTTATAGCTTCACGGTCGTTTTTGTTATTTTGTTAGTTTGTTTAGTGGTCTTTGTGTAAATAAAGAATATATTCTTATCACGCTGCGCCTTGGTCTCCTCGTTATGACGAACGTGACAACATGGGTCTCTACTGCACCTGGGAAGCTATTCTCACATTAATGCATATGCCACTAACGATCGCTCATTCTGAAAAGCAATGCTTTGTATTTACGTGAAGCTGGCTTTGATAGTTGAGCTGGTGATGTGAGGCTCTGGTTTGCCCAGTTAATGTTGCCATTGTCCTTTGTAGATTCTGCCGGGTCATGGTGTGTAAGTTTCATGTGGTCTAAAAGGTTCATCTCACTCTGGAAATGCTTCCTCGTCGATCAGTTTTCTCATACTAGATTTGCGCATATGTTCAGCTGCAGTCTGATGTATGCCAGTTTAGTATGCACTTCTTCCTTAGATGATCCAGAGTTCAGAGTTCATACTATTTCACGTGTGGAGCAAGCTCTCACATTTCCAGGCCTGTATAGTTGAAATTAGCCCTTTTCAACGTGGAGGACAAGTCTTCCTATTATTTGGAACTAAGTTCCAAAAGTTGTTGACTTTTCGTCACGGAGGCTTTTATTCAAGAGTGGAAAAGGGGTTGGTTCATCATTTCCAACCAATGTCTATTCACTTGGGTGGGGCCACTGACTGGGCACACGTTACCATAAAACAAACACTTTTCACTTTAGAAGACATTGTAATCTTTTCAAAAGTATTCTTATACTGAGTCAAACATTTTATCCAACCTTTAGACGCAAGCCTCATAATTGAGGACCTTAGGGTAGTTAGGGTAATGTTAGGGTAATGTGGCTGTATTGTCTTTCATGAGGTCACAAACATGAAACAAAACTGACAGGGTCGTAGCTGACTTCTCCACGGACTGTTTCCACATTCTCTAAATTAGGAATAATGTTTAATTCTCCAATACTGGGATGTAGTAGAATTGGGCGGGACAGTCCCTTTGTCTTACTGTGAAATTCTCTCACTCCATACTGCATGGTCAGGGAGAGAAGTGTCTCTGCAAGGAATTTACAACGTGATTGTAAAGTTGTAAAACTGCTCCCCCCTTCCGTTCTGAATGGGGGGAGGGGTTCAAATCTCTGCTAGCCAATCCACTGAAAGGGCTAGCATCATGACAATACATTTCAGCCAATCAGTTATGACAAGGTAGGGGTGGTATACAGAAGATAGCCCTATTTGTTAAAAGACCACGACCATATTATGGCAAGAACAGATCAAATGAGCAAAGAGAAACAGTCCATTATTACGTTAAGACATGAAGGTCAGTCAATCCGGAAAATGTCAAGAACTTTGAAAGTTTCTTCAAGTGCAGTCGCAAAAACCATCAAGCGACTGTTTCCACATTCGCTATGATGAAACTGGCTCACATGAGGACCGTCACAGGAAAGGAAGACCCAGAGTTACCTCTGCTGCAGAGGATAAGTTCATTAGAGTTACCAGCCTCAGAAATCGGCAATTAACTGCACCTCAGATTGCACCTAACAGACACATCTCAACATCAACTGTTCAGAGGAGACTGCATGAATCAGGCCTTCATTGTCAAATTGTTGCAAATAAACTACTACTAAAGGACACCAATAAGAAGAAGAGACTTGCTTGGGCCAAGAAACATGATCAATGGACATTAGACCGGTGGAAATCTGTCCTTTGGTCTGATGAGTCCAAATTTGAGATATTTGGTTCCAAAGAAGAGATGCAGTGTAGGTGAACGGTTCTCTGCATGTGTGGCTCCCACCGTGAAGCATGGAAGAGGAGGTGTGATGGTGTGGGGGTGCTTTTCTTGTGACACTGTCAGTGATTTATTTAGAATTCAAGGCACAATTAACCAGCATGGCTACCACAGCATTCTTCAGCGATGCGCGCTTCGTGGGACTATCATTTGTTTTTCAACAGGACAATGACCCCAAACACACCTTCAGGCTGTCTTAAGTGCTATTTGACCAGGAAGGAGAGTGATGGAGTGCTGCATCAGATGACCTGGCCTTCACAATCACCCAACCTCAAACAAATTGAGATAGTTTGGTAGGAGTTGGACCGTAGAGTGAAGGAAAAGCAGTCAAAAAAGTGCTCAGCATATGTGGGAACTCCTTCAAGACTGTTGGAAAAGCATTCCAGGTGAAGCTGGTTGAGAGAATGCCAAGACTGTGCAACGCTGTCATCAAGGCGAAGCTGGCTTCTTTGAAGAATCTAAAATATATTTTAATTTAACACTTTTTTGGTTACTACATGATTCCATATGTGTTATTACATAGATTTGAATTATTCCCTATTATTCTACAATGTAGAAAATAGTCAAAATGAAGAAAAACCCTTGAATGAGTAGATGTGTGCAAACTGTTGATTAGTACCGTACGCCCCATGGACTTTTCTAAGTGCCATTATTTTACAGTGGTATTCTCCTTCGGTCATTTCAAAAATATAACTTCATTGTGTAATAAAACAATATAAAATAGATTCTGAAGTATATACTGTTAACTCAACATTTCAACCGGTGTTTGTGTATGTCATATTAAAATCCCCCTACACTGATGATTGATGCATGCATGACAAAATGGACTGAGATAATGTCAATCCTCAATGCCAAATAAAAAACCAATTGCAATGAATCCATTAATGAAGGGCTGAGGGAACTGCTGTCTTTCCTATTTTAATGAGATATGAAGAGTAACACACCCCTGTGATTCTGCTGCATTAGAACTACATCCACCCCACCTTTGTTTGCATTTCAAAGAGAACCCATGGGAACATGCCTTGCATATTTACATCTGATTAACAACTATTTTTCTGTAAAATGTTCATCAGTGACAGTGATAAGATCACACAGTAATTCAACACTGAGCCTGATGATAGTAAAACTATAAACAGTCTGATTAATGTCACATGGCATGGGAATACACACACAGTTGAGTTTATCAAAATAGATTTTCAAAGGGAATATATTATTTTTTCAAATTACTGTGACTAAATGGATTAAGAGAACATATTAATGTAGGCCCTACGCGTTCAATAACATTAAGGTTAACAGAAAGACTACTGTATAGGTTTCTACATTGAGCTGTTTCAAGAGGTAGGACATGAAGAATGACTTTTTACGGTTAAACAATACTTGCAGAGGAGGGTGACAAGCATGATGTAAGAAAATACATATATCATCCTGCAAATCTGAAATGCCATGTTTGGCGTGCCATCTCCGATGAGCCACTTACAGAGAACATGACTTTTCACTCTGGTATGTATCTCATATTTTTGCAGCGTATTCCTCCTCAAAGATATCCCATTACATCATCTGTCCATATTAGAGAATAAAAAGTATGGGTAAAGAATGGCCTGCCTCGTACCTACAGTACCACAGCGTTAACGAACCCAGACATCCAGCATACAGAGGTGAGGAAAACATGAAAGTTCAAAATGTTAAGGTAAAGCTTGGGAATGAAAAAAAAAAGAAAAAAGTACTCCATAATTTCAGATGCAAACTTTGTTTCGCAGAGCTCTGTGTAAGGTATGAAGTATGAACTAACCATGTGATTATTAATTGGGCCCATTTTAATTTGACGATTCCGGACTGCATATGTTGGCAGCTCTCCACAAGGTCTGTCTGCGCAAGAGCGTGTCGAGGGGGTACCAGGCTGGATGCCTCTGCCATTTAGAGAGCAGCTTGGCACTTGCACATTGGAATACCAATGAGTGGGGTTCAAAAGACACGGCTCCTCTCGGAGACGGCTCTCCTTCCCCTACTCGGCTCCAGAGGGTCTCCACGGACTAATTTCCAAAACCACCTCTTAATATGGGCTTGTTTCAATCACCCGAACAGACAGCTTCATCCCCTGATATAGAATGTTTCTAGATTAGAACGAAGCATACTAACTGCTCTGCAATAGCCACAGAGCATTCACATACAGAAAAGGATTAATGGGTCTTCAATGCCATTTGGCTCTGAAATAATAGTTTATACATTTTTTGGGGTTCACATTGACACATGACAATCTTAAAGAGTGGAATCAAAAAAGCGGCATGGAGTTATAATGATGAAGTGAAGGCAAAAAGACATCGTGCTGGAAGTGAGGATCTCGGAGACCAAGACGTTTTCTTTCAGCATGAATGACCAGTCTGTCGCGTTCATCTTTTCATGCTGGACATTTACTTTAAAACATCATCTTATGGCAGTGAATATAAACTTCAAATGAATCTCCAGCGAATAAAAAAAGAAAAATAATTCTGAGAGACTTCATTTGACTCTGAAAGCTGTCTGTTTTAGTCATTTCATCCCAGGCTTTATCTACTCGTTCAAAGCCCCGGGGGCTTAAGAAGACTAGATGGAAGGGACAGCCAAAGTCCCATTTAAGAAGTGCATACTGTATGTTATGTCTTAAGAGCTTTCTGGCCATATTAGTAGTAACAATCTTGAGGGGATACCTTTTTGTGAAAGTCATCTGTAAATGAACAAATGAATGGGAAAATGCGCAATAGGAACGTCTCGTATCTGTCAGTTATGAATCTCATTATTTTCCCTCTGACATGGTCTCTCGATACCATACATGGCTACCGTTTTTTTTAAGTGAATGTTTTCCCCTTTTGTTTGTGAGAAGACTTAAGAGGTAGGCTTTTCCATGAGCTGGAGTGGAGTGAAAGATAAACTCTCATCAGCATGTGTATAATGGTAACACAAGGATAGACATGGAGGTGTCCATTGGAACACACTTGAACATTATGAAAAGGATGCTCCAAGGACATGGATTTTTTTTTGTGTGTAGAAATTAGTTTCTCATTCACCCTCTGAAAATAATGTTTATTTACTGAGTTTATAAGAACACGCTATATGCATATTATTTTCATTCAGTCACGCACATCTAATTCCTTTGGTTAAGTAAAAAAATTCCTGACAAAATTTTGTGACATGTTTTCTTCTGCAAATAGAATGGGATTGATCCTGCGGTTGAAAAGGTAACCATGGAGATGTCTATTTGGATAGGGAAACAATAAGGGAACAACCTGTTTGAATGCCTCAGTGCCCTGTGTGACGTGAGAGGGGTTAATAGGCTACAATAGTTGCATGGAATTTGACTACTGAACTATGGAACTCTTTGGAGTGTCAGCATTAAACGCAACTATTGATTACAATGCAATAATGCTGAGTGGGTTGTGGTCCCCACGGTCCAATCTGCCCTTCAGCAGATTGGAAGCTGGACGCACCTCGTGTGTTTACTCACTGGTACACTCTACAAACCTAAATGACATTGTCCAATGAAAGCTGTCCATCTGAATGTTATATTTCTGATGATCATTTTACAACGTTGCTTTTCATCTGAGTGGGAAACTCAGTAGCTACACACACCACTTAACTCCGTCAGTAAAACATAACATCCATTCTTCCACTAAATCAAAATCCCTTTCACGCTCTAGCTTTTCCTCACATTGAACGGCACAGAAACAATCTCACAAACTAGGACACGTGAAATGATGAGAAAACTGTGGGGAGGCTTCCTGTAGATTGATTCTCCCAACGCCTCATTCTTCTCTGGTTAGTCATTTATTGACTACAATGGTGGAGGTGAGGCTACGCAGAGAGAGACAGCCTGCCCTGTTTAATCCTTGGGGCATCGGTGGAAGGTGGTCACTTGTTAATCACTTGTTAATAGAATGCTAAGGCCTACATGGAAATAAGCACAGCATATGAGACCCTAAACTGATTTAAACAAGATATGACCTAGGTTCAGTGGTGGGAAAAGTACCCAAATGTCATTCTTGAGTAAAAGTAAAGATACCTTAATAGAAAATTGCTCAAGTAAAAGTGAAAGTCACCCAGTAAAATACTACTTGAGTAATAGCCTAGATGTGTTTGGTTTTAGTTATACTTAAGTATCAAAAGCACAATATAAATCATTTCAAATCGCCTTTATTAAGCAAACCAGATGGCACAATTGTCTTTCTTTTTATTTATTTTTTTAGGATAGCCAGGGGACACACTCCCACACTCAGGCATAATTTATAAACTATGCATTTGTGTTCAGTGAGTCCGCCAGATCAGAGGTAATAGGGATGACCAGGGATGTTCTCTTGATAAATGCATGAATTTAACCATCTTCCTGTCCTGCTAGCCATTCAAAATGTAATGAGTACTTTTGGGTGTCAGGGAAAATGTATGGAGTAAAAAGTACATTATTTTCTTTAGGAATGTAGTGAAGTAAAAGTAGTCAAAAATAGAAATAGTAAAATAAAGTACTGATACCCCAAAAAACGACTAAAGTATTTTTACTTAAGTACTTTACACCACTGCCCAGGTTGAGCTCCAGTCCTTCAGGGAGAATAAGGCCATTCTGTAGAATAACATTTGGAGGCTTTAGATGTATTGCAGATCTTATGGTCTTATGGTCATACAAGGAGCAGTTATTCTGGGGCCAACTGTATCAAGCAGTAGGAGTGCTGAGTTAGGATTCGTTTAGTCTTTTAAATCACAATTAATAAGATTACGTGGATAGGGGGATCTGATCCTAGATCAGCACTCCTGCTCTTAGATGCTTGATACATATGGCATCTGGACAGTAACCCAGTGTCCTATATGGACAAGCAGAGAATCCTGTTTTTCACATAGCTTATATAATTTATATTCACATATCCTACTGCAAGCAGATCATCCTGCGTATTCTTTGAGGGAAATATCTTATAATTTCTATTCACATATTTTATCGGGTGTAAATACAGTAGAGAATGAGGGATAGATTTTCTTTTTGTTGGTTTGATAGCAGTGATTAACCTTTTGTGTATATCAACTTTCTATTCAAACATCTTGTTTTGGTTGTATCTCACACCTCCGATTACATCAATGGCAGCCGGATACAAAGGGGAAAATCCTCTGGCTATATGTCTAGTTCTCTATTCCACTTCCAGTCAATATTTATTCAATGCCAGGCAGAAATGTGTTTTCAATTGCAATGCTCTCATCAAGCCAGCCCTGTAGAACAAAACCCAGAACATGAAGATGTGTGTGTGTGTGTGTGTGTGTCTGTGTCTGTGTCTGTGTCTGTGTCTGTGTGCGTTTGTGTATATATACACTACCGTTCAAAAGTTTGGGGTCACTTTGAAATCAAATCAGATTTATTTATATAGCCCTTCTTACATCAGCTGATATCTCAAAGTGCTGTACAGAAACCCAGCCTAAAACCCCAAACAGCAAGCAATGCAGGTGTTGAAGCACGTTGACTAGGAAAAACTCCCTAGAAAGGCCAAAACCTAGGAAGAAACCTAGAGAGGAACCAGGCTATAAGGGGTGGCCAGTCCTCTTCTGGCTGGGCCGGGTGGAGATTATAACAGAACATGGCCAAAATGTTCAAATGTTCATAAATGACCAGCATGGTCAAATAATAATAATCACAGTAGTTGTCGAGGGTGCAGAAAGTCAGCACCTCAGGAGTAAATGTCAGTTGGCTTTTCATAGCCGATCATTAAAAGTATCTCTACCACTCTTGCTGTCTCTAGAGAGTTGAAAACAGCAGGTCTGGGACAGGTAGCATGTCCGGTGAACAGGTCAGGATTCCATAGCCACAGGCAGAACAGTTGAAACTGGAGCAGCAGCACGGCCAGGTGGACTGGGGAGCGCAAGGAGTCATCATGCCAGGTAGTCCTGAGGCATTGTCCTTAGGGCTCAGGTCCTCCGAGAGAGAGAAAGAAAGAGAGAAAGAGAGAATTAGAGAGAGCATGCTTAAATTCACACAGGACACCGGATAAGACAGGATAAGTACTACAGATATAACAAACTGACCCTAGCCCCCCGACACATAAACTACTGCAGCATAAATACTGGAGGCTGAGACAGGAGGGGTCAGGAAACACTGTGGCCCCATTCTATGATACCCCCGGGCAGGGCCAAACAGGAAGGATATGACCCCACCCACTTTTCCAAAGCACAGACCCCACACCACTAGAGGGATATCTTCAACCACCAACTTACCATCCTGAGACAAGGCCGAGTATAGCCCACAAAGATCTCCGCCACGGCACAACCCAAGGGGGGAGCCAACCCCAAAACATTTCCTTGTTTTTGAAAGAAAAGCAAAAGAAATGGTCCATTAAAATAAATTGAAATTGATCAGAAATACAGTGTAGACATTGTTAATGTTGCAAATGACTATTGTGGCTGGAAACTGCAGATTTTTTAAATTGAATATCTACAGTTGAACTAAGGAAGTTTAAATACACTTAGGTTGGAGTCATTAAAACTCGTTTTTCAACCACTCCACTAATGTCTTGTTAACAAACTATAGTTTTGGTGTAACGATCGTCTGTGGTGGAAGAAGGTGAGGACCAAAGCGCAGCGTGGTAAGTGTTCATGTTTTTTAATAAAGCAATGAACACTGAATAAACAATAAACGTGAAGCAATTAAACCGAAACAGTCCCGTGTGGAAGGAGACAAGTTCTGTCTCCTAGAGATGAACGTACTTTGGTGCGAAAAGTGCAAATCAATCCCAGAACAACAGCAAAGGACCTTGTGAAGATGCTGGACGAAACAGGTACAAACGTATCTACATCCACAGTAAAACAAGTCCTATATCGACATAACCTGAAAGGCTGCTCAGCAAGGAAGAAGCCACTGCTCCAAAACCGCCGTAAAAAAGCCAGGCTACGGTTTGCAACTGCACATGGGGACAAAGATTGTACTTTTGGGAGAAATGTCCTCTGGTCTGATGAAACAAAAATAGAACTGTTTGGCCATAATGCCCATCGTTATGTTTGGAGGAACAAGGGGGAGGCTTGCAAGCTGAAGAACACCATCCCAACCGTGAAGCACGGGGGTGGCAGCATCATGATTTTGGGGTGCTTTGCTGCAGGAGGGACTGGTGCACTTCACAAAATAAATGGCATCACGAGGAAGTAAAATTATATGGATATATTGAAACAACATCTCAAGACATCAGTCTGGAAGTTAAAGTTTGGTAGCAAATGGGTCTTCCAAATGGACAATGACCCCAAGCATACTTCCAAAGTTGTGGCAAAATGGCTTGAGGACAACAAAGTCAAGATATTGGAGTGGCCATCACAAAGCCCTGACGTCAATCCTATAGAACATTTGTGGGTAGAACTGAAAAAGTATGTGCGAGCGAGGAGTCCTACAAACCTGACCCAGTTACACCAGCTCTGTCAGGAAGAATGGACCAAAATTCACCCAACATATTGTGGGAAGCTTGTGGAAGGCTACCTGAAACGTTTGATCCAAGTTAAACAATTTAAAGCCAATGCTCTCAAATACTAATTGAGTGTCTGTAAACTTCTGACCCACTGGGAATGTGATGAAAGAAATAAAAGCTGAAATAAATAATTATCTCTACTATTATTCTGACATTTCACATTCTTAAAATAAAGTGGTGATCCTAACTGACCTAAGACAGTGCATTTTTACTAGGATTAAATGTCAGGAATTATAAAAACTGAGTTTAAATGTATTTGGCTAAGGTGTATGTAAACTTCTGACTTCAACTATACATAGGCATACAGAGGCCCATTATCAGACCATCACTCCTGTGTTCCAATGGCACGTTGTGTTAGCTAATCCAAGTTTATTCTTTTAAAAGGCTAATTGATCATTAGAAAACCTTTTGCAATTATGTTAGCACAGCTTAAACAGTCCTGAAACATGTGACCTTTGTGATAAGATAGTGTTCACCTATACATACAGTCCTGAAACATGTGACCTTTGTGATAAGATAGTGTTCACCTATGCATACAGTCCTGAAACATGTGACCTTTGTGATAAGATAGCATTCACCTATGCATACAGTCCTGAAACATGTGACCTTTGTGATAAGATAGTGTTCACCTATGCATACACTACTGAAACATGTAACCTTTGTGATAAGATAGTGTTCACCTATGCATACAGTCCTGAAACATGTGACCTTTGTGATAAGATAGTGTTCACCTATGCATACAGTCCTGAAACATGTGACCTTTGTGATAAGATAGTGTTCACCTATGCATACAGTCCTGAAACATGTGACCTTTGTGATAAGATAGTGTTCACCTATGCATACAGTACTGAAACGGTAAAGCCTTCTGATTTACTGTACTCCCACACATACTGTAGATACCTGATATGATCGCAGATTCAATAGATAGATAGCATATCACATTTCCTATTCCTTTTGTACTGGAAGAATGGCACCTTTGTAAGCAAAAATATGTGAAAGAAAGAGAACTCAACCTTCCTTTGAAAGGTATGCAATTCAGTGGAGGCTGCTGAGGGGAGGACGGCTCATAATAATGGCTGGAATGGAGCAAATGGAATCGCATCAAACACATGGTTTCCATGTGTTTGATATATTTGATACCATTACACTAATGCTGCTCCAGCTGTTACCATGAGCCCATCCTCCCCAATTAAGGTCCCACCAACCTTCTGTGGTGCAATTACAATTTCACAATTCCAATGGATGTGGCAAGGCTAGAATTGACACACATGAGACCGAAGAGACTTGTGCTATGGCTAGGCATTTCTAAGTCCCAGAGAGTGACTATAAAATGAATGAAGGGGGAACTCTGACTTTTAGTCAATGTAAAAATGGCATTACTGTTATTATTCAGTCATCTGGAGGGTGCTGAATTTATATCATGGATGCCTCATGCTTAGAATTTTGATGTCTAGTATTTCAATTCTCTCAACATCAGGGATCTGGCCAGGTGTACACCAGGGACTGTGCATTGTGAGGGGTACAGAATGAGGGATATCAAAAAGGAAATGGGATGTTTTTATGGTCCCACTATTGAGTAATATTCAATATATTCATTTTAAGTGACTCGTTTTCTGTACTATAATATGTGCCCGTAAAAAGTGATTGTTTTTATTTGGGAAGATAACAGACACATGCACACACGCAAGAACACACAAACGCGCACACATAGTATTCTCTGGAGACCTCAGATCCCCTGGATCTCTAGAGAGTGTCTGCATTACGTTTGAGTCTCAGCTATCACTGGGGTTTCCCCCTCAAATTCTCTTGGAGTGCCGGGACTTGATGAAGAATCTTTAAACAAATCAACAAAGCAAAAAGCCAATGAAGTGCCATGAATCAACTCTCCATAAAGTTTAGGATGCTGGCGAGGGATGAAGTATGTGCTTGCACTTCGGGAGTAAATGGTTCTCCGTCAATTGTGCTGGAATGCTATCCTTGTCCTAGAGTACTGCTTCACATTTCCGAGGAGTGTCCTATTCGGTGGAAATGATATCAATGTTTTGGAATTTCATTTCCAATAACAAGGCTCTTCAGTCTTTGGAGAACAGGGTGCTCTTGGTAAAGTGTTCCATACTTACACGAGGGGGATGAGAGTTAATGAAAGCCAATATCTGTTACAAATTCTGAAACAAGGCCCTTAATAGACCACAAAGATTGGTTGGGAAAATAGGGGCAAGGAGTCATATAGCTACAGACTTGATTGAAGCTAGCATTGGGGGGCGCTCATTCTCACAGTTGGAAGATGAAGTGTTATGGTATTCAGATGTTGTCTGCTTTATTCTTGGTTTTACAGTTAACTCTGAGACACGTGTGCATGCTTTTGCATGCCTACACTCTTTCTCTCTCTCTTTCCCTCTCTCTCTCTCTCTGTGTATCCCTCTTTAACTATGAATACATACACTGAGTGTAAAAAACATTAGGAACACCTTCCTAATATTCAGTTGCACCGCCTTTTGTCCTCAGAACAGCCAACGTTCATTGGGGCATGGACTACAAGGTGTCAAAAGCGTTCCACAGGGATGCTGGCCCATGTTGTCTCCAATGCTTCCCACAGTTGTGTCAAGTTGGCTGGATGTCCTTTGGGTGGTGGACCTTTCTTGATACACATGGGAAACTGTTGAGCGTGGAAAAACCCAGCAGCATTGCAGTTCTTGACACAAACCGGTGCACCTGGCACCTACTACCATACCCCGTTCAAAGTTACTTAAATAATTTGTCTTTCCCTCTGAATGGCACACACACAATCCATGTCTCAATTGTCTCAAGGCTTAAAAATGCTTCTTTAACCTGTCTCCTCCCCTTCATCTACACTGATTGAAGTGGATTTAACAAGTGGCATCAATAAGGGATCATAGCTTTCACCTGGATTCACCTGGTCGGTCTATGTCATGGGAAGAGCAGGTATTCTTAATGTTTTGGATACTCAGTGAATAAGTCCATTCATTCCTATAGTCTTGTCCTTCAAGCAACCGTACATACTTTTGTATTTGTATTTATTAAGGATCCCCACTAATTCCTGCCAAGACAGCAGCTACTCTTCCTGGGGTCCAGCAACATTAAGGCAGTTACAGTGTATTCGGAAAGTATTCAGACCCCTTTACTTTTCCATATTTTGTTACATTGCAGCCCTGTTCTAAAATGCATTACATGTCCGCCCCCCCCCCCCCCCCCCCCCTCATTAATCTAAACACAGTACCACTGTGTTCTTGGGGACCTTCAATGCTGCACACATTTTTTGGTACCCTTCCCCAGATCTGTCCCTGGACACAATCATGGCTTGGTTTTTGCTCTGACATGCACTGTCAACAGTGGGACCTCATATAGACAGGTTTGTGCTTTTCCAAATCATGTCCAATTAATTTAATATACTGGACTCCAATCAAGTTATAGAAATGTCTCAAGGATGATCAGTAGAAACAGGATGCACCTGAGCTCAATTTTGAGTTTAATGGCAAAGGATCAGAATACTTATGTAAATAAGGTATTTCTGTTTTTTAAATCTAAAAAAACAAACCAAAAAAAAACATGTTTTTGCTTTGTCATTATTGGGTATGTGTGTAGATTGGTGAGTACATTTTAAAAAACATCAATTTTAGAAGAAGGCTGTAAAGTAACAAAATGTGGAAAAAGTCAAAGGATCTGAATACAGTACTTTCCGACTGCACTGTATTTACAATCAAAAATATGGCATAATATTACATTTCTTAACACTTTTTACAACACATTAAGTGTGTGCCCTCAGGCCAATACTTTACTACCAAATATCTGCAATAGAAAATCCATGTGTACGTGTGTAGAGTTGCGTGTGTTATCATGTGTATGTGTGTGTCTGTGCCTGTGTGTGTTTCTCATAAGGTGTATTTTTATCAGTATTTTTTTAAATCTGATTCTTCTGCGTGCATCAGTTACCTGATGTGGAATATAGTTCCATGAGGTAGTTCTCAGACTGGGATGGTTCCCTTTCATTCCCTGGCCCCTGTAAGTCTATCTATTGACCCTAAGGGTTCTCCATTGTAGCGTCAACACAGTGTCGTCTTTAATTTCCTGGACGAAAGATCGGTCAATAAAAATCATCTTAGCATTTGATGTTAAGGGGAAAGTGTATTTTGGTTTGGCACTAATTGGGACACAACATATCTATCCAATGGAGTATGTCCATGTTCAATCCTAAACAGTTTACAGTATATGAAAAACTGGATTCAATTAGTTTATTTGGATTTATAAACTTTCAGGGTAAAGTTATTGTATAAATGTGTGTTTTGTGGAATCTCCAGGGAAGATGGTTTGATATCTAGGTAATGGGTCAATCAAGCAAATGTAATTGTGTAGGGTTTTCTATTTCATTTGATAGAGCTCCAAGACCCACAAAATGTGTTGAAATACACTTCGGATAAACGGTGGCCAGAACAAAACAGAACAGAAAAAGCTGTGGTCTAAGGCACTGCATCTCAGTGCAAGAGGCGTCACTACAGTCCCTGGTTTGATTCCAGGCTGTATCACATCCGGCTGTGATTGGGAGTCCCATAGGGTGGCACACAATTGGCCCAGCGTTGTCTGGGTTTGGCCGGGGTAGGCCTTCATTGTAAATAAGATTTTGCTCTTAACTGACTTGCCTGGTTAAGTAAATAAAAATATGTCAAAACAGAAGCTGAACTATCATTGTGTTGGGATCAGTATGGGAGAGTGCATTCCTTAATCCCGCCATCTCTCATACGTCTGAAATGTTCAAGAATAAAGCACAGTCTCCAGCCATCTTTCAATTCATGCTCGACTGATAAATGATCTCAGAATTGAGTGACTCCACTTCAAGCCTAAGGTTGCCTGTGTGAAAATAGCTCACGTACCGGGATGTTTGTGAAAGTACATTTTGAGGAAGTCAAACCCAGTATGAGGACTTTTGACAAAAGTCCTGATCCACACCACTGTGTGGTGAAAGTACTAGCAGCATAACCTTTTGGCTAGGGGGCTATGGATCATTCACAGTGCTTCATTCATGTCAGTGGCCGCAGCTTGGAAATGTAGTCCATCCATAAACAAAAATGACTATAAAACAAGTAATGATGAACGTTGCGTAAGTGCATCATATTTCTGGCAGTATTGGAATTGAGGTTGAACCTCACCATGACTTTAGGATCATATTCTACTACACACTAAATAAGTGAACTTGACATTACTTTAGGTTATTGGGAACTGAGGTGAAACAATGGTGTAAGTATTGAGCAGAGGAGGCTGGTGGTAGGAGCTATAGGAGGATGGGGTCACTGTAATGGCTGGAATGGAATAAATGGAATGGTATCAAACACATTTAACATCCTTCCATCAGCCTCCTCTGGCCTTGAGAGACATTTCATGGTGTCTTGAGATACTCATCAAAATAATGCTATGTCTTGAGAATACAGTGATCATAAACTGACTTAAGATGTCTTCACATTTTTTACAAATGTCTTTTGTAAGCTGGGTATGTAAGCAGATCTGATCCACTCAATGTCTCGTCAACATTTGACATTTTAATACAAGCCGTTTATAATAGGCATTTATGGTTTCCCAAAATGGTGTGGGCACCCGCCGTGTCAAGAAAGATCAATTCGTATTATAAGAACTTATACATTATAATCATTTTGCAGACCATGACAGGAGCAATTAGGGTTAAGTGCCTTGCTCAAGGGCACATCGGCAGATTGCTCACCTAATCGTCTCGGGGATTCAAACCAGCAACCGTTTGGTCACCGGCCCAATGCTCTTAACCGCTAGGTTACCTGCTGCATACCATGGTCAACATATGCCTTTGCAGAGGACTGTATTACATTGTCCTATTCTCATCTTTAGTGGTAAGGAATGTTACTGCAATCACTGACATGTTGTGAAATTCCCACCCCTGCAAGACACTGCAAACAAATCTGTTGTGACCTCTGTTAAGCGCTCTGCTATTGGCAAAGACACATTTCTTTCCTCCTAAAATGCAGTGGATTCTGAGGTCACGGTCATTTTGCCCATATCCCCATTAGCAGACAATGTTTGTGTCCTCATCCCACTGTACTAACACTGCACATTGAGGCGGAGGCCTCTCTCTCTCAGTTATATCAATAGATTGCTAGATGTGGGTCAAAGTGGACGCTTTTGAATGGGAGGATGATAGGAATACTTCCCAGTGTGATCAAAACGAAAGGTATTGACAAAGCCAAATAGACCCATCTCTCAGATGCCTAACCAGAGCGAACTGATCTTCCATGGAAATAAGTGTTAACGTGGCTACACCTGCTCCAGCACTTTTGTGCCTCCTTACAAAGGAGCATTTGGAGGGACGTATTGGACTCAGATTCAATTAACTTGTCTGATAATAAGGGAAAAAGTGAGGTAGTTAGCTATTCAAGTCTGAGGTCCAGAGGTATGATTGACGTTAGTCTTGATTCAACCCAGCATGAAAAGAAGAGCTAAGTAAACAAATAGAATGCTCTCGAATAATATTCCCTGTCCAAGTCCAATCCACTTTCTTCTGGAATCAACCCCCATATTTTCTGGAATTGCAAAATAATGTACAAAGGCAACAATGATTAAGTAGTGTCCAAGGGATCAGCACTGAGATGGGCATGCATTGTGGCCGTCTGATGAATTGAATAAGTCTGCGAGCTATATCGTAAATCTCCTGGACGAAGGACAAACCTGAGCTTGCATCGCAGGATCTGATGGAGGGGAAAATCTAATAGGAAATGTGTTTGAGTGGAGAAAGGCTGAAGGGGGTATTGTCAACAACTTCTAGCAGCAATCAGATACAGTATCATATGGGCTTGTTTAAGTCAATGTCAACAAAGCTCACAGCAGTCACTATTTTCTGTATAAACATAACATATTTGATGATATTTGGCCTACTCTCAATAGTTGGACATGTGTAAGTGGTACGTGTTGGACAGAAAGAAGTTGCAGGCAGTTTGGTGACGAATGGGTTTTATCTGTGTTGCTGAATGACAGTGTCAGATGCTGTCTGGAACCATGTTTCACTTCAGTGCACATTTCACAATCCTTCCCTTTCTCTAGGCAGTTACAGAATACATTAGACGTGTTGTTCTGCCACCTGTCATGTTTTGAAGCCGTAGAAGTACTGTAAAATGTAGGATGATAACAGTAACCAAAATGGAAAAACAAATGTTTAAGTTGAGGGTAAGATTTTTTCCTTTATTGTTCTAGCTATATATTCACAGTATATAAATCATGCATATTAGCAGTGTTACACACACTATATAGAGGACGTTGTTTAACCATCTAGTCCATTTTATAGAACATTCCTACATTACCCACCACTTTAGCCAATCTCAGAAACAAAGCCCCTCTCCTCCAGCGCACCATCAACAGAGAAAAGTAGCAGCAAGCAAAAACACCCTTAACAGCCATTCAATGGATCAGGCAACGGATGGCTGTTGTCCAAGACCATGTCTTTGGGAGGAAAACAATAGCTAATCAATTGGCCAGTGTAATGTATGAGTTACATTTTCCTCCAGCACTTGAGGGACAGTATCCACCCCAGTGGACATTGATCACTATTGGGGGTGATCTGTCAGAATGGTCAGGCTCTGTCAAAGAGGAGCCCCATTGGCTGGAGCTTTACTGAGACTGTATGGCCCAAAAGTAGAGGAATGTAGTGCGGCCTCTATACTTAGTGTCACTTTGAGTTTCCTCTTTCTAATTGAGTAAACTAAACTCCCTGTAATTTCCAATATGTAAACGTAATCGATGACATCGGGTCATTTAATGCATTCAGCTGTGCAACTGACTTTGTATCCTCTTTCCCTTGTATATGCCTTACTGCTGACTAGACCGGTCGCGCGCATGCGTTGCATGATTTTGTCCATCCACACCAGACGCGTTCAGGACACGCAGGTTGAAATATCAAAACGAACTTTGAACCAATATTAACTTGGGGACAGGTCGAAATGCATTAAACATGCATGGCAATTTAGCTAGCTAGCTAATTTGTCCTGGGATATAAACATTGGGCTGCCCTCTACTCCGACAACTAATCCACAGATAAAAAGGGTAAACCGAGTTTGTTTCTAGAATCTCTCCTCCTTCAGGCTTCTTCTTCTTCTTTGGACTTTATATGGTGGTTAGCAACCATATTACCACCACCAACTGGACCGGAGTATGGACCTCGGCTCATCTTTCAATCACCCACGTAGTATATGCTCCTAAAACCAGTGAAGAGATGGGAGAGCTGGGACTTCCAGGGCGTCAAGTATCACAAATAGAACCAAGTTCTATTTTAGCGCCTGGCTACGCAGACGCTCGTCATTTATTTTGCAACGCTCGTGCACATAACATGAGCGGTGTGGTCAGCATGTTACCTACTCATTTCCTTGAAGGCTTTAGATACAGATTAGGACAAATGCACAAATCCTCCACTGTTTTATTTTCAAACTCATAGAAAATATACTTATTCAAAATCACAACCATTCATTACACATTACACAAGTACTTACATGCATTCTCCCTGCATAATGGTACTGTATATCTATCTAAACAATGTACCACTATTACTATTATGTTCTGTATAAAGCTGTTTGTTCAAACTAAAGTCTCTCCATCCCCTTAAGAACCATTAAACGTTGTGAGCCTGTGATCTTGACATCTGTTCCTCTCTAGCAATCTGTTCCAGTGAAAACATCTTAAAATAGGCTGCAACCACCAAGCAGCATGGCAAGATGGGGGTCACAAACAGTCATTTATCAAATAAAGGGTCAATTGTTTTCAGATCTTTCCAATGGAATATTATACAGTAGGTTTTTTGATGATACCAGTGTTCTTTGTTTCTTCACCGCACAAGATGTACTGTCTGCATTTTACATGCATTTCTTCAGTTTCAGTACGTGGTTCTAAATAGGATTGGAACATTATAGGCAAAAATAAAATAAAAAGTGTAATATACTGTGTATATTATGGTATAGTAGTAGAGTATAATATAGTTTAGAGTACAATACTATCTGTTATTATGTGACTTTGTGTTTAGTAATACAAAGTGAAAGGAGTTGGAGGTTGTTCTAATGTGACCTGCTTGTTGGGCACTTTCTGCCCTCTAGTGGTGGTCTAACTTAGTACGGCACGGATGGACGGGCAGAAGAGTTTCTGTTATCTGCCAAACTGTAAGTTCACCAGGATAGAATTGTAAAATGTAATTTGTTATCTTAAGGTAAAGACTAGCAGGGAAGTTCATTGTTTGCATGTTGTGTCTGTAACTGTGTTTTGTTGGGGGGGGGGGGGATCACTGTCACATATGAAGATTCGATGAACAAACATGTAGATGCATCCCACAGATGTGATAATGTATAATAATAATGTATTATTATAGTCTTCATTGTAAGTGCAATACTGTATGTAAGAAGACATTGTAATCAAGTTAATAATTTAACACAGCAAACCTCTCAATATTAAAACACAGTAAACTTGGATTCAGTTCAAATCATCTTGAAAATCATGCCATTTGATAAGATGGCTTGGGAAAGTCAATAAATGTTTTGTTCTTGACAAAAACGTTAACTAAATGAAACACCAGAAAGAGTATGTGAATATTCTTAGTAGAGAATCAGTGTAAGTGGTGCAATGATTCCTCTGCCTCAGAAACAGGGGAGATAGGAGGAGTGAGCGTTCGCCAAATGCCCTGTGAAAGGTCAGCTCTAGATTTTTTTCCAAATATCTTTCAAAATACCTCCTGGCATTGCAAATATTTTCTACTACTGCCTGGTACCTTGGGGAAGGATGACCCCCCCCCCCCCAAACGCGGAGCAATGTTCTACCAGTCCGTCCAGAAAAACACTGCTTTGGGTTATTCATCGATTGGCTATTTAAATCCCAACATATGCTGCTCTGCTTCCACTGCTCAGCATTCCGAGATATTGTCAATTTCCTAGCTCTTCCACGAGGCTTCCTGCCCAGTTCAGGAGTCACTTGCACACCATTGAAATGAGAGATAAAATGAGGTAGAAATGTAAATAGATTCAATGTCGTGTGTCAGCCGCTCTGCTCTCTATAAACACCAAGACTATGTGTGTCACTACGTACATTACTCCCTATTTTCAGTGATGCCACAAATATTATTTTGTTAAAGAGTGCATGCTGTTTCTTGAAGCATTTCAAAGTCATTGATTTAAAAATGCTTGTTTGCATAATATACAGTACCAGTCAAAAGTTTGGACACACCTACTCATTCAAGGGTTTTTCTTTGTAGAATAATAGTGAAGACGTCAAAACGATGAAATAACACACATGGAATCATGTAGTAATCAAAAAAGTGTTAAACAAATCAAAATATATTTGAGATGAGATTCTTCAAAGCAGCCAGCCTTTGCCTTGATGACAGCTTTGCGCACTCTTGGCATTCTCTCAACCAGTTTCACCTGGAATGCTTTTACAACAGTCTTTAAGGAGTTCCCACATATGCTGAGCACTTGTTGGCTACTTTTCCTTCACTCTTTCTTTGAAGCAACTCAACAATGAAGGCCTGATTCACACAGTCTCCTTTGAGCAGTTGATGTTAAGATGTCTGTTACTTGAACTCTGTAAAGTATTTATTTGGGCTGCAATTTCTGAGGCTGGTAACTCAAAATAACTTATCCTCTGCAACATAGGTAACTCTGGGTCTTCCTTTCTTGTGGCGGTCCTCATGAGAGCCAGTTTCATCACAGCGCTTGATGGTTTTTGCGACTGCACGTGAAGAAACTTTGAAAGTTCTTGAAATGTTCCGGATTGACTGACCTTCATGTCTTAATGTAATGATGGACTGTCATTTCTCTTTACTTATTGGAGCTGTTCTTGCCATAATATGGACTCTTTTAACAAATATGGCAATCTTCTGTATACCACCCATACCTTGTCACAACACAACTGATTGGCTCAAACGCTTTAAGAAGGAAATAAATTCCACAAATGAACTTTTAACAAGGCACACCTACCTATTCATTGAAATGTATTCCATGTGACCACCTCATGAAGCTGGTTGAGAGAATGCCAAGAGTGTGCAAAGCTGTCATCAAGGCAAAGGGTGGCTACTTTGAAGAATCTCAAATCTAAAATATATTTGATTTGTTTAACACTTTTTTGGTTACTACATGATTCCATATTTGTTATTGTTATGAATATTAAACATTGATGCTAGATAAAATGAGATTTCTGTACAACTTGTTTAATGTGCATTATTGATGTATTCCTTTTACAGCATGTCTAATGTATGACTTTGTAGTTGAATACGAACTATGTAATATGTTTCTCAGTAGGCCTATGCTGCTGTAAAAAAAAAAAATCTCAACTTTGCTATGGCTTTCAAGTTTTTGTGCTCTTTTATACCTGTAAAAATCCAAATGTTTTCTCTGCGAGACCCCCTCCTGTTTCCCCCCCTGTTATTTTCCCTTTCTTATCCATCCTTTTGATCACCTAAAACATCAGTCCATCTCCTCTATAAGCTGTCTCCCTGCTGTCTGTCCACAGCTCTTTCTCTCTGCCTCCCAGTGTGCCCACCTCCCCGCTGGGCCACGGCCTGCTTGCCAAACTCAAGTGTTTCTGTGAGGAGTGAGAAGGTTTTACATGCAGCACTGCCTTAATGTTGCTCAGTCGGTGGTCAGCCAGTCAGCCACTGAGCCACACAGGGAGCTCCTGCACTGTTAGTCAACCCAGGCTCGAGCTGCCGGAGCTTCGCTCTCTCTTTTATTCTCTTATCGCCCCCCACCCCCCCCCCCCCCAGTCTCTATCTCTCTCTGTATCGCCTTCCCTCTCTCTCTCTCCATCACAGAGCACCTATCCAGCCCAGCTCAGACAACAGACAAGGATAGCCAATAACCCTCGGAATCAGCTCTGTTATCATCATTGATTAAACGTGTGATCTTACTTAGAGCCCTATACATATTTGCAATATCCCCTTCCTTGCTGTAATCGCACAAGCATTACTTACGCGTCAGTTTGTATCACACAAACACTTGGCTTGCTGTGATTTCTTTATCTCCTTCGAGCAATATAAAGGTATGCCTTTCATTGGAAGGGGGGGGGGGGGGGGGGGGGGGGGCATCTCGCCAGGCTGCCTCAGAGCAGAGCCACTCTTCACATGTTAATTTCTCAAGGTCAGAAATCACTCTATAACGCTGCTGCTTTGAATGTGTTCCGAGAAGACAAGCACAACTGTACTGCTGGTGTGGAAAACAATGACAAAGACAATGCCACTGGTTTACAAAGTTTGAGGAGGCTTTACTAAGCTAAACAACCAAAGACATCCTGAACCTCGTGTGTTAACCTTCACATCAGAGACAAAGGCTCATGGTATCATCGGTTGTGTTTCTAATGTATTGCTTAGAACAATACGTTTGATGTACGATATTAACCAAGAGTGTTGAACATCTTGCATTATATTTGTATTTTAGCATTCATTACCTAGATCAGGGGTGTCAAAGTCAAATGGACGGAGGGCCAAATAAAAAAATCAGCTACAAGACGAGGGCCGGACTGTTCGAATGTTCATTGAAAAATTTTTAAATGACGCATATAGTCTAGTGAACCTAATTGAACCTACTGAAAACCTAACAAATATATTACAATATGATCAGATAAATAAAGCAATATTTTCTTATGGCTCTGTCAGTAATCTTTAATTTTCAACAGACACAAAAGACAAATTTCCTTTATATAAATATCCCCATAACATGAACATTAAATGAAAGAAACCGGTATTCAAGGCACCATCAGTAGACTATATTTTCTATTTTAGCAAAAGTGGGCTAAATTTACTTCAAAGAAAAAACAATAATAGCAATTTTCTATCATCCACTCAACTGAAATATTTTTAAAATATAATTGGATTGAAATACAAAAAAATAAAGTGCAAAAATCTATTAATCAAAAACAACACTTTGTTTAAGGAGAAGTAACATGCAGTGAAAACAAATATTAAATTTTAACTTTTAAACTTGAACTGAGTAAAAACTCTAAATATGTGATTGCACAGTAATGTTCACTTGTTTGAGGTTGAGGGTGATACTTGGTGGTGTCCCATCTTTTCCACAAGTTCATCAATGTTCGGGGTAAGGCTCTGAGCTGAAGAAATCCTCAGAATTGAGTGGAGGTGTTCAGCAGTAAGTCGACTTCTGTGTGATGTTTTGTTCAGGTTCATCAAAGAAAACAGTTGTTCACACAGGTATGTGCTGCCAAACATAGACAACGTTTGAGCAGCCTGGATGCGCAGCTGGGGCATTGTGCCGGGGAGGAAACGGGCGAACTCTGCAGCACCCACTGCCGCATATTTTGCCCTCAGTGCATCATTGCATTGGAGGTCAATCAACTCCATTTGGAGGTTTGGTGGTGAGCTTTCCACGTCAACAGCAAATGGGTTACCGAGCAGTTCCAACCTGCTTTTTTGTGCTTCAAAGTCAGCAAATCGGCGTCGAAAGTCAGCGGCAAGCATACCTATTTTATCAGCCAACTGTGTGCTCGGGAACGCACTGGTAGAGAGCTTCTCTTTCATGGTCTGGCAGCTGGGAAAGTGGCTCAAATTTTCTTTCCGCATCTGCGTCTCCCACAGAGTCAGTTTGGTTTTAAATGCCTTCACTGTACTGTACATATCAGAGATGACACGATCCCGACCCTGCAGCTGCAAGTTTATTGCATTCAGATGACTCGTAATGTCACACAGAAAAGCCATTTCACACAGAAACATTTCGTCTCGGAGTTGTGTTGTGTCTTTCCCTTTGCTGTCCAAGAACAGACAAATCTCCTCACGAAGCTCGAAACATCTTTGAAGCACCTTTCCCTGGCTTAGCCATCGCACCTCTGTGTGATAAGGCAAATCACCATGCTCCGTTTCTAACTCCGTCAGAAATGCCTTGAACTGGCGGTGATTCAAACCTTTGGCTCTGATAAAGTTAACTGTGCGCGTGATGATGCTCATTACATGCTCCATTTTCAAGGCTTTACCGCACAACGCTTCCTGGTGTATGATACAATGATAAGCTGTCAGCTCACCTGTCGCGTTTTCCTCTTGCATCTTTTCCCGTATCTTCGCCACCAGTCCGCTCCTGTGTCCACACATCGCAGGTGCTCCGTCGGTTGTCAAACCCACGAGTTTTTCCCAAGGCAGCTCCATCTCATTTACACATCTTGACACCTCTTCATACAAATCATGCCCCGTAGTTGTGCCATGCATAGGACGTAAAGCCAAAAACTCCTCTGTCACGCTTAGGTTGGAGTCCACTCCGCAGATGAAAATTGACAACTGGGCAATGTCAGAAATGTCGGTGCTCTCATCCACAGCCAAGGAATATGCAATAAAATATTTTCCCTTTTTCACAAGCTGCTCTTTTAGATTGATGGACAACTGGTCTACTCTCTCGGCAATGGTGTTTCTGCTCAGACTCACATTTAAAAAGAGTTGCCTTTTTTCTGGGCAAACTTCGTCACAAACTTTAATCATGCAGTTTTTGATGAAATCCCCCTCCGTAAATGGCCGGGCTGATTTAGCGATCTCTTCTGCCAAAATAAAACTGGCCTTTTGTAGCCTTTGTTCCATGTCCATATTCTTGTTTTTGTCCGCGTGTTTCGTTTCATAATGTCGTCTCAGATTATACTCTTTCAGTACCGCCACACTTTCTCCACACAGAAGACACACAGGTTTTCCAGCTACCTTCGTGAACATATACTCCGACTCCCACCTTGTTTGAAACCCCCGGTTCTCAGTATCCACCTTCCGTTTTGCCATTTTTGATGGGTATCTGAAAGTTAATTTTACTGTGATGCTGACGACTGCTGTGCCAATAAATATTGAAATGAAGCAGCCTACTGCTCGGTGCGTCACCTTTGCATTGTGGGAAATGTAGTATTGGTGCGTGTAAAAGATCTGCGGGCTGCCGGCTTGCTGCGGGCCGGTTCTAATAATAAATCAAGATCATCCCAGGGGCCGTAAAAAACCTTCTTGCGGGCCGGATGTGGCCCGCGGGCCTTGACTCTGACATATGTGACCTAGATGGATAAAGTATATAGTAGTGTGGTGTAGAAACTGAATAGTCCAGGTCTAATTGAGCTACTTTAGATTGTAATAAGGGAAGGACATGCGTAGAATTGAAGTGGAACCTGTTCCCTTATGTATTTAAAAATAGGGCTTTAGAAAAAGCTACATTACATATGTTTTATGAGTTAATGACTCTCCTGTGACTCCACAGAGAATTACTCCCAGTAATTGATTATTAAAACTTGAAATTGCAAACCACATCCATTATTTGACGACTGAATGTGCTATCCTTGTAATTAACAAACCTGGATACTTGGCGTTCTCCAGTACCAAGATATGATATGTGGGGTTAGCAGGCAGACTAGGAAGCCAACATTGAAACTGTGCAATTAGCCGTGACACAATATATCAGAAAAATATGAGGTGAAAACCACCTTTAGAAAAAGTCTAGTAAAATGAGATAATTTAAGCATAAAGGACATGCAAATATAGCTGTCCATTATTCATCTTACTACCAAACTAGACCTTTTAAATACACATGAAGAAATGTATCTTTATTCAATTATGTCCTTACTTTATCTGGAAGTGCAATAATTGTATATATTTTTTTAAGGATGATACAAGCACAAAATCCAATCTTTACCTCAGTACTGGCAGGTAGCCTAGTGCTTAAGCATTAGGCCAGTAACTGCAAGGTTGCTGGGTTGAATCCCTGAGCTGACTTGGTGAAAAATCTGTCAATGTACCCTAGTTGCTCTGGATAAGTGTCTGCTAAACAACTAAAATGTTGACTTGAGATGTTACACAATATCACATACTCTCATCATCAATGTGCTTTAACTCTGAATTACAACCCACCGTCTTAATATAGCTTTTTGTTGAGCTAATGCTATTTGTTTTCTACACCTGTTGTTCAACTCAGTGTATAATAGCAATTACATCTCTAAATAAATGGACAGATATGATTGTCATTTGCCAGGAGAAATCAGCGGCTCAATCAGGATGCTCGTTAATAATGTATCACTCATTTTAAACTACCGTATGTGTGTCTGTGTGTGTATCACTCGGTGGATGGAAATACTCTGCAAAAACGTGTTGCAATGAGGAAATGGCCGTGGATTTGTTTAGTGGGTAAAAGCATTTGAGCAACAACAAAAAAGAATGATATGTTCTGAGGTATGGCATTGTGGTAATGCGTTCTTATACAATACATCTTGCTGCAATGCAAACAATAGATACACCGTACCTTAATCCAGGGCTCTATTCAGTCTGTAAAGCTGAAATATTAGATTCTTCAGCTTTAAAAAAGGCAACGTTCCCGTTAAGAGCCCTAAGTTGATTTTATATTGAATATTATTTCTTGCACACGTCTGTACTATATAAACACATTTTTTTTATTGCTGTTTAGATAGTACAAGGACAAAAGGAAAAAAAGGCTGAAAAAAACAAAAGGACAGTGATATTCAGATTTTGCTCATTCACCTTAGTGACCGTGCTGTTCCTTTCGGGCCACAGTGGCATCAGCAGTAGAGCTGCCCTGCTAGGGGAGCCAGCTTCCTGCTGACACATTGTTGGGTCATGGACAGTACAGATACAGTAGCGCACAGCAACTCCCCTTATAGTCCAAACCTACCCTCACATAGCCTCAATACAGGCCCGGTTGCTGCTCTCCTTCTGGTCAGGTCCAGTAGAGAAGAGGAGTTGTTCTTGTTCTCATGTGGGCCCAGACAGTGAGCCCCAGTCTGCCTGGGAGGAGAAGTTATCCACAGGCTGTTTGGGCTGTTGTCTAGCTGGATGAATTCATTAAGGGAAGCAGAGTGTCGTCGCCCCCCCCCCCCCCCCCCAGCTGCCATCTCTCCCTAATCTCTAGCCCTGCAGCCAGACATGGATCAATGGCAGGAATACATCCCAGAGCAGCATTTAGCTGAAGACCTTAGAAGCAGGGGTGCATTTAAGACTTCACTGTGCACATCTCAACCCTGGACGTGAGCACATTTTCAAAGTGAGACATTGAAATAGCTGTGGTCAGGATGTGGCGGGGTGATTTGTTCATCTCACTAGAGACTGTGTTTGTGTTACTCGTGTTTTGTGCAAGAAGCGCCTCAAGTCAAAAAGCTCAGCCATCTGACTGCAATATACAGAATGCTAATCCATGTATTAAGTAAATGACTGATTAGCCTATTCAAATAGTGGCAATTACAGGTCTATGCAAGCCACAGAGAGATCCATGGACTTCAATGGAGGGATCTCATCACACCCACCAGTAAAGGTGAGGAGATTAAGAGAAGCCATTTATTGCCATCTAGTGGTTATAACATGTACAACCGTGCCACCGATGACTAGGCCAGGTTTATGACTTTGTGGCCGTGGTAACTAGCGACAACCGTAAATGTGACCAAAGAGGACAATGGGTGACTGTTGATGACAGATGCAGATAAATAGTGAACACAGAGAAAGCTTTATAGAAGACAAATGATATGTACATTGTCATTTCAGATCATGTAGATACTGGGCTATTTAGGTCTGTATAAAACACAGGAGGGTGCTGAGGGGAGAATGGCTTATAATAATGGCCGGAATGGACCGTATGGAATGACATCAAACACCTGGAAACCATGATATAATTCCACTCCAGTTACTAACACAAGCCAGCTCTCCCCAATTAAGGTGCCCCCACCCTCCTGTGGTATAAAAAGAAAGCAGCTAACTGCTCTTAAAGAGAAACTGCCCCTAAAAAAAACAACTTCTCATTTAGAGAACAGCCTATGAACAGCCTATGTGGCTTTGAGTATGAGTCAGAAACATGTATTCTACTGTCAATATTGAGTACAGAGTTTAAATGGGGTAATTTTGGTCATAAAGTCACTGCACTGGTTGTGACTGCATCACAATCTAAATTAAGGTCGGGTTTGTTTCAATCCTGCCCACATGCCCACAGCTGGCAGGACACAAGTAATCATCAATTCGGAGTGCAGCTGCATAAGACCCGATCCTAATACTTGTGGTAAATTTGGGTTGACTTATGGGACTAGTTATCGTAAAAAATAGCCTGAAAATTCCTAATTCCTAGCGTAAAAATAACTAACTAGCCCCAGTGATAGGCTATCCAAAGTATGTACCTTTATTTAACTAGGCAAGTCAGTTAAGAACACATTTTTATTTTCAATGACGGCCTTGGAACAGTGGGTTAACTGCCTTGTTCAGGGGCAGAACGACATATACCTTGTCAACTCGGGGACTCGATCTTGCAACCTTTCGGTTACTAGTCCAACACTCTAACCACTAGACTACCTGCCGCCCCACTCTGCCACGGTCGGTTGCACACCAGCCGGCTGAAGCTAATTGGCTAACTGTTCCCAACTGTGAATACACACGACACCCGCATGAAACCAACTCGCGTTTGAATTCCGTCATGGTCACTAGCATTTCTTAATGAACCAAATCTAAAACAAGGCTAAATCAGGAAGTGCAGTTGCCCTTTAACAGTCTGTGTAACCCCCCAGCTAGCACATTTGTTTTTTTATTGTGGCATGGCTTCAGTGAGATTTAAACCTATGATCTCCTGCTCTTTATCCATGGAATAAGTCCACCAATTAGTACACCAGGATGGCGCTACCATACCATGCTGTTTTACAACGCAGTTCATTTTAGTCTATTCAAACAGACCCTATTTTAAAGAAAACAAGCACTTTTTATAAATCAGGTGTGGCCAATTAGTGGGTGCGGCCAACACACTTAACAAGATAGAGTTTTGTTAATGCTGAGAACAGAATGTGTTTTTAAATAACATTCTTAAAACGTTTTCTTAATGTTCTGAGAACGACTAAAATATAGCCCCAAGGAAACCGTTATGCTGAAGTACTTGAATTCCCACAGAAGAACGTTGTTTCTTAACATTCTCTAAACAATTTGAGAACATGACTAAATTGAACTATGAGGAAACCTGCAGAAAGCATTATGCTGAAGTACTGACATTCGCACAGAATGTTGTTTCTTAACGTTCTCGGAACGTTTCTGAGAGAGTCCCACTTAACTTAAATGTTTTATTCAGTACATAGGAATTTTAACGACATAAGTTACTTTTATGTGCATTTCATCAAATTCGGTGCATGATGATGTAAGTCAGTTTGATGAAAATGCCGACAAGGTTTTTATGCAGATTTGAGAATATTCATATGACAATCTGCTGCCAATTGTATAGAAACCTAGCTACTGTGTGTTTGTTTACCTTGTGGCTTACTCTCAATACATAATTATAAAACTGAAATCATACATTGCAAGTAGACATGGATTTTGTTTCCTTTATAAAACATTGCAGTCCATGACATCATTACTGTTTAAATGCACTGTTCTTTATGTTAAAACGAAATATTGTGTGAAGTGCATTGTTAACATGTCTTGCTTGTCACTTGTATCAAAGTAAGTTACACCTTGTTTTATTATATTGTACTGGTGAAACCTGTCTGTATAAATTGCTGCATGATTACAGTACCGTTTCCAAAATGAAGCAACAAAACAGTACATGATATAAGTCATGGTTCTTTACGTCAAAATGTAACCATTTCAGGTGCTGCACATGCTTTACCTGAATCTTGGAGAAAGAAAAAAAAATACTATAAAACATTCATTTCAATGTACAACAATTCAGATTTTGATCAATAAAAAAATCACAATATTATACTGTATTTCTATCTTTGAATCTCAAATCAGTCAAAAATATATTCTGCTGCTCTTGCGAGAACAAAAAGGGAGCAGCCTTCCGTTTATTGATTCAAATGCAACCAATACATTGCCAATAAATGTACAGTGCAGGCTAGTAAAAGCATGTTGTTGTGCATGCTCTCCCTACAGCGGTCAATGTCCAGCTTAAACAACATGAAACCACTTTGAATTCTCCTCGGCTACTCATACCTCGAAAATAGAAAATAAACAGTCTTTTACATTTATTTTTTAGAAATACACCGGAATTCCTTGAGATGTGATAAAACAGCTTCGCTTACCCAGGAGATGACCAAGGCCAGAGGACCACTGTAGCCTACCAGAGGAGGCTAGTGGGAGGAGCTGTAGGAGGATGGGCTTATTGTAACGGCTGGAATGGAATTAATGGAACGGTATCAAACTTATGGAAACCACATGTTCACCCCCAGTTTCATTTAATCCATTCCAGCAATTACAAATGAGCCCTTCATCCTATAGCTCTTCCCACCAGCCTCCTCTAGAGTCAACATACTACATTTCCCATCATGCCTCGTCTTGTCTGGTAGCAGTGATCCCCTTCTACTGACTAATTACCAGGTTCAGCTTAACTGTGCCGATAATGCACATTGATGGCTATACCACACTGGTCATTCTACTCTCGAGGTGTGAACACACACTGTCAAATATCAGCTCTCGCTCTACGGTTTCAACCGTTGGCTACAGTAAATGTTTATTCCCATAGAGTGTAGTAAAGTGAGCCGATACAATGTGGATCATGCTTGCATTGTGTATACAGTATATTAACGGAAGTTTGGACTCGACACAGTCCCCGTGGTGTTTGTGATTCGTCACCACACCTGGGCTAACATACAGGGCCAACCAATGGGCTCGCAATAGAGCCCTCTCAGTCACATCAATTCTACAGTAGATTCACTTTTTTCCAACGCCATGTTTCTCAACACCTATGGTCACGTATGACACAATGTCGTCATCTATTTTTTTCACCATAACACCCATTTCATAGTTTAGTGAAAAACACAAGTCATTACAAAATATTGGATCACCACGGTTTTCTCCAAGAGAATGGATTCTAGAAGGTGATAAGTGGTTTCAGTTTGTTTATGTCTGGAGGTGTTCTCGGTGTCTCCTTTGCCATGGCATGGGAGGGAAGGAGGGATGCGTGGGTGGTTGGTTCTCCAGAGGGATATTGGCTGTGATTAAAGGTATGTATGGGGCCCTTGGAGACCCCTTCCCCCTCAGAGGGTGATCCTGGCACAGTGGTGTTTGAGTTTGCAGGGCAGCACTCCTCGGTTGAGCTGGTAGAACTCCACTAGCTGGATCAGATCAGTGAAGCGCGTGTGACCGTCATCTAGGCTGTAGAACAATTCCCCCTCTTCATCCACCTGGCACACAAAACACAAACTTGAACAAGATGTTGTCTGAAAGAGTAGAGAACATACCAAGACAAAAAGGTTATACTCACCAGTAAGATCTGAAAGTGTTTGATTCTCTGTGTGTGACACAGTGACAGTACAAATGTATTGGGGTTGCTTTGGCTGTCCCTTAGAAGAAATACTCTGAAAACAAAGAGTTTCAAAGTTCAAAGTAACAAAGTCTCTCGGTTTCATCAAGAACAACTTTTCATTTTTTGTTGTCGTTTTTTTTTTTACACATTTCTGTCTGGAAAAAAATAAGAGAGTAAATTACTCTACAATAAAATCCATAGGTAAACTCTTTAGCTTGCAGTGTCAAACAACGCATAGAAAAGTGCCTGATGCTGCTCACCCATCAATCAGACCCTGTTGAGTGATTAAGCGGTGTGCCTCATCTCTGGACAGTTTGCTGTGGAACCAGGGCTGGGCCATATGGAGAGCTACAAAACACACAGGACAACCATGGTGATGTTCATTAGGCACCAAACGGAAGGAAACATGCAGAAACTGAGTGACTAGCTGAACTTGTCCAATAAGAAACGCTCGTTTCAGTTATCCGTTGCAAAATAATACATTTGGCGGGTGCTTATATTTGTCCTATTTCATACACGTACAAGTGTGTATTAATATGCATATGTGAAATGGAAATGTTTTTTGGGGATATGCCAACTCTCCTTGAGACACCTTTGAAGAGTGGGGTCAGTGCCAGGCTCTGCCAGTATCTACGGCAACCCTGGAGCAATCAGGGTTAAGCGCCTCGAACAAGGGCACAGGCAGATTTTTCACCATGTCGACTCAGGGATACTAGCGACCTTTCGGATAGCAGCCAAACGCTCTAACCGCTAGTTTACCTGCCGCCAAAATCGTATTGCTACGGTGTGCACTAATGAATACGACCCATGTGTCAAAGGGAGGGAGAGGACACGACACTGGTGGCTGAGTCATTAAGCACAGTGTATCTGGTCAGGAGAGTCATGTGGCTGTATCGATGGAAGCTGCTGCTTGGATGTTGAAAGTGGCCTTCTACTAACCTATGTTTGACATGGGACTCTGAGAGGTGGACGGGCTTCCATGGGAGCTCAGACGGTGGCAGCTTTTCCTCTAAAGGGAGAGAGAAGAGCATTTCAAGTGTCACATGCTAGGACTATTTTCACATGGCTGCACCATCATTTCATACCTTATACTCGCTGAGTAGAGAGAAATGACTTCAGAGAGAGAACCAATGGCCTACCCTCCATGAGAGCCCCTCCTCCACGGCTACGGACAGCGCCTCCGAGGGGTTCTCGATCACCCGGCTCTTGTGTCCTGAGAAGTCCATGGCCACCAAGGAGTTCTCGGAGATACTTCTCTGGAAATATACATTGTGTTTGAGGTAGTATACATTATTATGAGTATACAGTGTAACAGGGTTTTAACGTTTGAAAAAATTAGATAGATAAGTGAGTGACAGGTTATAGGAGAAGCACATTCATGCTTTTGTGTGTGGCATTGTGCTGCCATCTAGTGTCGGAGAAGTTTGACAGTATAATTTCTAGATGATTCCGAGCAGAATGTCCTCCAGTGACTGGGGATTAGACGGGATGTGAATAAAATGACACATGGGCACATAGAATTGATTATGGTCCCTTAAGCTGTCGTAGTCACCGGTTCTAAATAAATCACACACAAAAGAAAATAGTTATCAGGATTAGTGAGAAGCCTTTAAAATTGCCATGGTTTGCCCCTCTATCAGCCCTAACCTCGGGATCCTTAAGGGCACAAAGTGACGACTGTTTACTCTAAGGATAGAAACATTCCAATCCTTCTAAGACTCTCCGCCCCGGTCTGGGTCTATTCAGGCGATGCAAAGATCATTCTGGGGCTCCCAGGCATCATTGTGCAAACAAACTGATTGCTCCTTTCGTTGGATTGGTTTCATTGTGATTTGATTCTCTGTCCGTAGTCGAACGGCACGTCGTGCTCGAGGCTGTAACAGCTGTATGCCAGGGTGTTCCCAGAGGGTTAGTCTAAGTGTGTCCCTAACGGTACCCTATTTCCTATATAGTGCACTACTTTTCACCAGGGACCATAGGGTATCTCATAGGGCCCTGGTTGAAAAAGTACACCATTTGAGATGCATCCTAGCCCCTCCCTGTGCAGCGCTGAGCTCAGGGTCGAAGCCCCATGCCTGGCCACTCTTTGCGTTCTTCTGACAGCAAAGCAGGGGTGATGAGTTGGTAAGTCTGAGAGCAGCTGATCTAAAGGTTATTTTTAGAGCAGACAGGCTGGAACATGTTCCAGTGCCCAAAATAGAACAGGTGTTTACTCATACAGAATACTCTTATTTGAGGGGGAGAATACGCACATTTCAGAATATTCTGGAAAATCAATCCAAGGATGAATACTGACTGTGTGTCCTGTGTCATGTGCTGTTAAACAGTGTATCAGCACATTGCATCTACACATCACTTACCATAGGTGTTTTCTGTTTCTGGTGTGGTTGAATGAAGTTTTGGTACAGCTGCATCCCATACTGCAACACAAAACATGAGCACGTTTCAAAAAGGCAAGCCTTTAGATGTGTAGACACTAGACAGAGGGGGGGGCAGCGTGGAAGACTGTACCTTAAAGAGGCGCATGGCAGTGACCCAGCAGGTTCTGGTTTGCTCGTCATCTGCACATAACAGCTTGAGGTCCCGTGGAGAGCCACGCTTGGTAGACTGGAGGATCATCATGAAGAGAAAGCATGAATTTACCAAACATAACTTGGAAATGACTTGACTTTCTTAAATTGTCCCTGATGGGATAAATAAAGTTAGACTTGAATAAGTTAACATGATAAAACACCAAATATAGGTTAATAGACAGAAAGTAATAAAGTACCTTGACACAGAAGCCATAGTCCGTAGGCGCTCCGTGTATCTTTCTCGCTGATAGTAACGTGTAGACGTCGCCGTCACTGAACTCGGCGATGAACTGGAGATGTCTTGGTTCCTGTGAATAGAAAACAACAAATGTCTCAAATCCCCACATGCCTTTCAGTGTCCCCTTTACGGAACACCCCCCCGACCATGCTCCATTGCAACGAGGGGTTGGTTCTTGCATTCCACTGTAGAGTAGACTCAAGTTCCATTACCAAATCTAACTATGTGAGGGATCAGGGCAGAAATGTGAACAATGCAGGGCTGCCCAGTGTGAAGACAGATGCTAAGCAAATAAAGACTGCAATGTCATAATTCTTGGCCATTATGTACACACAGACGTAAATCTGTGTGAGCTTAGTGGGCCGGGTCAACGTAAGGAAAAGCTAGCAGTTGAGGCATGTGGTATAATGCCAGTCTGAAGTATGTTGGTCACTGTGACAATAGTAAAGAGGGAGTAGCAGAGGGAGTTTTTGTCTGCATCGCAAATGGCACTCTACTCCCTTTACAGCAAACTACTTTTGACAAGAGCCCTATGAGTCCAAGAGCACTGGATAGGGAGTAGGGAGCCATTTGGGACAAAGATTCCCATCAACCTGGTCCATTGTGATCACAGAATAAAAAGAGATTGTTGTTTTTGCTGCAGACTCCTTAAAAATGGAGAGGTGGGACGAGGTTGAAACACTTCAACATAGTCAAGCAAATAATACTGGCCTATCCATTACACTGTAGGTGTGGCTAGTGTTTGACATAGGACCAAATATGTGACAAAGTGATAAGAGCTCTATTTATACAATAAGAACACTGTCAGGGAGCCAAGGCAAAGGAGATTTACCAAGCAGAGAAGCACAAAGCAAACCATTGTTCAAACCTGGTGGGACTGCGACACAACATTCTCACTTCTGTGGCACAGTGTAAAGAACGGGTAGCTATAGTTGTCTGTGTTTGTGTTGACTGATTGACTGGCAATGTGTAGGGCCAAAACCAATTTACACATTATACAGTGCCTTGCGAAAGAATTCGGCCCCCTTGAACTTTGCGACCTTTTGCCACATTTCAGGCTTCAAATACAAAGACATAAAACTGTATTTTTTTGGTGAAGAATCAACAACAAGTGGGACACAATCATGAAGTGGAACGACATTTATTGGATATTTCAAACTTTTTTAACAAATCAAAAACTGAAAAATTGGGCGTGCAAAATTATTCAGCCCCCTTAAGTTAATACTTTGTAGCGCCACCTTTAGCTGCGATTACAGCTGTAAGTCACTTGGGGTATGTCTCTATCAGTTTTGCACATGGAGAGACTGACATTTTTTCCCATTCCTCCTTGCAAAACAGCTCGAGCTCAGTGAGGTTGGATGGAGAGCATTTGTGAACAGCAGTTTTCAGTTCTTTCCACAGATTCTCGATTGGATTCAGGTCTGGACTTTGACTTGGCCATTCTAACACCTGGATATGTTTATTTTTGAACCATTCCATTGTAGATTTTGCTTTATGTTTTGGATCATTGTCTTGTTGGAAGACAAATCTCCGTCCCAGTCTCAGGTCTTTTGCAGACTCCATCAGGTTTTCTTCCAGAATGGTCCTGTATTTGGCTCCATCCATCTTCCCATCAATTTTAACCATCTTCCCTGTCCCTGCTGAAGAAAAGCAGGCCCAAACCATGATGCTGCCACCACCATGTTTGACAGTGGGGATGGTGTGTTCAGCTGTGTTGCTTTTACGCCAAACATAACGTTTTGCATTGTTGCCAAAAAGTTCAATTTTGGTTTCATCTGACCAGAGCACCTTCTTCCACGTTTGGTGTGTCTCCCAGGTGGCTTGTGGCAAACTTTAAACGACACTTTTTATGGATATCTTTAAGAAATGGCTTTCTTCTTGCCACTCTTCCATAAAGGCCAGATTTGTGCAATATACAACTGATTGTTGTCCTATGGACAGAGTCTCCCACCTCAGCTGTAGATCTCTGCAGTTCATCCAGAGTGATCATGGGCCTCTTGGCTGCATCTCTGATCAGTCTTCTCCTTGTATGAGCTGAAAGTTTAGAGGGACGGCCAGGTCTTGGTAGATTTGCAGTGGTCTGATACTCCTTCCATTTCAATATTATCGCTTGCACAGTGCTCCTTGGGATGTTTAAAGCTTGGGAAATATTTTTGTATCCAAATCCGGCTTTAAACTTCTTCACAACAGTATCTCGGACCTGCCTGGTGTGTTCCTTGTTCTTCGTGATGCTCTCTGCGCTTTTAACGGACCTCTGAGACTATCACAGTGCAGGTGCATTTATACGGAGACTTGATTACACACAGGTGGATTGTATTTATCATCATTAGTCATTTAGGTCAACATTGGATCATTCAGAGATCCTCACTGAACTTCTGGAGAGAGTTTGCTGCACTGAAAGTAAAGGGGCTGAATAATTTTGCACGCCCAATTTTTCAGTTTTTGATTTGTTAAAAAATGTCGTTCCACTTCATGATTGTGTCCCACTTGTTGTTGATTCTTCACAAAAAAATACAGTTTTATATCTTTATGTTTGAAGCCTGAAATGTGGCAAAAGGTCGCAAAGTTCAAGGGGGCCGAATACTTTCGCAAGGCACTGTAAATCCCTTCAAATCAAACCAAAAGAAACAAAGTCAGATCTTACTTCTCTAATTTCGTCACCTGTATTTGAGAAAGCAAACCGAAGTCTTTTTGTGTTCTAGTGTCTTCTGTTGTTGGGAGAGGGAGAAGTGGTTGGCTTGACACAGCGCTGGGCAGGTCTAAGCCTCACCTGTCAGCGGTGGGTGTTGAGGGCTCAGTCCCTGGCAGTGGCATGCCAGCTGAGCTAAGGGAAATCTAGCTCAACCAGTTACACAAAGCAGCCAGGAGACAAGAGCGAGCTAGTCCCCTACTGTACACCACACCACTCTGGCACATTGACACAGAGTTATCAAATGATCCCATAGAGCAGCCAGCAAAAAAGTTCAATTATCTCCTGAAATCTAGTTGCTTTTTGCAAAAACATACTTTTTAACATTATTTTGGGAAGGAAATCTATTCCATTCATATTGTAATGAATTCATGTTTTATTGAAATCTGGAAAACTTGACAGCTACTTAGGAAACATCTGAATGCACACTAATGTATCAATGACATTGACGGACCTTTGATGTCCCCTTGTTGGAGAAGTAGAGACCTGACCTCCTCAAGACAAAGTAGAACTTCTTCCAAGACTTCCTGCCTTGTTCTTTGGCATGGAGGTGCCCATGGATCTCTGGACAAGTGCTCGAGTTGAGAAAAGTCTGTTGGACAGAAAGCAGTCCGTAAATACTTTAGCAGCACCACTGAAGGGCTGTTTCCTGGACACAGATTAAGCCTGGTCTTGGACTTGCAAGCAAACCAGCTGAAGAATCTCCTTTGAAAAGGGCTTGTCAGTCCAGGACTTGGCTTAATCCGTGTCCAGGAAACTGGCTCCCAAAACTCTGTCCCTTTTAAAGTGAAGATAATGTACATGTAGAATGTAGCTTGAAGGATACCTGTATTAGCTGAGAGTGGTTCATCATCCCGTTGGTTTCACTTGATATGGACACCATGTGATCTGGGAAAAAATCCTATCAACATGAAAACAACATCAGTCATAACAACACACATGCTCTTTATATCAACTAATTAATACCTACTGGTTCAGCTGAGTGCATTAAGATAACAGGCGGGATAATGTTTACATGAGTACACCATTTTCTTTGCTAATATCACACCCTCAATCTTACCAGCGGTTTATTGAAGAATTCATATTTGGCATAGTTCTTCCGGAAATATAACCGACTGTCTGTGTCCATGGCCCAACCAGACAGCACCTCCATAACAGATTCATGGTCTTCTATGATTCTTTCTGGTGGATACAGGAGAAAGAAATGTCAAAATGTAGAGACCACAAAAAGACAAAGACATGGACAGAGGGGAAAGTGAGAAAGGTCAAGTTAGTCAAACCTACAGCATCCGTCCATGTTCCTTGTCACAATACCATAATGCATCATCAAGGTTCAAAGTAAGGTTATCCGCTCAAACATATAGTTGTGATCACATGTAACAGCTGTCCAGCGAGCACAAGCACGACTGGTCTCGGCACCAGTGTTAACAGATGTGATCGTACTTCGTAACTCTTGCGTTGTGTTTTGAAAGAAAGGACTGTCCAGCCAGCAATCCCAGTTGATTGGTGTTTACTCGCTTGAATGTCAATATCAGACTGGGAATTTTGTTACATTTTTTAAATCAAATATAACAATTGCGAAAATAGTACAAAATACAATAAATGTAAGTTCCAGATGATAGACATAAGGAAGCGCATCAGATGTGCAGACGTGCAGGACAACAGAATGTCGATGGCTATAGATTCGTGATTAGCCTGTTAGCATGGAAATAAGTGACTTAGCAGGGGCTAATGTGACCATTACATTTAGAGCATGGAAGCTAACGCGCTCTTACTCTTAATAACATACAAAAGCACATCCAGGAAGCCCCCAACATCAGGACATGTACATAGTGAACTCGTACACATTGTACATTTAAGCAATAAGGCTTGAGGCGGTGTGGTATATGGCCAATATACCACGGCTAAGGGCTGTTCTCCTGGACACAGCCCTTAGCCGTGGTATATTGGCCATATCACACAACCCTCCGGAGTGCCTTATTGCTATTATAACCTGGTTACCAACGTAATTAGAGCAGTTAAAATAAATATTTTGTGGTATACGGTCTGATATACCACGGCTGTCAGGGCTCAAATCACCCAGTTAAATTAAAATACAGTATTTCAGAACGTGACCTACTGCTTGCATATCAATAACAGACAGAGGAATGTACGTTCGCAATCTCCCCCTATGTGCAAGCGTAGCCAATGACTTTACCTCGTATTGACATCCGAGTTAAACCAACCCATTAGAATACAAAAACATTGAAATACACATTTCTGCAGTGGCAAATGGAAACATAATTAACCACGTTACATTCTCCTCTGCCGAATTCCACTTGCACACTACAAACAATCCAAGTAGTCAGTGGCAAAGTCCTCCAATGCCATACAGGGAAAAACCTCAGCTATCTTGGCATTGCGTCTCACTGTTACTGGCTTCGGTGAGGGATTGATAACTTTGAATGGGACCATCCATTGCTCCACAATGTTTCTACTGTTCTCCGTACCATAAATGTTTTTTCGGTCTTGAACGTGCACAAACATAACTTATTTACATAAGAATTCAGACCTTTTGCTATTAGACCTGAAATTGAGCTCAGGTGCCTCCTGTTTCCATCGATCATCCTTCAGATGGTTCTACAACTTGATTGGAGTCCACCTGTGGTAAATTCAATTCATGGGATATGATTTGGAAAGGCACACACTTGTCTACAGTATCAGTCAAAAGCATTCGGCAGCGATATGCCATCCCATCTGGTTTGTGCTGAGTGTGACTATCATTTGTTTTTCAACAGGACAATGACCCAACACACCTCCAGGCTGGGTAAGGGCTATTTGACCAACAAGGAGAGTGATGGAGTGCAGCATCAGATGACCTAGCCTCCACAATCACCCAACCTCAACCCAGTTGAGATGGTTTGGGATGAGTTGGACCGCAAAGTGAAGGAAAAGCAGCCAACAAGTGCTCAGTATATGTGGGAAATCCTTCAAGACTGTTCGAAAAGCATTCCAGTTGAAGCTGGTTGAGAGAATGACAAGGGTGTGCAAAGCTGTCAAGGCAAAGGGTGGCTACTTTGAAGAATCTCAAATATATTTTGATTTGTTTAACACTTTTTTGGTTACTACATGATTCCATGTGTTATTTCATAGTTTGTCTAGAATGAAAATAGTACAAAAAAAATACCAAAACTTTAATGAGTAGGTGTGTCCAATCGTTTGACTGGTACTGTATATAAAAGCTCCCATAGTTGACAGTGCATGTCAGAACAAAAACAAAGCCATGAGGTCAAAGGAATTCTCTGTAGAGCTCAGAGACAGGATTGTGTCAAGGCACAAAAACATTTCTGCAGCATTGAAGGTCCCCAAAAACACAGTGGCCTCCATCATTCTGAACACCGAAAGACTTGAAAATATCTGTGCAGCGATGCTCCCCATCTAAACTGACAGAGCTTGAGAGGATCTACAGAGAATAAAATGGGAGAAACTCCCCAAATACAGGTGTGCCAAGCTTGTAGCATCATACCCAAGAAGAGTCGAGGCTGTATCGTTGCCAAAGGTGCTTCAACAAAGTACTAAGTAAAGGATCTGAATACCTATGTAAATGTCATATTTCCATTTTTGTTGATAAAGTGCAAAAATTTCTACAAACCTGTTTTTGCTTTGTCATTATGGTGTATTGTGTGTAGATTGATGAGAAAAAAAATGATTTAATCAATTTTAGAATAAGGCTGCAACGTAACAGAATGTGGAAAAGTCAAGGGGTCTGAATACTTTCCCCCAATGCACTGTACCACACCCTCTTGGGCCTAATTGCTTAAATATAATACAGTATTTCAGAATGTGACCTGCATGTCCAATATCAGACTGGGAATAATTGATGTTTGCAATCTCCCCCCATCTGCAAGCGTAGCCAATGACATTACCTCTTATTGACAATCTAACTTAAACCAACCAATTAGAATACACAAAACATTAAAATACACATTTATGCAGTGGCAAGTGGAAACATAATTAAAAACGTTACACATACAGTACATTAGTGGTTATTTGTTCATAATTAATCATAACAGCAATATAAAACACATTTAGTGCCCAGTACAAATCAGACCTGTGTCACAGCAGGACATGTGTTTTTCTACCTATTAAAATGTTACACAGTGAAGATTGATTATTAACACTTTATCAAGAGATAAGTTATTTATTAATCTAAGGTGGGAGTTACAGTACGAGTCCTGGCCCTGTGGGTGTTATTAGAAGTTCACAGCAAAGACAACAAACACATTATTGTCTGAATTTAGCTTTTTTTTCTCCCCTTGACATGTTCAAATAACTCAAGCATAGATTGGTCACTTTTTTTCTAATTTGGCACACCAAAACAAGAGGCCATGAGTAACTTCGTATTATTTTTATTTTTTTAAAGGCACCTATTGTTATAAGCAGTCTTACTTAAAACCCTCATATCCATCGCCTCGTTTGACCTAGAGAAGTCGAAATTTGTATGTAGGCGTCTTTCCTCATGCTGAACAAATTTGCCTCAAGGACCCATAAGGTAAACTGGGAGAGATTTTCCTCCATCTTAGACGTTTTTGAAAACCTTTGAAGACGTATTCTCATGAACCATAAGTTCAAATGACGCCAATGTAGACCCATGGTACATCTCTTAAATTAGTTTGACAAAAGCTAAGGGATTGGTTAAGAGACAGCTGAGTTCTTGATGAATCAGGAAATCGGGATTTTACATATCCATTTAAAAATCCACTGTAAATCCAATCCACAATGACCTATCAACTTGAATGGTTTTAGGGTTATCAAAGACATTACCCTGATAAGATGGTTTAAGTTTGGCATGGATAACTTTAAAACTAAGGAGACTAACAAGAATTCACTTTGACAATATGGCACTAATGCTTCAAATAAATCATACAAATTATTCTCAAAGACTAATTAAGCAATAATACGAGGCCATGTGTTATGGCATTTTTCGCTGAGTGACTTAGACCACAGCCATGATAAAAAATGTATAACACATGGACTCGAGTGTATTATTGTGGTTATGCAATGGGTTGCCAGGATTAATAAGCACGATTCTTTCTCAAACCACATACTTCAACAGAGCGTGATGCTACATTCACTAACACTGGTAGTCAAGTGCAATTTTTTGGGCTTCTCTGGTCACTAGTTCTATTCAAATTGACTGTCAAAAACTACCCAAGCGCTGGTTGATAGTTTCATAACTTTGCAGGTTGCCATGGCAAACAAAAATGGTTGCTTTGGAGGCTCTTCCCCCTCCCCCTTGCTAGCAAGCCAATTACACGGCTAACACAATCACTTCAGTTAGAAAGACCGCAAACTAGCTGCATTTCATTTGGCCTGTTTCTCTATTGACATTTAATTTATATATATCCATAAAATGATGCATATTCATAATTTCTACTGGCTGAGGAAAGCTGCCTGTCTATCTTGTCCTGACAACATTATTATGGGACACAGTGGAGATCTCATTTCAATATTTGAAATGTCGGAGAGAACGCCTAGATGCTTTTACAGTGGAGATCAAGTTTATAAGTTGCATGGCTGGGCAGATGGGACAGTGGATCTGTAAAAGTAGTAGTGCATTGCTAGGTAACGACAAACAATGGCACTTTTTATGAATGTGGCCATGTGTATGTTTCCCCCTCCCCCTTTGCCCTCAGAACAGCCTCAACTCATTGGGGCAAGGACTCTGTAGAAGGTGACGAAAGCATTCCACAGGGATGTTGGCCCATCTTGACTCCATTGCTTCCTACAGTTGTGTCAAGTTGGCTGGATGTAATTTGGGTGGTGGACCATTCTTGATACACACGAGAAACTGTTGAGCGTGAAAAACCCTGCAGCGTTGCAGTTCTTGACACACTCAAACCAGTGCGCCTGGCACCTATTAGCATATCCCGTTCAAAGGCACTTAAATATTTTGTCTTGCCTATTCAACCTCAATGGCACGTACACAATCCATGTCTCAATTGTCTCAAGGCTTAAAAATCCTTCTTTAACCTGTCTCCTCCCCTTTATCTACACTCATTGAAGTGGATTTAACAAGTGACATCAATAAGGGATCATGGCTTTCACCGGTCTTCAACTGGTCAGTCTGTCATGGAAAGAGTTCTTAATGTTTTGTACACTCAGTGTACAATTTTTGTTCTAGTATGTCATGGGCATGAGACTAACAATGGGAATTCCAAACCACCCATTCTATAAAAAAAAGAATCAGATTCACTCCAAACGTTGATGCATTCAAAGGATGGCCACACTATACCAGTAGATAAATATTAGCATGCGCTAAAATATGCACAAAAAAAAGACCGTAAAAAAATGTCATGAAGCATAAGTCCAAATGACACTAAAATGTGGAACGTAAGTACATGGTACATGCCTAAACTTTGTCAAATTATTATTTGCATATGTAACACTAATGCTCAAAATCTGTTAATTAAAACATTGTGATTAGTATATAATTTATTGTTGCTCCATTATAATGGTCTGAACGTAGTGGAAAGGGGATATTTGAAACCGGAATATATATATTACACACACACACACACACACACACACACACACACACACACACACACACACACACACACACACACACACACACACACACACACACACACACACACATACATACATACATACATACATACATACATACATACATACATACATACACACACATATATATATACATAGTGTCACAGCCTCATATATACATACACACACCTTTATTTTTTACACCTTTATTTAACTAGGCAAGTCAGTTAATTGGGATAGGGGGTAGCATTTTCACTTTTGGATGAATAGCGTGCCCAGAGTGAACTGCCTCCTACTCAGTCCCAGATGCTAATATATGTATATTATTATTAGTATTGGATAGAAAACACTCAGAATTTTCTAAAACTGTTTGAATGATGTCTGTGAGCATAACATAACTCATATGGCAGGCAAAAACCTGAGAAAAAAATCCAAACAGGAAGTGGGAAATCTGAGGTTCGTTGTTTTTGAACTCAGGCCTATCGAATACAGTGGGATATGGGTCAAGATACACTTCCCAAGGCTTCCACTAGATGTCAACCGTCTTTAGAAACTTGAATGAGGCTTTACTGTGAAGTGAGACCGGATGAGAGCTCTTTGAGTCAGTGGTCTGGCAGAGTGTCACAGCCTCATGACGCGCAGTCACGAGAGAGTTAGCTCGTTCCATGGCTTTTCTACAGACAATGGAATTCTCCTGTTGGAACATTATTGAACTTTTACGATAAAAACATCCTAAAGATTGATTCTATACTTAGTTTGACAAGTTTCTTCGACCTGTAATATAACTTTTTGAACGTTTCGTCCGACTGGACCAGATCGCTCTTTTGGATTTGTTTACCAAACGCCCTAACAAAAGAAGCTATTGGACATAAATGTCCATAAATGGATATTATCGACCAAAACAAGCATTTATTGTGGGACTGTGATTCCTGGGAGTGCATTCTGATGAAGATCATCAAAGGTAAGTGAATATTTATAATGCTATTTATGAATAATGTTGACTACCCAACATGGTGGATATTTCTCTGGCTGGTTTGGGCTCCGAGCGCTGTTCTCAGATTATGCTTTATCCGTAACGTTTTTTTGAAATCTGACACAGCGGTTGCATTAAGGAGAAGTGTATCTAAAGTTCCATGCATAGCACTAGAATTTATCAAAATTTATAATGAGTATTTCTGTGAATTCATGTGGCTTTCTGCAATCACCGCATGTTTTAGAACTACTGAACGTAACGCGCCAATGTAAAATTTGATTTTTTTTTATACAAATATGCACTTTATCGAACAAAACATACATGTATTGTGTAACATGAAGTCCTATGAGTGCCATCTAATGAAGATCATCAAAGGATAGTGATTAATTTTCTCTATTTGTGCTTTTTGTGACTCCTCTCTTTGGCAGGAAAATGGCTGGGTTTTTCTGTGAGTTGGCGGTGACCTAATATAATCATTTGTGGAGCTTTCGCTGTAAAGCATTTTTGAAATCAGACACTGTGGCTGGATTAACGAGAAAGATATCTTTAAAATAGTGCCTAATACTTGTATATGTTTGAGAAATTTGATTTATGAGATTTCTGTTGATTTGTATTTGGCGCCCTGCAATTTCATTGGCGAGGAGTTCCGCTACTCTTAATTTCAATGACGGCCTAGGAACGGTGGGTTAACTGCCTTGTCCAGGGGCAGAACGACAGATTTTTACCTTGTCAGCTCAGGGATTCAATCTTGCAACCTTACGGTTAACTAGTCCAACGCTCTAACCACCTGCCTCACGAGGAGCCTGCCTGTTACGCGAATGCAGTAAGAAGCCAAGGTAAGTTGCTAGCTAGCATTAAACTTATCTTATAAAAAACAATCAATCATAATCACATGGTTGATGATATTACTAGTTTATCTAGCATGTCCTAAAAAGGACTGTCGTTGTTCCAATGTGTACCTAACCATAAACATCAATGCCTTTCTTAAAATCAATACACAGAAGTATACATTTTTAAACCTGCATATTTAGGCAAAAGAAATGCAGGTTAGCAGGCAATATTAACCAGGTGAAAGTGTGTCACTTCTCTTGCGTTCATTGCACGCAGAGTCAGGGTATATGCAACAGTTTGGGCCGCCTGGCTCATTGCAAACTAATTTGCCAGAATTTTACGTAATTATGACATAACATTGAAGGTTGTGCAATGTAACAGGAATATTTAGACTTATGGATGCCACCCGTTAGATAAAATACGGAACGGTTCCGTATTTCACTGAAATAATAAACGTTTTGTTTTCGAGATCGTTTCCGGATTCGACCATATTAATGGCCTAAGGCTCGTATTTCTGAGTGTTATGATGTTATAATTAAGTCTATGATTTGATAAAGCAGTCTGACTGAGCAATGGTAGGCACCAGCAGGCTCGTAAGCATTCATTCAAACAGCACTTTTGTGCATTTTGCCAGCAGCTCTTCGCAATGCTTCAAGCATTGCGCTGTTTATAACTTCAAGCCTATCAACTCCCAAGATTAGGCTGGTGTAACCGATGTGAAATGGCTAGCTAGTTAGCGGGGTGCGCGCTAATAGCGTTTCAAACGTCACTCGCTCTGAGACTTGGAGTGGTTGTTCCCCTTGCTCTGCATGGGTAACGCTGCTTAGAGGGTGGCTGTTGTCGATGTGTTCCTGGTTCGAGCCCAGGTAGGAGCGAGGAGAGGGACGGAAGCTATACTGTTACACTGGCAATACTAAACTGCCTATAAGAACACCCAATATTCAAAGGTATATGAAATACAAATGGTATAGAGAGAAATAGTCCTACAACCTAAAACCTCTTACCTGGGAATATTGAAGACTCATGTTAAAAGGAACCATCAGCTTTCATATGTTCTCATGTTCTGAGCAAGGAACTTAAACGTTAGCTTTCTTACATGTCACATATTGCACTTTTACTTTCTTCTCCAACACTGTTTTTGCATTATTTAAACCAAATTGAACATGTTTCATTATTTATTTGAGGCTAAATTGATTTTATTGATGTATTATATTAAGTTAAAATAAGTGTTCATTCAGTATTGTTGTAATTGTCATTACAACAAATAAGTTTTTTTTAAAGTTTTTTTAAAAAATGTTTTAAAAAAAAATCGGCATCTGCTTTTTTTTGGTCCTCCAATAAATCGGTATCGGCGTTGAAAAATCATAATCGGTCGAGATATATAGACACACACACACACACACGTGTAAACTCAATACATTAAGTAATGCACTTAAAAATAATGACCTGCTGCATTCAAAGATGCAACCTACAGCACTAGACTTAACGTCACTTGTGTCATCCTTGTGGTATTGAGAGAAACATGGTCATGCTGATTGTACATTAAGGAAGATAGCTCTCTCATGTAGGAACTTTGTTATCCAACGGATTATGTGCAACTTCGGTCATCCTGTGCACCCCGTTCATTGTTGATCACCGCTATATTTATTATTTCAAGTAATCAAACTTTACTCATCCTTTGAACCTCAAATGCATATTCATCGTTCCAATGGAAAGCAGCGGTTTTTCAGGCAGTCATCTGGAATGCTGCACAGCCATTTGAGGCTGAGTAATTCCCATAGTATAACCACAGCCGGGGCAAGGCGGGCTGCCGCATGGTCATCAGACCCAAATCCTAGTCAGGGTCTATTACAGCCAATAAAGCAATGGCTGTCTAGTATCGTTAGAGAAAAAAAGGTATAATTTCATCGCCACATAAGCACTGCATTAAGCGCTGAAAGGGCTTAGAGAATGAATAATGCAAAAATTGTACATCTAAGTCGAGTAGCACTTCATTACAAACTCAGTGAAAGCAGATGTGCTTCTGTTATAGAAGTAGTTTGAAGTGCAAGCTTTATTTGGCTTGACCAAGATGAGTGAATCAGGCCAGAGATTGTTAGAGGTTCAAAGGGCTCTAAAAGGTCGAGAGGAACTAATTAGTCTATCCCAAATGGCACATAGGGCTTTGGTCAAAAGTAGTGCACTATATTAGGGAATAGGGTGCCATTTGGGGGACAAAAGCAATATTTTATGTCAGTATGATATAACATGGCACAAAAGATGCTGAGATGCCTTGCAATGTAGTCATATGTAAGGTTCTTTACAGGGTTGCAAAATACTAGTTACCAGGTTTTCCAGAAACCCAAGTTAGAATATGCCTGGATTTAGGAGTGAATAAGCAGGAAATCAATGAATCCAACCACCGGGATTTCCAGAAAACATGGGAACCTTGGAACCCTAGTTCTTTATAGTTTTACGGCTTCTTTATAATGACAACAGTTAGGAGCCTGTTAGCTCAATGTTTCATCAACAGGAAACACTTGACTATTGGAATAAAGGAGGTTGTGTTTTAGCTGACATTCTTTTCACAAGCTTCTTTTCCAAAGGGTCATTTGCATTTAGGGTTTAATTGAGTCTTTTCTGCATACACCGAACAAAAAATATAAATGCAACAAAGATTTTACTGAGTTACAGTTCAAATAAGGAAATCAGTCAATTGAAACAAATTCATAAGGGCCTAATCTATGGATTTCTGGGAATACAGATGCCTAAAAAAAAAAGACATAGGGGCGTGGATCAGAAAACCAGTCAGTATCTGGTGTAGCCACCATTTGCCTCATGCAGCGCGATACATCTTCTTCATATTGACTTAAGGCTGTCGATTGTGGCCTTTGGAAAGTTGCTGGATATTGCGGAAACTGGAACGCGCTGTCGTACACGATGATCCAGAGCATCCCAAACATCCTCAATGGGTGACATGTCTGGTGAGTATGCAGGCCATGTAAGAACTGGGACATTTTCAGCTTCCAGGAATTATGTACAGATCCTTGCGACATGGGGCCGTGCATTATCATGCTGAATGCGATAATGGCAGCGGATGAATGGCACGACAATGGGCCTCAGGATCTCGTCACAGTATCTCTGCGATTTCAAAATATCATCGATAAAATGCAATTGTGTTTGTTGTCCATAGCTTATGCCTGCCCATACCATAACCCCACCACCTGATCACAACATTGAAATCAGCAAACCGCTCGCCCACACGACGCCATAAACGCCGTCTGCCATCTGCCCGGTACAGTTAAAAATCAGGATTTATCTGTGAAGAGCACACTTCTCCTATGTGCCAGTGGCCATCGAAGGTGAGCAGTTGCTGACTGAAGTTGGTTACGACGCAGAACTGCAGTCAGGTCAAGACCCTGGTGAGGACGACAACCACGCAGATGAGCTTCCCGAGATTCTTTGGTTGTGCAAACCCACAGTTTCATCAGCTGTCCGGGAGCCTGGTCTCAGACAATCTCGCAGGTGGGGAAGTCGGATGTTGAGGTCCTGGTGTTGTTACACATGGTCTGCGGTTGTGAGGCCAGTTGGACGTACTGGTACATTCTCTAAAACGACGTTGGAGGAAGCTTATGGTAGAGAAATTAATATTCAATTCTCTGGCAAAAGCTCTGTTGGACATTCCTGCAGTCAGCATGCCAATTGCACGCTCCCTCAAAACTTGAGACATCTGCAGCACTGTGTTGTCTGACAAAATTGCACATTTTAGAGTGGCCTTTTATGTCCAGCACAAGGTGTACCTGTGTAATAATCATGCAGTTTAATCAGCTTCTTGATATGCGACACCAGTCAGGTGGATGAATTATCTTGGCAAAGGATAAATGCTCACTAACAGGGAAGTAAACAAATCTGTGCACACAATTTGACCGAAATAAGCTTTTTGTGTACATGGAACATTTCTGGGATCTTTGACATCAGCTCATGAAACATGGGACCAACACTTTACATGTTGCATTTACATTCTTGTTCAGTTAAGCTCATCTGAAATGAACACTTAAAAAAATATATAATTCCACATTACAGTCAAGGAGAAAAGGAGAGACTGCAACACTGCAGACTTTAGGACACACCTTACTAAACTGGCTGAATGATAACAGCACATTTCCAGCAAATTCAATGCTTTCAAGACTCAAGGAAATAATGAACAGAACAGATGGATAAGTTGTGCAATGTAAGCTGCTGAGAAATGGTAAGGCTACACCTGTAGGAAGATTGGAGTCACCGTTGCTGTACGATTAACTCCTTGCTGATCAACTTGGTGGTATCTTTCCAAAGAGCAGAATCACACTGCAGTGTGCCACAGAAAGAATAAAAAAAAAAAAAAATAAACTGTATCTGGTTTAGGGTTATGCACTCACTAAACCGAATCTTGTGCACATCCTCATCACTATTACGCAGTAATCTAAGGTTCTATACACTTTTTTTACGTAAAGGATTTTGTGTCTATTTGATACTGTACTTGTAAAACGGCTTTGTCTTAATTGCCCCTGGTGGGATAAATAAAGTTGTTTTGAATTGAATTCTTACCTATGCTTAGATGGGTGAGATGCTCAAACAGAGTCCAGCTGTGGTCGTCAATGCAGTGATTCTTCAGGACAAACAGCTGGCATATGTCCCGGGCTGTGATGTCAGTGGGAACCTCTACTGTTCGACTTGTATTGTCCTCATTATACACTTTGATTACCTGCAGCGAAACAAAACACATGGACTTGAACAACATATGTATCAGAAAAAGTTCAGAGCTTGCTTCATATGTACATTTAAAACACATACCACATATGTACATTAAATAAAAACATTTACATTAAATATACATCAAACTTTACAAATAACCAACTAGGCAAGAAATAGTGGTCAGAAAATTTCAAACACATGCGATTTTCAAAATGTTCTCCGAGCTTTATAGGATATTAGGTATGTCTCATCTTTGTCAAAGTCCACAATAATTCTACCCCATAATCATTCAACCCACACACAAGAGCACCAAATTCTCCCAAAAGTTGATAAATGTATCCCTAACAAAGTAGCCTACTGCGTGCAGGTTAGAGTTTTTCCATCGTAAATCTTGTTCTGGAGACAGCTCTGCACTAGCTAGCACAGCCACAAAGTCTGAACATTTTAAACCTAACCCTAACCACACTGCTAACCCTAACTTAAACGTAAGACCAACAATTTTTTGTTTTCATACATTTTTGGAATTTGCAGCCTGCCTATCTAAAATGGGAAAGCGACCAGTCCTGCCTCCAGGACAAGACACGACAAACATCAACGTGACTACTGCGTAGCCTATTGTTCCAATTACCTTGTCCTTCTTTTTCCTTCTTCACAGCAGGTATATTACAGCTCTGCATTAAAAAGCTCTCAGAGAATCTCAACAGTCATGCAATTTTAAAACACAAAACAAGCTACTAACAAATAATCTGACATCACAACTTACCTTTCGGTTGGGAGACAAGACCTGTGAATTTGAGCTAACTCTGCAGCCTATATAGGGCTGAGTGCACAGCATTGTAAACCAGGCTTTTAGTGAGGAACATGGAAACATGCATCAGACAGGCAGACAGTGCAGAGCCGAACAGAACAGAGCCGAGTAGCGAGTCGGTATCAGCTGGGAAGCGGAAAGTAGAGCCCGCTCTCCCTCTCTTTCTCCTCTCTTTACTGCAGTGGGGCAGAAATGAGCTAATTAGAAAGAGCTGCCTCTGAGCACAACGTTTTCCTGACTCCACAGATATATGTCACTGGGGCTATGGCCCAATCACCTGCTACCTTTCCCCCCCCCCCCCCCCCCAAGTAAAAGAGCCCAGGATCAGCCTGCTCTGCTCCACACAGCCCAGGAGGAGGAGGAGAAAAGAGTCAAAAGGCTCGCTCCCCCTCCCTATTCACACAGCCATGGCAATTCGAGTTCTTAGCATAAAGCCCTGCGTGAGCTCTAAAGCCATTACAAAGGTGCTGGTTAAATGTAATGCTAGTTGGGTCAACTCCGTCTAAAGTTGACAGGGGTGGGCGGGGAGAAGGGAGGAAGAGAGTCACAGTAAAGACCAACTGGCTGCCTCTTTCTGTGTGCATGGGTCTCTGTGCCTTGGTTTAAGGCGGATCGTGGGGCAGGATGCACCAGCCCTCTTTTGTGGAGTGAAACGAGGCCACAGTGCTCCAGCCGAGCTGGGGTCAGCGTCCTTAAGGAGCCCGCAGCGAATCACAACCACCAACTATGACGTCACCCTTCAATGAAGTAAAAAAGAAAATCTTGTTTTTAAAATGTCAGTGCCGAGATCCAAAAAACACGTAACACGTACCCTTTGCGGGTACCTAACAAAAGCCAAGGGACTGCATTACTGGGATTACTTTAATGTCCTTTTGGTGAGTTGTCTGTACAGTACAGACGGACAAGCTAACAATGACACACTAATCATCTCATACATTGCAGTAACACTGAAGTCACTGAGGTTGAAGTAGAAAGCCGAAGATGATAATCTCAAAGCCCAGAGCACTTACTGTATAAAACATTACATTGCATCCAATGCATTTCCAGGGGTAGAAATGACAAAAGCAACAAACACAAAAACACACAAAAAAAGATGAAAACTGTGTGAAGGAACCTCTAAATCAGGCTGTGGAAAAAAACATCTAGGCAGGAATCTAGTTGTGTCCCTCTGTGGAAGTCACTTCCTGAGAATTTGCCAAATCAAATCTCCAAAGGATCGTGTTTCATGGAGGAACAGGGCAGGGTTTGTCAGGGGGTGAAACAGCTTTTACTGCGTTACACCTGCAGATGACGGGTTGACATTAGTTCCTCCACACAAATACACTGGACACGATGCTACCTTACACAAGGTTTAGGATTTGTGTGTCAGGAAGATATTTGAATATATGTACAGGAAAACCCTTGTAAAAAAAAATGATAAAGGATTTGCGATTTTTCCAATAGAATCCTGTAGGGTTTTCACAATCTGATAAGATTTTGTTCCACCTCTTTCAGAATCCTATTAGACTGCTTTTTCCCCCCCCGATTGGAAATCAAAAGTAATCATATTGGATCCTATAGGATTCTCGCAATCCTAAAATATTTTGTATCAGTCCTTAATGGACTACTTTAAGTAATCCTATAGGTTTTTGCCTTGTAGGGTTTTGTCACCCCAATCAGAATCCTATTACAACTTTTTTTATTTTTTATTATAGTTTGTCGTCATTTGTTCCAGTGCAATACAACACGAATTACAACATTTTTGTTGATTGGAAACTGTTCTATATGACTACCAGTACAGTGCACCTTTTTCAATAAAACACCCAAAATGAATGATGACGGAAACATGTGTATTCATTTTGAGATATTGCTTCATGAAAATGCTACACATGTATTATAAAAGTACTGTAGTGTTACGCCCCGATCACACCGACATTGCGTTTTGGCACACCAGAAGTACTTTAAAATGTTCAATGGAACACTGCATTTGCCCCACAGCATTGCATGGCAGAGGCAGTTGCAGTGCGATCTGTGTGGCGAATTCGTTGGATTTATCGAACGTATGCATAAAAATTGTATACGTAGACGGCTTGACCGAAATGGTAGCAGAAGGTGAACGTTGAACTTTTGTTGCACAGATATCCACATTCTGCTGCGTACCATTTAGCAAAAAGACGCTGTAGGTGTGATCGAGGCATTGTGCAATAATCCCTGTAGCACTCGGTCTCTTTATATTTAGCAATAAAACAAATTTGGCCTGTATGTCCTTATTGGAGTGTTCTGCAAAGCTAGATATAATCTGTGTGCATATCTCTTGACTAATATCTACGTTTACCCACTTCAGAGAGCTTTGGACAAATATTTGGTGAGGTTCTTGAAAATGCATTCAACACTGCAATAAAAAAAATCTGCTGAGTCGGTCCTCATTCGGTGTCCTACATTCCCTATCTGGAGATACAAGATTGCAGACAGCAAAAAAGTTCACAACTAACAAACAAAAAAAACGTGCATAATGCATTCTAATGAGTCCTTCAACAGACTTGAGCCCACACTAGCATCTACATGCGCCGGCTCTCGCCTATATCGATTCGATCATTGTTCAGAGCATGCTGGGATGTTTCAACTAGGGTTGAAATGACAGGCCTCGGTATCCATGATAAATCACTTTGGTCCAAGGGGAGTCAAATGAACGGCGAAGCCAGATAAAATGCCACTGAACTGCTGCGTTCTGTATCAATGAGCACAAAGAGGTGCGTTCATCAGGTAAGCCATGTGCCCACCTGCACCTGCTTTAATTTCACAGCTCCGTTTCCGTCTGCCAAATTCCCTTTTTATTTTTATATTGTCATTACACTAATATAGTTACTGTAGATGCTTTACAAAAAGCTTTCCTAGAAAGACAGAAAGTCTAAAACCTGCAGTTTTCTACCAAAATATTATCTTCATTATACCATGTTCAAAGACGACACTAAAATATGACAACAAATCCGAAGAGGGTGAACACATAAGACCTACTTAATGCCTCAGTTGAAGTGAAAAAGTAGTCCAGAGCACATGCAGGCGACCTGGCCTGTGCAACTAAATACCAAAAGTGCATTTCAGTCCAAAAGTAAATGTGAAGTGTGCTCGCGATTTAAGTTCAGATAGTCAGTCGTTCTGGAACTGCGGGAACTTAACACAATGACATACACTGTGCAGGGACTGACATGGGAGAGTGCTGAGGGAAATAAGATAAGAGTTGGCCAACAGTGATAAGGTTGATGACAGGGCTAAGCAGCGCTACGAGCTTTGAACCAGTACTAACTGCAACCCAAATTTTTAGCCCCGGCCTTCCTCGTCGACGGCCACGCGGTTGCACATACAAATTGTACAGACACTCTGGGAGAAAAGGAACATGGTCTCCAATTGAGACAAAAAAAGGGAGGGAAAATCCAGACAGACAAAAGGGTTGGCCTAAATATAGATTTGTCTATGCTTTGCTAACAACGCTATAAAAGTCCTCGTTATCTCAAGGACAGGGTTGCGGACACCGGTTTGCTAATTTGCGTGTGCTAGTTTTACCTTGAACTCCACTCCCACAGCTGCAGCTCTATCTGTGAGTGCCAGCAGTGGCCTCAGCCCTGGGCTCGGCTCAGTGTGTAACAACCATACATCCACAGTGCCCTTCACTACAGCAAAAGCACTAGATAAGCTCAGTTAGCCATGCTACACCTAAACATGCTTGAACTCCGTGCCCGTCTGGACACAGCAGTCCTAGGTGCTACACTTGTGCCGATGCAGTCGCTTGGCCCTACTGCTCTCATCTTGAGGCATTTCAGTTGACCATTGTGCAGCTGCATATTCTGCGTTTCTGCCACGTAATGTCAAGCCTTTCATTTCATGATTAATGCAAAAAAACGTATTTTAACAACACATTTTAAAAAGGGTACTCATAACACCAAAACAAGAATATGTTGGAGGACCATAAATAACCATAGGTCAAACATTTTACACATTTAACAGTGGAGCTCCTCAGTGGTTCAACAGGCAACAGGCTCACATGGAACCTTGAAATGGCTCACTCTAGTGTCATTTTTGCCAAACAGGTTTTATAGACCGTTACAGACACATATTTCAACCGGTCAGATGTTAACTATTCCAAATTACTTCTACATGTATCCTTGGCGTGATATCATCATGGCATTGGGCTGTCCAAGTCAGAGTTCACAGGGGCTTTTGAAATACGTGGACAAAATTGTGTTTTAACTTCAACCATGGGGGGGGGGGGGGGGGGTTTATTCCCTCTCACTTTTTAATAACTGCATCGACTGCAAAATTGTATCACATTTCTATTCAGCTGCTACTGTAGACACGCTACTGAGAAAGATCTAGGGAAGCGCATGGTGAAAAATATAGGCCTGCTTGTCTCACACACACACACACACACACACACACACGCGAGGAGGCTAGCTAAGCTCCGAAGAAGCATAGCTGCTCCAATGCAATGACTGCCATATACTGTACCTCAGCAGTAAAGGGGAAAACATACTGAAGACAAATCTATGAGTTTAATGTAAAAAAAAAAAAAAAATATTTAAAAAAAAGCAAATGTGATGACTGATGGGAAACTGATAGAAAAACTGAAGCGCAATCCAAAGGATGAAATAAAAACTACTGTATCTCTGGACTGGAGGGTTTTTCTCTTCTGAACTCCAGGCCAAACTGGTTCAGAAAAGTGGATGAATAAACTGTTTTTCCACTTCTAGTTTCACAGTGGTTTAGTCGAATCCCATTGTACGATTTAACATGGACACACTACTAGGACAGTTAAAGAAAGCAGAAGTCATGCACAGTGTGGCAAAGGGGAAATTACAAGCACGTTTCCTACCCGCTTCTGAAGACAAAGTGGAGTAATGGCAGGCAAGGTGACTCTTCTCACATGGAAGTTCATGCTTCTTTCCTCAGTACACAACAACTAAAATAAATCATATCCATATATCGAAGTTGTAAATACTGGTATTATATAGATTTCAGAAAAATCTAAACATGCAATGTCATACTTAGTATATTACCTTAATATGCAGAAGACTCTTCTCTAAGTGATTCTACTGTATGCTATAGAATGTATATTGTATCGTATATCTCTCTACACTGAGGTTGTGCACAATGAATGTGTGAGACAGAGAAGTCATCGCTGTGCAAGAAACTCCTCCTTTGTCCTTGGAAATCTAAAAAAAAAAAATTTTTTTTTAAAGAAAGCCACTTTATCAAGCCACAAACAAGTCTTGATAAAGAAATAGTTCCAAGACTGACTATAGTTTACAATGCAGAAGCTCAGAGAAAGCCAGAAAGCTAAAAACGACGGGGGAAAAAAATCAAGATTAAACATCTGACACAAAAGTGAGTAGGTGTATTATTTATAGTAATATAGTTGCCCATTTCTAACAGCTCAGAGAAAATCGTTCCATTGGTACAAAAGCAACATGAAATAAAATACAAAATGCCTGAAAAGGGAAAACTGTGACGTAGTCGATGGCCAGTAATTTAGGAGGAGAATTGACACCTCTCACCCCCTTTACCAGAACGTGTTTGTCTATTCAACAATATCATTGTACTACAATCTCCTGCAATAAATCCAAATGTGAAGTGTAGAAATGTTGTCAACTTAAGAATAAATGTAATTTGCAAATATGTCCACAATAATATCTGGCAAATCATATTTGACATGAATTTCCAAATTTAAATTTCTCCACATTTCGAATCGTAAAAAGCGTGTAAGTCAAGTACAGCTATAGGCAATGGACAATAGTGCATCGCTGATATCATATCTATACGACACTACAGCAAGGAAAAGATGTGGTTGGCAAAGAGGAATGGGGACGCGAGGAGGAGTTTGGGAGACTGTATGAATTGGGGGCTTCAAAATAGCTCTGCGCCAAGTTGTTCCCACAGCGACAATTGCCACAATTCATCATCATCTACATCTGTTTTACTGTAAGGATGAACAAAGAAGTCTCTGAAATGAGCAGCCTCACACAGTATGCATTAAGAGTTTATGATGTAATAATGAAAGTCACTCAATGGTCTGATAAGGACGAGTTACACAGCAAATATGATGATGTATTTCAATACATTTTTTGTCAATGGTAAAAGAGGATTGGGCCCTGACAAAACCTCTATTTTAATTCTGACAACGCTAAACAATTATATTAGCTCCCTTGGCTATTCTGCCAAATGTTCCTGCTGATAAGCTTCAACTTGGATAAAAAGTTCAAGGAAGAGATAAAAAAAAAAGGGGGAATTTGATAATGATGATAAGTGGTGTTTTTGTTGGAGTGTTCAAGTGTTTCTTATGTTTTATTAAAAATGAAAGCAGAAACATGTCCTTGGACACACGAAACTAGAAACATCCGACAGTGCTAGAGCTCTTTTCATAAAACGCAGTTATACAATTAGCTCTAGGCCCTATAATGGGTCACAGTCGAAAAGGGACCAGAAATGCATTGCTAGATACACACCAACACCATGCACAGGTCAGTACCGCTCTGCTACATATTTCTGTCTTTCCAAGTGCAGGGCAAAGCTCAACATTTGAGCCAAAACTCTCCTATTAATCTTAAAATGTCAAGCAGAGGAGGCAACTTCAGCTGAGGAAATACTACACTGACTTTATTATGAGAGAAACAACGAGACCAGATGTTCTTTTTTTAGTAGTATTATATTTTACAGAAGGGCCGATAAATGATTTAAATCAACAACATTCTATGGGCAGATAACGGCATACATTTTAATGAATTCGACAAGAAAACACATTATCCGGCTTTACGTACATTAATGTCATTAAAAGTGCATGAAATTTACTAACACAGTATACAAGTCAGAATCAGACCATGTACTGTAGTTTAGACTAAATCTGGACACATTGTAGCAGTGGAAGGATTCCTCTCTCCTGATACTCTTTTATTCCTTCCTTCCCTCCCAGACCAGACCGGGGGGGGGGGGGGGGTTGCAGGCAGCACAGCGGTGACTGTCATACAGCTTCCCTCATGAGTACGGAGGAGGAGTCCATCCCAAGCTCACAGTTTATCTGGAATCGCAGCACAACATGTTGTGAATCGCACAGACAAGCAGACGCTGCTAGTTATCAGAGTGCAACAAATGAATTTGGATTAATGGAGCCAAATTGATAACGGAGTCTCCGCAACTCTCATAACAAAGCCTGCTCCAGACATTCTGTCCTTGACCAGGGCTCGATTCAAACAAGATCCTTTCACAGGCCCCGTCAGAGCCGAGCAGGGATCACACACACAGCAGGGCAGGAGGAACTGTTTCTGACCCCACATGCCTGCAAATAAAACAAACTCTGGCAAATGCAGGTCTACAATTATGCATGAATGCCTTTGTTGAGCGGTATGGGAGTAGAACCACCACTATCAATGTACTCCTTTCTTTAAACTGTACCTTCAGTACACTGTACAGTCAGTCCACTCAAATGGATATTCTCAATCCATATCACAACAGAGTGTATTATCTGCTCGTAGACCTTTACACACCTACCCGTATACAGGTTAAAAATGGCAGATTTGAACACTGATAAAACGGCAGTGGCTGTTCAGTAACATGCTATACACAATGTCAGAGCTCAGGTTCTCCACTTTACAGCGCTGTATGGGATTCAACTGACAGCAGTTCTAGATGTGAGCGCCAAGCACAACGAGAAGACGCGCCCCTCATCCCTCCCGCTAATTGGGCTCCTTTAACAAAAATGTTTTGTTTGTGTGTGGGGAAAGCTGTAGATCAAATGGTAGGCAATATATTTTGAAAGCTGAGACGTTGAGGATTATAATAAATAGGCATTTATGAAAAATATTTCTCTATTACAAATACGATAACTTTTGCATGTGTCAATTACCTCTGTTTCTGCCCAGTTTAGAAACAGGGACCTTTAGCATTTTAAGTGAACGTGCAAACCACGACACTACAGAAACTGCTGCTTGAATTGTCATCAAGGAGTAAACCAAATTTTACAGATATTCATTGCATAAATTCAAATTTCCAAAATAAGGCATTTATGAAAAATAATTATCTTTTACAAACTTTGATGTCATATAAGCAAACCACACACCCGTGAGTCCAAATATGCGCTTCACATTTCCATATTCTAATATTCATGTCATTTACAATAACAAACGTTTATGATCCCCATGTTTGACATACAGTTACAAGGACGACATCACACAGTGGTTTGTTCTGAACAGAATGAGCCCGTTTGTTCCATTGTGAAGGAAATGCGCTCATGACTCCATTCTATGCGCACTTAAATTACTATCCGTTTCTCTGAAGCGCCTTAAAGTGGTCAAAAAATATCTCATTTGTCATACATGAGTACAAGTAAAAGCTATACATCAAATTCCTTAAACAAATCAGACGGCACAATTTGTATTTATGTTTTTAAACATCCAGGGGCACACTCCAACACATTTAGAAACTCAGTATTTGTGTTTAGTGAGTCTGCCAGATCAGAGGCAGTAGGGGATGACAACACGTTATATTGATAGGTGCGTGAATTGGACCATATTGCTGTCCGGCCTGAGCATTCAAAATGTAACAAGTACTTAATGGAAAATGTACAGAAGTAAAACATACATATGTTCTTTAGGATTGTAGTGGAGGAAGTACAATTTTTCGAAATGATATATAATAGAGTACAGATACCCCCCAAAAACTACTTAATTAGTACTTCAAAGGATTTTTTAATTAGTTACTTTACATAACTGGTTAATATTATTTTATTACATAAAAGTAATTCCCATTTCCATTCTCATATCCTCCTTCACTGGTGCGTGACTTGACTGTGCCGGGCCTAACATCATAAGAGAATAAATCATCCACCCTAGACATGTATACACTAGGCTTTGTCAGTATCCAGATTGTCATACTGACCTTGTGCCATCCCAGGATATTCGGTAATACTGGCACTGAACACAAGGGGAGCTATTTTCAAAACTATTTGCAGGACAGACTTCCCAGCTCATAAAGTCATGCAAGTAACTCATAAATTCTCCTCGCAGTTCTGCACACACACACACACACACACACACACACACACACAATATTAGACAGCAAGGCTCTTGATCCAGGAGGGGATCCTCTGGTGTTACCAAGAGGGGCTTGATTGCAAGAAGCTAACCACTTACATATACATTTTAGTCATTTAGTAGAGACTTATCCAGAGCGACTTACAGTTAGTACCATTCATCTTAAGATAGCTAGATGGGACAACCACATATCTCAGTCCTCAATCAAGTAGACATCACCAAAAGCACAACTAGAGATCACTTAGCACATTTTAGACAGTTAACGGAACAGTTTTTAAATCAAAAATCAGATGCGCCGAATACAACAAGTGTAAACCTTACTGTGAAATGCTTACTTACAAGCCCTTAACCAACAGTGCAGTTCAAGAAGAGTTAAGAAAATATTTACTAAATAAAGTAAAAAATTATTAAAAAGTAACACAATAACGAGGCTATATACAGGGGGTACCGGTACCGAGTCGGTGTGCGGGGGTACAGGTTAGAGGTCATTTAGGGGTAGGGGTGAAGTGACTAGGCATAGATAATAAAACAGCGAGTAGCAGCAGTGTACAAAACAAACTGAAGAGTTATTAGAGATCTAGCTAAATTCAATACCGTCACTAGATCACCTGGCGTGTGCTACAAAACAGTGAGTAACTCCGGTCTCACCTCGTTGTTTGCTTGTAAACAAACATGAGACTGGGGATTACTGGTAAATTTCATAATATAAAAATAATGGGAAACTACGTGGCAGGTTGACACCCTGTTACGCAAGTGCAGCGTCAAAAAGGAACTTGTGGCTGCAAGGAGCCAAGGTAAGTTGCTAGCTAGCATTAAACTTATCTTATAAAAAAAACAAGCAATCTTCACATAATCACAAGTTAACCCTTTCATACGTCAGTTCCAAATATCTCTAACGGTCACCCCAGCTTGAGTTTTTTTAGGCACGTGATGTTAGAACTAGAGGTTGACCGATTAATCGGAATGGCCAATTAATTAGGGCCGATTTCAAGTTTTCATAACAATCGGAAATCGGTATTTTTGGGCGCCGATTTGCATATTTTTTTTTTTTTTACACCTTTATTTAACTAGGCAAGTCAGTTAAATAACACATTCTTATTTTCAAAGAAGGCCTAGGAACAGTGGGTTAACTGCCTTGTTCAGGGGCAGAACGACAGATTTTCACCTTGTCAGCTCGGGGGATCCAATCTTGCAACCTAAACTAGTCCAAAGCAATAACAACCTGCCTCTCTCTCGTTGCACTCCACAAGAAGTTACGCGAATGCAGTAAGCCAAGGTAAGTTGCTAGCTAGCATTACATTTATCTCATAAAAAAACAATCAATATTGGGAATATTGAAGACTCATGTTAAAAGGAACCATCAGCTTTCATATGTTCTCATGTTCTGAGCAAGGAACTGAAACGTAAGCTTTCTTACATGGCACATATTTTACATGGAACATATTGCACTTTTACTTTCTTCTCCAACACTTTGTTTTTGCATTATTTAAACCAAATTGAACATGTTTCATTATTTACTTGAGGCTAAATTGATTTTATTGATATATTAAGTTAAAATAAGTGTTCATTCAGTATTGTTGTAATTGTCATTATTACAAATAAATAAAAACATTTTTTTTAAATAAAAAAATAATAAAAAAATTTGCCCGATTAATCAGCATCGGCTTTTATGGTCCTCCAATAATCGGTATCGGCGTTGATCGGTCGACCTCTAGTTAGAATGTTCTCTCCATTCCAGAATGTGATTGTTACGCAACAGTACATTTAATCCGCGCTGCCCTCAAACCAAGGCACGCAGCATGTTTTTATTTTTAGGCTGTTTTCAACTTGTCAATTTCAAAATTATTTTCTAAGAACAGTTTGAATTGAGGTGTGTTCCGCCTCATTCATTCACATAAAAGTAGTCATTTTTACTTTTGCGGACCAATTAATTTTTTTGACATTTCTGACCCGAACAAAATTCCCGAAACACTTCCCAAATGTTTCTGCAGTTCAAGTCTGCAGACATTTGCTCATCTCCCGTCACACACACACACACACGTGTTGCCTGCATCGCAGTCATAGTTGTTTTCGTGACCAATAATAACTTTGAAATGTGTGCATTTCTATCAAAGTGCCTTATTACGTTATAATAGTTTCTGCATGTTGTGTCGTCGTTTCTACTGTAGCATAATATTTGTGTGTATATTTCTTATAACCACGAGGTAACTTCACTCATTTCATAACCTTTATGGTGTTATACTCAATGCTTTGGTAGCTAGCTACATTCCTCTATTAGCTCTGGAAAACAATGCTAATTGCGTCAGAGAAGTATTAGCATGTGTTGTATTTTGAAGCTACCCTGGCCTTATGACTCCCAAGTGCCACAGCTGTCACAGAGCTAGAAAGCGTCATTACAGACACCCAGGTTCAAATCCAGACTGCGTTTCTATCAAAGTAAGTGCCTTATTACATTATAAATAGTTTCTGTATGTCGTGTTATAATGTTTCTACTGTAGCTCACTGTGTGTATGGCATAATATATGTGTATATTCCTTATAACCACAGACACGCGAGGTAACGTTACTCATTACATAACCTTTATGGTGTTATATACACTGCTCAAAAAAATAAAGGGAACACTTAAACAACACAATGTAACTCCAAGTCAATCACATATCTGTGAAATCAAACTGTCCACTTAGGAAGCAACACTGATTGACAATACATTTCACATGCTGTTGTGCAAATGGAATAGACAACAGGTGGAAATTATAGGCAATTAGCAAGACACCCCCAATAAAGGAGTGGTTCTACAGGTGCTGACACAGACCACTTCTCAGTTCCTATGCTTCCTGGCTGATGTTTTGGTCACATTTGAATGCTGGTGGTGCTTTCCCTCTAGTGGTAGCATGAGACAGAGTTTACAACCCACACAAGTGGCTCAGGTAGTGCAGCTCATCCAGGATGGCACATCAATGCGAGCTGTGGCAAGAAGGTTTGCTGTGTCTGTCAGCGTAGTGTCCAGAGCATGGAGGCGCTACCAGGAGACAGGCCAGTACATCAGGAGACGTGGAGGAGGCCGTAGGAGGGCAACAACCCAGCAGCAGGACCGCTACCTCCGCCTTTGTGCAAGGAGGAGCAGGAGTAGCACTGCCAGAGCCCTGCAAAATGACCTCCAGCAGGCCACAAATGTGCATGTGTCTGCTCAAACGGTCAGAAACGGACTCCATGAGGGTGGTATGAGGGCCTGACGTCCACAGGTGGGGGTTGTGCTTACAGCCCAACACCGTGCAGGACGTTTGGCATTTGCCAGAGAACACCAAGATTGGCAAATTTGCCACTGGTGCCCTGTGCTCTTCACAGATGAAAGCAGGTTCACACTGAGCACGTAACAGACATGACAGTCTGGAGACGCCGTGGAGAACGTTCTGCTGCCTGCAACATCCTCCAGCATGACCGGTATGGCGGTGGGTCAGTCATGGTGTGGGGTGGAATTTCTTTGGGGGGCCGCACAGCCCTCCATGTGCTCGCCAGAGGTAGCCTGACTGCCATTAGGTACCGAGATGAGATCCTCAGACCCCTTGTGAGACCATATGCTGGTGCGGTTGGCCCTGGGTTCCTCTTAATGCAAGACAATGCTAGACCTCATGTGGCTGGAGTGTGTCAGCAGTTCCTGCAAGAGGAAGGCATTGATGCTATGGACTGGCCCGCCCGTTCCCCAGACCTGAATCCAATTGAGCACATCTGGGACATCATGTCCCACTCCATCCACCAACGCCATGTTGCACCACTGACTGTCCAGGAGTTGGCAGATGCTTTAGTTCAGGTCTGGGAGGAGATCCCTCAGGAGACCATCCGCCACCTCATCAGGAGCATGCTCAGGCGTTGTAGGGAGGTCATACAGACACGTGGAGGCCACACACACTACTGAGCCTATTTTTGACTTGTTTTAAGGACATTACATCAAAGTTGGATCAGCCTGTAGTGTGGTTTTCCACTTTAATTTTGAGTGTGACTCCAAATCCAGACCTCCATGGGTTGATAAATTTGATTTCCATTGATAATTTGTGCGATTTTGTTGTCAGCACAATTCAACTATGTAAAGAAAAAAGTATTTAATAATATTTAATTCATTCAGATCTAGGATGTGTTATTTTAGTGTTCCATTTATTTTTTTGAGCAGTGTACAATCGTGCTTATGTAGCTACATTATTCTATTAGCGCTGTAAAACAATGCTAATTGCGTCAGAGAAGTATTGGCTTGTTGTATTTTGAAGCTACCCTGGAAAAATGGAAAAAAAATGTTCTTATACCACTTGGTTGTTTTCGGAGTGCATTCCACGAAGCTGTTTATCATGTCCGCCCTATCCACTGCCCCCATTTTGAGGTTATAGTCAAGTACGCAGTCTGGTTTGATTTTTCTCTCTCCCGTCAGGTGGTCCACCTTTCCTGTGGTCGACATGATTGCTGTATGGACAGTGGAGAGGACATGGATGTCTCGTTTGTCATGCCACTTTACTGCCAGCTGTTGACATTTCTTATTTTGTATAACGGGTCATTTTAGGATGGCAGTAGCATTGTTGATGAAATGCAGTCATCACAGCAGAACTAGGAAGCAGTCTTGGGAAAAGAAGGTGGCAAGGAAGGGAGTTGCAAACAGGATCTGTGCTCCAGTATTCTCTTAGGGAGTTCTTCTTAACTATCCGCGTGAGAAGGACTGTCACCAGGAAGGTATATATTTCACTAATTGTGGTTGTCCCCCCCACTCCTGGCTCCCTCTTCTCCTGTAGCTCCAATGCATAGCGATTGGTCTCTGCTATGTCTCCCACCAGCTCCTCTGTCAGAAACAACTTGAAGCACTGCCTCAGATGGAAATGGCAAGGGGCGTTGCACTCCAGACTGGGATTCATCAAAGCAAATAGCAGGGCCAGGAGGGGTGAAATGGCTGGCAGCCTTCCAGCTACCACAGAACTCCTGTACTTCATCCACTGTCGGTCTGCCTCCATCACCATCAGCATCTTCAAAGGGAACTGGGACTTTGTCAGTGGACAAGGGGTCCTCAGAGTCAGGGATCTCAATGGCTGGGGAGCAGCTCCTCACTGTCACTGTCAGAATCTGATTCCTGACTCCTTGTCAGAATTTTTAAAAATCTCCAGAATTTCCACATTCTTGAGTTGTGTCCTTTTGAAAGACATTTCTAATGCTACAGCTTAGCTCACAAACTACATACATAAGCAACCACACTGAATGGCTCAGAGTGGGAGTGAGAGGTTACGTGATTGACTGCCTGCACGCGCCATTTGTATCAATAAAACACTATCAGAAAATGTTTTGTGTGGTAATTATGTCTTCCAAGTACCGGTGATATCATGCATTTCAATTCTTGCATAGATTGTAATGGGCACATATTATGTGTGTAAAATACTTTTTTGAAGGTTTTAGTGATTATGATGAGCTAAGCTAATTCCAGCTATGTGTGGAACCATGTTTGTTGATATAGAATGCATTCTGGGTTTAACGTAATTGTCTGTGGGACCAAATATGCTATAACAAAATGAGGTGAGTAAGGGTTCACTCATTTTGAGAACTTCAGGAAGCGAATGGTGGGATGTTAACAATGGTAGACGACTCATTCCTTCAACATGAAAACAGACCAAACTCATCTTGTCTTCTCTTATTATCTTTGGTTTCTGTGAGGGAAAAAAGCATGGCAGCGCACTGAAACTTAACGTCGGATTACTTTCGATTTCTAGAAAGTGTTTAACTCAAGTATTTTGATCACCTGTGATGTGATTAATTATAAATAGCAATTGTTATTAGCCAATTCATAGTAGTTTGTCAGCCGAGAGTTATAAAATATGACCGCTTGTGTTGCGTCAATCTTTCCTCAGTTAGCGCTAGGACAAATCTAGCCTACATTTTTCCGGTTTGGATGAATGTGTTATGCTTTGGATACTTCTAGCGACTATCTGAACATTGCATCCAAAAATAAACTGCTCACATTCTGGACATAACTTTGTAAGGACTGTTTACATAAATAGTTTCTGGAAAAAAAAAAAGTGTGGCCAGCTCAAATGTTCATGATGCGTCATTTGAAACTGGCCGTTCTAAATAAGCTTTCTAAATCCCAGGGGTGTGATCGTAAGTGTCAGGGACCACTGTAGAACGATCACACCCGTGTGATGGTACGCGTGAAAGGGTTAGCTACACATGGTTGATGATATTGCTAGGTTCACTAGCTTGTCCTGCGTTGCATATAATCAATGCGGGGATTGTTCATTTATCATCGAATCACAGCCTATTTCAACTTCGCCAAAATGGGTGATGATTTAACAAAAGCACGTTGCCGAAAAAAGCAATCTTTGCACAAATGTACCTAACCATAAACATCAATGCCTTTCTTAAAATCAATACACAGAAGTATATATTTTTAAACCTGCATATTTAGTTAAAAGAAATTCATGTTTGCGGGCAATATTAACTAGGGAAATTGTGTCACTTCTCTTGCATTCAATGCAAACAGTGTCAGGGTATATGCAACAGTTTGGGCCACCTGGCTTGTTGCGAACTAATTTGCCATAATTTTACATAATTATGACATAACATTGAGGGTTGTGCAATGTAACAGCAATATTTAGACTTAAGGTTGCACCCATTCGATAAAATACGGAACGGTTCCGTATTTCACTGAAATAAACGTTTTGTTTTCGAAATGATAGTTTCTGGATTGACCATATTAATGACCAAACACTTGCATTTCTGTGTTAATTATATTATAATTAAAGTCTGATTTGATAGAACAGTCTGACTGAGAGGTGGTAGGCAGCAGCAGGCTCATAAGCATTCATTCAAACAGCACTTTACTGCGTATGCCAGCAGCTCTTAGCAATGCTTGAAGCGCAGTGCAGTTTATGACTTCTGGCCCATCAACTCCCAAGATTAGGCTGGCAATACTAAAGTGCCTATAAGAACATCCAATAGTCAAATGGTACAGAGAGAAATAGTCGATGCGTCATAATTCCCATAATAACTACAACCTAAAACTTCTTAACTGGGAATATTGAAGAACTGGGAATGCTGAACCACTAGCTTTCATATGTTCTCAAGTTCTGAGCAAGGAACTTAAAACATTAGCTTTTTTACATGGCACATATTGCACTTTTACTTTCTTCTCCAACACTGCGTTTTTGCATTATTTAAACACGTTTCATTATTTGAGACTAAATTTATGTATTTATTATATTAAGTTCATATAAAAGTGTTCATTGAGTATTGTTGTTATTGTCATTATTACAAATGCAAATCATTTTTTATTTTATTTTTTAAAATCAGCTTTTTTTTGGTCCTCCAATGAATCGGCATTGGCGTTGAAAAATCATAATCCGTCGACCTCCAGTAGATACAAATATAGAGTTGAAGTCGGAAGTTTCCATACACCTTAGCCAAATACATTTAAACTGAGTTTCACAATTCCTGACATTTATTCCTAGTAAAATTTCCCAGAATAACAGAGAGAATGATTTATTTAATCTTTAATGACTTTCATCACATTCCCAGTGGGTCAGAAGTTTACATACACTCAATTCGTATTTGGTAGCATCGTCTTTAAATTGTTTAACTTGGGTCAAACGTGCTGGGTAGCCTTCCACAATAAGTTGGGTGAATTTTGGCTCATTCCTCCTGACAGAGCTGGTGTAACTGAATCAGGTTTGTAGGCCTCCTTGCTTGCACACACTTTTTCAGTTCTGCCCACAAATGTTCTATAGGCTTGAGGTCAGGGCTTGGTGATGGCCACTCCAATACCTTTACTTTGTTGTCCTTAAGCCATTTTGCCACAACTTTGGAAGTATGCTTGGGGTCATTGTCCATTTGGAAGACCCATTTGCGACCAAGCTTCAACTTCCTGACTGATGTCTAAAGATGTTGCTTCAATATATCCACATAATTTTACCTCCTCATATGATGCCATCTATTTTGTGAAGTGCACCAATCCCTCTTGCAGAAAAGCACCCCCACAACATGATGCTGCTATCCCCGTGCTTCATGGTTGGGATGGTGTTCTTTGGCTTGCAAACCTCCCCATTTTTCCTCCAAACATAACGATGGGCATTATGGACAAACAGTTCTATTGATGTTTCATCAGATTGTACCTTTTGGAGAAATGTCCTCTAATCTTTGTCCCTATGTGCAGTTGCAAACCGTAGTCTGGCTTTTTTATGGCAGTTTTGGAGCAGTGGCTTCTTCCTTGCTGAGCGGCCATTCAGGTTATGTCGATATAGGACTCGTTTTACTGTGGATATTGATATTTTTGTACCCATCATCTACACAAGGTCCTTTGCTGTTGTTCTGGGATTGATTTGCACTTTTCGCACCAAAGAAGATTAATCTCTAGGAGACAGAACACGTCTCCTTCCAGAGCGGTATGATGGCTGTGTAGTCCCATGGTGTTTATACTTGCGTACTATTGTTTGTACAGATGAACATGGTACCTTCGGGTGTTCAGAAATTGCTCCCAAGGATGAACCAGACTTGTGGAGGTCTACCATTTTTTTTTCTGAGGTCTTGGCTGATTTATTTTGATTTTCCCATGATGTCAAGCAAAGAGGCCCCGAGTTTGAAGGTAGGCCTTGAAATACATCCATAGGTACACCTCCAATTGACTCAAATGATGTCAATTAGCCTATCAGAAGCTTCTAAAGCCATTACATAATTTTCTGGAACTTTCCAAGCTGTTTAAAAGCACAGTCAACTTAGTGTATGTAAACCTCTGACCCACTGGAATTGTGATACAGTGAATTAAGTGAAATAATCAATCTGTAAACAATTGTTAGAAAAATGCACAAAGTAGATGTCCTAATCGACTTGCCAAAACTATAGTTTGTTAACAAGAAATGTATGTAGTGGTTGAAAAACGAGTTTTAATGACTCCAACCTCAGTGCATGTAAACTTCCGACTTCAACCGAATATATATATAAAAAAAAAAGTCTGGAAGCAGGTTGTCCGTCCGTCCGTCCAATGACAGGCCAAGCAGAGTGTCCAGCCCTTCCACTCTACCAATTTGGTACATCTAAAAAGACTCACAATAGATGTGCACGGACATCCACTAAACTAAGATTCTATGGTGTCCGTTATTGTGTGAAATTTGCGTCTGAGAATGATTGAAATCAATATTATGCACTTTCTATTGGCTATATGAATGATATGCATGTTATTATGATTGTTATGCAATTGAACAATTTGATTGCAACGTAACCACCAATCTCACAAATAAGGTGTCACAAAAAAACTAAAATATCCCAACACATGACAGGCCTGCAAGTAGCTGTCATGGGACAATTTGGTTTATGTAGAGTTTCATTTTCCAAAAGTAGGCTCTGCACAACCGCGTGCCCTACCACACAAACAACCGTAGCGCCTACAGTACCTTGCAAAACCTTGAACGGATTAGAGGGATTTGTGCTAGCTTATTGAGGGCCATTGGTGCTGCAAAGACATGGTAGGAGCCATGTCCGTGGCATTGCCAATGGGATCCGACTTGAGGTTATGATCCAAAGTGCATAAGTATTCTATTTCACAAGGCAGTCACAGAAGTGCCTGTGATATGGCTGAGGGAGCAGAAGTAGTATAGGACAGATCGTGGTTCACTTACTCCCCTTAACACCCCATCTGCCGTCATAATCACTGGCTGCCATTGGCTCATGTCCCCCACGTCTTGAAGGTGAAAATGATCATTGAACAATTGTGATTAAACATATGTACACTGTCAGTCACTACACAGTATGTAACATATCCAAACATCAAATACTGTGTTCGATTGTAATAAATCAGTGATTAAAGTGTCTACCCTACACAAACACAACTATATGTCACCTTTTAAACAATTTAAACAACTTTAAAACCCCACAGGCATTCGGCATCTAAATAATACGTCATACAATATTAATGAATTCGCTTGAAGAACATTTTAATATTGAATGTAGACAATGATGATAGAACTCAAACAATGTGTGGCCAAACCGGTTCCTCGCATAAAACATATGACAGAGAAGCAAAAATGATATGGACAAGGGCAAATGATATACACAATAGACTTTCTTATGAAAACGCACGGTTGACAGGGGCTCAGGCAAACTGTTTTCTCACGACTGGAATAGCTTTTAAAGCCCATGTAAAACAAAGGCATGTCAAGCAAAGGGCCTCGGAAATAATTCCGAACAGGCATTCAGGCCAACCACAGTAAACCAAAACCTGGCCAATCATGCACAAGCACACTGGCTGCTCCAATTGCCACGGCAACTAGCACCAAGGCAGACACCACCACTACTAACTCTAGCCCTGTCCCTATATATTTTATCATTTAACACTACCACCACCTTTTTTTGCGGGACAAAGTGTTTCAAAAACAAGTAAAGCGTTCCCATTACTTTATCATGAAATCTGATGACATATAGACACTAATCTGCAGCTTTACATGTTGAGAGTAAGCAGTTTTGCCTAGAAACAGACTACCCTCAAAGACGGACTGGGGGACTCAAAAGACAGACTTGGCACACTCATTTATGGGGATAGGGAGGCTAGGGCAGTGATGTCACCGGTTTCTCAAGTGCTTGTGAAGATGGGTCGTGACCCTGCGACTGGGGGATTGTGACACATAAACAGCTGGGCAGTCTGACATAGTCCCTTTGTCTTGACAATGGCAAAGCTCAAAAGGCTGAGTGAAAGCCTGTCAGCCTAATCAGGTGCGAATGCAGCCCTCATCACGGTGTTACATAAGGAGCACATTGAGACAGGCTAACAAGGAGCCACACTGTTCAAGCCTGAGGTCACCAAGGTGTCATTATACTTCTTCACTGGTGAGAAATTGAAAAAAAAAATGTACTCTCGAAAATCAAAAGAGAATGACAAATCCATGCTAATCCCCTGGACTTTTATAAACAATAGAGCGAGGGGTGCAGTAGAGAATTGCAATCACTATCTGATTTTCCAGTGTGAATCCTGGGTCAAGTGGAAAGGGGGATCGGGTATAAAGGGCTCATTTGAGACTGCCATATCAAGCGAAGTGTGACAGCTTCGTTTATTTGGGGAAGATAATCAAGCACTACAGGCATCTACAGGAGAACAAACAATCACAACGTATTCTAAAAATGGCACAATGCTGGGCACCGGAACAAACTGGAGAATGGTAAATATATGCTGAAAGCAACTCGTTCAAAGCTGAGGAGCGAGGTCTAACGCAGCTGATGTTCTTCGGGTTAGCGCTGAAATTTCAGGCTTCACCATGAGTAAGAGGTCTGAGTTGGGCTAACCCCCCTTTCGCCTCATCCCCTCCCCCAGCCAGAGATGCCTAGTGAGTGTAATTAACACCTGCAGGGAGCCAATCACCTCCAGGGAATGGGTGATCTGGTCAATGAACAAGCCACAGCCAGCCTGACTTGACAGTCTCTGGGATAATATACAGTGCCTTGCGAAAGTATTCGGCCCCCTTGAACTTTGCGACCTTTTGCCACATTTCAGGCTTCAAACATAAAGATATAAAACTGTATTTTTTTGTGAAGAATCAACAACAAGTGGGACACAATCATGAAGTGGAACGACATTTTTTAACAAATCAAAAACTGAAAAATTGGGCGTGCAAAATTATTCAGCCCCTTTACTTTCAGTGCAGCAAACTCTCTCCAGAAGTTCAGTGAGGATCTCTGAATGATCCAATGTTGACCTAAATGACTAATGATGATAAATACAATCCACCTATGTGTAATCAAGTCTCCGTATAAATGCACCTGCACTGTGATAGTCTCAGAGGTCCGTTAAAAGCGCAGAGTGCATCATGAAGAACAATGAACACACCAGGCAGGTCCGAGATACTGTTGTGAAGAAGTTTAAAGCCGGATTTGGATACAAAAATATTTCCCAAGCTTTAAACATCCCAAGGAGCACTGTGCAAGCGATAATATTGAAATGGAAGGAGTATCAGACCACTGCAAATCTACCAAGACCTGGCCGTCCCTCTAAACTTTCAGCTCATACAAGGAGAAGACTGATCAGAGATGCAGCCAAGAGGCCCATGATCACTCTGGATGAACTGCAGAGATCTACAGCTGAGGTGGGAGACTCTGTCTATAGGACAACAATCAGTCGTATATTGCACAAATCTGGCCTTTATGGAAGAGTGGCAAGAAGAAAGCCATTTCTTAAAGATATCCATAAAAAGTGTCGTTTAAAGTTTGCCACAAGCCACCTGGGAGACACACCAAACATGTGGAAGAAGGTGCTCTGGTCAGATGAAACCAAAATTGAACTTTTTGGCAACAATGCAAAACGTTATGTTTGGCGTAAAAGCAACACAGCTGAACACATCATCCCCACTGTCAAACATGGTGGTGGCAGCATCATGGTTTGGGCCTGCTTTTCTTCAGCAGGGACAGGGAAGATGGTTACAATTGATGAGAAGATGGATGGCGCCAAATACAGGACCATTCTGGAAGAAAACCTGATGGAGTCTGCAAAAGACCTGAGACTGGGACGGAGATTTGTCTTCCAACAAGACAATGATCCAAAACATAAAGCAAAATCTACAATGGAATGGTTCAAAAATAAACATATCCAGGTGTTAGAATGGCCAAGTCAAAGTCCAGACCTGAATCCAATCGAGAATCTGTGGAAAGAACTGAAAACTGCTGTTCACAAATGCTCTCCATCCAACCTCACTGAGCTCGAGCTGTTTTGCAAGGAGGAATGGGAAAAAATGTCAGTCTCTCGATGTGCAAAACTGATAGAGAAATACCCCAAGCGACTTACAGCTGTAATCGCAGCAAAAGGTGGCGCTACAAAGTATTAACTTAAGGGGGCTGAATAATTTTGCACGCCCAATTTTTCAGTTTTTGATTTGTTAAAAAAGTTTGAAATATCCTATAAATGTCGTTCCACTTCATGATTGTGTCCCACTTGTTGTTGATTCTTCACAAAAAAATACAGTTTTATATCTTTATGTTTGAAGCCTGAAATGTGGCAAAAGGTCGCAAAGTTCAAGGGGGCCGAATACTTTCGCAAGGCACTGTATATCTTTATCAAAACTTTTCATTCTGACTTTCAGTCGTAACTTGAAGCATAACCATCATTTTTAGCTGGAAATATAATGAGTGCGCTCCCATTTTAGCAAATGTAAACTCATATATATATATATATATATATATCATACCTCACAAATTAAACATGGGCTCAAATTAAATCTGAGCAGTACAAAAATAGCATTGCACCTGACCTGCGATGAGAAAAGGAAGATGTTTTGATTCAAATCAAAATTAGATTTGTTTTGGTTTTACTTCACTAATTCCAAATTAATTTCTGTAGATCAAACTGCAAAAACAGTTGTGTGACCATGTTGTATTTTTTGCCGCAGTGCAAGCTGAAATTTAAAAAAAAGTTTTTACCTGAATTGAATGTGTGTACAGAGCACTCTGAATGGCGAAACATCAATTGCTGTGCACTCCGTGACAGGTCTGGTTGTCCCACTTCGCATGCCATTCTCTGCTCTCATCGGAGATGCAGTATGTGAAATCTGACACACCACTTGCATAGGGAGCGAAATAAGAAATAACCTTATGCTTAAAGCTGAAGTTATTACAAGTCAGCAGGCATTTGAATGGAGTCTGTCACTCAGAGGATGCTGGGCAGAAAATGCTCTGTCATTTATATGAAATGGTGCAAATTTTGTACTGTCACTAAGTATGATCATATTTCAATCATTTCAAAACCCTATTCCCTTACTTTCGTTAAAAATATATGCATGTTTTTTTTCTGGACCAAAAAAAGGGCCATGGATGGTGGGCGGGGCATGGTCGGCCAATCGGGGAAGCTGGATTTCAGAGGCCATTCCTCTTGGCAGTGTAGAGAAATGTTTAAATATTTAAGCCAAATAATATATATTTTTGGGGCGGTGGGGGCTTCCATCAAAGCAATTGCCTGCATCAATTCCAATCACCCACATTTTGGGGGGAAATATGCACAGTACCAGTCAAAAGTTTGGACTCATTCGAGATTCTCTATATTTTTACTATTTTCTATAATTAGAATAATAGTGAATTCATCAAAACTATGAAATAACACATATGGAATCATGTAACCAAAAAAAGTGTTATATTTTATATTCTTCAAAGTAGCCACCCTGTGCCTTGATGAAAGCTTTGCACACCCTTGGCATTCTCTCAACCAGCTTCATGAGGTACAGTAGTCACCTGGAATGCTTTTTAATTAACAGGTGTGCCTTGTTAAAGTTCATTTGTGGAATTTCTTTCCTTAATGCGTTTGAGCCAATCAGTTGTGTTGTGACAAGGTAGCGGTGGTATACAGAAGACAGCCCTATTTGATAAAAGACCCAAGTCCATATTACGGCAAGAGCAGCTCAAATAAGCAAAGAGAAACAACAGCCCATCATTACTTTAAGACATGAAGGTCAGTCAATCTGGAACATTTCAAGAACTTTGAAAGTTTCTTCAGGTACAGTCGCAAAAACCATCAAGCGCGATGATGAAACTGGCTCTCATGAGGACCGCCACAGGAAAGGTAAATTACCTCTGCAACAGAGGTAGAGATAACTGCACCTCAGACTGCAGCCCAAATAAATGCTTCACAGAGTTCAAGTAACAGACACATCTCAACATCAACTGTTCAGAGGAGACTGCGTGAATCAGGCCTTTGTGGTTGAATTGCTGCAAAGAAACCACTACTAAAGGACACCAATAATAAGAAGACTTACTTGGGCCAAGAAACACAAGCAATGGACATTAGACCGGTGAAAATCTGTTCTTTGGTCTGATGAGTCAGCCAAAATGTGGGGGTCTTTGTGAGACACAAAGTAGGTGACCGGATGATCGCCGCAGGTGTGGTTCCCACTGTGAAGCATGGAGGTGGTGGCAAGACGGTGTGGGAGCTGCTTCGCTGGTGTCTTGGTCAAATTTATTTAGAAGTCAAGGCACACTTAATTAGCATGGCTACCACAGCATTCTGCAGCGATACGCCATCCCATCTGGTTTGCGCTTAGTGGGACTCTCATTCGTTTTTCAACAGGACAATGACCTAACACCTCCAGGGTGTATAAGGGCTATTTGACCAAGAAGGAGAGTGATGGAGTGCTGCATCAGATTACCTGGCCTCCACAATCACCCAACCTCAACCCAATTGAGATGGTTTGGGATTAGTTGGACCGCAGAGTGAAGGAATAGCAGCCAACAAGTGCTCAGCATATGTGGGAACTCCTTAAAGACGATTGGAAAAGCATTCCAGGTGAAGCTGGTTGAGAAAATGTCAAGAGTGTGCAAAGCTGTCATCAAGGCAAAAGGTGGCCACTTTGAAGAACCACAAATACATTTTAATTTGTTTAACAATTTTTTGGTTTCTACATGGATTCAAATTTGTTATTTCATCGTTTTGACGTAGTCACTATTATTCTACAATGTAAAAAATAGTACAAATAAATAAAAACCCTTGAATGAGTAGTGTCCAAACTTTTGACTCATACTGTAACATCCTACCGGTTGCAGGAATAAACTCAGCAACAACAACAAAAAATCCCTTCTTCAGGACCCTGTCTTTCAAAGATAAATCGTAAAAATCCAAATAACTACACAGATCTTCATTGTAAAGGGTTTAAACACTGTTTCCCATGCTTGTTCAGTGAGCCATAAACAATTAATGAACATGCACCTGTGGAACGGTCATTAAGACACTAACAGATTACAGACGGTAGGCAATTAAGGTCACAGTTATGAAAACTTGGGACACTAAAGAGGCCTTTCTAATGACTCTGAAAAACACAACAACAACAAAAGATACCCAGGGTCCCTGCTCATCTGCGTGAACGTACCTTAGGCATGCTGCAAGGAGGCATGAGGACTGCAGATGTGGCCAGGGCAATAAATTGCAATGTCCGTACTGTGAGACGCCGAAGACAGTGCTACAGGGAGACAGGATGGACAGTTGATTATCCTCGCAGTGGCAGACCACGTGTAACACTTGCACAGGATCGGTATATCCGAACATCACACCTGCGGGACAGGTACAGGATGGCAAGAACAACTGCCCGAGTTACATCAGGAATGCACAATCCCTCCATCAGTGCTCAGACTGTCCGCAATAGGCTGAGAGGCTGGACTGAGGGCTTGTAGGACTGTTGTAAGGCAGGACCTCACCAGACATCACCGGCAACGTCGCCTACAGGCACAAACCCACTGTCGCTGGACCAGACAGGACTGGCAAAAAGTGCTCGTCACTGACGAGTTGCGGTTTTGGTCGGATTCGTGTTTATCGTCGAAGCAATGAGTGTTAGAGGCATGTACTCTGGAACGGGATCGATTTGGAGGTAGAGGGTCCGTCATGGTGTGGGGCGGTGTGTCACAGAATCATCAGACTGCCTGTAATGACAAAAAACTAAATCTAAACACTGGAAGACATCCTCCTCCCTCATGTGGTACCCTTCCTGCAGGCTCATCCTGACATGACCCTTCAGCATGATAATGCCACCAGCCATACTGCTTGTTCTGTGTGTGATTTCCTGCAAGACAGGAATGTCAGTGTTCTGCCATGGCCAGCGAATAGCCCGGATCTCAATCCCATTGAGCACGTCTGGGACCTGTTGGATCGTAGAGTGAGGGCTAGGGCCATTTCCACCAAGGCACCTGCAAGTTTCCGGACATTTCTGGGGGGAGAGTGGGGTAACATCTCACAGTAGGAACTGGCAAATCTGGTGCAGTCCATGAGGAGGAGATGCATTGCAGTACTTAATGCAGCTAGTGGCCACACCAGATACATACTGTTACTTTTGACCCCCCTTTGTTCAGGGACACATTATTCAATTTCTGTTAGGCACATGTCTGTGAAACGTGTTCAGTTTATGTCTCAGTTGTTGAATCTTATGTTCATACAAATATTTACACGTTAAGTTTGCTGAAAATAAACGCAGTTGACATTGAGAGGACGTTTCTTTTTTTTTTGCTGAGTTTATAAATTGCAGTGGTACTTTATCCAAAGCCTTTTCAAAAAGGTCAGATATGATGAAGAGCCCTGGTTTTCCAGATTTTTCATAGTGTTATATTGTTTTCAGTACTTGTCTTCTATTATCTCCAATGTATCATCCATGTAAAAAACCTGTCTGTTTAGGATGAATAATATCCAACAATACCTTTAAATTCAAGTATAGTGTAAGTATAGTGTAAGTATAGTGTAAGTATAGTGTAAGGGGCCTCCAATTTTTAAAATGGACCTTTATATTTACCACTTGGGTCCTGTTTCAGTATTAATGAAATCAGACCTGGTTGAGTATGTGATAATCTGCCAATTTTATAGTAGTGGTTAAAACATGCCAATAACAGTCCTCCACTGGTAGCCCATTCAGCCCTGGAGTTTTCCCGGACTTAACTTTAATTGCGTCAGGAAGTTCCTCTGTAATTCGGCCTTCACATAAGTCTTTCTGTACAGCTGTTAATTGTGCATTATTAATAGAAAAAAATACTTCCAATTAACTTTGGTTATGTGAAAATGGAGGAGGAGACAAACTAAAACAGATGCTTAAAGTACTTTGCTTCCTTGTTCAAAATACTGTTTGGTGAATCATGGGTGACGCCGTCATTTGTAACTAGTTTCAGTCAATTATTTTTGGTAGAATGTCTATGTTGAAGATAACATTTAAAAGAAAGTGCATTTTTACCCCATATTCTATCCATTTTGCTTTATTTTTTATAATCCATTACACTTGATTTTTCTTGAAAAGGTTTCTCCATGTCTTTTTGTTTTTCCTCTAACGGATTCTGCGCCAATTTTCCTTTCTTAATGATAAAAAAAAAAACTTTTGTTTTAAAGATGTGCCTTTAGAGGCAATGCAGTTCAATGCTCATCTAAAAGTGTCCCATACATTAAGGGGAACTGCTGTCAGTTATAAATTCCGCATTCTGTCCCCATCAACAACGTATTTTACATAAGTAGTCAAGACAACTAGCTTGGTTTGAATCTCCGCCATGTACAGTTGAAGTCGGAAGTTTACATACACTTAGGTTGGAGTCATTAAAACTCATTTTTCAACCACTCCACAAATTTCTTGTTAACAAACTATAGTTTTGACAAGTCGGTTAGGACATCTACTTTGTGCATGACACAATTCATTTTTCCAACAATTGTTACAGATGGATTATTTCACTGTATCACAATTCCAGTGGGTCAGAAGTTAAAAATACAAAGTTGACTGTGCCTTTAAACCGCTTGAAAAATTCCAGAAAATTATGTCATGGCTTTAGAAGCTTCTGATAGGCTAAGTGACATCATTTGAATCAATTGGAGGTGTACCTGTGGATGTATTTCAAGGCCTACCTTCAAACTCAGGGCCTCTTTGCTTGACATCATGGGAAAATCAAAAGAAATCAGCCAAGACCTCAGAAAAAAAATTGTAGACCTCCACAAGTCTGGTTCATCCTTGGGAACAAAGATGTTTCTACAACTTAATTGGAGCCCACCTCTGTTAAATTCAATTGATTGGACATGATTTGGAAAGTCACACAGAGGTCTATTTAAGGTCCCACAGTTGACAGTACATGTCAGAACAAAAACCAAACCATGAGGTCGAAGGAATTGTCCGTAGAGCTCAGAGACAGTGTCAAGGCACATACCTGGGGAAGGGTACCAAAACATTTCTGCAGCATTGAAGGTCCCCAAGAACACAGTGGCCACCATCATTCTTAAATGGAAGAAGTTTGGAACCACCAAGACTCTTCCTAGAACTGGCCACCCAACCAAACTGAAGGGCCTTGGTCAGGGAGGTGACCAAGAATCTGATGGGCCCAGAGTTCATCTGTGGTGATGGGAGGACCTTCCAGAAGGACAACCATCTTTGCAGCACTTCACCAATCAGGCCTTTATGGTAGAGTGGCCAGACAGAAGTCACTCCTCAGTAAAAGGCATATGACAGCCTTCTTGGAGTTTGACAAAAGGCACCTAAAGGACTCTCAGACCATGAGAAACAAGATTCTCTGGTCTGATGAAAACAGAATTGAACTCTTTTGCCTGAATGCCAAGCATCACGTCTGGAGGAAACCTGACACCATCCCTAAAGTGAATCATGGTGGGGGCAGCATCTTACTGTGGGAAGTTTTTTCCAACAGCAGGGACTGGGAGACTAGTCATGATCGAGGGAACGCTGAACGGAGCAAAGTACAGAGAGATCCTTGATGAAAACCTGTTCCAGAGCTCTCAGGACCTCAGACTGGGGCAAAGGACAAGTCTCTGAATGTCCTTGAGTGGCCCAGCCAGAGCCCAGACTTGAACATCTCTGGAGAGACCTGAAAATACTTGTGCAGCAATGCTCCCCATCAAACATGAGCTTGAGAGGATCTGCAGAGAAGAATGGGACAAACTCCCAAAATACAGGTGTGCCAAGCTTGTAGGGTCATACCCAAGAAGACTCGAGGCTGGAATCGCTGCCAAAGGTGCTTCAACTAAGTACTGAGTAAAGGGTCGGAATACTTATGTAACTTAAATAATATATATATTTTTTAATAAACTAGCAAAAATATAAATTATTTTAAAAATTGTTTTTGCTTCTTCATTATGGTGTATTGTTTGTAGATTGAGGGGGGAGGGGGGGGGGACTATTTAATCAATTTTAGAATAAGGCTGTAACCTAACAAAATGTGGAAAAAGTCAAGGGGTCTGAATACTTTCTGAAGGCACTGTATATTCCTTTTAGCCAGGTAAATACTGATCGTCAGTTCTCATTATCTGCTGAGCCATTACAATTGGCTATACTTATATCACCATAATGAAATACAAGTTTCAATTCTATTTATCAAAATATATGTTTGTAAACTTACCATTAAAAAGCACCACAATGATTGTGTCCATTTACCATGGAATTCTCGCTGCGACTAAGTAAACCTCCAATTGTTCTCCACTATTCCACCTGCTAAAACCTCCCCCCATCCCAAGTTGGACTGTCGTCCCAGTAACTGTCAGACCACCCCTGTCCACATGTATCCTAGGGCCTTTGAGAGACTGGGACCAATCATTTAAAAAAAAGAGCACACAGTGCCACCCACAGAACAGAAGCAGATTAACTGACAAAAGCATTTCCAATGCGCTCACCTCAATATTTTATTTGAATATATATATAGATATATATATATATATATATATATATATATATATATATTCAAAAAAAATCTAGCATATCTTACATTATTTCCACAATTAACTAATAAGATGCTCAATAATGTCAGCAGTTCATATGAAGGAATGTTACCTATAACCAGGATTGGCATTACAAAAATACAATTTTGGCAAGTAATTATTATTTTGGCAAACAATTATTGTGATTAATCCTGTATTTTCCCCAACATTATTACCCCATAGCAACAGATGTGGGATACATACACACCACAAGATCAGATGTTCAACAGTTGTTCCATCCCCGAGCCCAACTCAAGAGAAGACTTGATGTGCTAATGCATATACAGTTGTAGCTGTTTGAGAAGGCATGTCAAATGGAGCAAGAATGGGGAGATTTGATTAACCAAATGTCAAGTCCTAGCTGATGACGGTCAGATACACCCCCTTACTTACACACACACACACACACACACACACACACAAAATTTTCCAAAGCATCAGACCTTTTGATTATTTTGTGCCACCAGGGCCACAATAAATTTGCCCCTTCTCTGATTGCCCAAGTGTGCCAATTTCCTGCAATTCTACATTTCTCCATGGAGCTGAGAGAACATTTTGCCATTTTAAAGCAATGTTTCTGCAGTTCTATGCATTTTGCCATGACAAACGCTGTTATTTTACTCAAACACAACAACAAAATAAAAAACTGCTAAATTCATTTTTCTATTCTCCCTGACTGTCTAGCTTTTAGTTTGATGATTGTTAGCCCTCTCGTGATAAATAATAGTAGTGCACTATATAGGGAATAGGATGCCATTTGTGATGCAGCCCATGGCAGGGTGAAGGACAGCATGCGTGGCGATACAACACCACCACATAGGCCTACATAAATACTGGGTCACCGACCCTCGTCTGAGCTCTTTGGTTGTACATGTTGTGCCATTAGAACAAGTGCGCTGTTCATTGTAACAGCTATTGCTGATGCAGAGTCTAGGTACAAAGTCAGGATCTCACAGTCACATGTTCTTTGGGATTTCCTCTGCAGCGTGTGTGCTTTGCATACTCACACAACTGGTTCTGCGTCCTCACGCCCTGCAGTTCTAGACTTTTAGCTCATGCCAAGTATGAGCGAGTCATGCGAGAATTTGAACGTACACGTGTCTTGTGGCTTGTTTTTTTTTTTAATCTGGCAGTGTCGTCCCTTCTAGGATCACATGTAATGCCTGAGGTCGTCCACTGGAAATCATTACAGGGGGACATTGTATTTTCTATTTGTCTGTGTAAAATAAAATATCTGCTCACCTGAGTTGCGCCACTTTTGGTCGAGGGTAATAAACAATCGGAGACAAGGGATGAGACGGTTGAGGGAATGAGTTCTGGGAAAAGGCTTGGAACAGGAGCAGCCAGCAGAGACTTCTCTCCCTCTTCAATTTTCCTGGAGAGAGACAAAGAATAAGTATATAAAACATTATACTGACAACCGCTGAGCTTGACTCTTAACACAAACAATATGCCGTCTGTCGGTCAGTCTTTCCATCTGGAATAAGGAGAGATAGGCATTCATGGTAATGATATATCAGATGTTAGATGCCTGGAGCTTTAGGAGCCTACAGCGAGTCATGGGATCTCCTTAGCCTCTACCTGAGACATCATATATCACTGTCAATACCCAAACTGAAGCATGTTAATTGCCAGATTCTACTGTATACCCCCTAGCTATTGTTAGTGCCTTTGCTGTGAATAATGTCTCTTCTGTACATTCGAGGGGATAAGTAGGACTGAACAGTTGATACTCCCAGACAGACACAGACATGGCTGACCGACAGTGAGACTAGCCATGTCTGCGACTGTGTGTGTGTGTCCGCCCCCCCCCGCCAGTCAGAAGACACACCAAGCAGAGGGACAAACTGAATTTTGACTAGACGATAGAATACAATGCACCCTCCACCGCAGCAGTGCGCAGCTTAGAAAGAGCACTTGGAGCCTAGCTCACTCCAAGTCTGCATAAAGAACATTCGAACTTGACATCATTCAAGACAGAGTTTGGCTACCCTCTATACGTTATAGGCTACACACTGCAGAGCCGAATCACCCCCGTTCACGCATAGTGAATCCACAACGGAAATACAGGCCTATGATCCTTATGATAATCTGACATGGATTTCTGATTGTGTCTGTGTGAGGGAGAGGCCACGATGGCCGCTACGCTGTTGACTTCACAAAAACTCAGCCAGCGTGTCCGTTTAATCATTTCATACAAAAACGAGCAGAAAAAGCAACCCTGTCCGTGTGGGAAAGACAGGCCTGACAAAAGCATCACCACATTTGCCATTAGTATCATGAGAAGATATGAAATTGAGATTTCACATGGTTTATATATGTGAAGGCATTTCACGGTAAAGTCTACACCTGTTGAAATTCAGCACATTTGACAAATACATTTGAGGGCCTTGAATGGTAAAAAGTGGCTCACACTGACATGTCCTTACTGCTATATAAACACACAGCAGTTACTAAGTTACTAATTACAAGCATCAAAGTAACAGGTGTTGGAGTTCAGTCCAGTTCTTTCAGCGTACTCTCAAAATTGGGTAAAACTATTCTCTCGCCGACAGTCGTGCATTTACCGGTACAAAGTCTACGGCAATTGTTCAACTGGGACCTCTGTGCCCTACTGTTGTGAATACAAAGGGTGCACTATTCCTCTGTAGGACAGCACATTGTACGAGCGCACTAATCACATATGTTAAATATTAACTTCAAGTCGCGAGTTACAGTATAAAGTTAGATACGCTGAGACTTTGAGGAAATCTGGGTGATATACATTACCAAACACAAGGTGTGTGTTTTAGACTGTTCATTGAAAACATAACTATGACTAAAAAGACTAAATGTGACACTAAATCACATTCATTCACACACCAGCCATTCCAAAGGAGAAATGAATAATACCTATTCCCCTGGCAGACAGCATTCCTGGAAAGCTGGGCATTTGGTGGTTGTAAAGGACCATGTAAAGGGATGAGGGATGGGCTGGAAAAGCAACTCACATTACCCTTCCCTCTCCCAGAAACCTCTGCTTTCTCTCCGAGGCTGCCAGAGGTGTGTACGTCTTCCAGTGTGTTATTCATATCACTCGTGGGGGCCGGCTATATCCAAGGCATCATCTGGAGCAGAGGAAAAGAGACGAGCTGTTGGAATGGAGTGTACGGGGAAGTAGCAGAGTAGAGCACAGTGAGAGGGAGCAAGAGCTGGAAGGGATCCTCTGTCTGCTCACAGCACACAACAAGCCCCTTCGCAAGGCTCATCTGCTGCCCGTGCGACTGGCCCAGTGTGGCAAAACATGATCCACCACAATAAAGTTATTTTTAACTCAATGACTCGCAAATGAGCCCTGGCTTTGACACAGTGGTGTATTAAAATGCATGCACCAACTCTGGGATTTGTTTTCTCCCCCTGGTTTGGTTGTAGTTGTTAATTCTTTGTTTTTTTCCCCCTCTCCCACTCCCTGGAAAGCAGACTTGCACAGAAAGCACACCTACGCAAAGGGTTGTAAGTCTGTAACTTAGCGAAGTCGTGAGTCCTGGGCGGCTACCAGACTGTAATACCAACTGCTTCTTTTGTCACAGACTTCGCACCGAGGTCCTGACTGCACTTTCAAACTGAGCCCTGTGCTGGACTGGATGAATGTGGAAGCGGAGAGTATCCCAGCCATGATGTAGTGGGCTGTGTAGGTTATGTCATTCTGTGACAGCCAGCCAAGTATTGTGTGTGTGTGTGGGGGGGGGGGTGATTGTTGACGTGATAACATCTATCTGAAAGGTAACGTGTAACAGAGATTGGGCTGAGGCTGAGAGGCTACTGTAGATAATCACACACAGGCAGTCATCATGGTAACATCCGGTCGCAGTACCAGTTTACTTAGCTTGCTGAAATCTAGACGGCAGAACTTCATTCTATACAAACCATTGCAAAATGTTTCTAACTCCAATTTCTCCTTTATTAGTAAGTAGGCTTGTTGATGGCTGCTGAGGGTGATAATGTTATGTGCTTCAAAACTGAAAAGTGGCCATTATCTGTATAGGAGCAACTTTTCAAAAAGCTACTTAAAATTGCAATAACAAAAAAATTATGGAAAATGCTATTAACCCATTTAATCCCATCGGTCACAATAGTGGAAAGAAATGTTTGTAATGTTTGGCTCTAGAGAAGATCAACAAATTAGTCATATATTATGCATGAGTAAAAAGGTGTCTAGTATGATTCAGAGAAGTTTAATATGATTTCTCTAATGGTCTCAAGACCACAAGCATTAATCTCCAAGGTGTAAATTTACAGACATATTGGCACCAGAAGTCTGTATTCAACAGCTTAAAAAAACAAATACATTGTTGGAATTTAAAAATATTTTCTATGTAAATTGGTTTAAAAAAACGGTCTAGTTTACAAATGTGCCTTCCATTTTCAATCCATTGAATCAATGACGCTGGAGGTATATGACCATATCTTAGCGGTGTGACCAATGGGAAAATACAGTGTCTCTAACTCATTCATCATAGCGGCAGCGTAGCCTAGTGGTTAGAGTGTTGGACTCGTAACCGGAAGGTTGTAAATTCTAATCCCTGAGCTGACAAGGTACAAATCTGTCGTTCTGCCCCTGAACAGGCAGTTAACCCACTGTTCCTAGGCCATCATTGAAAATAAGAATTTGTTCTTAACTGACTTGCCTAGTTAAATAAAGGTACCAAAAAAAAAAAACAGTCTTCATTTTTTTTCAGTAGATTGAAGGTTGGGTTGTGGATATACTTCATCAAGATGATCTTAAAGACGTTAATCCATTAGCCTCTACATGCTGTATGTTTAAATCAGTGATTGACTGTAGAAAGTCATATTTTGTCATTTCAGGGGGGGAATTAGCCATGTATAGACCCATAAACTGAATTAGTGTAATAATGTAACAAATATTGAATGTCAGTAAGGTTTGTTTGGCATCTCTTGCACAAGGGAAGACCTGGCTATCAGAGCATTGGGACATAGCCACAGGTGTCAACCTGGTTTGTATGGGTATTTGGGCTGAGAGATAAAGGTGTCAACCTGGTTTGTATGGGTATTTGGGCTGAGATATAAAGGTGTAGATCTGGTTTATATTAATATTGGGACTCAGTCAAAGGTGTAGACCTGGTTTGCGGGAGTACTGGAACTGAGGTGCAGGGCTAGACCTGGTTTACAGTTTATGAGTATCCAGGCTTTGGCACATATTTAGACCTGGCTTAGTTGACTATTGGGGTTCAAGCACAGGTGCAGACTTTGTAGGTATGTAAATTGGAGCTGAATTGCAGGTGTACCCTTGTGTGTATAAATATTGGGGCTGAAATGGAGAAGTACACCTATTTTTTTACAATTGGGCCTGACATGTAGCAGTAGACCTGTTAAAACATTAAATGGGGGTTACACGTGCAGGTATACACCTGGTCTGTAAGAATATTGGGACTAAAGTACAACTGTGTGGGTAAGTGGGCTGTGGTATATAGATATTGGGGCTGAGGAATTGGGGTCAATGTATGTTCATTGTATTATAAGCACATCACAATTGTGACCGAGAATATAACAGTTTATTTTTTATTTTTAACATGCTTTTCAATATTTTGTAAAAAATACAAATCTATGGATTACATGTTGTTAGGGTTACTAATGGCTAGGGTAGGTTACTTTCTAAATGTAATCCGTTACAGTAACTCGTGTTTTATTTAACTACGCAAGTCAGTTAAGAACAAATTCATATTTTCAATAACTGCCTAGGAACAGTGGGTTAACTGACTTGTTCAGGGGCAGAATGACAGATTTTTACTTTGTCAGCTCGGGGATTCGATCCAGCAACCTTTCGGTTACTGGCCCAACGCTCTAACCACTAGGCTACTTGCCGTTACATGTCCAAAATTGTAATCAGTAACATAACTTTTGGATTACCCAAGCTCAGTAACGTAATTGGATTACTTTCAGCTACTTTTATTTTATTACTTTCCCCTTGAGGAGACAAAAATGTATATTGAACAACATCTATTGCAGGATAAATCCATGTTAGAGTTTACATAGCTGGCCATGAATGTATGTTGCATTTTACTTTATGGGTTGGTTATGTAGGCTTCTTCTATCCCACTCTTTTCTACAACAGATACTAATACAATTAGGCTATATCTTCACCAACGTCGGTCAAATTTCCAGTCATTCCAGTTGATTTAATACCCCTTGATCCTCAAGAAAAGGATTTTGAAATATAGCTTAGCCCAAAATTACCTGAGCATATCTCAAACTAAAAGCTCATTAGCCTACTCTGTTAATGATTTTGTTGTCATGGAGGACTGATTGGTATCATTGCGTCGTGTTGAAAAATAAATGCTGCTCTCATGGAATTGCATGCTTTGAGCACTACCGATAAGTGCTATTTGCATGTGAAAGATGAATGCTGTATGCTGCATTTTCTATAGGACTATTAACTTTTTTTGTTGGTGTCACCTTGATATCTCAACAATTTGCAGATGTTTAAGTCTATGTTAAGTCTGTGCGAGTTTGAGCATGTGTCTGTTAGGCCTGTTTTAATATATATATATATTTTTTTTTATCAACACGAACTAGATTGAGCAATAAAAGCCCGACTTGTGGTCTTCATAAATTAAAACTTGTTTTTGACAGTATGTGGAGCACAATACCACAGAGGAAGGGAGGAAATCCCTCAAACTTTTATCCGCACTATGTGGTGGTTGCAAGAGCACAATTCTCACTGGCTGTCCACTGGTCGAAAAACATTTGGGTTAAAATACACATATAAACTGAGTGTACAAAATATTGAGGACACCTGCTCTTCCTATGACAAATTGACCAGGTGAAAGCTATGATCTCTTATTGAGGTAACCTGTTAAATCCACTTCAAATCAGTGTAGATGAAGGGGAGACCAGTTAAAAGAAGGATTTTTAAGCATTGAGACATGGATTGTATATGCGTGCCATTCAGAGGATGAATGGGCAAGATAAAATATTTATGTGCCTTTGAACAGGGTATGGTAGTAGGTGCCAGGTGCACCGGTTTGTGTCAAGAACTGCAACACTGCTGGGTTTTTCAAGCTCAACAGGTTCCCGTGTGTATGAAGAATGGTCCACCATCCAAAGGACATCCAGCCAACACAATATTAAAGTGTTCTTAATGTTTTGTACACTCAGTGTACATTTGTGAACAGCCATCCACAACAACCACAATCTAAGGTGCAAATGGCTAAATGAGAGAGCAGCACTGTGATTCACATCACTGCGCTACTGTATGTAGATTTCAATAATAAGTGTTATCCGTAGCGCACGTAGGCTACACCACTGCTGTTGTCCTTACCTCCAAGAGTTTATTCAAGTTGGATAATCATTGGATGCAGTCAAGGCCATTGGAAGACAATAGCTTGGACTGTAGCCTACAAAAGCCTACTCTTTTCACGCAATCCTTCAAAAGGCATTCGGTGTGTCATCACAGTGGTCTCTGACTTGTGGTCAGATTCGCTAAGGTGGAACAAACTTACATTTGTGCCTTTTTTTCAATGCTGATTTGAAAAAACAGGAGTCAAATAATCATTGCAAACATACATTATGAATGTAAAAGTAATCCTAGAAGTATTACAATATTTTTGCTGATAAAGTAACAGTTTTTTTTTTTTTTCATGTATTTTGTAACTCTCCAAGTCTGCAAATGGCATAAAATTTGCATAGTGCCACGTCTGACTTTTTTTTTTTTTTGGGGGGGGGGAATTGGTTACATGTCCCACACCTGAATATCACTTGTTTTGATTAAATATAAGTCATGTTCTGCTTTTTCTTATCACTCGATTCTAGGATTCCAAAGTCAAGGCGAGAGTCATCAAATGGCCCATCACTGTGTCTTTTCACAGTTAACAAAACAAGCACGAAAGGCTTTTCTTGAGAAGGACACTGAGCATCTTTTCCCATAACATGGCTTCAGTCTCACCCTGAAGAGGCTCCTGTGTCTCAGTGTGCTTCCCAAATGGAAACCTAGTCCCTATATAGTGCGCTACTTTTGACCACAGCCCTCAGGGTCCTCAGTTGTTTAAGCAGCCCCCTAGCAATTCAATGGAAAATCAGACAGATCTGTATGAAAGGGAGCTGTGTGCCTCCAGTAATGCACTCCCAGTGTAAAGGAGCCTGAGCTAACAGCACTGTCACAATAACACAGCTCCACCTGGCTTAGGTTACCTTTTCACTTTAGACACACCATCATAAGAAAGGCCCCCTCTTTGGAGAGCACCACTGACAAAGCACGACACACACAAAAAAAAACAACAGGAAACAATAAAATAAATGACATGCTACTGCTGAAGTCTCTGTAAAGGTGAATGTAAACAGTCCCATGCTTATTCATTCAATGCATAAGCAGTACGTAAGTAGCCTTGCAAAAGCCTTCTGCGAGCCGGAATGGCAGGAGCCTCCCGATTCTGTAGTGTGTAGCAGCTTGATGTACAAGTAAACCCCCTGGACAGGACGCAAGTCTATTGCATTAGCGGCACAATAGTGAATTAGCGAGGTAGTGTGTGTGTGTGTGTGTGTGTGTGTGTGTGTGTGTGTGTGTGTGTCAGAGAGAGCGCGACAGACAGAAAAGTAAGACAAAAAGACAGTAAGAGACAGACTAGTCAAACAATCCAACTGGGGTCCTACAAAAGCAAAGTCTGAGACAAGGACAGGGCAGAGCAGAATGAGCTGTCCAAAAATAACCCTGGCCTGAAACATATTCTTCGGCTATCAGTCAATGCAACTGCTTTCCAATTGTCCCCCACAGTGGCATTTTGTAAATGACGGATCTCTATGGCAAGACGCATCATTCACCCAAATTTGGTCAAAATCGGGCCAGTGGTTTCTGAGATATCGCATGGGTTAGCTAGACTCATATCCCTGAGCATGTGTACCAAATGTCACCACTCAGAGTCAAACAGATCAATAAATGTGCCCATTATTGCACCACCGTGTGGTCAATATTAAATGTTCTTACATATGTCGAGTCTTGATAGTACTTGCAACGTGGACCAAATTGTGTTACAATACAAATATCCTTTTACTTAACTAGGCAAGTCAGTTATGAACAAATTCTTATTTACAATGACGGCCTACCCCGGCCTCCCCTAACCCAGACATCGTTGGGCCAATTGTGCACCGCCCTATGGGACTCCCGATCACGGCCAGCTGTGATAGAGCCCGGGATCGAACCACGGTCTGCAGTGACACCTCTAGCACTGAGATGCAGTGCCTTAGACTGCTGCGCTACTCGGGATCCTTGGTTTATATGCATTTATGTGCCAGACCACGCCCAAGTGTTTATTGGTCAAAAGCAGCCATGTTGTTTTAGGTACTAGTCTGGAAAATATTGCATTGAGGGACTTTTTTCCATAGCTGCCACATATCAAGTTTTGTGCAGATCGGGCCCAGAAGAGTAGCATTTTAAGTATTTTTCACAAAATTCTAAATGGCAGACCTCATCAGTCCCTGAGGCAAATGTGTTCCTTGTCCAGAATTTCATGACTAAGTCAAATGAGGTGAGGGGCGGGACATTTCAAAGTTTGTATTTATAGCGCCACCATCTGACCAATCATTGTAATTTTGTAAAAGCCAAATCTCTATGGCAAGGAGCATCATTCACCCAAGTTGTCAAAATCGGGACAGTGCTGTCAGATATCGCGAGTGACTAACGAACGTACGAACAAATGTATGGACGGAGACAGATTCACAGTCCCCTCTCCAATTTCCAATGTCATTTTGCATTCTCATACATTCAGCAGCCCCACAAAGTGATCCCCTCTCAGGACTCGATCCAACACGAAGACTGTCCACAGCATTAGCCTGGCCTTGTTAGAACAACATTATACGAGTAGTGCTGCTCATTTCCTAGTCGATTGTTCTTACTGAATATCCTAGTCCCACCCCCCTCACCTAATATTCATGAGTTACATGGGGAGAGCAGGTGAGCTGCAATTCGTAGGTTGGAAATCACAGATGATTTCGTAGGGAAAATATAAGCTCACAAAGACAAACAGCCTAGGTGTCTTTCATCAAGGTGGTGTGGTTTACGTTGTAGCTGAAGAAACAGGAACGGGTCTGGGCTCATACAGTGTGACTGACGTCAACATATGATCTAGCCCCTAGACTATGTTCTCGTTAGGATATGAAGTAAATAAGCAAACATTATCCTCATAATCATCATGAATTATTTGTCTCTGGAGAAGCATACTCCGCACATGCAAGTGGTACTGTGCTTATGGAAAGTGCAGAAACAGCTATTCTTAGGCTGTTACGTAGAAACATAATTACGCATTAGAAAAACAGCACGTAACACACAGACTCTCACCCCCATTTGACTTTTACAGCACAACTTACTAAGCAGTCTGACCCCACCCGCTCCCCAGTCCCAGCTGGCTACACTACATCAGCTGCTCTAACGGAGGAACTCGTAGAATTCAAATACCTTTCTAATGCTTCATCCTCTGTTGACGCAGAAATGAGGAAAGCTATAATACCCCAATCTATCATTTCTTGGAGTCCCGGTTTGATGATTAGAGAGAAATGTTGTATGAGCCATTATGTGTATGACTGAGCAGCCAAAACACCTCATGCTGCTAGATGCTAGCAATAGACAAAACCCTGTGACAAAAAAAAAGTTTTAGGAAACTTGGCTGTTTTGCTCCAACTCAAGAAGTGCCAAAGCTAAAAGCAGAAGAATACAATTCTCGATCCAACAGGCAGATTACAGTAATTTAATGTGAAATATAATATTATGTGATATACCTTAATGTTACCGACTTCCAAATTTGTCATGTCTACAGTATGTAGGCAACACTAAAATTACTACTGTAAAGTAATGTAACTACTGGGAGGGGGCACAAAGAGAGAGAGGAAGAGAGAGCAGGAAAGAGAGAATCAGATTCTCTACACATTACTGTCTGCAATTTACATATCAAATACCACCAAGACTTTTGAGGGATTGTCCGCTTCTTTTTGTCCATCTCTGGTGAATTCTATCCAGAGTCGTGGCAGATGAAGACGTAAAGAAAGAAATCTGGCACAACACATTCAGTACCAATGATGTCATGAATATTGTCATGCTTCTTGGGTATAATCTAAATAACAGGACCACTCCACACCTGTGATTTGCCAACGTTGACCGTTACTATTGAATAACTCAGTATGGTCTTTTTTCCAGATATAGTTTTACACAAAGTTCTGAAAATACTCCCCAATTAGTAGATAAGACTTTGGCCTGAAAGTATTTTCTCAGTAGATTATTACTATTACCAGAAAAGAGTGACACTTAAAAGTGAAGAACACTCAATAATAACTGATATGATACATTTTTAAGTATAGCACCTAATAATGTATAAAAGCAACTTAAATTGCTTTACAAATCCCTTCTGAAAACAGGGAAAAGACAGCTAAATTCACTGATCCCGGATTTACTGACATGCATGGATAACAGATTTGCCAAAAGAGGCAAAACATTATTTTTTTTTACCAATGTAGACGGTTCTTCTTTAAAACTGTAATTCTACTCTTAAAAGGATAATCCATGTGGAATAGACTTGAATATTATTATTATTATTATTAATATTAGTATTTCAATGGTGTTTTCAAAAAGTACACATTCTGTCTGTTACAGGTGTGACACTGTAACTATACAATACAAATTGGACTGGTATGCACATCAATGTAAACAGAACCGCATATTTAGCAGGGTTGGGCGGTATCCAGATTGCCATGCCTTCATACTGTTCCTGTACCATACCAGGGTATATGGTATTACCGGCAGCGCACACAAGAGGAGCTCATTTCTTTTTTTTATGCTATCAAGTACTTGCTATTTCCCATAGCAGACGCTAGGTAAATGCTAACAAACGCAAGCAAACACAAATTAAATGCAAGGACAGATAACCAAGCACATAAAGTTAAACAACTATCTCAAAAGGCTACCCACACTTAATCCTGGAGGGGATTGATGGTCTCTGCTGTAACCAAGGTAACTTGCTCTTGAAAGCTAGCCACCCACTGCTAGCAAGTTAGCGAAACAAATGCATAGCTGGAGCCCTGAGCTGGAGAAAATCTATTTGGCACTTAGATAGTCAACTTGTAGTTAGTTATAAGATATTTAGCTGGCAAACATTAGTAGTGAATTCCAAGTGTAACTTGATCACCTCTCTTGTGCTGCTCAACACGAAACATAATGTTGCTCCATGCGCTCTTTGTAAACAAGCATACCATGTGACTGGCTCAATTTAATTCTTGTGAATAAAAAATGTAATAAAAACGACACTAATTGAAAAATCATTGTCAGTATTTCAAAATACCCCGGTATCCGGTCCAAGCCAAATATTTAGCGATACAGTCCGTTAAATTATTATTATTTTAATTAGCTAAATCCATCAGTTGAGCAAACTGGCATCTGTAAAGAAGGGGAAAAAAAACTGTTCTCAGTAAATAAAAATGTTCAGCTGGATCCACTTCAGGGGACTATCACATCATGCCCTCTTATTCCACTGCATGAACTCAGGCATACAAAAAGACAGGAAAAATACCCAAGAGCATAATAAATTACCGGCTGTAATTTACAGCCTACAATAGTACACTTGTAAACACTCAGACTGCCTGGTGTCCTCAACCACTCTCAATACTGTATATTCAGAGATATCGCTGCTCATTATAATGAAAGATTAACATGCATCTGTCGAGCACACACTCTTTGCAACTCTAGGAGAAAATACTTGAACACGTGTAGATAACATTTGCTAAATCTGTACAGCATAGCCTGTTCCCTGAGTGTACAAAAGCTCTAGGCTGAAGAGCTTTTAGCCTCTGAGTGTTTTGCAGGAGATAGGCCCTAAGTGGATATTTTAGAGGTCTCCTTATCAAACTACTAAAAATACACACCCATTCTTGAAGAATTTTATATGAGGCAATAACCTGCAATGAATTTCAAACCTATTCAGGGTTTGGAAGCAAAATGGTTAAAAAATATAAAAAAATATATTTCATTATTTAATTCCTAACGGCTATGCACCAACTTGATCATGCCTCTATCAAACTTACTATCGTCAAGACCAAAAGCAAAGACATTATTATTTAATAATTATTATATTTGACCAATAACAGCTTGATATTTAAGTCATACATTATAAATAATTTAACATTTGTACATAAATATTTTACACATTTAGTCATGGTCAGTTAAGTGCTATAATAGGATACTATTGTTATTACTTTAGTGACGGTTAGGTGACTGCACCCTATATGGCCTTGTGCTCTAATAATGACAAGTAGGCTAGGCCATATGGATTTCAATGTCGAGCCATGACTCGGTAGGTTCATACAAACAACAGCCAGATGGCAGTAGTATGGTATTGAAGTGACATATTACGGTAGTATGTGTGAAATAAAGAGCTAGAATAGTCTTATTTGTAATATTCATCATGACAAAGTTGTAGTTTTTTATCGGTTTGTTTTTGCTGAAAATTGTTGAAATTACGTTTTGAATCGTGAATGTATAATGAAGGGTTACAGCCTTTAGTTGTATTTTCCCATAACCGTTCAATTTCCATTTAAGATGCGATATGCAGAAATCGCTTCGCCATTTACTGGTTGCTAAAATTCGATTTGTCCGCCTAAATTCAGTTTATGTGCCAAAACAAGCAGTCATTGTGTAGATAATCCTTGTACCATCTAAACCCAAAATATTGTATATCACAGCGGTTATGTAAAATATATTTTCAGCTGTTTGATGCTGGTTTACAAAACCGAAAGTAAATGACGGCAAAACTAAAAACTTTAAAGGAGGGGGTGGGTCATGAAGGAAACAATAGTATACTGGGCGGTGGGAGGGCTGCAGGAATGCCCACATGCAGGAACGTCCGAATTGTGGGCTGCAGTTGCACACTGTATATTCTTAGACTTGTTATCAATTATAATGATAGATCTATAACTCAATTTCTATGTTAATTTGGTCCGGTTGCCAAAAAAGTGACATTGTAGCTTTTAAAAGGCTACATTATTTCACCTCAGCCTCTTATGACATAGACAGGTAGGCTGCACGTGTTTTACCTTTACGGTCACAATAACATGCATCACACACATCGTCTGTCAGAAAATAAGATTACGAGTCAACATATTCGAAGGACATCTAAAAACACAATGGATAGGTCGAGGACACCATGTAATCATCGACATTAACATAATTACACAGTAGGGGCTAGCTATACTCTTTATCGGTATAACTCAAACAATTAGCTTATGCCAGTGCTCCCTAGAACATGGTTTATTGTAACATAATACCTGCCGCTGGCTGAAATGGCACTGTTACTGCATATCGCTTCCTCTCTCGTCTTCATCCCTGCCTTTGAGGTGTTTGCTCATCTAGTCCACGCGTTCTCCCTAGACAGGTGTTTATATTTACGTATGCGTTACGTCATGCACAGCCCTCACGTTTTACCTGAGAGGGGTCTGGCGCTGAGATCCGTAGAGAGAAGAATCATCTTACTTTTTATGGGATGTTGTTTTGTACCGTTTAATTGTAGTTGAAGCATGCTTCGTTTCAGTTACGGGACCTTTTGTACTTTTAATAACATGAATTGTCTAGTGTATATGATTTGGTTGCAAATTAGTGTTTAAGTCGTTCAGAAAATAGTCAGTGAGATACACTCTTTGATTGTCAATAGTTTAATATGCTGTGAATGTAACTTTAATTCATAACAGAGAAATACTTTACATACCAGTGTATGTCCGGGCACAGCTTTATCAAAACCAAATGAGTAACAGAAAATAAAAAAATGGACTGAGGAATTTATAAGTACCACTTTCAGGTCAGTCCAATTATTGACCTCTTCAAAATGGTAGACAGTACTAAATAGGCTACTGTATTTTCTCAATGAAAATTACAACTCATTATTAAAACTAATAATATACATATTTGTTGGCAAAATAAGACAGCTGAAAAGTCCAATATGAATCAAATTTCAAACACAATTGGGAATAATACATACAATTATTTCATAACATCAAAATTATATGCGGAGGACATAAATTACTGTATCTCATAACAAAACAGAAAAAGTAGTCTTCTACAGTGTGTAGGTTGTTGTTAAGACTAGCAACCAAGGTCTTAAAACTATCAAACAAAGTTTTATTCCTCTTTCCTGGGCTCAGGCACTGACAGACTCGAGGGCAGGACATCAGGCTCCTGAAAATAAAAATAAAAAAAAGAAGAGGGAACTTGAAACTTAACGCAATTATACATACATTCATGTAGTCTGAGAAGGACAAAGGCTTGGAGCTTCAGGGAAGGGGACAGCCAGTGACATGGCTGTTCAGATGGCAGGCCAGAGTGACGCTGAGCAACGCCTCAGTACGTGTGGAAAGGAGCCGAGAAGCAAAGGATCATTAGAGACATCTACAGTAAGCACTAGACTGTCACATAACATGGTGTTAAGTAGTGAGGGAGTGTCATATTACAGTAGGCAGTCTATGACACTGTCGCAGTCCCTCCCCACTTAACACCATGTTATGTGACAGTCTAGTCCTTACTGTTGATGTCTCTGTTGACCCTTTGCTTCTCAGCTCCTCTCCACACGTACTGAGGCCAGGGTCACTCTGGCCTGCCATCTGAACAGTTATGTCATTGGCTGGGACACTGCATGGGTCCCCCACTCCCTGGAGCTCCAAGCCTTTGTCCTTCACCCAATCGCTATTGTCACTGCCCTGTGCTCAGCGGAGAAGACACAATGTACACAATCAATCATGACTCAGAACTGAGTGTGCCAGTCAATACAGAGAAACTCGAAAGAAGACACTGCTGTACCTGCTTTAGATACATCAACCACCAGTACACCACGGTATAGGCCTGGTACAGAGAGTCCTTCAGGAATAACTATGGTAAAAGACGTGCGCTCAGGCTATTCACAAGGAGATACAAAGTGTGGCTCCCCAAGGACAGGCACATCATTGACACGCAGGCACACCGGCCCAGTCTCTGATGGAGGGGACGTGTCATAGGTCAAGGTGTCTAAGAGGTGGGATAAGCAGCTAGGATTGTTTACCAGGCCACACTGGGGGGGGGAAAAACACACACCCAACCTAGAAACAAAAGCTCATTGTAGTGTGCTAATTCCATTGAGAGAAAATTGTATATACATTCTCAGAGGAGTACACCTCCCCTTTCCTGTGTTATTCAAAAGTCTCAAAGCTGACCCTAGAGGACATGGGAAAACAGCAGACTGAAGAGTTCATCTGAGGGTAGTCAAATGTTTAAAGATAGCACAGACAGTGAAACATGGATCACTTTTAAATCATCTCGTGAAGAGATTCAATTCTACTGCAAAGTATTTTTAAAGGTAGTCCTATGCTTTGAACTTCAATACAAGTATCAAAGCAATCAACATTTGAGCCTCTGAATTTTAAGGGAAAAGCAACTTTCATTGAGCTGCGAAGATACACTATCCTTGTTCAGAAATTCATTGAATTAGATAAATATCCAGATTCCCACTATGTTCTAATATAGAGAATATAATAAATAGTCTGTGGTCAGCTCATTGGATGGCTTCTAATAGAAAGAACATGACACAAAACATCTGCAACTACTCACCTTATCCCCAGCTGTTCCTTTAGGATCTTTAACAAAAAAGCTGCTTGTGATTGGGTAGAATGGTGGCGAGCAAGGAGATGGTGAGGTGGACCCAGTGGATAAGGACTGGGACCTTTTGACTGCCGAAGATACAGCTTGGGCAAAGCGGGAGGGGGTAGTAGGAGAGTAGGGTTTGGGAGCAGTAAAACTCCTCAATTTCTCCAGGCTCAGTCCTGGGGAAGGGGGCGCCCTGACGGGACTGGGCCGTGGAGGGGGCACACTTCTGCTCTCTTCCTCCTTTGGCCTCAGCTCCACCTCAACTCCCTCTGATGTCTCCTCGTCCCACTGCACCGGAGGAGGAGGAGGGGGGAAGCTGCCCCCTACTGGCTGCAGGGCCTGCCCTGCTGCTGTTGCCACTAGACTGCCTGGAGCCTCCCTCTGGCCAGCGTCAGGACTGGCACTCAAACATTTCACTGCAGCCGAGGTAACGTAAAACCCAGGTGTTCTTTTGTGCTGTGGCAAGCGGAAAGAGCCAGGCTTGGGTTTAGTTGCGGGTGGAATTCTCATCTCCTTGACCTCTGCTATGGAGCCTGCTTGGTCTCCACCACTAGCAGGGGATGGAATCTTGTCATCTCTTGCAAGAATTATTGTCGTCGGTGTTGAGGGGGAGTGAATAGACTCGATCAGGTTGCCATTTACAGTGCTCTCACTAGTAGTAGTGCTGTGGACTTGCTGAGACTGATAGTCTTCCCGAGGTACAGTAGACGGCAGCTCTGTCTGTTGTGTTCTGACCTGTAGCTGCTCAGCCTCTTTGAGTTCAAGTGAACCAATATCTACTTCCTTCTCTAGAGCCTCATAAGGGGACTCCAACGTTAGCTCCACCTCAAAGTATCTCAGTTTCTCCAGAGTCTTCTGTGGCACGATAGTGTACGTAGTCATCCCCACCTTGGGGATGTAGTCCCTTGTCAGCTCATTGGATGGCTTCGGTGGGGCCGGGGCACTTTGAGTGGATGTTTGGTCCCGACAGGCTGCTGAGGAAGGAGATAAGGCAGGTGTGATGGGTTCAGCAGTGGTCAGCAGCTTCTCTGTGGATGTGGACATGTCCCTCTTCTGGACCACCGCTCCAGAGGTAGAGGCTTTGGCAGGGACACAGGGGGTGCTGGTGGCCGCTGGTGGTTCATCACAGGAGGGGTCAGTGTCCAGTTGATCGGAGGCCTGTGTTCCTGTGCTCTGTGTCACTGGCCGGGCTGCTGGTGGGCTGATAGTAGGAGAGCTCTCAGTACTACATTCACCTTTGGCCCCATCTTGTGTTGTGGAATCTTCACATGGCAAACCTGTCTGGTCACTTATTTCCTCTGCTTGGCATGGAGGGCTTTCTGGAGAACATAAAAAACATGATTTAGTACAAAGTAGACATGGATTTTGCCACATTGCTTCTAAAGCTATAGCATTACATCCATAGTTAACGCATTAGGAACTTTATGTATTTCAATTCATCACTACTTGTAAACCTACCAGCACCTTCTGTTTCAGATGTGTCCATCCCCACACTCAGCATGGGAACCGTGCACTCAGCGTTGTTCACCATGCTGTGGACTAGTCTGTCAAAAACAGGAGTTAAGAAAAGCAATGCAAAAAACCGAAGTCAAAGACGCACTACTTCATTCATAATGTAGGACTAACTGCTAGAGTTCGTACTTGCCATCTGAGGACAGATCACAAGACTGATCTTCCCCCGCTGGGCACTCGCTCTCAGACAGTGGGGAGGTCTCCATCTCAGCATGTGGGGCGTCCGGGGATGGAGAGAGACCCTCGGTTCTCTCAGAGTCCACGGAGATGTCTGCTGTTGACAGGTTAAGGCTGCTGTCGTCCTCCTGGACATCACTCATAGAGTCTAGGATCACAGAGGCAGTGGTCTCCTCCTGCTCCACGATCTCTTCCAGTGTAGTAGGTTGGCCACCTGCAGCACAACAGGATGGAGATGACAAAGGACAGAGTGAAAAGGAAGCCTGTACAGAATAAAAAAATATACCAAAACATGCATCCACTTTGCAACAAGGAACTAAAGTAATACTGAAAACAAATATGGCAAAGCAATTAACTTTGTCCTGAACGCAAAGTTATGTTTGGGGCAAATCCAATACAACACATTACTACTCTCCATATTTTCAAGCATAGTGGTTATGGGTATGCTTGTAATCGTTAAGGACTGGGGAGTTTCAGGATTAAAAAGAAACAGAATGGAGCTAAGCACAGGCAAAATCTTAGACAAAAAACCTGTTTGTCTGCTTTCCACCAGACACTGGGAGATGAATTTCCCTTTCAACAGGACAATAATGAAAAACAAGGCCAAATCTACACTGGAGGTGCTTACCAAGAAGACAGTGAATGTTCCTGAGTGGCTGAGACACAGTTTTGACTTAAATCTACATAATACTCTGTGGACCTGCAAATTGTTGCCTCGAAATGATCAACAACCAATTTGACAGAGATTGAAGAATTTTGAAAATAATAAATGGGCAAATGTTGCACAATCCAGGTGTGGAAAGCTCTTAGAGACTTACCCAGAAAGACTCAGAGCTGTAATTGCTGCCAAAGGTGCTTCTATAAAGTATTGACTCAGGTGTGTGAATACTTACAGTACCGTGAAAAAGTATTTGCCCCATTTAAAATGCTCTACCTTTGCAAATGTTTGATACTGAATGTTATCAGATCTTCACCAAAATATATAATATTAGACAAAGGGAACCTGAGTGAACAAATAACGCTACAATTACATTACATACTAATTTTGTTTATTATTTCATAAACAAAGTCATGCAACACCCAATGCCCCTGTCTGAAAAAGTAATTACCCCTTCCACTCAATAACAGGTTGTGCCACCTTTAGCTGCAATGACTCCAACCAAACGCTTCCTGTAGTTGTTGATCAGTCTCATGTCGCTGTGGAAGAATTTCGGCCTACTCTTCCATGCAGAACTGCTTTAACTCGGCAACATTTGTGGGTTTTCAAGCACGAGCTGCTCGTTTCAAGTCCTGCCACATCATCTCAATTGGGATTAGGGCTGGACTTTAACTAGGCCATTCCAAAACTATTTTTGTTTTTGTTTTTTAGCCATTTTCATGTAGACTTCTGTGTTTTGGATCATTGTCTTGCTGCATGACCCAGCTGCGTTTCAGCTTCAGCTCACAGACAGATGGCCTGACATTCTCCTGTAGAATTCTCTGATACAGAGCAGAATGCATGGTTCCTTCTATTAAGGCAAGTCGTCCAGGTCCTGAGACAGCAAAGCATCACCAAACCATCACACTACCACTACGATGCTTGACCGTTGGTATGAGTTTCTTAGTGTAGAATGCAGTGTTTTCACCAGGCATAATGGGACCCGTGTCGTTCAAAAAGTTGTAACTTTTGACTCATCTGTCCATAGAACATTCTTCCAAGAGTCTTGATGATCATCCAGGTGGCTCCAGGTGATTTTTTTAACAAACTTGAGTCAACTTTTTGGACGAGATGGGTCTCATGTCAGGCAAATTTAGACATCGGCCCGATGTCTAGTTTAACGCAGATGTGCAAAACCGATGTCAAAGCTGACGTACCTACGTTATATTAGGTATGCACATGACGTAATGACGCCATGGAAAATTTAGCACAACACAGCATTCCTAACCTAGCCCACAATGTCTGCTGTGTGGATCGAGCAGTCAACAAGTCGAGCAGTCATTTGAAAGAGTAAGAACATTTCAGAAAGACAACTAAAACGCCAAGATAATGAAATTCATTGCACTTGACAATCAACTGTCGTGTCGTGGGTGATGTTGGCTTTCGCCGACTAGTCGAGCACCGGTACACACAATAAAGTGAGCTATTTTTCAGATGTTGCCCTACCGTAGTTACACAGTAGTGGCGTCACTGGTATTAGCTTCACAACTGACATTTGGACCAGCAATATCAGCCCCACGAGCATGCCGAGTCTGACAGCACAGTGGGTCGTTGAGGATTTTATACTGAGGAAGGTCATATTGCATGCTCATGAATGTGCTGGTTGTCATACCTCTGCTGACATTTCAATAGCATTTGAGGACATGTTTGAAACATGAACACACCAGTGTGCTCCATTCGAAACGCCTGCTCAACAAAACTGCCGACACAGGCTGTGAACAATTCAGTGGCATTCTCTCTTTACTGTGTGACCACCATGCTCGATGCTATGTACCAAGACCGCTACTTCGATGCAGACAAGAAACAGGGTTTACGTGAAATGTTACATACACAGCTGGAGAAGATGGAAATGGGCACAGTGACAGTGCGCACAGAGGAAGAGAGTCTGCGGACAGACAGAGCTGAAACTTCACTGCTTGGCATGTTTGATGAAATCCTGGTTGAGAATGAAACGATTGAACAAATAAACAACAAAACAGAGCACAGCCAGTAAGTAAGTGAAAGAAATAGGTTTTGATGATGTTTTACTGGTAATGGGGACATAAGTAAATTCCCCCCCAAAATGACTTTTTGGACAGTGTGGTGTGTGTAACCTTTATTTAACTAGGCAAGTCAGTTAAGAACAAAATCTTAATTACAATGAAGGCCTACCCCGGTCAAACCCGGACGACGCTGGGCCAATTGTGCACCGCCCTATGGGACTCCCAAACACAGCTGGATGTGATACAGTCTGGATTCGAACCAGGGACTGTAGTGACGCCTTGTGCACTGAGATGCAGTGCCTTAGACCGCTGCGTCCATGTGTGTGTGTAGACTATTTAAAATGTACTAGAATGCATAAAAGGCCGCTAAAATGTTAAATATTGGTTAAATCGTTTTTTTTTTGGCAAGGAAAATATTGGTATTGGCCAAAAATGTCACTAATTACTAGTGTCACTTTCACAATCACACAACAGCGAACATAATATTATTGTGTTCGGGATACTTCAGACAAGTGAATTGGGCTTAATGAAGACATCTAGTACCTCATATTCCCCTCTAGTTCTTCCCTCGGCACTTCAAGGCCATCACAGGGAAATAGAGAGCAGAAGGAATACTCAGCAGGCTGGTTATACAAAAGCTGAGACTCCTCACTGTGCAGTCTGATGTCGAACTGAAATGAACAGCCGTGGGACGTCAGGGAGAGACATCCAGAATCGGGGCTTGATCTTTCTCTGCGAAGTCGATGATGTGAAGCCAGCGGGGGAGAGAGGGCAGATTGAAGATGTAGCAATACAAGCAGAGAGCAGTCACATCTTTTATTCATACGATCTGGGATAATTGGCTAGTGTAGTATTCAAAATACTGAACGTACAAATTAAGTTTCTATGAAATACACGCAGGTCTGACAACACAAGGAGTTGACGTGTGGAAAGCATAACTGGAGACTTTAAACATGTTACAAAAGACTGGAACAGAGCGGAAACAAGGATCAAAAGAGCCATTTGAAAATGCAAAAACACAATTCAGAATAAACAAGAGGATGATGGCTAGATCCAACGCAAAGTCTCCCGGGGCTGTCTGTATTGCTGAACGGCTGGGAGTGATTAGAACGTACTTCATGTATATTTAACCTTTAAAAAGATCACTAAAGATCATTCCTCTCTCACAGAAAGCATGCAACCCAATCTAAGCTAGTCAGTAACAGGTGTAACCAAAAGCCGGTTTTCAATCAATAGCAGGTAGTGGATTTCCGGATAGTCCTTTCCGACCGGTTTCCCTTGAATAACAGTGTGTCTGATTTCCATCACTTTATAATCATAAACCCATAGAAATCCATGCATTGGATCAAAAGTCTGGAAACGGTCGTTCAATGTATCGCAACTAAGTAATGCATGTATTTACGTCTGTATTGTTGTGTTCAAGAGTGTGTTTTGTTTGACCAATTTGATCATATTGAGGTGTAAACACGCAGCAAGAAAATCAACAGGACACGTTCATCCGATCGACGGAACGTGTGGGAAGGAGAAGCAACAGGCCAGCGCAGGAAGAGGAGATGCTTGAGGAGGAGGTGAAAGAGGCAGCAGAGCAGAGTGGGTAGGAGAGACAACAGGAAGCTTGCGCCAGCGCAGAATCTCCCTCGGGCACCCTCATCTGGTGACTCGCAGGCTGCAAGTTTAGGAGGGAGGAAGTACTGATAGAACGTGGTGTTTACCCTTATGGAGGAACATAATAATATATATATCTCTCCCATGAGATCACAAAATGTTTTGCTTTTCTGAATTGGATTCAAACTCTCGAGTACTGAAGGCTCCACAAGTGTAGCTATTTCATTCTGTAACTGTTTCATATTGACCACTAGGAGGCATTGGAGTCAAATACAATGACTGCAACTCCCACTGATCAATCATTGGTCTTATTTACTATTCTCAGTTGTTGACTTTAGAGACCAAAGTACAATATATGTACTCAAGGTCTCAAACCAGAAGAAAGAGCAACTAAATCACCAACATCCAAAAAACTTTTCAGGTAACCCCCTAATGTAAGAAACTACACCTGAAATACAGTATCTAGACAGGGGCTTGAGCACAAGACGATTCAATACAGTACATATGAATTCAGTGAAACCTCTCCTACCTCTATCTAGCAAAGTTTCATCTTGGACAACCACTCCAGGAGATGCGGGGGGTGGAGGAGCCTTGCGCTTTGTCCTCTTCAGTGAAGACTCTGTTCTGCGACTCAGACCAGTCGTCATCTCCACAACAGAAGAGGAAAACGAGTTAGTTGAAGTATGCAAAGAAGTAACCTACCTGAAATGATTGATTTACTTGTCTAGGATTTCAATTTTAAAAATGCATCATGAGCCATTTCTCTGGACATACTAATAACTACCTTTACAAATAGACCTGGTAAAGCCAGAACACAGGTCCAGTCGGGTTGAGTCCCACTCACCTGGTCACCATCCGTTTGGGTTTCGGGCTCCGAGGCGGAGATGGACCTCTGGCGATGGCTGAGGTTAGAGGGGGGGCTCTGGGACACCAGCATTGGTGGCAGAGGGGCCCGTCTCTTCTTTGACATGTCAGAAGGCATGGTGCTGCAGTTGAATGTGGAGGAGTGGGCACTGAGTGAGCTCATGCTGAGAGGTCGAGGCCTGCTAGGGAAGACTGGGGACGCCGGGGCACTGGCAGTCATTCCCTTCAAAGAGCAAACAAACATCCAATCAGATCCTGATCAAAGGCCTGTTTTCTGCAGTAAGCAAAGAGAAAACTATCCAATCACATGGCTGTGACAATATCCCCATGCCCCACCCACACACACGCATTTAACTCATAAATCAGCCAAAACTGACCTGTAATTTAACATAGTACACACCTGCTCAGGTTTCTTCTTACTTCTCCTGAATAGACTGAACAATCCCTTGTTTTCTTTCTCCTTCTGGATTTTATCTTTGCTGGGTGGAATGGTATCTGTTAGGAATATACAGATCCCGGCCATTTCACTGTTGTAGTCGGCGCACGTGACAAATACACTTTGATTTGATCTTACTGACAACGTTTCTTAAATCTCTGTCAAAAGTATTGATGAACTTCAAATGCATAATGTCACTGGTAAATACAAATCGCAAAACTAAAACCCATGTAAAATCATGTTACATTACCTAGATGACCTTGGTGAGTTGGTGTAGTAGGTGAGGCAGGTACATCTGCTGAGTACATAGCTATGGAAGAGAAGGTGGAAATGATATGCGGTAGTAAATGCACCTGTGTAATTGTAAAATGAATGAATGGTGAATAGTGTTTATTCAGAATAAGTCTCTTGTTGACAGACTTAACACACAAGATTTGGCTCTGGGTGCCGAGATTAGTTCAGAATGTATGGCAATTATTCAGATTTCAAAGGCTGATGGCTTTAAAGAGAAGCCCTTACCTTTTGTGTCCCTTGCATAAACCTCCCTTATTGCAAAATCATTGAGAGAACAGGTCAAATCCAAAGGATCCTCAGATTGGGCATCTCTCAATAAAAGTGTGCTCTGTCGGTCAAATTCACATTTCTCACAAATAGCTGGTAAGAAGTCTTCAAGGGGGACTCGAGGGCTGACTCTCAGTATAGTCTTCTGGGTCTTTTTATAGTTTATTACCAGACGGACAGTTGCCTGAAGAGTCAAAGCAATTAGATTATCAGACCTCATGACTATCCTCATTAAAAACTGCCAGAAAAACATAGATCTATCATTTCATATAGACATTACAAGATAAAGCAATTATTTTAACTAGGGCATTTCTAACACAGATGTCTCAACTGTACCTCTGGCATCTGAGGGCCAGGCTTCTTACTCTTTTCCTCCATTCCTTTGGGCTTGAGCAAAACCTTCTCTGCCTCTAGGGCCCCGATCAAAGCGTTGGGTTTGAACTTGATGTGGTTTCTGTTGGTGGTGACGAGCTCTATAGTGTGGCCTGATGGGTTCAGGTGGTACTTGGCACAAAGCATGACTAACAAATCCATCATAGGCTTGCTGAAAAACACAAAAGGTTAGTAGTAATAATCGCCCAAGCTAAGGATCAAAGGCTGTGTGTATTGAGAAAACACTGAACTTTTGTGTGGAAATTGCAAATGCAAAGGAGAAACTACTCTCACGAAAGTAGATGCTATCACAGAAGACTTTTACACTCTACGTAATAGTAATGCATTATTACACTAGTTTTTCGCAGTGATAAAGCTTTGCACAAGGAGCTGTCAGTTTGTGCTTCACACACAACTGTTGGTGATGTGGAAAACCATTTAGCAACAGCATCCACACAAAGCTATGCAGCAGTTTCCAAATTCCAGTCTCTGGAAATATAATACCAAAAGTTTAATCCTTATCATAATGAGTTCACTGTGCTCTGTAAAATAAAAGAGGGTTAAGAATTTGATGCTTAATCCTTTTATATTAAAAGTTGGTCTTGATTAAAGCTAGAGAGGGCAAGGGGCACAATATACCAATGGAGTATTTGAGTCTTGCAAAAATAGAAGAATGATATCTTGAGTAAACTTCAGTGATGGCGAGTGAAGAGTGTGGGCCTGTAGTTTCATACCAGGACACAAAGTCCTTGTTCTGAAAAACAACAAAGCCCTTTGACTGTGAGATATTAATCTCATGTTTGTCTGATTAGTTTTGGTCTCAGCTGAATTGGTGTGGATGAGAGTTTCATCGTCCAGACTTCATAAGACTAACTTTCATGAAATGTGTGTGCAGGGGGCCTGTAGCAAATTACACAGTCTACATGTATTAATCTTAGCTAATTCTCTAAAGTCTAAGATTGGGGGGGGGGGGGGGGGGGGGGGCTTTTAGAAACTGACATGAATTTGTTTTAAGACAGTCATACCATGGATCGTTTAGCTATTTGATAATTAATTTTAGGAACCCTTTAGGTATCAATGAAAATATATTTAGAATTGTTGCATATATAGAATTTCACCAATAGAACCAAATCCCATAGAAACACATTGAACAACACTTTCATAAATGGTAAAAGAGACATTCCTTATGATTTATTTTTTAACTACGGTTTAAATGTGTCCTATATATAGGACATATAAGTTCAGGAAATATATATATATATATATACTTTTTTTTTTACACATATTTAAACTATAAAATGTGATTACTGGGCCTAAAACGTAAATAACATTATTAAACCTTAGCAAGTGGAAAGGAATCAGCCACATCATAAAACTTTTTTTTTGTTGCAATTAATGGTGCAAGTACTGTTAACCAAAACCACAGCTTTTACAGCACCACCTACAATATCTGACTCAGAGAGATAGGACATTACATTAGAGCCTTGGAAAGATGATGTAATGGTAGGATGTGCAGTACTCATATACCATCTATGGATTTTGCATCACTGGGAAGGGGCAGAGCCATGGGTGGTCCTGGCATGGTAACACCTGGCCTGCAGTTGAGAGGCCGGTTGGATGTATTGCTAAATTCTCTAAAACAACATTGGGAGGTGGCTTATGGTAGAGACAGGAACATGCAACTCTCTGGCAACAGCTCTGTTGGACATTCCTGCAGTCAGCATGCCAATTGCATGCTCCCTCTCAACTTGAGACATCTGTGGCATTGTGTTGACAAAACGGCACATTTTAGAGTGGCCTTTTATTCTCCCCAGCACAAGGCACACCTGTGTAATGATCATGCTGTTCTTGATATGCCTGTCAGGTGGATGGAATATCTTAGCGAAAAGGAGAAATGGTCACTAACAGGGTTGTAAACAAATTTGTTCACAAAACTTGAGAGTAATAAGCTTTCTGTGCGTATAGAACATCGCCGGGATTTTTTATTTCAGCACATGAAACATGGTTGCCTTGCGTTTATATTTTTGTTCTGACGCTCAAAATACATTTAGATCACGCTTCATCTTGGAATCATGGGGATATCTTGGAGGTCATTTTCAAGGAGGGAAAGTTGGGAGCACTTGGTTGGTGTTTAGTCAGAGTGGGACACTTCCTTTATTTCTTTAGTGCACTATTTTTGACCAGGGTCTATAGGCACTAAATAGGTGCCATGTGGGACTTAAGCCCAAGTCTCACCTGCCATGGACAGTGGCCGTCTTCTCCACTCCGCCTGGCAGAACCACAACCAGAGTCAGGTCCTGTTCAAGTAGGTTCTCCTTCTGGTCCATGGTCATCAGAGGATATCCTGATACAGAGTGTCTCTGGGAGAGGCCTGCACCTTCCAGGCCCTTCACTGATACTGGGGGAGAGGGTGCCTTGCTTTTGGTTGACACTCTGTCAGTAGGAAAAGGGACAAGATGAGCCTCACACAATAATATTAAAAACACAATATTATCAGCCTGTTACAGTCTAAAAACAATATGGTAGTATTTCATTGGTATGAATACACATCTTTCCCTGATGGTATCCATAGAAATAAGAAGCATTGAACAAGTAGAAAAAGAGAAGGACTCTGGGTAATTTTTGTCACGAAAATAATCCTAACCGTTCGCAATAGATCTAAAAAACGACATTTCATGAGACAAGATTCTGTTATTGCATAAAACAAATCTGGTTACACATAACACTGCATTATATAGCATGAAAGGAATCCTTTCTTCCCAACTTAAAGTAAGCAGCTATTAGATGAAAGCGTTTGGGGCTCCATTTGCAAACAAGTCACAAGACACAAGTGCAGTGATTTGTCCATTGGGCCTGAGGACAGTGAGGTGAAAGGTTAACCCATGTGAAACAGAAACAAAAAAAGGTGGAGCACAGTGACCAAAGTCTCGGTTCCTCTGAACTGTTCTCTAAAATGTCTCTCTCTACAGGTGTCTTTTAAAACCCATCAGTCTCCCCTTTAATCACCGAATCAGCAATATTACCATCAAATCAAATTGTATTCGTCACATGCGCCGAATACAACAGGTATACAACAGGTATTACTGACTAGCCTTTTCCCAACGATACAGAGTAAAGTGGCATCTGCTGTGTGGTGTGTACAACTGGATAGAAAAAAGTCGGACCGTCTGTCAGAAGACGTGTGTGGCCAATCCTTACTTTTATACTAATTACACCATCATCATTATAACTGACTGGGCCTAACTGGGGAGAGTGGAATCATGGGGCGGCAGGGTAGCCTAGTGGTTAGAGAGTTGGACTAGTAACCGGAAGGTTGCAAGTTCAAACCCCCGAGCTGACAAGGTACAACGTTGTCGTTCTGCCCCTGAACAGGCAGTTAATCCACAATGCCCCTGAACTAGGCCGTCATTGAAAATAAGAATTTGTTCTTAACTGACTTGCCTAGTTAGGTCAAATAAATAAAAATATGGCCGATTTTTCTTTAGGTCGGATTGAAAATGTTTCTCACTCACTGTACAGACAGACCTGACTGCGACAGCTGACCCATCAGCCAAAGCAAACATGCACACGTTTTAAACGGACAAATCTCCTGATAAGATGTCAGACACTTTGTCCTTCAGAGGGATACTGCACATTACAGTATGAGAAACTGGCAGTGAAATTCAGTATACATGATGTGTCACTAAAACAATCTATAAATTCAAGTTGTCATTAATTATTATAATTATAATTATTGACTAAGCTGCGTGACCTGTAGTGTATGTGATTTCTTCAGAGGTCACCACTTACTCTGAAAAAAAAAGAGACATTTTTGCAAATGTCCTAACTTGATGGGCCCAGGCCCACTAAACCCCGACTTGAAAATAATATTTGTTCCTTCAGGGGGGTTCTATTCTCAAATATTCCATGGTTCTAATCATGTAAATAACACCAGTAAGCCCCCACCTTCATTCACAATAGTTGCACAATGATGCAATTAAAAGTCATTTAACTGCTTTAGATTTTAACAAAGCGTGGGACTTATGCGTCCAGAAGCCTAGAGCATCAGAAACAGACATTAGGCAGGGAAGACAAAGTGTTAAATTATAGTTATATTTAACACACAGACAAAACTAGTCTAGAACCACCAGAAATGTCCATGAATAGCCTTGTGACTAAATATGTCAACAGACGCCCCCAGCTAAAACAGACAGACTACTGTGGTCCACACCAGGCTAGGGTACAAAGTCCAGATTTCATGGCTCTAAAAGTTTGTTTGGCAATGCGATTATGGGAATGAGCTACACTCTCCCTATGTAAATGTTATACCATTCGTCGAAATTATGCCAAGATTTACTTACTTTCCACAGAGAGGAAACAACATAAGTGGCATGTCTAAATTACAACAATGACACTTTAATAGACTCTGGAAACAAAAGGCAAGTGCCAATATAACCAATAGAATAATACAAATACTAGTCAAAAGTCCTCAAAAGACAAACAGAATATTGTTGGGTTTATAAAACAGCCTAGCTTTTCTCAGGAGCCGTATCCAGAGAAGGCAGAGACAAAAAGGACTGTTTTCCTCATCCAAGCCCATGCTTCTGCAGCAGCCTCTGCCAGACAGTGAGGTGACTGGTGAATGATGATAGACGGAGACATGTTGCAGCTTGACCCGTCTAAGCCTACATTTACCCCTAAGTGTTTCCCTGCATATAGGAGGTCTGGTGTGCATAAACAAACCCATTCGCAACCGGGGAACATGCTGATTGGTCAATAGACAGGAGGAAATGACAAGTCTTGTGCCTTTGTTTTCCGTGTCTTTTATTGATCACAGGCTTGATACAGCTGATCCTGTGTACCAGAGTGTATCCTGTGTATGTATACCAGCGGCGGCTGGTGGGAGGAACTATAGGAGGACAGGCTCATTGTAATGGCTGGAACGGAATATATTGAACGGAGGCAAACGTGGTTTCCATTTGTTTGATACTGTCTAGTATTTTATTCCAGCCATTACAATGAGCCTGTCCTTCTATAGCTCCTCCCACCAGCCTCCACTGATGTATAGAGTGTTAGATACAGCCTATAGCTTGATTCATTACCACTAAGTACACAAAAGGGTTATTTGGCTGTCCCCATAGGAGAACCGTTTTTGGTTCCCGTTTTTGGTTTCCACCCTCTGTGGAAAGAGTTCTACCTGGAACCAAAAAGGGTTCTTCAGAGGGTGACATCCGGCAAAACCTTTTAGGTTCTAGATAGCAACTTTCTTTTCTAAGAGTGTAACCTTGGTAAACAAGTCGAAAGAGGCCTACTATACTTATGGACTTGCCAGTTGCCAGACTGTATCAGAACACACACAATAGTTGTGTGAACTCTGGGGTACCATTGCCAGCCATCAGTTACTGTTAGTCTGGCACCAACAATTGATGAATCACTACAGTAGTGTGAAATATGAAAACAGATGTAGAGTGAAATCAGCCTCTGATGTTTTTGCTCACACCTGGTACTGCGCAAATGTGCAACGCAGCTGCAGGAAGGTCCGCATTCAGTCTACCTAAAGCAGACAATAACCAAATACATCCAGACGGCACACAAGAAGCCATATTGCATTTTCATAATCCTACTGTTAGATTAGCATCAAAGGCATGTGGCATGTTCCTTCCATTATTGTCTGACGATGCACAAATAGGACTACAGCTCAAAGGCATAATATCCACATACTGCTACCGACTTTCATATACCTGAGATGCCTTTGTGTGTGTGCATATGAGAGAGAGAGAGAGAGACAGACAGACCGAGACAACAGTCCATAGAAGTTCAACAGTAATGACTATGGTGTCTCCAAATCAATCCACAGATGTTGTTATAGTGTCGTACCTTTGATGGCTACTTCCGGGTCTTTGTTAGGGCAAACATAATTAACTAACCTATAAAACAAGTATTGCAATATCAAATCGCCGGCATCAGGGAGGCTGCTACTCGCTCCTCTGAATGAATAAGCCGAAGGGGAAGCAGGCAACCTGCTCAAGCCTACTCGCTGACCTGTATTAAATACATTCTGTTTTGATTGTTACCATTTTTAAACCAGTAATATCCTGACATGCCATTCTTATATTTGTTTTGAACCAATAAGGGAGGCACAAATAACATCACCACAAGGGCTGTCTAAATTCCTTACATTCCAATGGACATGTTTGCAGCTGGATCATAGGCATGTTCCCGTGAAAGACATTTTCAGCCTCTTCCATGAAATTCTTTCATAATCAATGGGAAACCCTGAGGGGAAAAGTAAATACTTGAGGGGGGGGGACAGATTGTTTATGCTTCTGACTGACAAGAGTGTTCTTGGAGTTGCCAAGCTGAAGTTATGTTCAGTGAATACATGGAATTATTTTACTGAGAGTTGATGCATAAAGATTAGGAAGCCTTCCCCGCTGTTGAAGTCTCTTACCGGCTGTGTAGCCTAAAAAAAGGTCCCTTGGGGAAAGGTAGGTTCATGAACAAAGCGACAAACAAAGTGGCTATGCAAACAAGCCTTCCTGCTCTGCTCTGGACAACACCCTGTGTATTTTAAGAAGCGAGAGTGCAACAATGCATACCACCACCAACGTCCACACCACTTTAAAAAATTTTAAAAAATATTGCCTTGCCTGAGTAATCTACTGTACCGGCCCTCACACATACAGGGTTAACAGAAACTCTACTGTACACTCCCACAAAACCATTGAATCCAAGCAAACTACAACCAGTAAACTAGCTACTCAAACCAACGGGTCTTACAACATTCTTGTATGACAGTGCAAGCAACATGGCCCACATTGGTCTTGTCTGAAGTCATTACCCAGGCATGTACTTTCAAGAATCGTAGCAGTAATACACAAGTGTACATAATCCTAAAACTGAAGGCACGTACACCCACCATGTTCCCCTTCAACACTGTCTTAGGAAAGAAACAACGCAACAAAAGTTAGACAGGGTGCTCTAGGAAGTAGAGCAAAACTAGAGTGCTTCAAGTCCACCTGTGCTTTATTTTCAAATGCTGGCAACAGGTTTAAACATTACACATTCGTCCTAAAACAGATCCTCTCCTCCAATCATTAACCTGTAACGCCTTCTTACCTCTTGGCCTCCGTGTTGAATTCTCCCCTCTTAAAGACCTGCCATCTCCACTGCGTTCAAAGACAGAATCCGCTATGCTAGGACTGTTGGAGCAGAGGAGACCGGGCCTACCTTAATGCCCCGCCCAGGCGGTGACATCAGAAAACCTGTAGTCTCCTGTACTTCAAATCCCTTCACACAGTGGGCCCCCTCAGTCAGTCGGTCGCAGAAATCTCTTAAGCCCGGTGTATCGGTGGAGCTTCAGTTCAGTGAGTGAGTGAACTCCCCCACCTTCAGTAATAAGCAAAGGGCTAAATCAGCTTTACTTTACCTCCCTGCACACTGCGCTAGAGCCGTGAACCTGTGGGCAGGGCGGTGAAACAACACAGCCCTGCCATCCATCACATTCACAGCGAGTTTATCAACTTCCTCTCATATCCTCCAGTCCAAACCACACTGTGTCCGCTAGCGATCTGTCCGCCTCCTTGAGCCTGGCTACAATAGCATGCCTGGGACGCTTTTCCAACACTTCATTCAATCAGGTGTTACTTTGTATGTGTTTGCTATTCATTATCCCAAACACAGCCCACCACCACTCCCTGCTTCTTCGAGGTGATTCACTCTGAAATCACATCAGCAACTCTGTGTGTATCTTACTCCCATGAACAAGCCTGCCAACGAATGAGATTACACGCCTGCTCAGATGTTTCTAGGGTGCTCTAGTTGCTGAGACGGGGGTTTGGAACAGATTCCCTGTAAGCTAATCTTATAAATCACTTCTGGATGATTGCTTTCTGATGACTACTGATAAACATATCCTTATAGACGACAACAGACTTTGCCTCAAGCCTCTGATTTGTATTGATTTGCATAGGGCTGTTGAGATTGACATGATTAAATCAGCCTAATCTAAGATAACATAACTACAGTAGCAGCATTACCTTAGTATTATACATCTGATGAATCCACAAGTCTCCATTCGGAATACACTATTGTTTACAACGTCTGATTAACATTTCTTTAAATGAATCCAGCATGTCTGGTTTTGGTTCAAATCGGTTTCACTGTGAAATAGTAAAATAGCATTAGAGAAGTCAATCGTAAAACAGAAAAGAGGAGGTTGTTGCAGGGTGCCTGGCAAGCTAGGTCAAATGATGTGATCTAAGTGACGTTGTTCATTACAGTAGTGGTTACTACAGATGTCAGATCTTAATTTGACCCATTTCGACGCAGTAGGAAAATAAACCCTACAGCAGGAGGATTTGAATATCTAAAGAAATATTTAGAAATCCCAGCCAGGGGGCACCTTGAAGCGGTGTTTGTATACAATGCAGTACCTTAGCTACCTACATTGTATCTTAGACTGCAGGTCCACTAGGGCGCCAGTTCAAGTAGCCTACTGTATGTAGTCTACGTGCAGGCTTCACAAGAGAAGTGCTGTATTCTTATGTGGATTATAATAAATGTACATATTTGTAGGGGATAGATGTATTTTTGTTAAGAGAAAAAAAACAAAATTTGAGATCAATAACTTTTTTGTGTTCAAGGCAAGAAATAGACTGAATAAATGATGTGTCCTCACAAATATGCCAGAGTCGGCATGGGTTCCAATCTCAAGCTCAATTAAATAATATTTTAATAAGCTTAAATGCATAAAACATCTTGATAGCTTTATGAAATTAAATATTAAAGCGACACAATACAGGATGACTTCAAATGCCGGCATCAAACTGAAAAGTACAGTAGGCCTACGCTACTGTAGTCAGTGCATAACAGCTAAGCAATGGAAATTTCACCTATGTAAGGGCCATCCACTCCCAAGACCATAACAACAGTGCATTCGGAAAGTATTCAGACCCCTTCCCTTTTTCCACTTTATGAAACAGCCATATTTTTGTAAATGTATAAAAAAATAAACAAATTCCTTTACATAACCATTCAGACTCTTTGCTATGAGACTCGAAATTGAGCTCAGGTACATCCCGTTTGCATTGATCATCCTTGAGATGTTTCTACAACATGATTGGAGTCCACCGGTGGTAAATTTAATTGACATGATTTGGAAAGGCACAAACCTGTCAATATAAAATTATCCCATAGTTGACCGTGCATGTCAAGAGCAAAAACCAAGCCATGAGCTCAAATAAATTGTGCATAGAGCTCCGGGACAGGATTGTGTCAATGCACAGATCTGGAAGAGTACCAAAACATTTCTGCTGCATTGAAGGTCCCCAAGAACACAGTGGCCTCCATCATTCTTAAATGGAAGAAGTTTGGAACCACCAAGACTCTTCCTAGAGCTGGCCGCCCAGACAAACTGAGCAATCGGGGGAGAAGAGCCTTGTTCAGGGAGGTGACCAAGAGCTCCAGAGTTCCTATGTGGAGATGGAGGAACCTTCCAGAAGGACAAAGATCTCTGCAGCACTCCACCAATCAGGGCTTTATTGTAAAGTGGCCAGACGGAAGCCACTCCTTAGAATAAGGCACATGACAGCCCATTTGGAGTTTGCCAAAAGGCACCTAAAGGACTCTCAGATCATGAGAAACAAGATTATCTGGTCTTATGAAACCAAGATTGAACTCTTTGGCCTGAATGCCAAGCGTCATGTCTGGAGGAAACTTGGCACCATCCCTACAGTGAAGCATGGTGGTGGCAGCATAATGTTGTGGGGATGTTTTTCAGCGCCAGGAACTGGGAGAATAGTCAGGATCGAGGGAAAGATGAACGGCGCAATGTACAGCGAGATCCTTGATGTAAACCTGCTCCAGAGCGCTCACAACCTCATACTGGGGTGAAGGTTCACCTTCCAACAGGACAACGACCCTAAGCACACAGCCAAGACAAAGCAGGAGTGGCTTCGGGACAAGTCTCTGAATGTCCTTGAGTGGCCCGGACTTGAACCCGATCAAACATCTCTGGAGACACCTGACAACAGCTGTGCAGCGACGCTCCCCATCTAACCTGACAGAGCTTGAGAGGATCTGCAGAGAAGAATGGGAGAAACTCCAAATACAGATGTTCCAAGCTTGTAGCATAATACCCAAGACTCGAGGCTGTAATCGCTGCCAAAGTTGCTTCAACAAAGTACTGAGAAAAGTATACTTATACTTATTTTTAGATTTTTTGCAAATGTATTAAAAATACGTTTTTGCTTTGTTATTATGGGATATTGTGTGTAGATTAATGGAGAAAAAAAACATCCCATTTTAGAAGGCTGTACCATAACAAAATGTGGAAAAAGTCAAGGGGTCTGAATACTTTCTGTATTCACTATATACACACACACTGTAAAAATCATGGGCTGCGTTTTTTGGCTTTAAAAATCAGTTGCTCTTTTATGCGACATTATGCTCCATTCCGTAGGCTACCTCACTATTCTCAATTTCATCTCGTCTTTGTGATATTATAGGCCTGTGTGGAATTAGTTTTTATAGCCTACTGTAGCCTAAGGTTTAGCTTATTGTACGGCTGCATTTCGGATACACTTGACACGTGTTGTATGTTGTCGTGGAGACCAAAATCCATCTTGTGTTAAGCTATATAAAACAACGATTGTTGATGTGTATTGATGCATCTCAGATTATTATTATTTTTTTAATGTATTTAAACGTTGCAGTAATTGGACCTATAGGCCTACAGTAGCAGTGGGATATTTATTGATATTTTGTCTGGTGCTTTTAACGTTTGAGAGAGCGAGAGCTGGCACTGGTCCGAATGACTCAACTGCCCCGCATGGAAAGAAAAAAGAACTCTGGGTTTTCAGGCTCATTTGAATTTCCTGATGCTGAACTTTTCAGCGACAAAACAGTGATCAAATTAAGATCTGACATCTGTATGTAGCTGAGCATTCTGCCCGATTAGGTCTACTGTACAGGCCGGTGATGAAATAGTGAGTGTTAACTATGGAATCTGTCAGAACTTATTATAGGGTGTCCAATCAAAATCTTTTTACCAACGGGTAAAAATGTTCAATTGTGTAGATAATCCTCTAAGAAAACAAATGGTCTAAACCTTCATGTCTCTATCATAATCTGTTAAAAAACGAGAGTCTCTGTGAAATGTTAACAGATCACTGAGCGTATAACAACGCCCTTTATTTTCAAAGCCTTTTTACATTTCATTCAGCTCGTGTTATGTTAATTTTGCAACCCGAGGAAACAACTTTGAAGACGGCGACCACAAAATGTAAAATCCTCAAAAGTTGTTATGGGAAACCTGCACCGCTTTGTCAACACAGCTAGGTGCTTATTGTCAGATGTATTAGGTTACAAAGTGCAACTTTTTGGACCTACTGTTAATGACACGTGAGACAGACCCCCACCGACCGATTCAGAACATAATCATAATTGTCCTGGAAAAATGTATTTCATAAGATAAGTGAAACGTCATCAACAAAGCGTGTTTTCACCCACTCTCACCCTACGTATTACTAACCCCAGCGGCTTACCAAGGCCCGATTTAATAGCCTCCTGCTTTCCAATGCTTTACTCGCACAGCTACTCAGCACATAAGATGTTGGACTATTCAACAGGTATATGAGGAAAGGTAATAATAGGCAAGCTAAACTCAGAAGAATCGGTCAAGATTTACAGCACCAATATGCAGGTTGGTGTTAGATTCTTTTTTTTTTTTTTCACAGAGGAACATTATCTATAACAACATTTTTCAGTTCCATACTACTTGATAATGTCAGGAATGACATGCAGGTTGAAACATGACCTGAAACTCAGGGCTCAGAGATGCTGCCTTTTACCGTCTATTACACAGTACTTAAAGTAGTTTGAACAGTCCTGTGCTGTATTTTGTTTGCTAAATCATAGTGGTTGTAAATGGAACAATCTACGCAAGAGGTCACCGTCTGCCCATTGAATATGCAACAAAAAAAAGCAGGAAGCTACAGTTTGACCTTGGGTAGTAAGCGTACAATGGACTCAACTAAATGTCCTACATCTTACAATGAGAGTGCCAGATCAACATAGGTTCAACTACATCAAAGTCTTCTCCTGCACCCTCTGCCCTACTATGTACTATAGATGTCCCCTTCCCTGGTTCTTTCACTTAAAATAAGAGAACTAGGTGCTTGATACGATACAATGATCAAGTGTCACACAGTTCATGCTCCAAGTGTAACAAACAGAGGAATCTCTACTGAAACACATGATCTTAGTATACTTCCTCTGTACATACTCTTTTGCCTTTAGAGTTTGTCCTTCATTCAACAGAAAAGCCCTATCAGACGATAAGGGACGACTTGTGGTTGGAGGCATTAGTGGGTGGGAATCGGAGCGACAGGGATTGGGGGTTGGGTTGCAGAGAAGGGAAATCCCTGTGGAAAGACAAAACACTGGACCAGGGACACAGCTGGTCATTTGGTGAGAGGTTGCTCACAGTAAACACAAGCTGTTTAGAGAAGGTCTGGAAAGGCCATTACTCCAGGAGCTGTGTGGGACGGATGGCAGGAGATTAAAAAAAATAAAAGGAAAAAAAGAAACTATGTGTATACCTTATTATTTTAGGCAAAACAAAACAATTTTCCCATAACATGTCCGTATGCAGGCTTTTCACACCCTTATTTAGACAACTGTATCCAGGGGGCAATATTAACTTCAGAGTGGCTTAGCATTAATATACAGTATGTTATAACCTTCTGTTATGAATCGCCTTATTTCACTTCAGTAACATTGGGCACATCCCAAATGGCACCCTATTTCCCTATATAGTGCACTACTGGTCAAAAAGTAGTGTACTATAAACGGCACCCAGCCGTTCCTTATGAGACTATAGTACATTATATCCTTCTTAATACCACTGGGACTCCAGCTGGTAGTAAGTTAGTTAGCCAGTCTGTCAATCAAAGAGATTCCAGATCATTCTGGGTGATCCTTGAATTCCATGTCCATGACACTACACAACGCAAGTTACAGAAGAGATCAACCTTGTCTGACCTGTTCTCTCCCCACACCTTATTTCAGAGGTCAAATATGCTTCTATCAGAACCTCTCTCAGTATAGGCAAGTAACTTGGCCCAGTAAAGACAGGGTGAACATCTGCCAAGCATTAAGATAAGAAAACGACAAGTAATATGTTCCTGTCCATGTGTATGTTTAAATCCATTGCTTTTGGAGTGATAAGAGCTGAAATTAGGAGCAGTTAGCGCCTGGAACTATTTACAGTGCATTCAGAAAGTATTTCAGACCCCTTCCCTTTTTCCACATTTTGTTACGTTACAGCCTTATTCTACAATGGATTTTTAAAATTTTAATCCTCATCCATCTACAGAAAACACCCCAAAATGACAAAGAGAAAACAAGTTTGGAAATCTTTGCAAGTAAAAAATAAATAAAAAATGAATTACCTTATTTACATAAGTATTCAGGCCCTGTAAAACGGCGCAGGAAGCAGCTTTATGGGCGCCCAACCAATTGTGCTATTATGTGGGTGTTTTGCATTATTTGTAATTTATTTTGTACATAATGTTTCTGCTACCGTATCTTACGGCAAAAAATACCTTCTGGATATCAGGACACAGATCACTCACCTCGGATTCGAGATTTTTCTACAACAAGGACGACCGACGCACAAGACATTCTCCAAACACCCCACAGGGCCGACATCCCCGTTATCTGCAAGAGGAAGCGACGCAGGTACAGAGGACAAAGATGACTGATCAGGACCCAGAGAAGGCGACTGGGAAAGCTGCCATTACCGTCAATACTACTCGCCAACGTGCAATCACTAGACAATAAATTAGACGAGGTACGATCACGAATATCCTACCAACGTGACATCAAAAACGTTATATCCTGTTTCACGGAATCATGGCTGAATGATGACATGGATATTCAGCTAATGGGAGGGGGGGGGGGGGGGGGTGGTCTGTGCATATTTGTAAACAACAGTTGGTGCACGAAATCTAAGGAAGTCTCTAGATTTTGCTCGCCTGAAGTAGATTATATTGTGATAAATTGCAGGCCACACTACTTGCCTAGAGAGTTTTCAGCTATACTTTTCGTGGCTGTTTATTTATTTATTTATTTATTTATTTATTTACCACCACAGACAGATGTTGGCACTAAGACCACACTCAGTCAGCTGTATAAGGAAATAAGCAAAGAGGAAACCACTCACCCAGAGGTGGCGCTCCTAGTGGCCAGAGACTTTAATGCAGGGAAACTTAAATCAGTTCTACCTAATTTATATCAACATGTTAAATGTGCAACCAGAGGGAAAAATAAATTCTAGATCACCTGTACTCCACACACAGAGATGCGTACAAAGCTCTCCCTTGCCAACCATTTGGTAAATCCGACCACAACTCTATCCTCCTGATTCCAAGCAAAAATTAAAGCAGGAAGCACCAGTGACTCGGTCTATAAAAAAAAGTGGTAAGATGAAGCAGATGCTATCACAGACTGGAACAAATACAATGGCATTGAGGAGTACATTACATCAGTCACTGGCTTTATCAATAAGTGCATTGTGGACTACAGGAAAAGGAGCACTGAGCACGCCCCCATTCTCATCGACGGGGCTGTAGTGGAGCAGGTTTAGAGCTTCAAGTTCCTCGATGTCCATATCAACAACAAACTAGAATGGTCCAAACACACCAAGACAGTCGTGAAGAGGGCACAACAAAGCCTATTCCCCCTAAGGAAACTAAAAAGATTTGGCATGGGTCCTGAGATCCTCAAAAGGTTCTACATCTGCAACGTCGAGAGCACTGGTTGCATCACTGCCTGGTACGGCAATTGCTCGGCCTCTGACCGCAAGGCACTACAGAGGGTAGTGCGTACGGCCCAGTACATCCCTGGGGCTGAGCTGCCTGCCATCCAGGACCTCTACACCAGGCGGTGTCAGAGGAAGGCCCTAAAAATTGTCAAAGACCCCAGCTACAGACCGTTCACTCTACTACCGCATGGCAAGTGGTACTGGAGTGCCAAGTCTAGGACAAAAAGGCTTCTCAACAGTTTTTACCCCCAAGCAATAAGACTCCTGAACAGCTAAGCAAATGGCTACCTGGACTATTTGTATTGTGTGACCCCCCCCCCAACCCCTCTTTTTACACTGCTGCTACTCTCTGTTTATCATATATGCATAGTCACTTTAACTATACATTCATGTACATACTACCTCAATTGGGCCGACCAACCAGTGCTCCCGCACATTGGCTAACCGGGCTATCTGCATTGTGTCCCGCCACCCACCACCTTTACGCTACTGCTACTCTCTGTTCATCATATATGCATAGTCACTTTAACCATATCTACATGTACATACTACCTCAAATAGCCTGACTAACCGGTGTCTGTATGTAGCCTCGCTACTTTTATAGCCTCACTACTGTATATAGCCTGTCTTTTTACTGTTGTTTTATTTCTTTACTTACCTATTGTTCACCTAACGCCTTTTTTGCACTATTGGCTAGAGTCTGTAAGTAAGCATTTCACTGTAACTATTCTGTTGTATTGGACCTGTTGTATTCGGCGCACGATTTGCTATGAAACTCAAAATTGAGCTCAGGTGCATCCTGGTTTCCATTGATCATCCCTGAGATGTTTCTACAACTTAATTGGAGTCCACCTGTGGTGGAACTGAAAATAGCTGTGCAGCAACACTCCCCATCCAACCTGACAGAGCTTGAGAGAAACTGCCCAAATACAGGTGTGCCAAGCTTTTAGGGTCATATCCAAGAAGACTCGAAAGGTGCTTCAACAAAGTACTGAGTAAAGGTTCTGAATAATTATGATTATATTATATAATAATTATATTATGTGATGTTTAAAAAAAAAAAAATTATACACTTGCAAAACAATCTTAAAACCTTTTTTTGTTTTTTCATTATGGGGTATTGTGCGTAGATTGATAAGGTGGGAAAACACAATTTAAAATCATTTTTAGAATAAGGCTGTAATGTAACAATGTGTAAAAAGTCAAGGGGTCTGAATATTTTCTGAATGCACTGTAAACCCATCAAATACACATAACGCTTCAGCTGCCTACACTCCTAGGAAAAAACCTAAAAAGGTTTTTTTTTTCGCCTGTCCCCATAGGAGAACCCTTTTTGGTTCATGGCATAACCTTTTGGGGTTCCATTTAGGACCATTTTCATAAAGGGATCTACATGGGACCCAAGAGTTCTTCCTGGAACCAAACACGGTTTTATCTGGTCCCAAAAAGGGGGCTCCTATGGGGATAGTCGAAGAACTCTTTTGGAACCCTTTTTGGAACCCTTTTTTCTAAGAGTGTATGTAAAACGTGTACGCTACTGAAAAAGAGGAACAAGTTTGTCCTTTCTGTGAGGTCAACATTTACATAAAAATGCAGGAGAAGAGAGCGCTTTTCCCCTTCGAGTCATAATTATAATATATATAAATCAGACTGCATTCATTCTTTTATGAGACAATGCTGCATTGTCTATACAGGAGTGTTTATCAAAGAAGCATTAGCCTGTTGCTCTGCGGTCTCCCCTGATGCTCATCACATGCACTGGAGCTTTACAAAATGTCAAAGGCCCAAGAGGGAACGTTAACTATGATCTTGCTTTGTGATTACAGTTTTCCATGTAAAAGACACAGAGGAAATCCAAAAATAAAATGACACATGGGCCACAGTACCATAAACTAGCATTCGTTATGAAAGATACATATTTCTCACATATGTAACCATCAGGTTAGCAGCTGCGAAATGTCTGCTTCTGTGACATATTGAATATACCGAATGAACAACTGGTAAATGATAATGTGCGCGAGAATAGCGCCATCTAGAGATTTGCTTCACGTACTTTTATTCAACCCTGTCCTTCTATTTTTCTCTGACCTTTTTAACACAAAAGGCTCTGTTATGAAGGTGGATGGTAGGTGGAAGAGTACACAACAGAAACAAAGCACGGGCCAAGACTTCATACACACTATTGACCATTGGTATTGTCCAGGCACTATGACGCCATTTGCACAGAGCTATTGCGTGGAATCTGTGTTGAATACGTGCTCTCTCTGGTATTAAAACCGAGCACGTTAATTCCTGCAATAGCCAAGCCTACCAATTCATTTGGCGAAATTTTAACATATAGTTGACTGATTTTGTATACTAACACAGTACAACTCCAGGAATAAGTGCTCATTGGTATTTACGGTCAGTGCGTTGGCTTCAACTGCACAACAAAGACAACCCATTATTCCCTGTTCTCTGGATGATGGCCACTGTCTGTTTTAGCTCTCTGAGGCATAAAGCATCCCATCCACAAGACATAAAAGCCTCTGTATTCCCAAGACCTGACGGGCTTAGCAAACACAAGCTTGTCTTAAGGTCTCAATTACATTTTTTGTTAGAAGTAGTTTTCATTTTCCCACTGGCCAAATTCAGTGATTTTTTCTCTCCTTTACATTTAATGCTGTTGCTATGAGTGGTGTGGGTGGCCTCTGGAATGCCACTGACCTCTTCACTGAAACTACAAACAACAAGGCCTGTGTGATATCTGTATCTACTCTATTGAATCTGTCAAACAGTATTGTAATGTGATGAACAACATTGTACAAATGTATAGGCCTAATAATAATCGCACAAATGCTGTATCAAACACAGTATATACTATTCTGTATTGAAAAGTTATTTCGAAATGTGTTCATTTTCATGTAAGTTCATCGCATTTAGTGAGGGAATGACACCTGCTGTCCTCTATTGGCTTTCAGAGTTTTGTGACCGTGTTTTGTGTTTAATTTGTAACCTACAGTAGTTCCTGGCCCAATTGGAAACTCTTTTCCTGGCTGAACAGAGGCTTTTACCCCTCAGGAAAGTTTTAAGGGGAAAATGTTGCAAATGCTAGAACTCTGAGGGTTTTTGTCTATGCTATCATAACCTTACATTAGTAGCTATATTACCCTTTAACACATCCAGTGAAGATCTCATTTGCCAAGGTCTAGACTTATAACACTTCTGTTTGTAGAGGCTCAACTATTTGGATGTTCCTGTTTTAGGTCTTCTTCTGTTCTGAGTTGAAACTTTGCAGGAGTATAAAAGGATTGGGTCTCTGCAAATATTTGGACAATTAATTAAGCTCACAGTAGCACTAATCAAAGTGGTTTGAAATGGCAAATTTCGATTTGAAATTGCAGTATTAGTTTCACAAGTTCCTCTCCTCACAGCGAACACGTTAGCCTCGAAGACCTATAACTTCTACCATGGAAAACATGGGTGTGCAGTAGCTCGTTATAAGGGCGTACTGCTGCCAGTATGCTAAATTCTGGCGGTATAACACAAAATACGGTTATAGGGCAGTAACTTTGACCCCAATGATTTCAGCTTGCAGCTATATTTTCCTAATATTGACATGTTGTAGAATTCAGCCCATCCCTCTCACCATAGCTTTCAACCACTTTGATTAGTGCTACTGTGAGCTTAATTAATTGTCCAAATATTTGCAGAGACCCAATCCTTTTATACTCCTGCAAAGTTTCAACTCAGAACAGAAGAACTAAAATAGAAACGTCCAAATAGTTGAGCATCTACAATGTGTGACAGTGTTCTCATTTGCCAGGGTCGAGACTTACGATATCTTCAGTGGATGCAGTTAAATGGGAATAAAGCTACTGAATTAAAATGCAGCTGTGCCCTTGGACTGCTAAAGTGTCTGGAAACAGCTGCGGGGATTCACAATACCTATACCAATTCCACGCTCGGCTCCACTCCGAGGGAAGCCTGCAATGTGAGATCATGGTAAAAAAAAAAAAAAAAAAATGGTGTCTCTCATTATCAGCACGGGCTTCACATAGCTGGGAGGATAGGGAGAGGAATGTCACCAAGAAAAACACTCAGCTGTCATGGAGGAAAATGTATAAACCATCCATCCTCCTTCTGCACTCCTTTCCTGTACAGATGTAGGATCTTTGCTACAGCAGTTTGCTACAACAGGAAAACAATTCTGCAGCAACAGGAAGTGCGAATTACTATGTGCATTATAACTAATGGACATTTTTGTAGGGGCGGATATATTTTTTGAAAAGGAAAACTCAACTTTGAAATGTCCGAATGGAAATTAAAACGTCAGAAGCCTTTTTACACTACAAGTTTGACATTTCCTGCATTTCAGGAAAGTTCTCCTGCAACAGGGTGATAAAAATCAAGATCCTACATTTGGATAGGCCTGTACAGCCTTCAGGTAGTATTCAAACCCCTAGACTTTCTCCACATTTTGATGTGTTACAAAGTGGGATTAAAATGGATTTGGTCGCTTTTTTTGTCAACAATCTGCACAAAATACTATTTCATGTCAAAGTGGAAGAAACGTTTTATTTATTATTGTAATTAATGGAGAAAAATAAAACACTAATATATCTTGATTAGATAAGTATTCAACCCCCTGGGTCAATACATGTTAGGATCACCTTTGGCAGCAATTACAGCTGTGTCTTTCTGGGTAAGTCTAAGAGCTTTGCACACCTGGATTGTACAGTATTTGTACAATACAATATATATATATATATATTTATTGTCATGCTCTGTCACATTGGTTGTTGATCATTGCTTGACAGTCATTAAGTCTTGCCATAGATTTTTATACAGATTTAAGTCAAAACTGTAACTCGGCTCCTCAGGAACCTTCAATTTTGTGCATACTCTAGTGCACATTTGGCCTTGTGTTTTAGGTTATTGTCCTGCTGAAAGGTGAATTTGTCTTGCAGTGTCTGGAGGAAAGCAGACTGAACCAGGTTTTCCTCTCAGATATTGCCTGTGCTTAGCTCTATTCCATTTATCTTTATCCTAAAAAAAACTCCCCAGTCCTTGTTGATGACAGGCATACATATAACATTATGCAGCCAACACTGTTCTTGAAAATATGAAGTGGTACTCAGTGAGGTGTTGTGTTGGATTTGCCCCAAACATAATGCTTTTGTATTCAGGACAAAAAGTTAAACTTCTTTGCCACATTTTTTGAAGTATTCACTTGGTGCCTTATTGCCAACAGGATGCATGTTCTGGAATATTTGTATTTTGTACAGCCTTAATTCTTTTCGCTCTGTCATCTAAGTTAGTATTGTGGATGAACTACAATGTTGTTGATCCATCCTCAGTTCTCTCCTATCACAACCACTCAACTCTGTTTTAAAATCAACATTGGCCTCATGGTGAAATCCCTGAGCGTTTTCCTTCCGCTACGGCAACAGAGTTAGGAAGGGCGCCTGTATCTTCGTAGTGACTGGATGTATTGATACACCATCCAAAGTGTAACAATAATAACCGCATCATGCTCAAAGGGGATATTAAGTGTCTGCTTTCTTTTACCCATCTGCCAATAAGTGCCCTTCATAACAACAAACCATAGGAAAACCTCCATGGTCTTTGTGGTTGAATCTCTGCTTGAAATTCACTGCTCGACTGAGGGACCTCACAGATAATTGTATGTGTGGGGTACAGAGATAGTAGTCATCTATGTACCCCACTCTCTATGTGCAATAAACACTATTATTGCAAATAGAGTGAGTCCATGAAACCTACGTGATTTGCTAAGCACATTTTTACTCCTGAACACATTTAGGCTCGTCATAACATAAGGGTTGAATACTTATTGACTCAAGACATTTCAGATTTTCATTTTGAATCCATTTCTAAAAACATAATTCCGCTGACATTTTGGGCTATCGGTGACGCAACATCTCAAATGAATCAATTAATTGAATTGAATTCGGGCTGTAACACAACACCACGTGGAAAAAGGGGTATGACTACTTCCTGAAGGCACTGCATGTGCCGCTCTACTCAGAAACGCAAGGTTGCCAAGCGAAGGATTTCAAAATGAGAGACCAGATGTCATTGCAAACAGATGCTGCTGTGGCAAAATGATGCAGTCTTTTAGCAGACATTAAGTCACTTTTCCAACAGCCAAAGCAGAACTAGACATACAATTATTTAGTTGAATCTAAATTTGGAAAATCCTCAAGTGAATTTCACTGTGTTCATAGAGCTATGCATGTTTGTGTGCACTACAAACTGCCACCCTTGGACAAGGGCCTGTGTTTTGGAAGGGTCTGTAGCAAGATAACAAAATGTAGCATGGCGTGAAGGGCCACATGATGTCTCCACAAGTCATTGCACTTGAAAAGAGGGGTGGATTTTCAGAAGCAGTTGTGGCTCAAAGTATGAGAAGCCACAAATAAAACCGGCACACATGTATCCCCCCCCCCCCCCCCAACACAACAGCTCATGGAGAGTGGCTTTCATTTCCAAATAACAGACAAACCACAGACTGAATTGGGTAGTCTGCTACTCTAGAAAGCCAGATGGGCTCTGCTACCAAATTACACAATTCTCCAATGACATATCAAAAGGGTCTGAAACTACAGCACTTGATCCAATAGATTACTGTGTGGTTATGTGGAGTTCATGATAAGCACCTATCCCAAAAAAATTACCACTGGTGGTAAAACAAAATGATCCATGAGGAGAGGTCTAAACGTGTCTTTTGCCTAATATTGAATATCAAATAAACAAGAGTCAACGAGGAGCTCTTTAAAAGTGTTATGTCTGCGACCGTGTGGGATTTCCCATTTATTTGGTTCAAGACCGGTTGCTTGAAGATGATGTCAGCTGACCGTATTCCAGTTGGTCGGAGGCGTTTGCTCTTAAAAAAACTTGGGAGTGAGTTTTCCAAAGTTCTTTGCAAGTTTTTTAGAAAGTCACTGCTCACTCCCTTGGCATGCAACGCAGGCCTGCAGATTTATTGTGATTTTAATTAGGACTGAGATGCAGAATTTAAGGGTTTAATAGCAATTCATGTGAAGTTTCCATTTCTCCACAGATGTGGAGTTTTCCATATTGAGACTGAAATATGAGGATATATCTATGAGATCATCCCATCCATACAATTAAGACTTCCGAATATCAATAAATAACCAGATGTTGATTATAATGCACATGAGATGCACACTGGTTTTCCTCCAAAATGCTTCCCATGACCCCAACATGTGGTCAAGGCAATTTCTCAGAACAACTCAGAAGGCAGGAAATGAGTGGAGTTCAAAGGTTACTGAAATGTCTGCAACAACTGTTACTTCAGTTACTGACTACATTTACTCAATCTAGCCGATATATCCCCTCTGGTTGTGGACTATTAAATGAGTCAAACCTTTTGTCTTAGACATGCAATCATGTCATTCAATTGCAATTTGCTTGCAACATGTGTCTAGAAAATGTATTGCAACATTGTCTTTGTGTGCGTGGGGGGGGGGGGGGGGGGGGGGGGGGTAGATAATGGCATTGAAGGGATGGAATCCCAGTGAAGCTTTGTAAAAGGTTTGAACTGAATAAGGGTTTGGAATGACATAAGACACCATGGGCTACAAAAGTCCCATATTTTCCAACTGATGTCATCTCATGAATTCCACCATAAATGATCTAATATACACGTTTTTTAAGTGTCATCATCAATCTAAGCATTTTAGAACACCTCCAAGTAATGGTTACAATTCTATCCTGAAGTGAACAATAATGTAGTAGACTACAGCTAAGAAAAACTGACAGCTGACAGTTCTCACACAGGAACCTTCTGACCTAGTACCCATAATGAATCCACATACTGTACCTAGAGCCAGAGAGTCGTCGTCGAGTTCCTTGGGACCCATTTTCTTCCATGTCTAGCTGCATAGGTTTAACTAAATCCCTCGGACTAATGAAAGGCAAGAAAAACACACAATTATTCATATTTCATAACAAAAAAAATGCACAGGTTTACATCTAGAGCTGTCCCAAACGACCGAGTGCCTGCTGCGGATGGGCGAGCCCCTATTAACAATGAAGTCATAGTTTCGCCGGATAACTTTTGCCAGACTTACAAAGTGTTACAGACATTAAAGTACAATTTCATTAAGATCATTCTGTAACTTCTGTAATCTCTTACCATGAATGGCCCTGCCCCTCCGAGCAGCTGTCAACTTTCATCAGTCTTTATTAGGGATTCAAAAAATTACTTATACCGTACAAAATATACCGTAGACTTTTCATTCGTTCAGTGATCCATTAGGCTACTCTGCGTTCTTGTGAATTCTGGAACTCCCACTTTTACCTCCAACTCTTGGATCAAAACAACAGTCACTGCTCTGTTCCAATACGCCGCCAGCACAACCCAGTCTTTCCCGTTTAGCCAGCAGTCAACATATCAAAGTTGTGACACAATGCTACGGATGCCAAGTTCTCTGTCGAATGCACAACTAAAAAATACAAATAAATCGGCGTCCAAACGTAGGCCTATGGGTACTGTAGATGCTTTGCACGACGACGACTCAGCGTGCAAATAGGCTTTCGTGTGGCGTCGAATACCTTACTGCCCTAGTTTTCCTCCCAGCGGTGATTGATTTCATCTCTCCATCCCAGAAGGAATAGGCTACAAACGTTTCGCTTTTTTATTCATTTAAAGCAGCATTGGAAATATGTACACTGAGTGCTAAAAAAAACCTTTAAGAACACCGGATAACCTGCTTTTTCCAAGAAAGACTGACCATGTAAAAGCTATGATACTTACTGATGTCACTTCAATCAGTGTAGATAAAGTGGAGGGGACAGGTTAAAGAAGGACGTTTAAGCCTTGATAACGAGTGTGTATGTGTGCTATTCAGAGAACGAGTGTGTATGTGTGCTATTCAGAGGCTGAACGGGAAAGACAAAATATTTAAGTGCATCAATATTTTGTTCACTAAGTCTATGTGAAACTTGATTGAAGGAGCCAATTCGTATGACTTTCATTGGTATTTTCAACATCTGAAGTGAACAATTCGCGTTTTTTTCCAACACTTTCTCTGGCTGCCAATGCTCTTGCTCAACTAAAAATGGTATCTGTCTCATCAACAAACAAAAAATTGTCACTCTAACAAAACAATTCTGAGTTAAGTTGATCTAATATTTTGTCATTTAGAAAAAGTTATATATACCATTAGGAGAGCCTAAAGATAAATAACCACTTGTTTAGATATACAAATTGTAATCAGTTTTTAATAAAGCAGTAACATTAAAGGTGATCCAATGCAAGTCAGTGGTACCTCAATTACCATATTTCAAATCATGCCCAAACCATCTACAAGTAACTTCATTGAGTTAGTTATTTTTTAGATACATGTTTTTCCCATGTTACCCCAGTACTTGGGAAAAACACCCCTTTTCTAAAAAACACATTTCATGAAATAACAACAAAAAAATGTAAACTGTAGCTACTTATTTCCATTTATAGTTCTTGCCTAAGCATGACCATCATCCACATACCACATTTTTTTACCAAACTTAGCTTTATTGTGTCAGAAATTGGACATTGTTCTTAGGGGGACACTACCAATGGACAAACACCTACAGCTCTGGATATATATTAATCATTGAAGGGTGAATAATGACATTAAGGCAAGAGGACAATACTGTAGGTAGCCTAGTTTTCAAATGGAGCCTTTTTATGATTGTTTTATTCATGTTATAGCGACACCATGTGGTAGGTAAATAAATGCAAAATTCAAGGTGGAACTTCACTGTTTCACAATTTGATATACAAATTAATAAATGCATTGCGTATTATCACACATACATCATAGTCAAATAGTAAATTGTGACACACACATTCATTGCAGAGTTCATAATACATTTTTCTGCAGTCTTACATGTTGTACCAGAGTAGGGAAATAAGTCACAACAATTCTAAGGACATCTGACTTACATTTAACACCAGAACAATACCCAGACAGTCGTAGGCCAAGGATAGCAATGTAAACGCTGCAACTATAAGCAAGGTGACAGCCACATGGGCATGGTTGTTGAGAGACCCATTATAAAAAACATTGGATATTACCGACAGACATAAGAGAGAATAGGGAACTGTTGTTCGTACGTGATTTGCATTCAAATGAATGAACACTGAGCCTGAAGTTATGAAGTGCCATTTTATCAGAAAAATCATACAGTGCATTCGCAAAGTATTCAGACCCCTAGACTTTTTCCACATTTTGTTACGTTACAGCCTTTTTCTAAAAATGGATTTTCTCATCAATTTACACACATAACCCCATAATGACAAAGCAAAAACTGTTGTTTTTTTGTGTAAATGTGTATGAAAAAAATAACATTGAAATATAACATTTACATAAGTATTCAGACCATTTACTCAGTACTTTGTTGAAGAACCTTTGGCAGCGATTACAGCCTTGAGTGTTCTTCGGTATGACGCTACAAGCTTGGCAGACCTATATTTGTGGACTTTCTTCCATTCTTCTCTGCAGATCCTCTCAAGCTCTGTCAGGTTGGATGTGGAGCATCCCTGCACAGCTACTTTTAGGTCTCTCCAGAGATGTTAGATTTGGTTCAAATCCGGGCTCTGGCTGGGCCTCAAGCCATTCCCGTGTTGCTTTGGCTGTGTGCTTAGGGTCGTTGTCCTGATGGAAGGTGAACCTTCGCCCCAGTCTGAGGTCCTGAGCGCTCTGGAACAGGTTTTCATCAAGGATATCTGACTTTGCTCTGTTCATCTTTCCCTCAATCCTGACTAGTCTCCCAGTCCCTACCACTGAAAAACATCCCCACGGCATGATGGTGCCACCACCATGCGTCACCGAAGCGATGGTGCCAGGTTTCCTGGCATTCAGGCCAAAGAGTTCAATCTTGGTTCTCATGGTCTGAGTGGTCTTTAGGAGCCTTTTGGCAAACTCCAAGCAGGCTGTCATGTGCCTTTCACTGAGGAGTGGCTTCTGTCTGGCCTCTCTACCATAAAGGCCTGATTGGTGGAGTTCTGCAGAGATGGTTGTCCTTCTGGAAGGTTCTCCCATCTCCACAGAGGAACTCTGAAGCTCTGTCAGAGTGACCATCGGGTTCTTGGTCACCTCCCTGACCAAGGCTCTTCTCCCCCGATTGCTCAGTTTGGGCGGGTGGCCAGCTCTAAGAAGAATCTTGGTGGTTCCAAACTTCTTCCATTTAAGAATGAGGGAGTCCACTGTGTTCTTGTGGACCTTCAATGCTGCAGAAATGTTTTGGTACCCTTCCCCAGATCTATGCACCAACACAATCCTGTCTCAGAGCTCTACGGACAATTCCTTCAACCTCATGGCTTGGTTTTTGTTCTGACATGCACAGTCAACTGTGGGACCATATTTAGACAGGTGTGGGCCTTTCCAAATCATGTCCAATCAATTGCATTTATCACAGGTTGGACTCCAATCAAGCTGTAGAAACATCTCAAAGATGATCAATGGAAACAGGATGCACCTGAGCTCAGTTTCAAGGCTCATTGCAAAGGGTCTGAATACTTATGGGTCTGAATACTTATGTAAATAAGGTATTCTTTTGTTATATACACTGCTCAAAAAAATAAAGGGAACACTTAAACAACACAATGTAACTCCAAGTCAATCACATATCTGTGAAATCAAACTGTCCACTTAGGAAGCAACACTGATTGACAATACATTTCACATGCTGTTGTGCAAATGGTTTGGACAACAGGTGGAAATTATAGGCAATTAGCAAGACACCCCCAATAAAGGAGTGGTTCTGCAGGTGATAACCACAGACCACTTCTCAGTTCCTATGCTTCCTGGCTGATGTTTTGGTCACTTTTGAATGCTGGCGGTGCTTTCACTCTAGTGGTAGCATGAGACGGAGTCTACAACCCACACAAGTGGCTCAGGTAGTGAAGCTCATCCAGGATAGCACATCAATGCGAGCTGTGGCAAGAAGTTTTGCTGTGTCTGTCAGCGTAGTGTCCAGAGCATGGAGGTGCTACCAGGAGACAGGCCAGTACATGTGGAGACGTGGAGGAGGCCGTAGGAGAGCAACAACCCAGCAGCAGGACCGCTACCTCCGCCTTTGTGCAAGGAGGAGCAGGAGTAGCACTGCCAGAGCCCTGCAAAATGACCTCCAGCAGGCCACAAATGTGCATGTGTCTGCTCAAACGGTCAGAAACGGACTCCATGAGGGTGGTATGAGGGCCCGACGTCCACAGGTGGGCTAACAGCCCAACACCATGCAGGACGTTTGGCATTTGCCAGAGAACACCAAGATTGGCAAATTCGCCACTGGCGCCCTGTGCTCTTCACAGATGAAAACAGGTTCACACTGAGCACATGTGACAGACGTGACAGTCTGGAGACGCCGTGGAGAACGTTCTGCTGCCTGCAACATCCTCCAGCATGACCGGTTTGGCGGTGGGTCAGTCATGGTGTGGGGTGGAATTTCTTTGGGGGTCCGCACAGCCCTCCATGTGCTCGCCAGAGGTAGCCTGACTGCCATTAGATACCGAGATGAGATCCTCAGGCCCCTTGTGAGACCATATGCTGGTGCGGTTGGCCCTGGGTTCCTCCTAATGCAAGACAATGCTATACCTCATGTGGCTGGAGTGTGTCAGCAGTTCCTACAAGTGGAAGGCATTGATGCTATGGACTGGCCCGCCCGTTCCCCAGACCTGAATCCAATTGAGCACATCTGGGACATCATGTCCCACTCCATCCACCAACGCCACGTTGCACCACAGACTGTCCAGGAGTTGGCGGATGCTTTAGTCCAGGTCTGGGAGGAGATGCCTCACGAGACCATCCGCCACCTCATCAGGAGCATGCCCAGGCGTTGTAGCGAGGTCATACAGGCACGTGGAGGCCACACACACTACTGAGCCTCATTTTGACTTGTTTTAAGGACATTACATCAAAGTTGGATCAGCCTGTAGTGTGGTTTTCCACTTTAATTTTGAGTGTGACTCCAAATCCAGACCTCCATGGGTTGATAAATTTGATTTCCATTGATAATTTTAGTGTGATTTTGTTGTCAGCACATTCAACTATGTAAAGAAAAAAGTATTTAATAAGAATATTTCATTCATTCAGATTCAGGATGTGTTATTTTAGTGTTCCCTTTATTTTTTTGAGCAGTGTATATATATTTTTTGCACAAATTTTTAAAAAACGGTTTTCACTTTGCAAATGATGGAGTACTGTGTGTAGATTGATGAGGGGAAAGAGTCAAGGGTTCTGAATATTTTCAGAATGCTCTGTATCTAAGTTCCCTATCTACCATGCTAGACTGCTAGCTACACCAGGTGTGAGAGTTTGCTGTACACCACAATAGCAATATTGACTAGCTAGTAGACAGCTAACATTAGTATGTTGATATAAACAAAGATACTTGTAACTAGCTAGCTAATTTGGGGACTCGCATAATATAGATTTAACTTGTCCGAATGGACAAGTAAAAAAAAACACAAAAATCATCACTATATCAAACAATTACTCCAATCAGAATTAGATCAGAGAGGCCAACATTGGAATAATATTCAAATCTATTTTTAATATAATAAATAAAAAAGCCTACATGACAAAGTGTAGGTGATATGCATATTAGTTACAACCTCATGTCCAAACCGATGCTGACATGAGGGATGCGCCAGAAAATGTAGCCACACTTTAATGACACTTTTAATTACATCAATATGTACTAAATGCCAGTCATTTTTGACAATTATAATGAAGGAAATTTACATTAATGTCTAAAGGCTTGATTCTGTCGACATAGGCTGCTCGAGGCACAGTTCATTCAGATCAAATGGTCACAAGACCAGAGAGTGGAGGACCATGCCTGTTACGAACCGCACATCAGCTACCTTGAATCTGAGAGGAGGGGGTCAGGATTTTGAAACTATAGAGAACAAAAAGATAATTGCAACATGTAGAGTGTTGGTCCCATGTTTCATGAGCTGAAGCAAAAGACACCAGAAATTGTCCATGCACACATAAAGCTGATTTCTCTCAAATTCTGTGCACAAATATGTTTACAACCCTGTTAGTGAGCATTTCTCCTTTGCCTAGATAATCCATCCACCTGACAGGTGTGGCATATCAAGATGCTGATTAAAAAGCATGATCATTACACAGATGCACCTTGTGCTGGGGACAATTAAAGGCCATTCTAAAATGTGCACTTTTGTCACACAACACAATGCCACGGATGTCTCAAGTTTTGAGGGAAATTTCAATTGATATGCTGACTACAGGAATGTCCACTAGAGCTGTTGCCAGCTGTGAACCTCGACATCCAGCTGTTTCTCCTTCGGGATCATTTGAGTAAGCCACCCAGACAGCTGATGAAACTGTGGGTTTGCACAATCAACAGCCTGATTAACTCTATGCGAAGGAGATGACTTGGTTTTGAGCCCTGGAGGGAATAATTTTATGAAGACATATTTGGTTGCAATTGTGATGTTGCAATATTTTTTGTGTCTTGCCTCTCTACCATAAAGGCCTGATTGGTGGAGTGCTGGAGAGATGGTTGTCCTTCTGGAAGGTTATCCCATCTCCACAGATGAACTTTGGAGCTCTGTCAGAGTGACCATTGGGTACTTGGGCACCTCCCTAACCAGGGCCCTTTTCCCCCAATTGCTCAGTATGGACAGGCGGCCAGCTCTAGGAAGAGTCTTGGTGGTTCCAAACTTCTTCCATTTAAGAATGATGGTGGCCACAGTGTTCTTGGAGACCTTCATTGCTGCAGATCTGTACCGCAACACAATCCTGTCTTGGAGCTTTACGGGCAATTCCTTTGACCTCACGGGGGATTGGTTTTTGCTCTGACATGCACTGTCAACTGTGGGACCTTATATAGACTGGTGTGTGCCTTTCCAAATCATCAGGGGACTCAAGTTACAAAAACATCTCATGGATGATCATTGGAAACGATGCACCTGAGCTCAATTTCAAGTCTCATAGCAAAGGGTCTGAATAATTATGTAAATGTATATTTTTTTGTATTAGAATTTTTTTGCTCAATTTATAAAAACCTGTCTTCCCTTTTTCATTATGGGGTATTGTGTGTAGATTGATGAGGGGGTATGAATACTTTCAGAATGCACCGTACCTCTCGAGTCACAACACACTCCAGAGGACAAGTTGTTATTATACTGATGCCAAGACAGAAGTAAACAAACATAGCCAGGTCATCGTTCCTGCAGTAGTTTTCAAAAAAAAGAGATAAGAGGTTAGAAAAAGAACCCTTAGTGGAGAGTGATTAGAGACATACCATGAGAGTGTGTTGAGTTTTACCTTGCGTGTACCCAGTGAAGGTAGCATAGCCAGTCGCAGCAGAGTCACAGAGCACTGACAATCAGAGAAGAACCAACAGACGTGAGTGACACGAGACCAAGACTTGGTTCCTCCAGAGAGCCATAGATCATAAAGCTGTTGTGATGGCTGATTTAGGCTGCAAGACAAAAGTATATAGCAAAGTATTACAATCTACCAATAGTCCAAAGCTACATTTTTGTGTTGTTGTTTTGTGTGGATTTCTGCTATTATGAAACCTGATTGGCATTATCATACAATATGAAGCTGTACACACATAGGCTATATTAGAAGAGAACTCAAAAGACAACACCAACAGCCTAAATTGCATTCCATCCTGTAAATACTCGTGCATTCTATGGACACAAAGTAATTGGATTAACATTTTGGCCTTATTTCTATTAAGTATTGGGTGACTGTAATTCATATTCCATTCACCCAACCCAATGTAATATCTATACATTTAGGCTACTACATGATACTCCAATTTTCCCTGTACCCATCATGAGGTTACTACAACCTAGCCTATGAATTAACGTTTCAACGTAGCTGCACAGGTCGAGAGGAAATTGAGTAATCAAGGTGACAGAAAGACAGACTTCACTCATGCTGCCAAACATACCCTCGTAAAACTGACCATCCTACCGATCCTCGACTTCGGCGATGTCATTTACAAAATAGCCTCCAATACCCTACTCAATAAATTGGATGCAGTCTATCACAGTGCCATCCATTTTGTCACCAAAGCCACATATACTACCCACCTCTGCGACCTGTACGCTCTCGTTGGCTGGCCCTCGCTTCATACTCGTCGCCAAACCCACTGGCTCCAGGTCATCTACAAGACCCTGCTAGGTAAAGTCCCCCCTTATCTCAGCTCGCTGGTCACCATATTAGCACCCACCTGTAGCACGCGCTCCAGCAGGTATAACTCCCTGGTCACCCCCAAAACCAATTCTTCCTTTGGCCGCCTCTCCTTCCAGTTCTCTGCTGCCAATGACTGGAACGAACTACAAAAATCTCTGAAACTGGAAACACTTATCTCCCTCACTAGCTTTAAGCACCAACTGTCAGAGCAGCTCACAGATTACTGCACCTGTACATAGCCCATCTATAATTTAGCCCAAACAACTACCTCTTCCCCTACTGTATTTATTTATTTAATTATTTTGCACCACATTATTTATATTTCTACTTCGCACATTCTTCCACTGCAAATCTACCATTCCAGTGTTTTACTTGCTATATTGTATTTACTTCGCCACCATGGCCTTTTTTTGCCCTTACCTCCCTTATCTCACCTCATTTGCTCACATTGTATATAGACTTATTTTTCTACTGTATTATTGACTATGTTTGTTGTATGTGTCGAACTGCTTTGCTTTATCTTGGCCAGGTCGCAATTGTAAATGAGAACTTGTTCTCAACTTGCCTACCTGGTTAAATAAATAAAATAAATAAATAAAAACAGTGACACATTTAATACCGCCTTGCACACTCTTGCCTGCATCTAGCTGGTCTAGGGTGTAATCATTAGTCTAACAGATGCAAATGAGAGCTTCTATTGGGCAAATTCAGGTATGTTTTTCCCCATTTTGTTCCGTTTGCTTCCGTTGAAGAAACATTTTTCAACGAAATCGGCAGAATTATTACACCCCTGATCACACGCGAACACAGTTCACTTTCATTACAGCCACATAAAAGCAGCATGCTCACTTTGCTCGTTGTATACAGTATATAATTCCTTCTCGCAGCTATCTATGGCTACGTGCTCTCCTCCTCTCCCCTTTTCCCTTCACTTGTGGACTTCAATGCACAACACATCAGCTGTCTGTGGCCAGGTGAAAAAACCTTTCCAAGCCAAACCTCCATATCATGACCGCTAACCGCTACACACAGCCTACATCATTGCCACGTCATAGTCAACATAGCTACTAGAACTAACACATTAGTAAACCCGTTACAATCATGCAGTACAGTGTACAGCCAGAAAGCAGTTTAGCAGTTACACCGGCGGCCCCCGGTGGCAATACATTTATAAAACCAAAAGCTTACCTTGACATGGAGGACCGTGTTGGATCGTCATAGACAGCAGCTAATATGGCATCCCTCGTTGTTTGAGCAGGGTGTTTGAGTAGTCTAAACTAGCTAGCTAAGTGAAAGTGAAAGTAAAAATAAAATACAACCAAATCTCTCTCTCTCTCTCTCTCTCTCTCTCTCTCTCTCTCACTCACTTCTCCTTAATTTTTTAATAGATTAATTTGTGTTAAATTGTTCAACTACTGTCTTTCTCTCACTTTGAGTCAGCTATTCAACATATTTACGCTCTGCAGTTCTAGCTATTTGTAGCTTATGCTTTCAGTACTAGATTCATTCACTGATCCTTTGACTGGGTGGACAAAATGTAAGTTCATGCTGCAAGAGTTCTGATAGGTTGAAAGACATCCTCCGGAAGTTGTCATAATTACTGTGTAAGTCTATGGAAGGGGGTGAGAACCATGAGCCTCCTAAGTTTTGTACTGAAGTCAATGTATCCAGAGAAGGACAGAAGCTAGCTGTCCTCTGGCTACACCATGGTGCTACCCTACAGAGTCATGCTGAGGCTACTGTAGACCTTCATTGCAAAACAGTGTGTTTTAATAAAATGTTTGGTTTAAGTCGATATATTTAGTATAGTTTTATCTAAAAAGGATAACTTTTTAAATGTTTCACTATTTACATTTTTATGAAATTCACTGAGGATGGCCCTCCCCTTCCTCCTTTGAGGAGCCTCCACTGGTGTGAGAGAATAGATTTTGACAGTGTTATTATATACATCTATGGTCCTAGGGTAGCTGTTCTGATGATAACAGTGATAAGGATCAAAACAGTCAACACCATGGACAGTAAGGACACCAGGAATCCCATAGACAGGTGCTTTAGCTCAGAAATGGAAGAATGAGTCATTGACTCCTTAAATCAATGTAACAATATGTGATTCAGTCTTACCTTTCCCAGCTTTGATGTATTCAGGAAAAGAGACAGAGGAAGCGTGAACAGAATGGTGGATACTGAGATGTTTATGCAGATTGGTTATCAATAGCTTGCCCACATGCTTATGCATGAGTGCTGTCATCTCCTCAGAGAGAGAGAGAGAGAGAGAGAGAGAGAGAGAGAGAGGGAGGGAGGGGGGGAGTAAACCATGTAAATTCTTGCTGTACATTTATTCTGTAAATTAATTAATCTACTGAAATAGGCCCTCAAAATACCACAAAATCCACCACAAAAACATATAGTAACAGTTGAGACTTTATAATATGAATTACATTATATATTCTGTACATACATTCTGTACATTTATTTATTAACTAATTGAGATTAAATGGATAAATAGGTACGTTAAAAAAATACCTTTTTTTTTACTAATGTTAGCTAGCTGGCTAGCTATGTTACAGTGCACTTGGAAAGTAATCAGACCCCTGGACCTTTTCCCCATTTTGTTAAGTTACAGCCTTATTCTAAAATGGAATAAATGTTTTTTCCCTCCTCAATCTACACACAATACCCCATAATGACAAAGCAAACAGGTTTTTATACATTTTTGCAAATGCATGAAAAAAATATTCTGAAATATCACATTTAGATAAGTATTGAGAACCTTTACTCAGTACTTTGTTTAACCACTTTTGGCAGCGATTACAGCCTCAAGTCTTCTTGGGTATGACGCCCCAAGGGTGGCAAACCTGTATTTGGGGAGTTTCTCCCAATCTTCTCTGCAGATCCTCTCAAGCTCTGTCAGGTTGGAAGGGGAGCATCGCTGCAAAGCTACAGTGCCTTGCGAAAGTATTCGGCCCCCTTGAACTTTGCGACCTTTTGCCACATTTCAGGCTTCAAACATAAAGATATAAAACTGTATTTTTTTGTGAAGAATCAACAACAAGTGGGACACAATCATGAAGTGGAACGACATTTATTGGATATTTCAAACTTTTTTAACAAATCAAAAACTGAAAAATTGGGCGTGCAAAATTATTCAGCCCCCTTAAATTAATACTTTGTAGCGTCACCTTTTGCTGCGATTACAGCTGTAAGTCGCTTGGGGTATGTCTCTATCAGTTTTGCACATCGAGAGACTGACATTTTTTCCCATTCCTCCTTGCAAAACAGCTCGAGCTCAGTGAGGTTGGATGGAGAGCATTTGTGAACAGCAGTTTTCAGTCCTTTCCACAGATTCTCGATTGGATTCAGGTCTGGACTTTGACTTGGCCATTCTAACACCTGCATATGTTTATTTTTGAACCATTCCATTGTAGATGTTGCTTTATGTTTTGGATCATTGTCTTGTTGGAAGACAAATCTCCGTCCCAGTCTCAGGTTTTTTGCAGACTCCATCAGGTTTTCTTCCAGAATGGTCCTGTATTTGGCTCCATCCATCTTCCCATCAATTTTAACCATCTTCCCTGTCCCTGCTGAAGAAAAGCAGGCCCAAACCATGATGCTGCCACCACCATGTTTGACAGTGGGGATGGTGTGTTCAGGGTGATGAGCTGTGTTGCTTTTACGCCAAACATAACATTTTGCATTGTTGCCAAAAAGTTCAATTTTGGTTTCATCTGACCAGAGCACCTTCTTCCACATGTTTGGTGTGTCTCCCAGGTGGCTTGTGGCAAACTTTAAACAACACTTTTTATGGATATCTTTTAGAAATGGCTTTCTTCTTGCCACTCTTCCATAAAGGCCAGATTTGTGCAATATAAGACTGATTGTTGTCCTATGGACAGAGTCTCCCACCTCAGCTGTAGATCTCTGCAGTTCATCCAGAGTGATCATGGGCCTCTTGGCTGCATCTCTGATCAGTCTTCTCCTTGTATGAGCTGAAAGTTTAGAGGGACGGCCAGGTCTTGGTAGATTTGCAGTGGTCTGATACTCCTTGCATTTCAATATTATCGCTTGCACAGTGCTCCTTGGGATGTTTAAAGCTTGGGAAATCTTTTTGTATCCAAATCCGGCTTTAAACTTCTTCACAACAGTATCTCGGACCTGCCTGGTGTGTTCCTTGTTCTTCATGATGCTCTCTGCGCTTTTAACGCCCCTCTGAGACTATCACAGTGCAGGTGCATTTATACGGAGACTTGATTACACACAGGTGGATTGTATTTATCATCGTTAGTCATTTAGGTCAACATTGGATCATTCAGAGATCCTCACTGAACTTCTGGAGAGAGTGTGCTGCACTGAAAGTAAAGGGGCTGAATAATTTTGCACGCTCAATCTTTCAGTTTTTGATTTGTTAAAAAAGTTTGAAATATCCAATAAATGTCGTTCCACTTCATGATTGTGTCCCACTTGTTGTTGATTCTTCACAAAAAAATACAGTTTTATATCTTTATGTTTGAAGCCTGAAATGTGGCAAAAGGTCGCAAAGTTCAAGGGGGCTGAATACTTTGGCAAGGCACTGTATTTTCAGGTCTCTCCAGAGATGTTAGATCGGCTTCAAGTCAATCTGGCTGGGCCACTCAAGGACATTCAGAGATTTGTCCCAAAGCCACTCCTGCATTGTCTTGGCTGTGTGCTTAGCGTCGTTGGCCTGTTGGAAGGTGAAACTTCACCCCAATCTAAGATCATGAGTACTCTGGAGCAGGTTTTCATCAAGGATCTCTCTGTACTGTGCTCCATTGATCTTTCCCTCAATCCTGTCTAGTCTCCCAGTTCCTGCCGCTGAAAAATATCCCCACCGAATGATACGGCCACCATCATGCTTCACCGTAGGGATGGAGCCAGTTTTCCTCCAGACGTGACTCTTGTCATTCAGGCTAAAGACTTCAATATTGTTTTTAGGTGCCTTTTGGCAAACACCAAGCGGGCTGTCGTGTGCCTTTTACTGAGGAGTGGCTTCCGTCTGGCCTCTCTACCATAAAGGCCTGATGGGTGGAGTGCTGCAGAGATGGTTGTCCTTCTGGAAGGTTCTCCCATCTCCACAGAGGAACTCTGAAGCTCTGTCAGAGTGACCATCGGGTTCTAGGTCACCTCCCTGACCAAGGCTCTTCTCCCCAAGATTGAGTCTTGGCGGTTCCAAACTTTTTCCATTTAAGAATGATGGAGGCCACTGTGTTCTTGGGGTCCATCAATGCTGCAGAAATGTTTTGGTACCCTTCCCCAGATCTGTGCCTTGACACAATCCTGTCTCAGAGCTCTACGGACAATTCCTTCAACCTCATGGCTTGGTTTTTTCTCTGACATGCACTGCCAACTGTGGGACCTTATTTAGACAGGTGTGTGCCTTTCCAAATCATGTCCAATCAATTGCTTTTATCACAGTTTGGACTCCAATCAAGTTGTAGAAACATCTCAAGGATGATCATTGGAAACAGGATGCACCTTTTCCTCCACCCGTTTTAGAATAAAGCTGTAACATAACAAAATGTGGAAAATGTCAAGGGTTCTGAACATTTTCAGAATGCACGTTATCTAAGTTCCCTATCTACCATGCTAGACTGCTAGCTACACCAGGCGTGAGAGTTTGCTGCACACCACTGTAGCAATATTGGCTAGCTAGTAGACAGCTAACATTAGTATGTTGATATAACCAAAGATACTTGTAACTAGCTAGCTAATTTGGGGACTCGCATAATATAGATTTAACTTGTCCGAATGGACAAGTAAAAAAAAACACAAATATCATCACTATATCAAACAATTACTCCAATCAGAATTAGATCAGAGAGGCCAACATTGGAATAATATTCAAATCTATTTTTAATATAATAAATAAAAAAGCCTACATGACAAAGTGTAGGTGATATGCATATTAGTTACAACCTCATGTCCAAACCGATGCTGACAAGAGGGAGGCGCCAGAAAATGTAGCCACACTTTAATGAGACTTTTAAATACATCCATATGTACTAAATGCCAGTCATTTTTGACAATTATAATGAAGCAAATGTACACACGCACAGTTCATTCAGATCAAATGGTCAGGAGTCCAGAGAGTGGAGGACCGTGCCTGTTGTGCACCGCACATCACCTTCCTTGAATCTGAGTGGAGTGGGTCAGCATTTTGAAACTATAGAGAACAAAAAGATAAATGCAACATGTAGAGTGTTGGTCCCATGTTTCATGAGCTGAAACAAAAGAGCCCAGAAATGATTCATGCACACATAAAGTACAGTCACCCAGACAGCTGATGAAACTGTGGGTTTGCACAATCAACAGCCTGATTAACTCTATGCGAAGGAGATGACTTGGTTTTGAGCCCTGGAGGGAATTATTTTATGAAGACATATTTGGTTGCAAATGTAATGTTGCAATATTTCATAAGCTACCAGATCAGATGAGAGCTGGTCATAAACCATAAATACACAGTTTTTAGTCATGCCTTCTAAAAAAAAAAAAAGCAGGACATGTTTTGGATGACTTGCTACGTTGCCCAACCACTAAGACTCGGAATAGCATTATGAATGTATAGGCAGATGAAATCAGTAAGTCAGAGAATTTGGCTGGGCATTCAACATCCAATAGGATGTCTCAAGGGGAAATCCTAACTTTACATGCATCTACAGTGCCTTCAGAAAGTATTCACACTCCTTGATTTTGTCCACATTTTGTCGTGTTACAGCCTGAATATAAAATTAACTACTTTTAGATTGTTTTGTCACAGGCCTCCACACAATACCCCATAAATGTCAAAGTGGAATCATGTTTTTCAGACTTTTTTAAACATATTAATTACAAATGAAAAGCTGAAATAGCTTGAGTCAGTAAGTATTCAACTCCTTTGTTATGGCAAGCCTATATACATTCAGGAGTAAAGATTTGCTTAATATGTCACATACAGTAAGTTGCATGGACTCACTCTGTCTGCAATAATAGTGTTCTTAATTACTACCTCATCTCTGTACCCCCACACGTACAATTATCTGTAAGGTCCCTCAGCCGAGCAGTGAATTTCAAACACAGATTCATCCTCAAAGACCAGGGAGGTTTTCCCAATGCCTCACAAAGAAGGGCACCTATTGGTTGATGGGTAAAAAAAAGTTGACATTGAATATCCCTTTGAGTATGGTGCAGCTATTCATTTACACTTTAGTTGGTGTATCAATAGCCCTAGTCACTACAAAGATACAGGCACCCTTCCTAATTCAGTTGCCAGAGAGGATGGAAACTGCTCAGGGATTTCACCATCAGGCCAATGGTGATTTTAAAACAGTTAAAGAGTTTACTGGCTGTGATAAGAGAAAACGGAGGATGGATCAACAACATTGTAGTTACTCCACAATACTAAACCAATTGACAGTGGGGGAAAAAGGAAGCATGTACGGAATACAAATATTCCAAAACATGCATCCTGTTGGCAGTAAGGCACTAAAGTAAAACTGCAAAACAAAATTGGCAAAGAAATGAACTTTATGTCCTCAATACAAAGCGTTATGTTTGTGGCAAATCCGACACAACACAGTTTTTTTAGGATGAAAATAAACAGAATGGAGCTAAGCACAGGCTAAATCCTAAAGGAAAAACTGGTTCAGTCTGCTTTCCACCAGACACTGGGAGACAAATTCACCTTTCAGCAGGACAATAACCTAAAACACAAGGCCAAATACACTGGAGTCGCTAACAGGTGAAATGCTTACTTACAAGCCGTTAACCAACAATTCAGTTTTAAGAAAAATAAGTGTTAAGTAAAAAACAGATAAGTGAAAAATGAAAATATAAATAACAAATCATTAAAGAGCAATAGTCAAATAACAGTAGCGAGGCTATATACAGGGGGTACCGGTACAGAGTCATTGTGCAGGGGGCACAGGTTAGTCAAAGTAATTGAGGTAATATGTACATGTAGGTAGAGTTAAAGTGACAATGCATAGATAATAAACAGAGAGTAGCAGCAGTGTTTAAAGGGGCTAGGGACAACGCAAATAGTCTAGGTAGCCATTTGATTAGCTGTTCAGGAGTCTTATGGCTTGGGGGTAGAAGCTGTTAAGAAGCCTTTTGGACCTAGACTTGGCACTCCGGTACCACTGGCCGTGCGGTAGCAGAGAGAACAATCTATGACTAGGGTGGCTGAAGTCTTTGACAATTTTTAGGGCCTTCCTCTGACAGCGCCTGGTATAGAGGCCCTGGATGGCAGGAAGCTTGGCCCCAGTGAAGTACTGGGCCGTACGTACCACCGTCTGTAGTGCCTTGCGGTTGGAGGCCGAGCAGTTGCCATACCAGGCAGTGATGCAACCAGTCAGGATGCTCTCGATGCTGCAGCTGTAGTACTTTTTGAGGATCTGAGGACCCATGTCAAGTCTTTTCAGTCTTCCGAGGGGGAATAAGCTATGTCGTGCCCTCTTCATGACTGTCTTGGTGTGTTTGGACCATGATAGTTTGTTGGTGATGTGGGCACCAAGATACTTGAAGCTCTCAACCTGCCCCATTACAGCCCCGTCGATGAGAATGGGGGCGTGCTCGGTCCTCCTTTTCCTGTAGTCCACAATCATCCCATTTGTCTTGCTCACGTTGAGGGAGAGGTTGTTATCCTGGCACCACATGACTCTGACCTCCTCCCTGTAGGCTGTCTTATCGTTGTTGGTGATCAGGCCTACCCCTGTTGTGTTGTCGGCAAACTTAATGATGGTGTTGGAGTCGTGCCTGGCCATGCAGTCATGAGTGAACATGGAATGCAGGAGGGGACTGAGCAAGATTACTTTTATTAGGCCTGAGTTGCCTAGTTACAGTTTTGACTTAAATTGTCTTGGAATTTTTTTGCAAATGGCTGTCTAGCAATGATAAACAACTAACTTTACAGAGCTTGTAGAATAAAAAATAGGAAAAAAATGTGCAAAACTCTTAGAGCCTCACAATTGTAATCCCTGCCAAAGGTGATTCTAACATGTATTGACTCAGGGGGTTGAATACTTAATCAATATATTTTAGTGATTTTTCATTATTATTATTTTTTTTACAAATGTTAGATTTTTTTATTTTACATTGACAGAGTATTTTGTGTAGATCGTTGATTTAAAAAAATGACACTCCATTTTAATCCCACTTTGTAACACAACAAAATGGGGGAAATGTAAAGGGTTGTGAATACTTTCTGAAGGCACCGTATAATGTCAAGCCCTAACCCACCAGATTTTATTATAGCAACAATTTGCAAACATACCTATGAGTGGCCTTCATTTTATTGTCATGCTATGAAAGGGACACATCGGCAGGCTTCCATACATTTCAAACTTTTAGAATTCGGAAGAACTGTAAATGCCACCTTAAGAACCCCACACTTAACTCAAATGTTCTTTATTGGTCAAGAGTTCTAAAAGGAACCTTAAGAGCTGATGTAGAACCATTTAACCTCTACGGGATGGGAGTCCCTAAACCGGGATGGTTGTTGCTAACGTGTGCTAATGTGACTAGAATGACGTTGTATACAACAGCCAACTTTCAGGGATATGGACATTCCTTATATGGGCAGAAAGCTTAAATTATTGATGTGTGAAAGTTAGTGCATAAGCTAATGATCCATCATGTAATGGCATTGCCGGGAGTGCTCTCTATAGTTATGTATTTTAAAATGTATCAATTGCACATTTGGGCAAACTCATGGCAGACTTGAGACAAAATATTTTGCAGTAATACAATTCTTCACTGGATCAGTCTGAAACTTTGCACACACACTGCTGCCATCTGGTGGCCAAAATCTAAATCACACCTAGACTCCTATCTGAAAGTATGGCATTTCTCTTGCATCTCAAAGATGATGAAAAAAACACGTTTATTTGTTTGTTTTAACGTTTACCAGATCTAACGTGCTATATTCTCAAACATTATTTTAACATTTCCACAAACTTCAACGTGTTTCCTTTCAAATGGTATCAATAATATGCATAGCATTGCTTCAGGTCCTGAGCTACAAGCAGTTTAATTTGGGTATGTTATTTTTGGCGAAAATGGAAGGAAAAAAAGGCTACGATATTCTAGACTGAATAACCTTTTTTCTTCAGTGCACCATAAAGCAGGCTTTAATGTTTTCCTGTGCCAACACAGTTGAAGTCGGAAGTTTACATACACCTTAGCCAAATACATTTAAACTCAGTTTTTCACAATTCCTGACATTTAATCCTAGTAAAAATCCCCTGTCTTAGGTCAGTTAGGATCACCACTTTATTTTAAGAATGTGAAATGTCAGAATAATAGTATAGAGAATGATTTAGATCAGCTTTTATTTCTTTCATCACATTCCCAGTGGGTCAGAAGTTTACGTACACTCAATTAGTATTTGGTAGCATTGCCTATAAATTGTTTAACTTGGGTCAAATGTTTTGGGTAGCCTTCCACAAGCTTCCCACAATAAGTTGGTGAATTTTGGCCCATTCCTTCTGACAGAGCTGGTGTAACTGAGTCAGGTTTGTAGGCTTCCTTGCTCGCACCCACTTTTTCAGTTCTGCCCACAAATTTTCTATAGGCTTGAGGTCAGGGCTTTGTGATGGCGACTCCAATACCTTGACTTCGTTGTCCTTATAAGCCATTTTGCCACAACTTTGGAAGTATGTTTGGGATCATTGTCCATTTGGAAGACCCATTTGCGACCAAGCTTTAAGAGATGTTGCTTCAATATATCCACATAATGTTCCTCCTCATGATGCCATCTATTTTGTGAAGTGCACCAGTCCCTCCTGCAGCAAAGCACCCCCATAACATGATGCTGCCACCCCTGTGCTTCACGGTTGGGATGGTGTTCTTCGGCTTGCAAGCCTCCCCCTTTTTCCTCCAAACATAACAATGTCCATTATGGCCAAACAGTTCTATTTTTGTTTCATCAGACCAGAGGACATTTCTCCAAAAAGTACAATCTTCATCCCCATGTGCAGTTGCAAACCGTAGTCTGTCTTTTTTATGGAGGATTTGGAGCAGTGGCTTCTTCCTTGCTGAGCGGCCTTTCATGTTATGTCGATATAGGACTAATTTCACTATGGATGTAGATAATTTTGTACCTGTTTCCTCCAGCATCTTCACAAGGTCTTTTGCTGTTGTTCTGGGAATGATTTGCACTTTCGCACCAAAGTACGTTCATCTCTAGGAGACAGAACGCGTCTCCGTCCTGAGCGGTATGATGGCTGCGTGGCCCCATGGTGTTTATATTTGCGTACTATTGTTTGTACAGATGAACGTGGTACCTTCAGGCGTTTGGAAATTGCTCCCAAGGATGAACCAGACTTGTGGAGGTCTACAATTTTTTTCTTAGGTCTTGGCTGATTTCTTTTGATTTTCCCATGATGTCAGGCAAAGAGGCACTGAGTCTAAAGGTAGGCCTTGAAATACATCCACAGGTACACCTCCAATTCACTCAAATGATGTCAATTAGCCCATCAGAGGCTTCTAAAGCCATTACCTAATTTTATGGAATTTTCCAAGCTGTTTAAAGGCACAGTCAACTTAGTGTATGTGAACTTCTGACCACTAAAATTGTGATACAGTGAATTATAAGTGAAGTAATCTGTATGTAAACAATTGTTGGAAAAATGACTTGTGTCATGCACAAAGTAGATGTCCTGACCGACTTGCCAAAACTATAGTTAGTTAACAATAAATTTGTGGAGTGGTTGAAAAACTAGTTTTAATAACTCCAACCTAAATGTATGACAAAATGTCTCACTGCAAGTGCGTGGCCCGGCCCAACTGCAAATAGCATTTATGAAAAATATGAATAAGCAACATACAATAACAAATGTGGCCTTTGTGTTTTGTGCTTAATTTAGCAAAACTTTGACCTATTTTTTGACTGTCACTGCATTAGCATATCAATGCACATCTCTAAGTTGTGGCTTGATATTGTTCAGATATATTACATTAAAGTCAAATGTGCCATATTATACCTCCAGGTAGTCTGTGAAATACTTTGGTCAATGTGTCACCAGCTATGATGTTGTAGATGATCATAGCTGGGGAAGAAGCATACAGTTGAAGTCGGAAATGTACAATAAAATGGCAGTCAACATAGTTGAGAAGGCCTCAAAGAGTCCCCTGAAGACGTCATGTGCCCAGTTGCTAGATGGCTGCCTGATCAGAGGTGGAAGAAGCGGGTAAGTGGTTTAATATTACAGTTTTTCTCAATTGCTAAAACACAATTTCTGAAACCTTGCTCCATTTCCTGAAAACATTAAACACAAAACCTAATCTTCAAGCACTATTTACATACAGTGCCTTGCGAAAGTATTCGGCCCCCTTGAACTTTGCGACATTTTGCCACATTTCAGGCTTCAAACATAAAGATATAAAATTGTATTTTTTTGTGAAGAATCAACAACAAGTGGGACACAATCATGAAGTGGAACGACATTTATTGGATATTTCAAACTTTTTTAACAAATCAAAAACTGAAAAATTGTGCGTGCAAAATTATTCAGCCCCTTTACTTTCAGTGCAGCAAACTCTCTCCAGAAGTTCAGTGAGGATCTCTGAATGATCCAATGTTGACCTAAATGACTAATGATGATAAATACAATCCACCTGTGTGTAATCAAGTCTCCGTATAAATGCACCTGCACTGTGATAGTCTCAGAGGTCCGTTAAAAGCGCAGAGAGCATCATGAAGAACAAGGAACACACCAGGCAGGTCCGAGATACTGTTGTGAAGAAGTTTAAAGCCGAATTTGGATACAAAAATATTTCCCAAGCTTTAAACATCCCAAGGAGCACTGTGCAAGCGATAATATTGAAATGGAAGGAGTATCAGACCACTGCAAATCTACCAAGACCTGGCCGTCCCTCTAAACTTTCAGCTCATACAAGGAGAAGACTGATCAGAGATGCAGCCAAGAGGCCCATGATCACTCTGGATGAACTGCAGAGATCTACAGCTGAGGTGGGAGACTCTGTCCATAGGACAACAATCAGTCGTATATTGCACAAATCTGGCCATTATGGAAGAGTGGCAAGAAGAAAGCCATTTCTTAAAGATATCCATAAAAAGTGTTGTTTAAAGTTTGCCACAAGCCACCTGGGAGACACACCAAACATGTGGAAGAAGGTGCTCTGGTCAGATGAAACCAAAATTGAACTTTTTGGCAACAATGCAAAACGTTATGTTTGGCGTAAAAGCAACACAGCTCATCACTCTGAACACACCATCCCCACTGTCAAACATGGTGGTGGCAGCAGCATGGTTTGGGGCTGCTTTTCTTCAGCAGGGACAGGGAAGATGGATAAAATTGATGGGAAGATGGATGGAGCCAAATACAGGACCATTCTGGAAGAAAACCTGATGGAGTCTGCAAAAGACCTGAGACTGGGACGGAGATTTGTCTTCCAACAAGACAATTATCCAAAACATAAAGCAAAATCTACAATGGAATGGTTCAAAAATAAACATATACATTTGTTAGAATGGCCAAGTCAAAGTCCAGACCTGAATCCAATCGAGTATCTGTGGAAAGAACTGAAAACTGCTGTTCACAAATGCTCTCCATCCAACCTCACTGAGCTCGAGCTGTTTTGCAAGGAGGAATGGGAAAAAATGTCAGTCTCTCGATGTGCAAAACTGATAGAGACATACCCCAAGCGACTTACAGCTGTAATCGCAGCAAAGGGTGGTGCTACAAAGTATTATCTTAAGGGGGCTGAATAATTTTGCACAGCCAATTTTTCAGTTTTTGATTTGTTTAAAAAGTTTGAAATATCCAATAAATGTCGTTCCACTTCATGATTGTGTCCCACTTGTTGTTGATTCTTCACAAAAAAATACAGTTTTATATCTTTATGTTTGAAGCCTGAAATGTGGCAAAAGGTCGCAAAGTTCAAGGGGGCCGAATACTTTCGCAAGGCACTGTAACCTTTGACTCCTCTCGCAAAATGAAACATTCGCCTCAAAACAGTTTTACCTGTGTTCAAAATCAAACACTGCTCTCAAATCATAAACAAAGTGATCAAAATGAAATACACTCTCAAGCAGTCAGTAAACAATACACTGAAAAATAGAAAACACATTGTTCAAAACATACAATTCTCAGGGAGAAGTACATTTTTAATCTAAAAAAAACATTCATATTTTTCCGTCATTGTCTTTTGATGAACAAAAACATGTTCTATCATAGTAGCTCAAAATTGATCAGAAATTACTACTCTGATTTGCTCTTTGCAATTTTGTTTTTTGTTCTTCCTCCTCCTTGTACCCCTATTTTTACAGTACTGTACCCTGCATCTCACAAACGTGTCCTTTGTCTCTGTGATACTGTAATTCTTGTTCTTTGTTGATATGAACCTGCAACCAGTCAAAATCTATTGAGCAGTCAGTACTGTTAATAAATGGAAAGCACAATGTTCAGGGCCATGCAATTTGTCCATTGTACAGTATACAGCCTACAATGCACTGTAGTACAGTATACAATACTAAAAGGGACAAAAATCAAAGGAGTAAACATGTGATCAATGTGCTTCTTCTTGTCTTTGGGCTGGGTCAGGCCAGAGCACTTTGTCGACATCACAAGCAATATTGTCCCTCTTGAGGCAACGGGGGAAGAAGCCTCTTGTGTGCCGTATCCAGCTCTGACATGATTCCTCACCTATATCACCACAGGCTAAATCCATGGCTTGCAGCAGATATACTCTGGTGTAGGGTTGACTATCATACACTTTCCATCTCCAAGAGGAGAAAAACTCCTCAATCGGATTCAGGAAAGGCGAGTATGGAGGGAGGTACAAGTTCATAAACTGCCCATTGCTGTTAAACCATTCCCTTACCTGTGCAGCTCGGTGGAAACTGACATTGTCCCACACTATCACATAGGTGGGAATGGGATTCTCATTTAGCTGTTGATCGTGCTGCTCTTGAACCTGCTGCTCAAATAAAATATATCTTAGATTGGCAATAAATCTTAGAAGGTGCTGGGTGTTATATGGCCCGAGTGTAACATGGTGATGTAGAACACCATGGTTGCTGATAGCAGCACAGATTGTGACATTGACACCTCGTTGACCAGGGACTTCAACAATGGCCCGCTGTCCAATCATGTTTCGGCCTCTCCTTCTCCTCTTTGTTAGATTGAAGCCTGCTTCATCGACAAAGATGAACTCATGTCTGTCCAAGGATTCCAAGTCAAATATTGTCTGTGTAGAAATACAATATACTGTATGTATGTAAGTCGTACAGAGACAGTGCTATACTGTAGAGTATAATTAGGCTTCTGATTCACATACATTGTATGTACTGAAGAGTAATGTCATTCACATACTATGTGTTAGTACTGTAGACAATCTGGATTACAGTAAATGTTTCTGAATGTACACTTACTTTTACATACTGAGCTCACAGTTCTTTCACCCTTGGTGAGTTGCGCTCAAAAGGTACTCTGTATACTTGTTTCATTCGCATCCTGTTACGATGGAGGACACGGTCAATTGTGGAAATGCTCACACTGTCGATTCCCTGGAAGTGTGTGTTGTCTTGTATCACTCGTTCCTGGTTTTCTCTGAGTCGTTTTGCATTATCTTGAAGGACCATGCCAACTATAACGGCCTCTTGCTCCCGAGTGATTATAGCTGTACATCCACCTGCATGTGGCAGCCTTGCAATTCTACAAAAAGTAGTTGTGCAGTTACAAAACATATTCATGAAGTACAATACATACAATGATTAACTTTACAAATGTCTATTGAAACAGCTGCATATAGTGTAGTACAGTAAATTTGCAATTACAAAAATACAGTAGTATATTGTACCTGTTCTCTTCTCTGAATGTCCTTACTATGGTGGATACAGAAAAGCGGCTCAAATTGGGTTGCACTCTAAGTCCTGCTTCCCTCATTGTCAGTCCATGGATAAAAACATGATCTATAACTGTTGCTCAAATTTCATCAGATATTTCCACTCTTTATCTCCCTCTTCCTCTTCGTCTTCCTCTTTCTTGCCCTCCTCCTCCTCTTCCTCCTCGTCGCACACCTCTCATACGCACTCGTCCTCGTCCTCTCACATTGTTTCTTCTATCCATTCTCAGACTTTCTCCTACCCACCTTCAACAACCTCTCTGAACTGGCTTACAGTGGGGCAAAAAAGTATTTAGTCAGCCACCAATTGTGCAAGTTCTCCCACTTAAAAATATGAGAGAGGCCTGTAATTTTCATCATAGGTACACTTCAACTATGACAGACAAAATGAGGGAGAAAAATCCAGAAAATCACATTGTAGGATTTTTTTATGAATTTATTTGCAAATTATGGTGGAAAATAAGTATTTGGTCACCTACAAACAAGCAAGATTTCTGGCTCTCACAGACCTGTAACTTCTTCTTTAAGAGGCTCCTCTGTCCTCCACTCGTTACCTGTATTAATGGCACCTGTTTGAACTTGTTATCAGTATAAAAGACACCTGTCCACAACCTCAAACAGTCACACTCCAAACTCCACTATGGCCAAGACCAAAGAGCTGTCAAAGGACACCAGAAACAAAATTGTAGACCTGCACCAGGCATGGAAGACTGAATCTGCAATAGGTAAGCAACCTGGTTTGAAGAAATCAACAGTGGGAGCAATTATTAGGAAATGGAAGACATACAAGACCACTGATAATCTCCCTCGATCTGGGGCTCCACGCAAGATCTCACCCCGTGGGGTCAAAATGATCACAAGAACGGTGAGCAAAAATCCCAGAACGACACGGGGGGACCTAGTGAATGACCTGCAGAGAGCTGGGACCAAAGTAACAAAGCCTACCATCAGTAACACACTACGCCGCCAGGGACTCAAATCCTGCAGTGCCAGACGTGTCCCCCTGCTTAAGCCAGTACATGTCCAGGCCCGTCTGAAGTTTGCTAGAGAGCATTTGGATGATCCAGAAGAAGATTGGGAGAATGTCATATGGTCAGATGAAACCAAAATATAACTTTCTGGTAAAAACTCAACTCGTCGTGTTTGGAGGACAAAGAATGCTGAGTTGCATCCAAAGAACACCATACCTACTGTGAAGCATGGGGGTGGAAACATCATGCTTTGGGGCTGTTTTTCTGCAAAGGGACCAGGACGACTGATCCGTGTAAAGGAAACAATGAATGGGGCCATGTATCGTGAGATGTTGAGTGAAAATCTCCTTCCATCAGCAAGGTCATTGAAGATGAAACGTGGCTGGGTCTTTCAGCATGACAATGATCCCAAACATACCGCCCAGGCAACGAAGGAGTGGCTTCGTAAGAAGCATTTCAAGGTCCTGGAGTGGCCTAGCCAGTCTCCAGATCTCAACCCCATAGAAAATCTTTGGAGGGAGTTGAATGTCCGTGTTGCCCAGCAACAGCCCCAACACATCACTGCTCTAGAGATCTGGGCCAAAATACCAGCAACAGTGTGGGAAAACCTTGTGAAGACTTACAGAAAACGTTTGAGCTCTGTCATTGCCAACAAAGGGTATATAACAAAGTATTGAGATAAACTTTTGTTATTGACCAAATACTTATTTTCCACCATAATATGCAAATAAATTCATTAAAAATCCTACAATGTGATTTCCTGGATTTTTTATGATGAAAATTGCAGGCCTCTCATCTTTTTAAGCGGGAGAACTTGCACAATTGGTGGCTGACTAAATACTTTTTTGCCCCACTGTATATTGGTTGTGTCGCATCATTTGAAACAGGTTAAATCAATTTTGAGTGGTTGTGTTCAATCAATGACATGTCTTCTCTATTTGTATTTTATTGTTGCCACTTGTGTTTACCAGTATGGATGACATGTGCATTAGAGTGCAGAATGTGTTTTGAGAATGAGAATGTGTTGAGTTTTGCTGAAAAGTCTAAGTGAGATCTGCAAATTGTGTTTTACCATGTGAAATGTTTTAAGGTATTGACAGACTGCATAATTAGCTAAATGAGTCCAGGCAACTGAGAACTTTGTTCAGCCAATGGGTTTTAGTGTTTTAGCAATTGAGAAAAAATGTATTTGTCACGGCTTCTAGGAGTAGTGGGTGGAGGAGTCAGGGGCAGAGAGCAGAGGTTGTTCAATCGTGGTCGTTTATTCCAGAACAACAAGTAACGGTAACGTCAAACACTAAGGCGCATCACTTAAACCAGCCCAAAAGCAGGACCAAACTTTCCGGAGACAAGAGTCCACGAGAATCCACACACACATGAACAGAAAAACAAGCCCACACAAAAGCAGGCAGACATACCTGGTTTAAATAGCCCAAATCAAAACCCAAACAAAAAACAGGTGAGACTAATCAGACAAAACAAACTGAAACAGAAAAGGGGATCGGTGGCAGCTAGTAGGCCGGCAACAACGACCGCCGAGCGCCGCCCAGACAGGAAGAGGGACCACCTTCGGCGGGATTCGTGACAGTACCCCCCTCCTGGCGCGCGGCTCCGCAGCGCGCCGTCCCCGGCCTCGAGGGCGAGGCGCAGGGCGATCTGGATGGAGGCAATGGAACTCCTTTAGTAGTGATGGATCCAAAATGTCCCCCATCGGTACCCAGCACCTCTCCTCCGGACCATACCCCTCCCAGTCCACGAGGTACTGCAGGCCCCTCACCCGTTGTCTCGAGTCCAGAACAGCTCGTACCGTGTACACCAGGGATCCCTGGATGTCCAGAGGGGGCGGAGGGACCTCCGGCACCTCACCTTCTTGTAGGGGACCAGCTACCACCGGCCTGAGGAGAGACACATGAAACGAGGGGTTAATACGATAGTAAGAGGGGAGTTGTAATCTATAACACACTTTGTTTATCCTCCTCAGGACTTTAAATGGCCCCACACACTGCGGCCCCAGCTTCTGTCAGGGCAGGCAGAGGGGCAGGTTTTGGGTCGAGAGCAATTGAGAAAAACTGTATTTGTCACGGCTTCGAAGGAGTAGTGCGTGGAGGAGTCAGGAGCAGAAAGCAGAGGTTGTTCAATCGTGGTCGTTTATTCCAGAACAACAAGTAACGGTAACGTCAAACACTAAGGTGCATCACTTAAACCATCCCAAAAGCAGGACCAAAGAGTCCACGAGAATCCACACACACATGAACAGGAAAAACAAGTCCGCACAAAATCAGGCGGACATACCTGGTTTAAATAGCCCAAATCAAACCCCAAACAAAAAACAGGTGAGACTAATCAGACAAAACAAACTGAAACAGAAAAGGGGATCGGTGGCAGCTAGTAGGCCGGCGACAACGACCGCCGAGCGCCGCCCGAACAGGAAGAGGAACCACCTTTGGCGGGATTCGTGACAGTATTACTCTTGAAGTTCAGCCTGAAGTGGGCAGCTGCTAGGGGTCCACTGATTTGTCTATGATACAGTAGTTGGGTGGTGGCCAACCTAGGTGGCGCAAAAGGGGATGCTAATTCAAGCTTGAGCAGAGATAATTAAAACAATGTTCAATAATAATATCGGAGATGCGATGAATTAGGCCAGATGGTCAGCGGAACCATGTTCCTGCTGCCATTTCTCCTCAAAGATGATCCAGCACAGTTGTTTGTGGTCGATGAGGTAAGTGAAATAAGAATTGTCGTCACGACATTTTGGAACGCTCATTACTTTTTTAGAGCCATTTAGTGCAGGGCTCTACACTTAGGTTCTCGAATTGAAAAACGTTCTATTCACTTTGCGTTCTGCCCACCCAGCAAAGGCACCTCGATAAGCCCATATGGATGTACTCAAAAGCACACATGTCTGTACAGTCCCTTGGGATATTTATTCTCATGGGTCACTCACTCTTTACTCGCTCACTTGTTTTTCTCTGTATTGTGTCTGTGTGTAGTCTGCTGTCAAATGATTGTAGACTCCAATGATTTATCCTAATCTGTCAGGAACATAAAGTCAACAGAATGTCTGACGAGAGAAATGTAACGATAATGGATTGGAAGGTCATGTTCTTAAATTACAAAGGTTTAACGATGTGAAAGTGATGACCCTTTCCTCTTTACTACCATGTCCTGTCACATACTGGATGGGCTCATGTTCTTAGATTATACTGTACCTCTATCATTGAACAATTACATTGTTTTAAATTGTACTTTGAAATGAATGGAAATGGTACTTTGTTGGAAATTGTACTTTGAGTTTGAAATTAAATGGTACTTTGTTGGAAATTGTACTTTGAGTTTGAAATTAAATGGTACTTTGTTTGAAATTGTAGATTCGACTTTGTTTTGTACTTCTTGGTTGTATAATAAACTATTGGTACATTTGACATTTGTTTAGTCATTATTGATTATTATTTCAACACATTTGAAAGGATCAATGTATTTTAACAAAACTGCTGAAGAACCACCATATCTTAAAGAAACATTTGATTTAGATTATATACAGAAACTTTTAGAGATCCACAAAGAACCATCAATGCTTTGCTACAAAAGGTTGGATTAGGGCTAGGGTTCTTTGTAGAACCAATAATGGATATTTGTAGAACTTTTTATGCTGGATCCTTGTGTAACCAATAATGGTTATTTGGAGCTCTTGATATTCATATTGTGTTTTTTAAAATGTTGGTAGGGTTCTTTAAAGGAACATCCCATTCATGGTTCTTTGGAGACCCAAAAATGGTTCCCTTTGGCATCGCTCTCAAGAACCCTTTTTGGTTCCAACTTGCACCTTTATTTTTAAGAGTGTGAATCAGTTAAATGATTTGGAACATTTAAAGCAGTTAAAAACACACACCTCACTGCACGTTTCAAAGTGTCCCATCACACACTTGCTTTCCCATGATGTATGCTGTGCTGCGCAGGGTTGTATTAGCTCAGTCCGGGCCACATTGGTCATGTCCCCCTGCTCAGATGTTGCATGCATCAACCAATGGTTGCGTGCCACATCATAGACTGTGTCACCAACTGACATGTTGCTGTAACATATGATGCGGTTAGCTGATAAGTAAAATACTTGTCCAGGTATTGTAAAATCTGGGTATTCGTCAGCAATTGCTAGGCAGGGGAACGCACCCATTGTCTGGCTATCTGGCACTCAGACAAACGCTGGCTCACTAGGGCACCATCCATTAGGATCCCTGTCTTTGAGCACTGATGTTCTAGAAATTACTGAACCCGTCAGTGTAGTTAATGATGATTCAGAGAAGTGGGTTAGGGTGGAAACTCGCACACTGGCCAACCGTGCTATAGCAACATGAACCCAGCAATGTGCCGAAATGAAAAAAAGGCTCCAGGGAAAAACATTTAACAGGGAAGTCTGTAAATGTCCCACAGCGGTTTGTTAGTCATACATCAGCGTGGGCCCATTTGGCAACACAATGAATTTACCCAGAAAACAAAACCTGTAGAGATTCATCTAAATTAAGTTCATTAAAAAGTAGTCTCATTGGAATTGACCCAAATTAGAGGTTAAACAACACATTTTCCCCCATTGTAACACCAATCTATATGTACTCCCTTCACTCACACACCTCTAGTCAGGATCAGACTAAAGAGATCCTCTCATGTTGAATGGAAAACTACAAAGACGTTCAATAAAATAAAGCAGTTTTTTTTCTGGAAACACAGAATTGATGGTTGCTGTATTTCAGCACATGAATGATATGTACAAAGAGCAGTGCAGTGGATTAGATCCCTGAACAATGCTGCCTGCAGCCACCAGGTGCCATCAGAACACTTGAAAGCATATAGTCTGGGGTTATTTTGGGGCTAGAACGACAGAGGGCAATATTCACACTTGTTAATAAGTGCATTTCTCTGCCTCCTTATTTGTCACAGATTTCCTCTAATAAAAATGTTTTAAAATACTAAGAAATCACACAGAAAGCTGGTATTTTATACTAATATGATATGAAACTGTCTCTAGTGCCACAATGTGTTTTTTTAATTGATGCACACATTGTAGTGACAATGTGTATGTGTTGTGAAGCCTTCAGCATTTTCATAATGAGAAAAACACACTCTGACATCGTATTACCACAGTCACGCACTGTGTGTATCAGAAACTACCCCCAAACTTCACCAACATCCAAAGACGACTAACACTTTTTGAATGTTCTTCAATGTGTTACAGTAGGTATGCCTACAAATAATCACAATTTCAGTGATACTAAACTGTAGGCTGTCCATTATCTCTTCCCGATATCCACGACCACAGACAGACATTATTTTTGATCACGCACACAACCCCGACTCTCTGCTGTCATTAGTACCCGGTAACAACCGGAAGCGCAACAGAATGCTCTGAACAAGACGACTGTGGCAACAAGTTAATCACGCTCTCCTGTGATTTTTTTTGTCCATCTCTGGGAAATACTAAATCGAAAGAAGAAAACACATTTGACTTAGTCAAGTATACACATGTGTCCTTCAATCACCTTACTCGGGAGAAAGCAACATCAAGGCGTGCCTAGCGATTATTGTCTTTACCTGCCTTGGATGAAAAACGAATGGTAAGTATAGGGGATGGGAAAGGATGCTCTAGGGCTTCCCAAAGTTGGGAAATGATTGCGTAATTTAAATAAATCTCTCAAAAATATGTATTTCTACCATCGTGAATGTCTCAGGTGAAAACGGAGTGGGGGCTGTCTCTGTTTTTCAAAAGTGAAGCATTGCAAGGCTGATGGAAAAATATGGGTAAAGAAGATGCCTGGAGGGCCCTGATACAATAATGATCCGTTATTGGTAACATAATATTCCATGATGTGTAACCTATAGCTGACCTATTCAAATAATTATGATAGGCCTTATTATATACTCAGATAATGTAGTTTAGGCTAATCCGTACTATGGGCATTTTGTCATTTTGACAGGGGATTACCAGATTTTACAGATCTGTATTTTATTAATCTTAAAAAAACAGGTTTTAAAGGTAATTATTGTTGGGTGAAATAAGCTCTTTAGCAGATAATACTATGATCCTGCTAGTTATTACAGATTTGTGTGATCAAACCTTATTCTTATAATGTCAATGGATCAAACCCTGGATCAGGCATGAGATATAAGGGGAAAGGGAAAGGGGATACCTAGTCAGTTGTCCTACTGAATGTATTCAGCTGAAATGTGTCTTTCCGCATTTAACCCAACCCCTCTAACCTCTGAAAACATTGTTCTTTCGGCATGTCCAATCTCCCATAGAGAATATAGTTCAACACAAAATATAATGCGCCCTACTGTAGCCTAGTTTAACCTTGTTAGAGCGGATATATGAATCGAATGTTATTGATCACTGTGATCATAATAGTGTCCCGTCTGCTGCTGCAGTATTGTTTCAGCTGACCCATCAATAGTGTTTATAATTGGGTGCCACTTCCAGGTATTCCAACCTGTTAGATTAATGTCAACAGAGTGGCAATAAGGCTAGCGACGTTGGAACAGACGGACAAATAGCCTACTGTAGCCAACACTTCATCACCTGGGACTAGATAGGCTGTAATATGATTATTGCCATATAAAGACTATGCGAATTGAACATATACCAGTAAAGAACGATTCTACTTTATCCCACGAGCAAAACATGTTTGCATGCATTAATCTGCGACATAGGCCTGTCATAACTCTTCCATATACATATAGGCTATACATATACATCTAATCAGTCTGTTTAAAGTCATCACAATGTATAGGTAGGTCTACATTATTTATAGTGTCGCCGACGCGCTAAATGTGTCACACTTCTCTAATCATTCTACAATTTAGCCCATTTTTTTTCTTCAGAAAAATCGAGGCGTGATGCAAGCAGTGGTTGTGGGCGCTTGGCTATAGCCTACTGTCGTGTATGTGAATGGGAAGGGTGGCTTGAGGGTGTTGGTTCTACCAGACTCGCTGGGCAGGGCGGAGAATTTGCTATGAGAGCGCCTTCTCCATGGAAGTAATTGAAGCCTCCAATATGGCGACAGCAGTTGAACCCCCTTCGTACGTCATATCTACCATTGATAAGGTAACTTTTTTGATGCCCTCCTGTATCATCGCATGCGGCCATATTCATATTCATATCCAACATATTAGCCTAATCAAGTCATTCATTTTCGAATGTATCCGTACACCTTGCTCCTTTTCTGTTGTGTGGACATATCTCTATATACTTTCCCTCAGCGCGCCTCTCAGGGTGGACCTTCTTATGGACGAGACGCAGAAATGCATAAACATACAGAAGTCAGTCCGCTAGATGCGTGTCAAGGTTGTGGCAATAGTCAAGCAGATGTAATAAATGTGTCAATTATTGGCTGCCGGTATAAATACGATATTGGTCATGCATTCTCAATACTCATCTGTTTGATTGGTTAAGTTAACATATATGTAAGCTATTTTACCTCAATCACTTAGTGTTGCTTGCTGTTTGGAGCTGATATAGAACGTTGCTTCTGTACCATTTCGTTGGGGTAGTCGGCAAAACAACAATTCCTAGCGCTTTTAAAGTCCTATCTCAACTTTCCTAAATCATATCATACATTTGCCTGCGTGAGTAACCCAGGTCAACATGCATATTTTGTCATGAAATTTAACATGATTTAAAGTTGGCTAAGTGATATACCCCTAAGGCAAGGATGATTTGAATAGTTAGTTAGACTGCATAATTGTGTACACTCTTATGTGAGTAATGCCATAAACGTTAGATTTCTCCCTCTTGGGCATATCTCTTTTGAAATAATGGAGGATAAATCAGTGCCATTCACACGAGTAGACACTCTGGAGGGAGGATATCACGCATTTCTGATAAACCCACTGGCATTTCTGCGTTTAGTCTAGTGCGGTTAACCTTTGAGCACCATGGACAGCAGCACATGCGCGAAAAGTAGGACTACCCGGTAGAATCCGTCAATCAACAGCACTCGTCCACGAAAGAGAGGTCGAGCAAGTAGCCTTAGTTGCTCTGTTAGACTGATTTGGGATTGTATATTTTGATAACAGACTGAGCTACTCAAATTGGACTTTCAATGTGGTTTATGATCGGCTACAGTAGGAAATATGCAGATGCTATGAAATACCTAAATGTTTTTGCCTACACAACAAGCTACTAAAACGTCATAATGCATGGGAATTATGTTTGAAATAATCTATGCTATATCATGTCTATAGCCGTGGGCTACTTCCCTCCCTGGAGGTCACAGTACATTTTTCAAGTAAGAAGACTAAAACACTTTAGCCTGAGTGCCCGTCTCTTGCTAACTCCTTATCAGCAATGACAATTGTCCATGATAATTCCATAATGTGTTGACAAGAGAGAAAAAACATACCAGCACTTAGGCTAAAAAAGCACATTGAGACCAGTAGCTTACCATGGGGTTTCTGTCAACTCCATGTGAAAGAGGATAACCTGATTGAATTAATGAAACATGGAGGGGAAGACTGGGGGTGTAGGTCACTGAGGTCAAGGCCCCTCCTCAGTTTTTGTTGATGAACAGGACAGGGCTAATATGCATGGTGAAAGATAGAGAAAACAAAAGGGGTGTCATTTGAGGTCAGTGAACGATAAAGGAGACAAATGAGTTGCCATTTTTGCTGGCCTCCTCGTGGTCTTGATGTCAAGGCAACAGCTTGCAGATGAAGAAAAATATCTGAAGCACGTTAGCCGCTCATAGTTGTATGGAATAGATACTAGAGGCCTACATGAAACACTGGTTTCAAGTTCTAAGTTTTAATGTCACAGGCACAAGTCCAGTGAAATGCCTTTCTTGTCAGCTCTAAAGCCAGCAGTGCAGTAATCAATAGCAATGTAATATAACAAATAACATAAGGTAGAACAAAAACACACAAGAAATAAGAACACAATAAAGTAAGTAAGCATACTATATACAGGGTCAGTCAGTTCCAGTAGCATATTTACAATGGGCAGGGATAGTGGAGTGATAGAGGTAGATATGTACAGCTGAAGTCAGAAGTTTACATACACCGTAGCCAAATACATTTAAACTCAGTTTTTCACAATTCCTGACATTTAATCCTAGTAAACATTCCCTGTCTTAGGTCAGTTAGGATCACCACTTTATTTTAAGAACCTGAAATGTCAGAATAATAGTAGAGAGAATTATTTATTTCAGCTTTTATTTCTTTCATCACATTCCCAGTGGGTCAGAAGTTTACATTCACTCAATTAGTATTTGGTAGCATTGCCTTTAAATTGTTTAACTTGAGTCAAACATTTTGGATAGCCTTCCTCAAACTTCCCACAAATAAGTTGGGTGAATTTTGGCCCATTCCTCCTGACAGAGCTGGTGTAACTGAGTCAGGTTTGTCGGCCACCTTGCTCGCACATGCTTTTTCAGATCTGCCCACAAATCTTCTATGTGATTGAAGTCAGGGCTTTGTGATGGCCACTCCAATACCTTGACTTTGTTGTCCTTAAGCCATTGGAAGTATGCCAACTTTGGAAGTATGCTTGGGGTCATTGTCCATTTGGAAGACCCATTTGCCACCAAGCTTTAACTGATGTCTTGAGATGTTGCTTCAATATATCCACATAATTTTCCTTCCTCATGAAGCCATCTATTTTGTGAAGTGCACCAGTCCCTCCTGCAGCAAAACACCCCCACAACATGATGCTGCCACCCCCATGCTTCACGGTTGGAATGGTGTTCTTTGGCTTGCAAGCCTCACCTTTTTCCACAAAAAATAACATTAGTTATTATGGGCAAACAGTTCTATTTTTATTTCATCAGACCAGAGGGCATTTCTCCAAAAAGTATGACCTTTGTCCCCATGTGCAATTGCAAACCGTAGTCTGGTATTTTTATGGCGGTTTTGGAGGGAACTTTCAGGTTATGTGTTACGGTGCGTGAATGAGGACCCAAAAGCGAATTAACGTAAACAGAACTTCTTTAATAACAAAACATAGGTAGGCTCAGATGGACCGGCAGATTCCGACAGGACAGGACAAGGTTGCAGCAAACATGACGATAGTCTGGTTCAGGCATGAAAAACACAAACAAGAATCCGACAAAGACAGGAACAAAAACAGAGAGAGATATAGAGGACTAATCAGAGGGAAAAAGGGAACAGGTGGGAAAAGGGGTGACGAGGTAGTTAGGAGGAGACAAGGAACAGCTGGGGGAAAGAGGGGGAGAAAAGGTAACCTAATAACGACCAGCAGAGGGAGACAGGGTGAAGGGAAAGGACAGAAACAAGACACAACATGACAATACATGACATTATGTCGATATAGGACTCGTTTTACTGTGGATATAGATACTTTTGTACCTGTTTCCTCCAGCATCTTCACAAGGTGCTTTGCTGTTGTTCTGTGATTGATTTGCACTTTTCTCACCAAAGTACTTTAATCTGTAGGAGACCGAATGCGTCTCCTTTCTGAGCGGTATGACAGTTACGTGGTCCCGTGGTGTTTATACTTGCATACTATTGTTTGTACAGATAAATGTGGTACCTTCAGGTGTTTGGAAATTGCTCCCAAAGATGAACCAGACTTGTGGAGGTCTACAATTTCTTCTGGGGTCTTGGCAGATTTATTTTGATTTTCCCATGATGGCAGGCAAAGAGGCACTGAGTTTGAAGGCAGGCCTTGAAAAACAAGCTGTTTAAAGGCACAGTCAACTTAGTGTATGTATACCTCTGACCCACTGTCTGTAAACAATTGTTGGAAACATTACTTGTGTTATGCATAAGTAGATGTCCTAACCCGACTTTCCAAAACTATAGTTTGTTAACAAGAAATGTGTGGAGTGGTTAAAAAACAAGTTTTAATGACTCCAACCTATGTGTATGTAAACTTCCAACTTCAACTGTAGGGGTAAGGGGTAAGGTGACTAGACTAAATGATAAACAGAGTAGCAGCAGTGTATATGTTGATTGTATGTGAGTGCGTGTGTGTAGAGTCAGTATAAATGTACGTGCATGTTATGTGTATGTGAGCAAATGATGGAGTGAGTGTTTGTGTGAGTTAGAGTGTCAGTGTGCATGAGTGTATTGGGCCCTGTGAGTGTACATAGACTGCAAAAATACAAATAAAATACAAGGATCAACTCAGAGAGTCTGTGTAGCCATTTTGTTAGCTATTTAGCAGTTTTATGGCTTGGGGTTAGAAGCTGTTCAGTAACCTTTTGGTGTCAGACTTGATGCACCGGTACCGCTTGCCATACGGAAGCAGAGTCTATGGGTTGGGTGGCTGGAGTCTTTATTGACTTTCCGGGCCTTCTTTTCACACTGCCTGATTTGGAGGTGCTGGATTTTGATATTTGGTATTTTATTAGAATCCCAATTAGCTGATAGCAGGGAGCACGGCCCCTGATGTCCTGGGCTGTCTGCATCACCATCTGTAGTGCCATGCAATCTAGGGAGGTGCTATCCTGTAGACCATTATCAGCTCCTTTGTCTTACTGACGTTGAGGGAGAGGTTGTTGTCCTAGCACCACATTGCCAGGTCACTGACCTCCTCCCTGTAGGCTGTCTCATCATCGCCGGTGATCAGGCCTATCACCGTCGCGTTGTCAGCAAACTTTTAACCTTTTTTATTTAACCTTTATTTAACTAGGCAAGTCAGTTAAGAACAACTTATTATTTACAATGACAGCCTACCCCAGCCAAACCCTAACCCGGAAGATGCTGGGTCATTTGTGTTCCGCCCTATGGGACACCCAATCACGGCCGGTTGTGATACAGCCTGGAATCAAACCAGGGTTTGTAGTGATGCCTCTAGCACTGAGATGCAGTACATTAGACATCTGCACCACTCGGGAGCCCTACTTGAGGATGGTGTTGGAGTCGTGCGTGGCCACGTAGTCATGGGTGAACAGGGAGTACAGGAGAGGACAAAGCACACACCTCTGTGGGGCCCCCGTGTTGAGGGTCAGAACGGCGGAGATGATGTTGCCTATGGAGTTGATGTGTGCCATAACCAGCCTCTCAAAACACTTCATGATTACAGATGTGAGTGCTACAGAGCGGTAGACATTGTGGCATGAAGCCTTATCGTTCTTGGGAACTCGAATGATGGTGGCCATCTGTTTATGCTGCCTATGTTTGGTTGCCAGTCGCTTCAGTATTTATTTTGGCTCACATATTAAGTCTAATCACTAGTCAGTATTTACAGTATGTCAATAAACATAGATTCGAGGAGTTAACCCAGGACATAGCCTACCCAACATAAATTCTTCAACCACTGCCAACAGTCACCATGTTTTCGCTGGATACAGTTTGGCCACACACCTGCGGTCACATCTGACTGTAAGATACGTTTGACTGAATCCCTTCTAGTTGACATCTTGTATCAAGTCTATTATCTGTTTATTATCTTAATGCACATTGAGTTTGATGTACCAAGGTTATAGGCATAATGACCTTACGTTATATTGTGTTGAATGAGTTGTCGTGTTATATGGAGATACTGTAGCGTACAGTATGAATGATTGTGCCGTTTTTTTTGTTGTTGTCTTGTAGTTGGATTGTGACCAAACGTGATGACATTGAATCAACGTTGTTTCCACATCACTTCAACCAAAACATTCAATGTGATGACATTGAATCAACGTGGAAAACTGATTGGATTTGTAAAAAAGTGATCAACGTAAAAAAAGATTTCAGGAATGTTTGTCTTTTTTTTCCCACCCAACTTTGAACCTAAAACCAATTACATGGTGAAGGTGTGTGTTGATCTTTACGTTGAAGTCATGTTAATTGACAACTCAATCAAAGACAAATCAAAACTAGACGTTCAACTGATGTCTGGGCCCAGTGGGAAAACTCTAAAAGGTTTAAAGACACTTAACATAAAAAGACTCTAAACTAATAGAAAATATTGGCTATACTACATAGATTAGTCATTCATCCGTGTTTTAACGTGACATTTATATGTTTATAGCCAACAGTATAAAATATTTTATTCTGAATTATTGGTTCTATTATTCAGAATGCAGGTGTCAGCTCTTCATTGTACTATTTTCATGACTGCTTCTACTTGTGTATGTGCTCTGCTCCTTCCGTGCCTGCACTCATACCTGTGAAGGCAACTATAAAGGTTGCCTTTTGTCTTCGGAGTCAACATGTCAGATGCATTAAGGAGGAATTCTAGATAAGCTACTGTAGCTGAATTTGATACACAGCTCCAACTGGCCAATTCTGTACAGATAAACTAAGCCATTTCCTAATGACTTCTTCCATTTAATGAAGGGAAATTAGATGTGGCTTCTAGCCATTAAAGGGAATAGAAGATGTGTGAGTAGTATAGAGTACTAATGCTGATGACACGCACTTATGAGAACGTTCCGAATTCAGGTTCATATGAATTAGCATTTGTGTGTAGCTGGCTGAAAAGTCAAACTAGTCAACCACAGATGTGCTATTAAGGTATTTATATTATAGTGTATTATGCTGCCTTAGGCAGGATTTGCTATTCTGTTATATGTAACAAATCATTCATATTCATAACCCACAACCTAAATATGGGGTGATATAACCTAATGCCATAGCAGAGCACAAATATACCTCAAACAGAGGTTACAACGACTACATCCGTTTCACTAAATTCCTCAATGGGGTTTTACCATGTTGACATATTGATGTGATTTCTATTCAATCCAATCCAGCATTGACCAATGTGTTAGTGATTGATTTCTTGGATCTGTCAAGACAAACAATGGACTTATTTTATGACACTATTGCACTATAAAGCCTATGACATAGAAGATAAAGCTGAGGCCTCTCCACAGCGGGACAGATGCAGAGGGGAGCCCTAGTAAAAGGGATTCTCGATATTGCCCTTGCAGTGTCCCTGTGCATCATCTTACTACTCTCTGAGCCTATTTGGAACATCTGCCTCTCCCTATGTAATTTCTTTACTCATTTTAAGGTGGAAACTCTGGGCTCGGAACGAAACCATGCCTTTTAGCTGTTGTCGGTAGGATTGGCTCTGGAGCAGAGAGTAATGGGTTAAACTAGAAGCCTGTATTATATGGCAAGTCTGATTTCATTATTGCCAGGTAGTTGCTGTGGATTAAAGAGCGAAGTCAGGTCTCCCTAGGCTGATAATGGATTGCTACTTGTCCTCTGTGGGATCCACAGGCAGATCTCCCTCCACTCATGGGCTTGTTTTTTTTTTTTAAGTAAAGTAATAGGTGTGAAGAATAGACTGTAAAGTACCTCGTATTGATTGTTATACTGCCAAAGAGATGCGGTATGGAAAGCATTTCTGTTTCCCTTTGTCACTGGTATCCGTGTGACATTGGATGATTGTGAGTGTAAAATTAGAAGAATATTGTCCAAGTCACTGTGTTCTGCACTCATACAGGTTGCACATTTCCTTCAGTAGAAATGTTTTGGAGGTTTTATGTAGTTTTTTGGATATCCATGCCTCAGGAGTTGATACAGAGTCACTACACTTGCCTCTAACTGGAGCTTCTCCCTCTTGTTTCTCCAGTCCTTTCTATTGAAGGAGGCTAGCCGGTCACTCTGAATGTGCAGGATGAAAAGATGGCACAGCTGCTTGTACCTCCAGGACCAGACAGCTTCCGGCTGTTTTGTCGTGAGTCCCTTGATGCCATCGAGAGGCGGATCGCTGAGGAGAACGCCAAGAAACCCAAGGGGAAGCCCAATGACGATGGCGACAACGGACCCAAGCCCAGCAGTGACCTGGAGGCAGGCAAATCACTGCCACTCATATACGGGGACATTCCCAAAGGATTGGTGTCCACACCACTGGAGGACCTGGACACCTTCTACAGCAACCAGAAAGTGAGTTGGATCGGTCTTCACAAAGAGCTGGGCTTTGAAACCAAAGAAGGGGGTGTTTGAAGGAGTTGTGAAGGGTTATGGCAGTCTTGGAAAGCATAGACACACAGTTGTCTGTAATGTTGCATAACGGATGTAGTAGCTTATGTTTTTTGGATACCGTATTCCTCAACTTTGGATCTGCATAATATTTTGAGCAGAGGGTTTATGTTGATGCATACTCCTGTCTATCCAGTCATGTGTACAGTGTACAGTGCTGTGAGAGATCTCTGGGTCGGGCACTGTGATACTGTGACACCCAGAGTTGTCGTAGCACAGGCTTTCTCTGTTTTCAGATCCAGGTTCAGTTGTTATTGTGTAGGTCAGGTGATGGAGCACGCTGTCATCCAACCAGAGGATTTGTATTCAAGGTGACAGGAAAGCAAGGATCGATAGGGATACCATCTGACAATTTCAGGGAAGACATTTTACCACACCACAGAGTAGGGCAATATGGCCAAAATATCATATCCCGATATAGGTCTTTTCATATCCCGATAACGATACATATCACGATATACACATTTTCTGTAAATTCAATGAATAAATAGTTTATATAAAATGACCACATGTACAGGCCTATTTCTTATTACATTTTAAATTATACTCAAAAAATAAAAGGTATTTGCATTTGGTACCTTGGGTCGAGTGTTAGCACCAACTCACGAAACCCCCGTTTCCCAACCGTATAACTTGGGGCCATGTCTTTGCAGATGTAAGTTGTAACGGCAGCTGTTCTCTCCTTCCATCTTCCTGATTCTTTGCCATGTGGTGTGCCGCGGGCAAAGCCTCTTGCAACGTCTGAGTCGGGGGTTTGTTTTGAGCACTCGACTACTTTTTGGGGTCTCATCCGTAGACACTCTCCATACTGTTTCACATGATTCTTGCGTAGGTGGTAAAAGAGGTTAGTGGTGTTTGAGCCTCTTTTCGGGACCGGCCTGCGGCATATTTTGCAGAGGGCTTTTTTTCTGGTATATTTTGCAGAGGGAGGTTTTCTGGTCTGTGTCAGACTTTTCGTACCCAAACCACGTCCATGCGACCGACATAACCCCTCTTTTAGGTACAGTCTCCGTGCTCTGTGTCACGTTCTCCTCCATGTTTGTTTGTGTTGTAAATTTCCTTCCACGTGGCACGTGTGGAGAATGCAAAGCGACGTCCAGTTAACGGAAAATATTGCCGTAAAGAGTGTGATTTGCGACCCAATTAAATAAATGATAGAGCATAATATGAAACGATAGACGTTTATATATCGATATATATATATATATATATACATATCGCCCAGGCCTACCACAGAGTATCACTGTGCTCTCTACCACAGAGTATCACTGTGCTCTCTACCACAGAGTATCACTGTGCTCTCTACCACAGAGTATCACTGTGCTCTCTACCACAGAGTATCACTGTGCTCTCTACCACAGAGTATCACTGTGCTCTCTACCACAGAGTATCACTGTGCTCTCTACCACAGAGTATCACTGTGCTCTCTACCACAGAGTATCACTGTGCTCTCTACCACAGAGTATCACTGTGCTCTCTACCACAGAGTATCACTGTGCTCTCTACCACAGAGTATCACTTCTCAAAGAGAAAAATGTATAATTCACATATTTTTGTTTAGTGAATAGTTCATTTCCATCACTCCTAACTGACCAGGAATATGTGTTAACAGTCTCATGGGGTCTCTCTCTCTCTCTCTCTCTCTCTCTCTCGCTCTCTCACACAGACCTTTATAGTATTGAACCGAGGGAAGGCCATCTTCCGCTTCAACGCCACTCCTGCCTTGTATGTCTTAAGCCCCTTCAACCCTCTTAGAAGAATATCAATTAAGGTTTTGGTTCACTCATATCCTTTCATTGCCATTTTTTTTCTCATTTTTTTTTTATAGGTCAAATTAAATCTATATCCTATATCCCATGTCTTTATCCTAGTAATTAGTGCAATATAGTGATTTGTGTACTGATATGTGGTCACCTGATACGTTCTATGGCCGATGTCAGGCGTTGTATCGTATGTCATGTGTAAGCAACATTGAATTAACCCGTCTGGACAGTTCAGTTTCCTTGACAACTGCCTCCACATTGTTCAGCATGGTAATCATGTTCACCATCCTTACCAACTGTGCGTTTATGACCCTGAGTCAGCCCCCGGACTGGGCAAAGAATATAGAGTAAGTCATCCTCTTACCCCCAAAAATCTACATGCATCCACAATACACATCCACAATGATCTATGTCGACTAACCAGTCCCCTTTTGTTTCCAACAGGTACACATTCACTGGAATTTATACATTTGAGTCTCTTATAAAAATATTGGCAAGGGGCTTCTGTGTCGGGAAGTTCACCTTTCTTCGAGACCCATGGAACTGGTTGGATTTCTGTGTCATTGTCATGGCGTAAGTATTCACACGCTTTCCTGTTATGAGCTGAAACAGGAGACTGTATCCTGCATGCCTAGCTGTATGATGTAACTAGTGGCAACACTATGCACTAATGTTCAGTCTGTAAAGTTCTCACGACAAACCCACTTCTACACTACAAGTCATTTTGCCTATTTCTACTAACAGCTACCTGACTTCACTACCATTTGTTTTTGCTGCTTGAGGCAGAGGAGTTACAAGTATTGGGTAACTGACCATGTAGTTTAGTACATTGATTCTGTTTGTTGTTCAGGGGCAACAAGTCCCCTTAGTTTATTCTTTGTGTTGCTAGTGTATTAATTGTTGGAGACAACAGTTGTTTTGCAATACTGTTTTGGAATGGTTGCACGTCTTTGTAAGTACAAATACCATGCAGACATGAGGAATATCGAGGCACTTCTCAGTCTAACCTTAGCTTGGCTAGTGTCCTTCCTCAGACTCCTCACACCTATTGTCTATCCCACCATGTAATGGTGTTTGAGGGGTTTAGGGACGTTGCCGCGTGACATGAATGTATTTTCTCCTGAACTACACAAGCTCTATTGTAATTGTGAATTTTCCTGCAGGTATGTAACAGAGTTTGTAAAAACTAGGCAATGTTTCAACTCTTCGCACTTTCAGAGTACTGAGAGCTTTGAAAACTATTTCAGTTATCCCAGGTTAGGAGTGCCTGCTGCCAGCTGTCAGCCAGCCCCTTCCTTGTGTGATGTTTCCTCCGACTGCTCTTTGTTGTCCTGTCATGGCGTCTGTGTGCGACTTCCCTTTTATTACAGATATGTCACATCGTTTGTGGACCTGGGCAACGTGTCAGCACTGAGAACGTTCAGGGTTCTCCGAGCACTGAAAACGATATCGGTCATCCCAGGTGAGAGCCAGGTTAAGGGACAAGGTTTCGGGGCCAAAGGGTTACTACACCTTTACACTTTTCTTTAGGTTTGCCTCTCATGCTGTCAGTAAAAGCAGAAATCTGAAGCAGTTCATTTAAAATGGAAAAGGATTTCTTGCTTTTAGACTATTTTATTTATTGATTTGTTCCTTTTTATTGAACAGCCTTGGGTGTCTAGTCGATTTTGTTTGCATGAGACTTTGTTGTGTTTGTGGTGCTGTCCAGCTCTTCTCTCCTTCCTTCGCTGTTTGGGATGGTTGCTTGTCAGTGTTCTCCCTGACTGGTGTTTGTCTTCATTCAACTGTTCCTGTTCAGTGAAGACAGACTGTGTTTTGGTCTGGTAAGGGTGGGTCATATGTCAGAGCTGATTGTGACATATGCCCCTTCCTCACAGACATGCATGCTTTTGTTATTATACTCTACGACACATTTTCTGATCCAAACTCTTGGTAGGGTGTATAACACACAGGTATAATATCTACTACAACAAATGTCAATTTGTGGCCAGAACTGCCTGGCCATTAGAACAACTATGCTCCTCAGCTTATTTGTTTACTTAATCAACCGTACAGCAACCAGGGACTTAATTTGAAGCAACATTGTGTGCTATAAACATATTACCGGGATTTGGATCTTAGTCAGAAAATATGATGTGCTTATCATGGCTCATATAATTCTAGTGGAGAAAATAACGTTATATAACAGATTAAACATTCTTATGGTGTAAGACCACCAATTGAGACAGTAGAATGTGTCACTGCACTGCCAGCGTACCATTCTTTGACAATTGAGGAGCTTCTTTCAAAAACGCTATATATCCATTTTGTTGGTAAATGTGCTTTTATTAAGAACGTATGACAGAGGTTGGTGTGTTTTTTTCACTATCTAATCATGGCATGGGGTTGTTCGATGACAGACATGTATTTTTTTTAAAAAATCTATCGCTTGATGATTTCATTTTAGAGAGACAAATAATCATGTTTTTTTGCAAAACGCTATACACTGAGTGTAAAAAACATTAAGGACACCTGCTCTTTCCATGACATAGACTGACCAGGTGAACCCAAGTGAAAGCTATGATCCCTTATTGATGTCTCTTGTTAAATCCACTTCAATCAGTGTAGATGAAGGGGAGGAGACAGGTTAAAGAAGGATTTTTAAGCCTTGAAACAATTGAGACATGGATTGTGTATGGGTGCCATTCAGAGGGTGAATGGGCAAGGCACAAGATTTAAGTGCCTTTGAACAGAGTATGGTAGTAGGTGCCAGGTGCACCGATTTGTGTCAAGAACTGCAAAGCTGCTGCGTTTTTCACGCTCAACAGTTTCCTGTGTATATCAACAATGCTCCACCGCCCAAGGGACATCCAGCCAACTTGACACAACTTTGGGAAGCAATGGAGTCAACAAGGGCCAGCATCCCTGTGGAACGCTTTTGACACCTTGTAGAGTCCATGCCCCGACGAATTGAGGCTGTTCTGAGGGCAAAAAGGGAGAGAGGGGGTGCAACTCAATATTAAGAAGGTGTCCTTAATGTTTTGTACACTCAGTGTATGTCCGCCTCCCTCTCAGAGAAACAAGTAGAACTGCTAGGATTTTTACACAGTCCAAAGTAACAAATAACATGTTTTTTAAATGAAGGACTGTACAAGTGATACATTTGTGACATCAATATAAAACAAATCAATACAGTCATACAACATCTGCATGTAAATCATTGACATGTAATATTTTAGCTATTTATCCAGAGAGACTCACACTTAGGTAATTGATCTTAAGATAGCTAGGTGACACTACCGCATACAGTCAAATACACTGTATACAAACGTTCCATTCCAGCTAAACAACGGAAATATAGCGTTTAGGAAAAAATAAAACACATTTTAACACACATCTAGAAATCTATGAATAAAAAAAATCTGAGAACAGTCATATTTTACACACATATTAAGCAATCATTTCTAGTGAGAAAAAAAACACAAAATGAAAAATGTGTGGATTTTGCGTTTTGGAAATAAACTCTTTTGGACACCTCCACACGGTTTGTTTTTAAACATATGAGCAACGGAGATGACGTTTCATGCTGTGATGTTCACATTGTATACAAATGACACTTCTTCTTTGCATACACTGTATAAGACTCCTATGCGAATAACAGTGAGGTTCTGTCGTGTCCTGCAGGCCTCAAGACCATTGTGGGAGCGCTGATCCAGTCAGTGAAGAAACTGTCAGACGTGATGATCCTCACTGTATTCTGCCTAAGTGTCTTTGCCCTAGTAGGGCTGCAGCTGTTTATGGGCAATTTGAGAAACAAATGTTTAAGGATCCGTCCTAACTCAACCAACCTCTTGAATGATACGTTGGACTTTAATGGGAAGGAGTATAATGATGGGGACTTTAACGAGACCGTCCCGTTCAACTGGACCAATTACACTAATAATCCTGGTAAGCATGTTTCTTTGGCTTTAGACAGTCATTGGAGGGTGAACGCCATGCTAGTAACCCCCTGACCACAGTGAGTGAGTCACAGCTCATTGCTAATAGCCAAACAAGCAGCCCCGGCTGAAGAGCGTAATGTAAAATGACAGGAATGGCTGAGAGTGGTTTGTAAGAGCTTCTGGTGGGAAGTAGTGTGGCTGTTCATCATAACACTGCCGGTTTGTGGATGATACTAGTGGCATGTTTAGCTTGTCAACACGGAGCGCTTTGAGTCACCTCCCAAATGGGGAAAATGGCACCTGGATGGCCATGACACTAGAACCTGGGCAGCCATGGGGTCAAAGGGGAGACAATAGATAAGAGAAAAGGAAAGGGCTTTTCAGGACTAAATCTTTGAACTGTTCACTAGTTACAATGCTGTGATGATGGAGGTGAGAATGAAAATCATTTCTCTTTTTTGCAGTTGACGAAAGATTGATTTGTCTCTTTTTCCTGTAGATAATTATTACTTCCTCCCAGGTAAAAGGGATGCTTTGCTTTGTGGAAATGGCAGTGGTGCTGGGTAAGATTGAGCCCACATTACTACCTTTGTGTCTGATTGTCAGGATGCACTATTGATTGTGCTTGCGTTTGTTTGTGTGTGTGCGTGTGCGTACCTGCGTGCGGTCGTGTATGTCTTTGTGCGTTAACATCAAAATAGACTTCACAGGATATTGGGAATGCAGTGATGGTGATTCTGATTCTGTTTGAGTTTCCCAGGCTTGTTGTTTGTTGTAGGCTGTGTCCAGAGGGATTCTGGTGCGTCAAAGCGGGCCGGAACCCAGACTTCGGCTACACCAGCTTTGACACGTTCAGCTGGGCCTTCCTGTCTCTGTTCAGACTGATGACTCAGGACTACTGGGAGAACCTCTACCAGCAGGTCTGTCTCATAGAGATGTACTAGAGAGCTCATCTCCTGTCTTTGCATTGGCCGCTTTTTGTGACAGCTTGGCAAGTGCCATTGAGGGCTATCTCCATTTTAAAGTAGTCCATGTCTTCCTCGTTTACTTCTATGAGTGTATTGGTAGTTTGTACATAGATTGAATAGGTGCATACCACTTACTGTGCTGGAGTGTATCATCGTTAACCCATAGCAAGTCCACCATGTTGACTACTTCAAAATGGTGAAAGCTCTCATTGGAAGCCTGGTGGAACCAGCCTGATTGCCATCCCTTACAGAATTGTGAAGCCAGCGATCAGGCTGGTTCCTCAAGCCTACCTCAAGGGGCGCTACCCTTGCCAAAAAAGGCTTTGGGCCAAGTGCGCCCTCTATCCCAACTCTATGGTCTGTCTGCATTATGACGTGATACTGGGGGCTTTTTTACAGGCAAAAGGACTGCTAGTGTTGTCATTGCATTGGACAGACCCATTTGTGCCAGCTTCTGTGCTCAGTGGAGATCCCTGTGTTCCTGTGCTTCTGACTGCACCTGTGAGGAACACTATGGGCTCTAATTTTGTCTGGTGTTAAACCAACGCCCAGGGCAATTGTCAAATGCATGCTTGTTTGCAATTTCAACCTGTTAAATCCGGGCACTCTTCTATTTTCAAACCATATGCCAGGATTGGTCATTTACTTGTCTTAAATTAGCTTGCATGTGCTAAGATTGGAGGGTTGGCATTATCTAAGGTGTGTCCTTAAAAACGTGGGCCAAAGTGCCAATTTCAGTATGCGCTGCTTGGGATATTTAAGACCAACCGAATACTGGACTTTTAACAATGGATTTTAACAATGGAAGCAAAGCCTATCCATGTGCACATGGCGCAAGTGAGATGAGCTTTTTGTGCCTGTAAACCTCGTATTTAGAAATGTGAAAAACAAATGTTTTTTCCCCATTTAGTTTAATTTCATTAAAAACCAAGCATACCCAGTAAAATTGCAAGAGTTAATTCAACTCATATGGAGTCGAATTTAACAACATTTTGGTGTTTATATGGTCCAACCCCCATTTTGTCTTAAAACTACTCTGATCATGGTGTTGATATTGCTGGAGTTAACACGACACTAAATGAATTGACAATCAACTCCAGCAGAGTACATTTCTCTTTCGGTTGACTTCCTTTAAGTAATAAGGGTGTAAAGCCTTATTTGAATATTTCTTAATGTGTCACATTATGGTAGTTTGCAATATAATATTCAATCTCTGTTAGGTCCAATTTGGAGGAATATATCCGGCACTTTTACATCACCCCTAACTTGCATTTAGAACACCTGTCAGAGTAGGGAAGAGAATACAGTGCATGGAGACTACCAACATCAAACTGGAACAACTATCTCACTAACAGCTGCTATGAATCCAACCACTTACAGATTGGATTAGTTTAGAAAAATGTACGTTTCTGATCTTATCTTAGTGTAGCATCAGATTTTTTAAAAACAATCAATGTACATGTGAAAACACAGGGTTTGGGTCGTGAGACCGCTTTGAAATGAATCTTCATCACCAAAGCTTTCACAGCAAAACAGTGAGTGGACATCCACATTTTATCTATGTAGGCTAATACATTGTTTTCGCCGGCTCCTGTTATTATTTTGGAAGTGCATAAAAAAACTCTCCATCTAGGTTGTATGCCCATAATGGAGCAAAAGATTAGATAATCCGGGGACACTCATATTTAGAAACATTTAAGTTGTTTTTTTCCGTTTAGTTAAAAAAAAAAAAAGCGTACCATACTATAACGAAAGCTGCTTCAACAGCAAAGCGTCTGGTGTCTTTATAATTCCCGAGCAGCCTATCCATAAAAGGATTCTAGTCACGAGGCTTTTGTATTATTCACAATTCCCATCGGCATACCTGCAGTGCTCCATTCGGCTTGTATCCATCCCCGTTGTCCGGTTACCAGATACGTAACCAACCTCTTGTCCGGTTACCAGATACGTAACCAACCTCTTGTCCGGTTACCAGATACGTAACCAGCCTCTTGTCCGGTTACCAGATACGTAACCAGCCTCTTGTCCGGTTACCAGATACGTAACCAACCTCTTGTCCTGTTACCAGATACGTAACCAGCCTCTTGTCCGGTTACCAGATACGTAACCAGCCTCTTGTCCGGTTACTAGATACGTAACCAGCCTCTTGTCCGGTTACCAGATACGTAACCAGCCTCTTGTCCGGTTACCAGATACGTAACTAGCCTCTTGTCCGGTTACCAGATACGTAACCAGCCTCTTGTCCGGTTACCAGATACGTAACCAGCCTCTTGTCCGGTTACCAGATACGTAACTAGCCTCTTGTCCGGTTACCAGATACGTAACCAGCCTCTTGTCCGGTTACCAGATACGTAACCAGCCTCTTGTCCGGTTACTAGATACGTAACCAGCCTCTTGTCCGGTTACCAGATACGTAACCAGCCTCTTGTCCGGTTACCAGATACGTAACCAGCCTCTTGTCCGGTTACCAGATACGTAACCAGCCTCTTGTCCGATTACCAGATACGTAACTAGCCTCTTGTCCGGTTACCAGATACGTAACCAGCCTCTTGTCCGGTTACCAGATACGTAACCAGCCTCTTGTCCGGTTACCAGATACGTAACCAGCCTCTTGTCCGGTTACCAGATACGTAACCAACCTCTTGTCCTTGTTATAATGGCAGGCTACATAATGACTAGGCTACATCTTGCTTATTGAGAACGTGCCTCGCACATACAACACAATTTACAGGAGCGGAAAGGCCTATACTCATTGAAGCCAACTACAACAATGTTGACCGTCAACACCAACCATATTGAGCAACCACTGGATGTTTAATTATTATTTTTTTACTGTTGCTATCCCTTGTTACTGTAACCTATGCTATTTTAAAAAACATTCCGGAATATTCCGTGTCCTCAGCCGAATTGGAGTTGATAACAACACAAAGACCTGCAGAACTTGAGACAAAAGCATGCAGTAATAAGCCGTGGAACACCTTGATTGGCCAGTGAGTGCCCAAGCCCTCGTCACACCTACACCACCGCCAGCAATTGCGCTCAAAATAACGACTGTGAAAACAGCAACAATATTTCTGACACACCCCTGGACATATAACACTACCATCTGTGCTTAGATTTACCAATGCGTTAGGTTTGTTAAAATAGATCCTGGACCTAGTTTGTGACATGTTTAACTTGATGGGTACATGTTCTCTTGAAAACACAAAGACAGGCATCATTTGCTGTGTGATGAAAATGAGTACATTCTCCCATTACAAAACAGAAATCAAAAAGAAGATTGCTAGTCGCCTGTTCAAACAACCTCCTAATGGAGTGCAGGTGCATTTCTGCTCGAGGAAACAGAGATCTGTCGCATCATGACTAAAGCAAAGACACCATGTCTTTTCGAATGCATTGTTGTCCCTTGAATAGAGAGATCAGCGAAGCATTCTGAGCAAATAATACAGAACAATACACCAGATCAGGTGTGCAATGTCACAGGGTTCATGTGCATGTTCCAAATGGCTTGTTACGTGAGCAGACATTTTATGCATGTTTTATCATGGTCCTTTTAGTGTTCCACTAGCATCCTCTCAATGGAGATATTTTATCCGGGCTGTAATACGAACGACTGGCGATTTACTTGGGAGATATGTTCGAAGAGGTTGTAAGAAATGTGTCACAAGAGGTGTTCCTCTTCCAGACCCTGCGGGCTGCTGGGAAGCCGTATATGATCTTCTTTGTGCTGGTCATCTTCCTGGGCTCCTTCTACCTGATCAACCTGATCCTGGCGGTGGTTGCCATGGCGTACGACGAGCAGAACCAGGCCACCATGGAGGAGGCTCAGAAGAAGGAGGAGGAGTTCCAGGCCATGCTGGAGCAGCTGAGAAGACAGCAGGAGGATGCACAGGTACAGGATATCCCCCCATTTCAACTCTAATATGCCAAACATTACAGCACACTCATTAATTACAACAACCATGGAATTCCTTTAATAGTCATTTCCATTGCTGGTGATGTATGAAGAGTTTCATTCCTAAACGCTATATATCCATTATCAGAAATGTAGGTACAACCTTTTGTTTTTTAAAGAAATGGTGAAAGAGATGGGTGTGTTTTTTCCACTATCTAATTGTTTAGTGACAGACATGTATTTGTTTAAAATCTATCGCTTGATGGTTTCATTTCAGAGAGACAAATAATCAAGGTTTTTTTTGTTGCAAAAATGCTAGATATCTGCCTCATTCTCAGAGAAATAAGTAGCACTGATAGGTTTTACACAGTCAAATATAACAACTAATGGCATTTTTAATAGAGCTGTACAAATTACACATCTGTGACATTAATATTTTAAAACAAATGTTGCAAACATCCAGAGCAACTTACAATACATGCATTCCTCTTAAGATAGCTTGGTTAAACAACCACATATTACAGTCAAATATAGAGGATACGAACATTCCATTCCAGCTAAACAATGGATATACACTGAGTGTACAAAACATGATTTCCATGACATAGGTGAATACAGATGAAAGCTATGATCCTTTATTGATTTGTTTCACTTGTTAAATCCACTTCAATCAGTGTAGATGAAGGGGAGGAGACCGGTTAAAGAAGGATCTTTCAGCCTTGACACAATTGAGACATGGATTTTGTATCTGTGCCATTCAGAGGGTGAATGGGCAAGGCAAAATATTTACAGTATGTGCCTTTGAACGGGGTATGGTTTGTATCAAGAACTGCAACGCTGCTGAGTTTTTCATGCTCAGCAGTTTTACACACATATGAAGGCACCCATAAACAATAATTTCTCGTGAAAAAACACAAATGTGAAAAAATAATGGATATAGCATTTTGGAAATATACTCTTCATATTCTTATTTATCTTAAACGGAAAATGGCCAAGATTTTTTAAAGAATTCAGATAACAAATGTTCAAAGGTATTCAAAGGTAAATGTATTTTAATCTAAATTTAGAAGGCATTTAATAGCCCATTGTGTCTATTTCTCACGTGTTTCCCCTGACGGCCATAGCTTAGGTGTGTTGATTGGTTTACAGGCGGCGGCAACGGTGATGGCGGCTGAGAGTGGGGAGTTCAGTGAGAGAGGGGACCTCACTGAGTCCTCCTCAGAGGCCTCCAAACTCAGCTCCAAGAGCGCCAAAGAGAGGCGCAACAGGCGCAAGAAGAGGAAGCAGAGGGAGGAGGAGGAGAGAGAGGAAAATGACAAGTGTCACAGGTCTGAGTCCGAAAGCAGTATGAAAAAGAGTCACTTCCGCTTCTCCATGGATGCCTCTAACCTGCACAACTATGACATGAGCTGTTCAACACCATACCAGGTCAGGATAATTTAACATACTGCTTTACCCTACCTTTACCTTTGGCTGTCAAAAGCATGTGTGTTCGCTGTATTGGTGAATTGTTGTGCATGCGACACACTCCTTAGTGAATCTATTCATCTCATCATCATTATTATTTTCGGCATTATCAATATCAACGCTACCCTATCATCTCCATTTTCAGCAGCACCGTCATCTTTCAATTGTATTATCATCGTAATCATTATCCTCCTCATCAGCATCCTCCTCATCAGCATCCTCCTCAGCAGAGGCAACAGGATTGTGCTTGTCGTCATTTTCATCATTATCCCCTTCATCGTGCTCTTGCACATTTCCTTGTATATTATCCCTGAGGTCGTCTTCTAGATCAGGTATTCCCAAACTGGGGTATGCACAATGTCGTCGGGGGTATGCCAAATAAATAAAAATAAATTCTTCTTCACATTTTCAAACAGTACATTTATATTTTCCAACAGGGCTATACATTTTGAGTTTTTTTTCCCGCCTGAGTACCCTCATTTCACTGCCAAAAATAAAATTAAACCATCTACTGTTCAGCGAAATAACAACACAATGTCAAATACAGGTAGCCTAGTCAAATAATGAACATCCAATCACATTAACCGTTACTCTCTCGCGGGAAACCTTCACTCTTGCGCAGACATTTAGAAACGAAACATGACAATTTGAAAAATAAGCCACGGGAATTTTTTTAAGCAAGAATAAAAACATCTTTAGAGTAGTAAGACGTATAAAAGCAACAGATACCATTAAGAAGAATGGGCTAGAAGCGTCTTATATGGTGAGCTACTTAGTGGCTAGGACAGGCAGGCCCCATACTATTGTGGAGGACTTAATTCTTCCTGCTGCCATGGATATGGCTGGTACAATGCTGGGGGGAAAGGCCAAAAAAACTATACAGACAATGCTTCCATTAAACACCACTGTTTCAACGACGTATCAGTGACATGGCAGGAGATGTTTTGAAACTATTTCTGCTTCGCATACAAGCCAGTGAATTCTATGCATTACAGCTGGATGAGTCAACAGGGCCTGGCACAGCTCCTGCTATATGTCTAATACATTAATGGGGGGTCAATTAAGGAAGACTTCCTCTTCTGCTAACCACTGGAAACCAGGACAACAGGAGAGGATATTTTGAAAGTACTGGACAGCTTTGTGACATTAAATGGACATTGGTGGTCAAGATGTGTTGGTATCTGTACTGATGACGCAAAAGCCATGACAGGGAGACATAGTGGAGTGGTAACGCACGTGCAAGCAGTTGCTCCCGAGGCCACTTGGGTACACTGCAGCATCCACCGAGAGGCTCTTGCTGCCAAGGGAATGCCTGACAGCTTGAAAGATGTTTTGGGCACTACAGTGAAAATGGTTGACCCTTTTTAATCAAGGCCCCTGAACTCTCGTGTATTTTCTGCTTATGCAATGTAGAGCTTTTACAACATACAGAGGTACGCTGGTTATCAAGGGGCAAAGTATTGACACGTTTTTTGGAATTGAGAGATGAGCTTAAAGTTTTCTTTACTGACCATAATTTTCACTTGTCTGACCGCTTGCATGATGACGAGTTTCTCACACGACTGGCCTACCTGGATGATGTTTTTTCTCGCCTGAATGATCTGAATCAGGGATTACAGGGACTCTCCGCAACTGTATTCAATGTGCGGGACAAAATTGAGGCTATGATTAAGAAGTTGGAGCTCTTTTCTGTCTGCATTAGCATGGACAACACACAGGTCTTTCCATCATTGTATGATTTTTTGTGTGCAAATGAACTCAAGCTTACGGACAATGTCAAATGTGATATAGCGAAGCACCTGAGTGAGCTGGGTGTGCAATTACGCAGGTACTTTTCCGAAACGGATGACACAAACAGCTGGATTCGTTATCCCTTTCATGTCATGCCCTGCCTCCAGTCCACTTACCGATAACTGAACAAGAGAACCTCATCGAAATTTCAACAAGCGGTTCTGTGAAAATGTATTTTAATCAGAAGCCACTGACAGATTTCTGGATAGGGCTGCGCTCAGATTTTCTTGCCTTGGCAAATCGCGCTGTTATGACACTGATGTCCTTTGCAACCACGTACTTATGTGAGACTAGATTCCCGGCCCTCACTAGCATGAAAACTAAATACAGGCACAGACTGTGTGTGGGAAATGATTTAAAACGGAGACTCTCTCCAATACAACCCAACATTGCAACATTGCAGTTACGCGCATCCTTTCAAGCACAACCTTCTCATTTTTGATGAACAAATAAGGTTATATATGTAAGATGGCTAAATAACGAGCAACATTATTGATTATTATTATATTTTTTATTTGTGCACTTGTCCTATAAGAGCTCTTTGTCACTTCCCACGAGCCGGGTTGTGACAAAAACTGCCATTCATTCTTATGTATTGTATTGTGTGTGTGTGTGTGGCAGGCTTACAATGATGGAGAAAAAAAACATTTGAGAGTGCGCTGACCCTGGTGCTAGAGGGGGTACGCAGCTGGAGGGTGAATGTTTGAAGGGGTACGGGACTATAAAAAGTTTGGGAACCACTGCTCTAGATAATCAACATCATTGCATCATCTTCATCACAATCACCCTCTGCAGGACCCATTCTTCCATCTTAAATTACTCCACTTCTCAACCCATGCTTATGCCAGTGACAGGCACTGAAGAATGTATTTTTCTCCCAGTCCTTCCTGAGTATCCACGGACCCCTGTTCTCGTCCAGACGGAACAGCCGGGCTAGCCTCTACAGCTTCCGGGACCGTGCGCGAGACATAGGCTCGGAGAACGACTTTGCCGACGATGAGAACAGCACTTTCGAGGACAACGACAGTCGCCGGGGTTCTCTGTTTGTCCCTCGGCGGAGCGACCGGCGCTCCAGCAACGTGAGCCAGAACAGCATGCCATCACACGTCGTGCTGCCAGCAAATGGGAAGATGCACAGCTCCGTCGACTGCAACGGGGTGGTGTCCCTAGTGGGCGGGGCTTCACTCCCCAAGTCACCTGAGGGACTCCTTCAGCCAGAGGTGACAGTAGATAAGGCCTCTACTGGTGACAATGCAAGAAAGTGTAGTTTAGCCTGGATGGCCTAAAGCAGTTCTGTTCTGCTGTCTCTAAACCAGTTCTGTTCTGCTGTCTCTAAACCAGTTCTGTTCTGCTGTCTCTAAACCAGTTCTGTTCTGTTTCTGCCTGCCGTGCCTCTACTCTAGCTCGGCTGTGGTCTTGTAGTGTGCATCTTGTTCCTTTCCTTCTCTCTCTTCCTTCTTTCTCTCCTTGACTACCTAAACATTACTTATGGCATATTTACATACAGTTACACACTAAAGATTACATTTAGTTAAAAATAATAAATATAAGGCAGTATTAAACAGGTTTGGATTTTCATATAGATTTTTATTTATTCCATATAGATAAGAAACTATTAAAATATTTATATTGATGTGATTAGAAATACAGTATTTTTTGGTTGAACAGATAATGACTTCCTGGTTAAGAGATTAATTGGCCCTTGAACATGGCCATCTTTGGTGGTTACATTGTGCTGAGATACAGAATATTGCCGATGCAATTGGTTTGCCATGACTTATTAATACATTGATAATGCTTCCAAATGATGTAACTCCAGGAAAACACTTCGGAGACAGAGTATAGAAAGGCCCGATATGGATCGTACCAGGCCACTATGGACTTCCTGGAAGACCCAGTTGCCAGGCAGAGGGCGCTCAGTGTAGCTAGTGTTATAACCAACACTATGGAAGGTGTGTACGACTATACCATACCCCATACACCCCCTAGAACAAATAGCATGAACAGACAAAATGAGAGCACAGTCATCAAAGAAATGTTTTTCTGTTATTTCTCCTCTGTATGTATCAGAACTTGAAGAATCGAGACAGAAGTGCCCTCCTTGCTGGTACAAGTTTGCCAACACCTTCCTCATCTGGGACTGTTGTCCGAAGTGGCTGAGGATCAAGAAAATAGTCAAGATGATCGTGATGGACCCGTTTGTAGACCTAGCTATCACCATATGTATTGTTATGAACACAGTGTTCATGGCTATGGAGCATTACCAAATGTCTGGGGAGTTCAACACCATGCTTTATGTGGGAAACCTGGTACGCAGTCACATGTCATTTGTTTTTGCCATAATCCCTTTAAAATCGGCCATTTTAAGCACATGACATGTTAATTACTGTTGTCACTGTTCTTGTGTGTTGTTTTACTCAGGTGTTCACGGGTATCTTCACAGCTGAGATGTGTTTCAAGATTATTGCTTTGGATCCATACATTTATTTTCAGGAAGGCTGGAATATATTTGATGGTATCATTGTCAGTTTGAGCTTGATGGAGCTTGGCTTGGCCAACGTGTCTGGAATGTCTGTCCTCAGATCATTCCGATTGGTAAGAGCATCGACACTCCAGCACAGCATCCAAAATGCTGCAGTTTCAGTCAATAATCACTGGTATAAAAGTAGACTGTCAACATATTGGAATAGAAATGAATATTAATCCCATTCTTCTCTTTGTATGCAGCTGAGAGTATTCAAACTGGCCAAGTCTTGGCCCACACTGAACAAGCTGATCAAGATCATTGGTAACTCAGTGGGGGCCTTGGGTAATCTCACCCTCGTACTGGCCATCATTGTCTTCATCTTCGCCGTGGTGGGCATGCAGCTTTTTGGGAAGAGCTACAGAGACTGTGTGTGTAAGATCTCTACAGACTGCACACTGCCCCGGTGGCACATGCATGACTTCTTCCACTCCTTCCTGATTGTGTTCCGGGTGCTGTGTGGGGAGTGGATCGAGACCATGTGGGACTGTATGGAGGTGGCTGGTCAGAGCATGTGTCTCATCGTCTTCCTGATGGTCATGGTCATCGGGAACCTAGTGGTACGTTTTCAGCTCTACTGTATCTCCGTACAACACTGTTAATCCACCGTAAATCAATCACAGTAACTTTAAACCATCAGTTGAGCGTGTGTGTGTGTGTGGCAGGTCCTGAATCTGTTCCTGGCCTTGCTGCTGAGCTCGTTCAGTGCTGATAACCTGGCGGCCACGGATGATGACAGCGAGATGAACAATCTGACGGTGGCCATAGACCGCATCCACCAGGGCGTCGCCTTCCTCAAGGCCTTGGTGCGCCGCTCTTTCCAAAGCATCTGTCTGAGGAAGAAGAAGAGGAGCCTGAACGAGGACACGACCCTGGATGACCTCCACAAAACCATGGGGACCAACTGGAACTCCAACCACACCACTGTGGAGATCATGAAAGACCCCGATTACATAAAGGATGGCAATGGCGCCACCAGTGGGTTGGGAGTGGGGGTGTGCAGCAATGCAGCAGGGAAGTACATAATGAATGACAACACTGACTATATGCCGTTCATCCACAACGCCAGCCTGACCGTCACAGTGCCCATCGCTTTGGGAGAGTCGGACCTCAACACTGAGGACTTCAGCAGCGATTCCTCGGACATAGAGGAAAGCAAAGAGGTGAGCATGATTCTATGTGGAACAATGTGGAAGTAGTTCACAGTCTCAGATTCTTGTACATAGTTTGAAATCAAGTGATGATCTAGGTTAAGGATTTGAAAAATGGACAGCGACGTTATGAGCTTTAAAAAAAGGACAGTGATGTTATGCAAATCTGCTTGTTTTCTGTTGTTTGTACACATTATCTAAAAAATGTACATTAGAATGACTCATTAGAGATTATTGCACTGATGTTGTATCTGAAAATCAGAGGAGGCTGGTGGGGGGGGAACTATAGGAGGACGGACTCATTGGAATGTAAAAAATGGAAAGGAGTCAAACGTGGTTTCCATTCCATTACAGCCATTACAATGAGCCCATCCTCTTATGTCTCCTCTCACCAGCCTCCTCTGCTGCAAATTGTGATAGCCAGAGCCAGGTGATGGTCAAATGTAATCATAGTGTGCTTGTTTGGCACATTAGAGCTTATAAAGAGGCCTGCCACCTACTGTTCACTCACTGGGGTGTTAATCAATTGTAGGTTAGAGAGGTAGAACAGCTGCAGTGACTCATATGTACCAGGGAGCTAACATAAACACTCTCAGGGCTGTATTTTAACAAACCTAATGCAATGGTGAATCTTTGCGCTGGCTTTATAGGTTTGGGGGGGGGGGGTCAGAAATATTTTGGGCTGTTTTCACAACTGGAATTAGTAGCAGCTAGCGGTGGCGCGAAAGGGTTGGGTTTTGATGAAGAAAAAAAAAGTTGTAGGTGTGTCAAGGCTTGAAACCTAATTGGCCAATCAGAACGTGCTCCATGGCTAAATATGTGGTTACTTCAGGATGTGTTTTTATGGTCTTTTATGTATTGCGTTGTCATCAACTCCAATTCCGATGTTAGTCTGCTATTGCCTAATTTGTTAAATAACCTACGGAAACAAAATAACCCATCTTTGCTACATGTTTGCAGTCGACGTTGTAAGAAGCCTAATTACATGGCTTCAACATGGAAATATGTTGTTGAGTTGCATTATGTCTGCCATGTCTGAGCCATGGAATTACCAAAAGTAATTGTAACATCTGTTCCAAAGAAACAATATTAAATTCACTATTGATAAGGCTTCAAAAGAGTCAACAATTCTATCAAATTCTAATCAAGACAAAACAACAACTTGTTTTAAATGCTGGAGGTTATGTCTAAATACAGTAGGTTATGTCTAAATACTGTAGGTTATGTCTAAATACTGGAGGTTATGTCTAAATACAGTAGGTTATGTCTAAATACAGTAGGTTATGTCTAAATACTGGCGGTTATGTCTAAATACTGGAGGTTATGTCTAAATACTGTAGGTTATGTCTAAATACTGTAGGTTAAGTCTAAATACTGGAGGTTATGTCTAAATACAGTAGGTTGTCTAAATACAGTATACAGTAATATTAAGAGAATGTCCACTGACCGTTATGCTGCTCCCAAATATAATGCTTTATAAACATTCACACTTCTCCAGAAATAGCAGACAGCTCCTAAATTGCATTGCATGTGAACTGGACGTTCACCATGAAGCCAGGATGGTGAATTCAAAATTGTTATTTGTTACATGAGCCGGATTAGTTTTTTAATAAAATTAAACAGAAAACAAGATGTCCATTTTTTTTTTTCAAACAACAACAATAGTTGTAAATAGCTTGGGGTCAGAAGCGTGATATCATAAAATTGACAGGATAAAAAAAGACAATGGATTGATGTTGAACCAGCCTTCGCTATAGCCTACACTCTTAGGAAAAACGTTTCCAAAAGGGTTTTTAGGTTGTCCCCATAGGAGAACCCGTTTTGATTCCAGGTAGAACACTTTTTGGGTTCCGTGTAGAACCCTCTGTGGAAAGGGATGCATATGGAACCCAAAAGGGTTCTACCTGGAACCAAAAGGGTTATTTCTGAAACCAAAAAGGGTCCTTCAAAGGGTTCTTCTATGGGGACAGCCGAAGAACTCTTTTAGGTTCTAGATAGCACTTTCTTTTCTAAGAATGTATAGGCCTGGGTTAAGGGTAGCCTATTGAGGGCTTGGTTTTCAATCATATGAAATGGAAAACAAGCAATTGTTATCGGACAATAAACACAAGGGTCACCAGCATCATCTGATCTCTCGTTGCATGATGGGCATATGGCCCAAAACTGGAGCTGGCTAAAATATTGTAGGCCTACACAATAATACATAGATAAAGAAAAAGGTGATGTCCGCTCACTGTTTTACTGCTCCCAAACTTGACCTTTTAATAATAAAGCTTTGATGACGCAGATGTATTTCAAAGCAGTCTCACGAGCCAAAAGCCTTTTGAGATAGATTGTGTTTCCATGCCATTACCAACCGCATTAACGTTAAGACCTGTTTGTTTTTTTCTGGTCTTAAATCTCTCGATTTGCACTGCATGAAATGATCACTTTTTAAAAAATCCTGGGGACATAAACACTTAGTCCCTCCAAGACCCTTATCACAGTTCGAGATCATTTACCGTATTGATGTCAAAGACAGACATGTGAGTCGAGGTCATTTCGCAGATCCTATGTTAGGCTTGGGCCATTAGTGATTACTTTGACATGTTCCTGTGAGCCTCCGATGTCTCTACGGCTTTTGGTTTCACGTTCCGGCCGAACGGAGCCAGAGACGAATAGAACATGAGCGATGGATGAAGACCGATTCAGATGTTGGTCTGTGGTGTGGTCCTCTGCGGATACATTTGCTGTTTCCGATGAGTAGAACGTTCCATTGCCGTGGTCATGCTGGCGCACTTAACCCACGCCACATGGCAAGCCAAGTATGATGCATGTGACATTATGGATCCTTATACAACAACCCTTTAATGAGGAGAGGCCACAGAGACAAGGGAATCTTCGTCTTCAGATGACATGATGTGCCATTTAAATCGAAGTGCTCTGCAGCTACATCCTCCTCTTTAGGGAGCTTTATTGCATGGAGTTGTAAAAAGGCCCATTTCGGCTCTCACTCTCCCCTAGAACATGGTGCAAACTGAGTGCCAACTGTCAATTAGTATCTATGGTAACATTGCAGTCAGACAATCATAAAATGTCCCTGTGTTACAGTTTTATTTTGCTGACGTTGTTGTACTGTGCTGTTTGTGCTGTTATGGTAGTGTACTTCCTATTTCTCGTTGAACAATAATGACTGTAGGAAATTTGGTGAGATTGTATTTCCTTCGCTTGTAAATGAGATGTTAATATGTGACTAACTTGCTTTTCTCCCAGACAAGGTAGCATGTGGCACAGTAACTTACCACACTTAACCCCATTTGTTATTGCAGCTGTTTCACAGACGCTCTCAAGGTTTTCAATGAGAGGAGACTTGTAAGACCACTTTATTGTACATAACACTAACCGTGGAGATTGCCTATTCCATTTACCAACAAAGAACAACCTTTTTGTTAGATTGATCATCTATGTTTGTTTCTGCTTGATCATACTTTACTCCCTACTTCATTTTTATATACGTTCAGCAGCCGTTCTGATGCTGCCAACCCTGAATATTTTAAGGCTTCTTTGCAATGCTTTATTTTTTATGAATGAGCAAAACCACCATTTTCATCCACAGATCAACCCATGATTGTTATTAGTTTTGTCCCTTTAGTTTGGTTTAGTTTTTGGGGGCGGATTTTTCAGCAGCCAGAGATCACCTGGAACGTGAAAAATTTGACTTATATGCTGTAGAGTAATGGGTTTTTGACGGTCAAAAATGTATTGGAGGAATGGTTCACAGCCCGAACATTTACTATGGCATTTTCATTTGGCAAATATGATCCATAATGGAATGACGAAAGCAGGTGATTACAAATGCTTGTTTTTAAGAGGACCATCCTTATTTCAATCAGCTGGGTTTCTAAAAAAATGAATGTTGTTGCTAGTAGGCATACCGTTATTAATGATAGTGCAGGTAAGAATGCAGGACATATTATACTCAGGGGGAAAAACTAGTTACAAAAGGGTTATTTGGCTGTCCCCATAGGAGAACCCTTTTTGGTTCCAGGTATACCAAAAGGGTTCTACCTGGAACCAAAAAGGGTTCTTCAAAGGGTTCTCCTATGGGGACAGCGGAAGAACCCTTTTAGGTTCTAGATAGCATTTTTCAAAGCGTGTACTTACTGTATATAGTAGCGACTAATTATATTTGACTTCGGTACCTGGATAAGTTCAAGTCCAAAAGAGGTGCAACTTCTTGAGCTACCAACAGATAGTAGAGTATACTGTATGTGGAAATGAGAAGATATCGTAGTGCCTACAATAGTACCCTAATTGAAGGTCAAACACCTGTGTGATTGCGGTAGCGTAGTCAAACGGAATATTCCCAGCGCATATATCGTCGTAGCATGCTTACATCATTCACCATTCTGCATTAGCTGGGTCCCATGACAGCTCAGTGCTACTGTACTCCCCAGAAAGGCATTAACGCAAGGCTGCTCTCAGTTCAAGGCGGTTGGAAGACACACCTAGTAGAAAGATACAAAGTGCTCGAGGAGAGACGCTGAATAAGCTTAATTATTGGAAAAACTGGAACATCTTTGAACATTGTCAACAGTATTAGATGCTTGACATCATTGCATGGGGAGGCTGCTATTCCTAATCCAGCACACATCTCCTAAAATCAGCTTTCCAAATCAAACCACATTTTATTGGTCACATCCACATGGTTGGCAGATGTTAGTCCTCTAGTTCTTACACTGTATTTGGAAATGTTCTAAGCGCTCAGTTTTCTATTCTATTTTCTATTAATTGTTTCCCCAGTATGATCACATTACTCTCTCAAGTTACCTTGTCTCGGGTGTTTAATGCGTGATCCGGTGGTTCTAATCTGACACGAGCCTGGAATGCGGACTCCTTAATGCCTGTCTTGGTTAAAGTGCACAACACTGTTATATCTGCTGTTAAGCTAATGCAGGCTGCCCTCTTCTTGAAATGACTACGGCTTGTCTACTGCTTAGCAACTGGACATATGTGTTTTCATGTCAATGAGGAAAATGTGAAGGGGAAAAAAGTCCTGGACATGAAAATACTGGAGCACACATGTTCTATAATTTAGATCACAGGCTTGGTTCAAGCATACACTTTTAGAGAACGCATGCCATAATGACTAAAGTGAAATCATTTTTACCTACAGACCTTTATTAAGATACAAAAATATATTTCAACAGCGCTTATGCATGTGTTAGCCTGCAATTTGACTTTCCAAACTATACGTGTCTCATCTTCTAAGTCTGTAGGTAATTTTGATTGATTCTGCATGAAATGATATACAACTCTAGACAAAGAGACAGACCCTGTGAGCTTACATATGGCAGTACCCTTGCATCACTGGGTGACCCATTGTAATAAGGCTCAGTATGTCAGCTCCCGGGCAGATGCTAGTGTCCCAGGCCCTGTCATGGGTGTGCTGTGCTAATGTTGCTCTGGCTTGGCTCCCTTTGCAGCAGCTATCTGAAGACCATCCGCTGAGCTCCTCAGAGGGCAGTACAGTGGACATTAGGCCCCCAGGAGAGGGAGAGGGCTCGGTGGGCATGGAGCCTGAGGAGTCCATGGAACCTGAAGGCTGCTTCACTGATGGTGAGAGATACAATAGTCTAGGTCTCAGGATGTGGGTATCGTCTTTTACATAACAACTTCAGGCATAACAAGCTGGAACCCAGAAATAGAATGGATAAGATCAGAAACTAGAAACACAAGACACACATTCTTTGGGGGAGAAAATAAGTTGAATTGTAACATCTGTTCCAATGAACCTACATGCTGTCTGCTTTCAGGATGTGTCCGCAGATTCCAATGCTGCCAAGTGAACGTTGATGAGGCCAAGTGGAAGATGTGGTGGACGTTGAGAAAAACTTGTTTCAGGATAGTGGAGCACAACTGGTTTGAGAGCTTTATCATCTTCATGATCCTGCTCAGCAGTGGAGCGCTGGTAAGTGGGGAAGTAAAGATTCGGGGGAAGGATCTGAGAGTATTGCAGAGGGGGCTGGCAAAGTATTTTTTTTTACATTTGATTTCACCTTTATTTAACCAGGTAGGCCAGTTGAGAACAAGTTCTCATTTGCAACTGCGACCTGGCCAAGATAAAGCAAAGCTCTGACAGCAGCTCACAGCAAATTCAGCGAATGACAGCAAATTCTCCTCCATTGTCTGACCCTTATGAAAAACTACAAAGGAGTAGAAATGCAGTACCACATGCAGCTGCTCTGTTGTTCAACGGGCTCAGTATTGTGTAATTGACAATTCTGTGATCGCTTGACACAGAAATAACTGGCAACAGATCTGACGAGGCTGCAGCTACTACCCTAGAGTGTGAGATTACTGTGGTGTATAGGACGGGATCATCTGATTTGAGTGTGTTTACATCAAGGCATTTGAGGACATCTACATCGAGAAGAGGAAGACGATTAAGACGGTGTTGGAGTTTGCAGACAAAGTCTTCACCCACATCTTCATCCTGGAGATGTTGCTGAAGTGGGTGGCCTATGGATTCGCCAAATACTTCACCAACGCTTGGTGCTGGCTGGACTTCCTCATTGTCGACGTAGGTCTTCTTTTGAAACGACCTTTTCACTTGCACAAAATATATGTAGTCTGGCAATGTTCACAATTAGCTTGTTTTGAGACATTGCCTTGACGTTTCAATGTAGAAATGCTACTGCCGTGTAGCTAAGGTGATGGAGTGACCTATTTCCTGGTTTAAAACTATTGCTTGAGGCCCAGGAGAAAGCCTGTGCCAGCCAGTCCTTCGTCTCTTCTCATGGAGTCATTGTGTTTACAGGTGTCTCTTGTCAGCCTTGTGGCCAACGCCCTGGGCTACGCTGAGCTGAGTGCCATCAAGTCCCTGAGGACTCTACGAGCACTGAGGCCCCTGAGAGCGCTGTCCCGCTTCGAGGGAATGAGGGTAAGAGTCATCAGACCAGAGCCCTGTCCCGTTGCTTCACCGTGCATATCATCACAGCCTTTTACCAGCGTGACATCAGCGCCCTGCATGGGCACAGAGCTCTGTAGTCAAACTAAGGTCCACTGCAACCCAACAGCTGGAGAATGTAAAGCTCACTCACTCCATGCATGTATATTTAGAGTTACCTTTCCTCTCCTATTCCTCATTTTCCAGCTATATGTGTTTTCAGCAGGGTTGTGGTCAATTCCATTTGAATTCCAGTCAATTCAGAAAGTTAACCAAACTCCAATTCCAAATTTGTCTAATTTAAAAAGCATTGAAGAGAATTGGAATTTCAGTGTACTTACTGATTGACTGGAATCGACCCCAACCCTGGTTTTCAGGATGAGAGTTTCCGTCAGTCCCACTGGCAGGCCATGTGCACTCATCAGAGGATGTCAGCGTTATTGAAAACGAATCAATAAGACGCGGAAAAACGCATTCACTTTACTTAAACAAAATGTGAACAAACTGAAGTCTTGGAGGCTACTGCACTTAACCAAAATGTGTGGTACTCTCACTGGAATGTATATTTTACGGTGCAATACAAGCTCTAGCCAGGGGTTTGGATGCTTATGTCATATGTGCAGGATGGGTGTCGACTGCTATAATCAATGTAGCTCTTATCGATCAGATTCTCTCATGTAGTGGTTGGCTAGATTTCCACCAGTACTGTGACGACGGTCTCTCCTCACGTGGTTGTCACCGAATTCTCCCATCTGTATGACTGACTTCTCATTGCTTCGCTGGCTCTATATTGATGTTCTCTGAAACGGTACTGTGTTTGGATGTGTCTTGCTGCGGGGGACTGCCTTTAATGTGAACACTACTTGTGTGTTTGTATTTTTATTTACAGTAAACAAATTATGTGACTTCATCCTGCCTCTACAAGGTTTTTTCTGTTTCGTTTTTTCCCCACTGTAGCCTAAATGATTCACTAAAACGTAAACATAGCCTATAGTATCTCCTTTACAGATACATTCCCCCTCTTCTCCTTGTTCTTTCCTTTGCGTCTCACCTTGCTGTTGTCATTGTTGTTAATAAGCTGTGGTGTTAGTGATTCTTGTGTTGAGTTTTGACTAATGTGTACACTGCCATTTAAACACTTTACTCGTGTGTTTTCCTATTTTCACCATCACCAAAGTCAACAAGTAGCCCACAGTATTTCTTGTCAGTTCTGAAAATGAGCATCCTTACCCAATGAGATATCGTCTATGCTCCTACATCTGAGACTGAGGCCGTGTGTGAATCCTTACAGGTGGTGGTCAACGCTCTGCTCGGAGCCATCCCCTCCATCTTCAATGTGCTGCTGGTCTGCCTCATCTTCTGGCTCATCTTCAGCATCATGGGCGTTAACCTGTTTGCAGGGAAATACTACCATTGTGTCAACATCACCACACAGGAGCGCTTCAAAGTTAGAGACGTAGCTAACAAGACAGAATGTTTGGCTTTGGAAGGTGCCTACTGGAAGAATGTCAAGATCAACTTTGATAACGTGGGAGCGGGCTATCTGGCACTGTTACAAGTGGTGAGCTGCTCTCTCTCATATCACCAGAAATATTTTATTGATAGAGACTGGACCTACGTCAAAGGTGTTGTACCAATTCCGTGTGGGCAGGTGAGTTGTGTGAGGGCGATGTACTTCTGAACTAGTGTCTTAACTACTAAGTAATAACATTTTCCTTACTTTCTCTGAGGCTACATTCAAAGGCTGGATGGACATCATGTATGCAGCTGTGGACTCTCGCAATGTAAGTATTTTCAGGAATACCTTTCACAAGGTATTTCAGGCTAATGGCTGATTGTGTTTGCACATTTTCAATTTATATATCATAGTGTTGTTGTTTGTATGATATTGTTAATTAGGTGACAATACCTGAGAAGTTGCTGTTTGAATGATATATTGGCACGGTGTTGTTAGGCACGGGATGAAGTCGAGTACCGGCAAACCATGCCAATATCAAACACCGGCTTCGAGGGCATTATCACTTTTATACAACGGGTTACCAACATATTCAAATAATGATTGACATAATTTCATTTAAAAAAATCGTTATTTTGATAAATTTATTCAAACAATTGAATCCTTCCACAAAATATTGTCCCAACACAAATCTAGGGTTGCTATCCAAACCAGCTGGTCGTTCGTTCTATCGGTTCTGTTGCTAGAGACGCGACCCAGTTGTTCGTTCTAAATGTTCCATATTGGCTGGCAACATTCTTATCCCTTGCTTGCTAGCTAGCCAACTACGGCTAACTTACAATCACTTCAAACTGAAGCTGGAAAGACCAGTTGCGATTAGTTTTGTTTGACCTTTTTTCAATTGACATGTCTTTGTACACTGCATTCGGAAAGTATTCAGACCTCTTGACTTTTTCCACATTTTGTTACGTTACAGCCTTATTCAAAAATGTATACAATTGTTTTGTTTTTCCCTCATCAATCTACACACAATACCCCATAATGACAAAGCAAAAATGTTTTTTTATAAATTCTTTCAAATTTAAAAGAAAAATGACATCTGGAATATAACATTTATATAAGTATTCAGGCCCTTTACTCAGTAATTTGTTGAAGCACCTTTGGCAGCGATTGAAGCCTCAAGTCTTCTTGGATATGATGCTACAAGCTTGGATGGGAAGCGTTGCTGCACAGCTATTTTCAGGTCTCTCCAGAGATGTTTGATCAGGTTCATCTGGGCTCTGACTGGGCCACTCAAGGACATTCAGAGACTTGTCCCGAAGCCACTCCTGCGTTGTCTTGGCTTTGTGCTTAGGGGCGTTGTCCTGTTAGAAGGTGAACCTTCACCCCAGTCTGAGGTCCTGAGCGCTCTGGAGCAGGTGTTCATCAAGGAGGTACCAAACTTCAATTTAAGAATGCATTGAAGGTTCTTGGGGACCTTCAATGCTACAGAAATGTTGTTGGTACCCTTCTCCTGATCTGTGCCTTAACAAAATCCTGTCTTAGAGCTCTACGGACAATTCCTTTGACCTCATGGCTTGGTTTTTGCTAGACCAATGCGGGACCTTATATATATACAGGTGTGTGCCTTTCCAAATCATGTCCAATCAATTGAATTTACCACAGGTGGACTCCAATCAAGTTGTAGAAATATCTCAATGATGATCAATGGAAACAGGATGCAGCTGAGCTTAATTTTGAATCATATAGCAAAGATTCTGAATGCTTATGTAAATAAGGTATTTCTGTTTTTTATTTTTAATAAACTTGCAAAGATTTCTAAAAACCTGTTTTCACTTTGTCATTATGGGTTATTGTGTGTAGATTAATGAGGATTTGTTTTATTTAATCAATTTTAGAAGAAGGCTGTAACATAACAAAATGTGGAAAAGGTTAAGTGGTCTGAATACTTTCTGAATGCACTGTATTTATTCATAAAAATGATACCAGCTGATTCATGATTTCGACTGGCTGAGAAACGCTGTCTGCTTGTCTGTCTGTCTCGTCCCCGCTCCCATCACGTTCATTACTATGGGAGAGCTGGAGATAGAATTTGAATATTGAAACAATGTTGCAAATGTCGGAGAGACAGACAACAAGGTTTATACAAATCTCTGCTGTTGAAAACAAAATGTTAGTGTAAAAGAAATGTGAGATAATGTCTAGATGCTTTTTATAGTGGAGATCAAGTTTATAAAGTTCCTGGCTGGGCTGATGGGACGGTGCAGTCAGATGGAACAGAGTAAATAGGCATTTTAACATCATGGATTTAACCAGTGGTAATTTGGGGAATAGACACCGGTTGGATTACGGTTTTAACCAATCAGCATTATGGATTAGACCCACCCGTTCTATAATGTATGGTAATACTATGCTATTCTATTACAGTTGGAAGATCAACCCGACTATGAAGTTAATCTGTACATGTATATGTACTTTGTGGTATTCATCATATTTGGATCCTTCTTTACACTCAACCTCTTCATTGGTGTCATTATAGACAACTTCAATCAGCAAAAGAAAAAGATAAGTATTTCGTGTTGTAGTAATCAGGCAATGATACGTGCATACATTTTCTATTTAAGGTATTTAAGGTATTGATGATTTTCTCCCCTCAATACTGGACTAGAAATGTATAAGAGCTGCAGGAGTTTAACTAGGTTTGTCTTGCCTCTTTACTTTGGAGGTCAAGACATCTTCATGACAGAGGAACAGAAGAAATACTACAATGCTATGAAGAAGCTTGGCTCAAAGAAACCCCAAAAGCCTATCCCAAGGCCAGCGGTAAGGTCATGCAGCCTGGTCTCAAAGCCATACGAATATACAATACGTATTTTTCTGCAACTCTAAGACGTATGGTATGTACTAATGGTCTAGTTACTTTAGACAGAAACTAAAGATGGTAGGTTGGTGGTAGTATACCATCTGGCAAGCCAAAGGTTGCATGTTCAAGTTGCATCAGGGACAAGTGTAGCATTTTAGCTTCCCATTCCCCTAACCCTTTCCCTAAGCTTAATCACAGTTTTCTAACCTTTTACATTTTTCTCCTAATCTTTGTTGTTTTAGTTCTCGTAAACTTTTACATAAATTATCCTAACATTTGTCGTTAGTTCTTCCAACTATCACGTTTCAGGTAAAACCCAAATGCAGACTGTGTTGAAGTAACTATGATTATTACAGCAACGGGGGCAGGCAAACGACAGGTCAAGGCAGGCAGGGGTCGATAATCCAGAGTAGTGGCAAAGCCACAGGACGGCAGGCAGGCTCAGGGTCAGCTTCAGGCAGAGGTAGGTAATCCAGAGTAGGGGCAAAGGCACAGGATGGCAGTCATGGTCAGGTCAGGCAGAGGTCGGTAATCCAGAGTAGGGGCAAAGGCACAGGACGGCAAGCAGGGTCATTGGCAGGCAGTGTGGTCAGGCAGGCGGGCTCAGAGACAGGACAGGCAAAGGTCAAAACCAGGTGAGTGAGAAAAGCGAGACTGGGGAAAAGCAGGAGCTGAGACAAAACGCTGGTTGACTTGATAAACAAGACAAATTGGCAACAGACAAACAAAGAACACAGGTATAAGTACCCAGGGGATAATGGAGAAGATGGAGGGGGGTGAAGACAAGGACAGGTGAAACAGATCAAGGCGTGACACCAACCACCAATGTAAATTCTCCCCGAAATGCTCCTTTGTTGTTACAATGCAACAAGTAAACCTGGTTTTCAGAGAAAGATGTATAATGCTATAAGTCCTCCAAGTGATTAATAAGTTCATTCAATTAGTATGCTATTGTACGACCGGGTAAGACGTATGATACTATGCGTCCTATAATTTGTATGATATTGTACGACCACTTTTCCATTAATTATGTAAGCTAAAATAACATAATATATCATACCAATTGGAGGGAACAAATGAACACCAAATCCAAATCCGATGAACTGCCCTGAGAACAGGTTGGGTCGTACCACTCTTTAACTTGTTCATTGTTTCGTGAACCTCTACTTCCTGGTTTTTCAGAATGTTTCTTTCTTATGTTTCCTCCAGAACAAGTTTCAAGGATATGTCTTTGATTTCATTACAAAGCAAGCCTTCGACATTGTCATCATGATTCTCATATGCCTTAATATGGTCACCATGATGGTGGAGACGGACGACCAGACGGACGACATGGATGGAATTCTCTATAAGATCAACCTGGTGTTTATTGTCATGTTTACCGGAGAGTGTATTCTGAAGATGTTCTCACTCCGCCAATACTACTTCACCATTGGGTGGAATGTATTTGACTTTATTGTTGTTATCCTGTCGATAATTGGTAAGATTTGTCACCTATTTCCATAGTTGTAATACTGCAATTTGACAGTCTGCTTTGGGGATTATTACATGTAATTCTTCTCTGTCCTAACAGGTATGTTTCTGTCTGAACTGATAGAGAAGTACTTTGTTTCACCAACCTTATTCCGAGTCATTCGACTGGCCCGGATTGGTCGCATCCTTCGCCTCATCAAGAGTGCCAAAGGAATCCGTACACTCTTGTTTGCTTTGATGATGTCACTTCCTGCCTTGTTCAATATTGGTCTCCTGCTCTTCTTAGTGATGTTTATCTATGCCATCTTTGGCATGTCGAACTTTGCATATGTCAGGAAGGAGTCTGGGATTGATGACATGTTCAACTTTGAGACATTTGGCAACAGCATGATTTGCCTGTTCCAGATCACCACGTCAGCTGGCTGGGACGGCCTGCTGGCACCCATCCTAAACAAGAGAGAGCCAGACTGTGACAGCCGTAAAGAGCACCCAGGCAGCAAGTACAAGGGGGGAGACTGTGGGAATCCCCCTGTAGCCATTATCTTCTTTGTGAGCTACATCATAATCTGTTTTCTCATTGTGGTCAACATGTACATTGCTGTCATCCTGGAGAACTTCAGTGTGGCCACTGAGGAGAGCGCTGAGCCCCTGAGCGAGGATGACTTTGAGATGTTCTACGAGGTCTGGGAGAAGTTTGATGCACGGGCCACCCAGTTCATGGAGTATGAGAAGCTGTCTGACTTCGCTGATGCCTTGGACCCCCCGCTACGCATTTCTAAGCCCAACAAGATCCAGTTGATCTACATGGATTTGCCCATGGTGAGTGGGGAGCGCATCCACTGCCTGGACATCCTGTTTGCCTTCACCAAGCGCGTCCTGGGTGAGGGCGAAGGCTTGGACATCCTCCGTGGTCAAATGGAGGAGCGCTTTATGGCCTCCAACCCCTCCAAGGTGTCCTACGAACCCATCACCACCACGCTACGCCGTAAACAAGAAGACATGTCTGCCCTGATAATTCAGAGAGCTTTCAGACGATATCTGCTCAGACGTATTGTTAAACGGGCCTCTGCCATGTACAAAGAGAAGATGCTCCTTGATAAAGAGGTTCTCGTCATAGACAAATTTAACGAGATCTCTACTTCAGACAGAACTGACATGACATACTCCACAGGCTCTCCCCCATCATATGACAGTGTCACAAAACCAGAGAAAAACAAATATGAAAAAGTCAAGAGAGAGAAGGAGGTGAAGAAGAAAAAGAAGTGAATGGATGTTGGGAAGATGCAACGTAGACGTTTCATTTTGTGACAAATTGTTTACAGCCTTTTGAAGGTGTCAAGTGGACCTTCTTCTTTGGCGTGGATACCTATGCCAAACTGACAACGCTTACTTGAGTCTAAATGTAAGGTTGGCGTCTTTAATTAGGTAGTGACTCACATTCTTAGGCTGTCAGGTGACCCATTGTTCAGATAAATATTTCTGTGGGGACAAAAACAAATAGCTGCCCGCCGACAGGTAGAAAAATGTGTTATGGGTGTTGTTCCGATGGGAAACATTTAGTTATGTTGTGCCCTGTAACTTCCCTTGCAGCCGGTACTTCCAAGACTGCATCCAGTGTCTTGCATTATAGCTGCCATATGATTTACTGACTTATTTTTCTTACAGAATCTTGTTTTTAATCATAGGTTGATTGTGTGACTGTACTTTTTGTAAACAGTTTTTTTTTCCTGCAAAAAGAGGGGTTTCATGTATTGCTTTAAAGGTAGTCTTGTTCAGGTAGTCTTGTAAATGTAGACCTGCATGAAGGCACTAAAATGTCTTTCATACTCTGATGAATCGGCAACATTATTACATGTTTACTCACACTATTATAAATCAACAAGAACATAGGTCTCCAGAGCATACAGTCCAAATACCATTACCACCAATGATCATCTACCATCAGTTTCAGAACAATAACATGGGCTATAATGCCAAACGCTATCTAGTAACACATACTTAGTTTTCCCGGCATTCATTCATCAGAATCTACCGTACTATACAGAATACATGAATCTTTACAGCTGGTTCACAGAGTTGATACCCATAGTATTCATTATCCATCTCTTCTGTCCAGCTTGTACCTCAATGGCTTCAAATACATGTCTATCTTGCCTTTTGTCTTCACAGTGGTGGATGCTAAAACGAGCCAATGTCCCCTGCACAGTATAGTTGTGTCAGTCGGGTGTAAGTCACCTCATTTAGTCGCCAAGCCTCTGACAAGAGAAACACTGTATTCTGTAACACATGTGCTCATCACATTCTAGCGTCATGACTCTGCGTTTTTGCCACTGCAACATCACTGGTCAGTGCTAGAAAACGTCCTTGTCTTTTTACCAAAACCAAATTCATTTGTGTGCACCTTTCCTTCCTCACTTCCCAAATAGTTTTCCATTGTTATTGATGTAGCTGTATGTACACATTCTATAATATATGAAATATACAAACATATTTTATATATTAGGTGGTAGTTTTCATGTATAATGGAATATATGAAGTTGTTAGTGTTATTTAGTACATATAAATGTATATATTACATTCTGCATTCTCTGCTCTATATGGCAGACAGACCAGAGTATGATGCATCCTGCTGAGGCTGTGAGGAGATTGTGTTTAGATTTCACTCAATGTCTATATAAATACTGTAATATAATACTTTTTCTTTGTACTATATAACCCCTTTGTAAATAATTTTGCTACACAATATGGCTACACTGTCTGCACCATAGCCACTTTAGTTATTTCAGCTTCACTGCACTTTTTCATTCTGTGTGATCTCGTGAAGGGGAAGTGGACTTCTCGTTTTGATTCTTGCCATTTTTTTTTATCATGTGTCATTTGTAAACTGTGGTCACAGCTTACCTCACATGCTTTATCATAATAAATATCTAAGATGGAACGTCAGGTTCAGGGAATTCTGAATGTGATTGTCTCAAGGCTAGTGTGACTGCACACGTCTTCGATTGTTTCCTGCGTTTGTTTACATTTGTGTAGTTATTCAATTCTTCAGGATGTTACTTTTGCCAGCTGTTCACTCTGTATAATATGTCACAAGTATCTGTAATTAAAATGCTATAAAGTATACATTTATAGGAGTATATTTCGCATGTAATAGAAAACATTCATAATATAATACATTTATACACAATTCATGTTTTGATTACATAACAGTTAATACATCCCGTCTTTTACATGCATAATGCTTGTAGTGAATGAGTAAACTGCATGCAAGATATTGCTATCACCCATCCCATTGAAAAGCTAAATGAATAAAGAAAGAATGCATATCTGTAAAATATGAATTTATTCCATTGCACGTATTTACGACTACTAATTTACAACACTGCCATCCATTTACATTTTAGTCATCTAGCAGACGGCATTGATACATGACATCAACATACTCTATACATACATTGTTATCCCAGTTACCAGTGTGGTTTTGCACACTAAACAAATGTTTTCAAAGCAGTGGCCAATGAGTTAAATGAATTCTTCCAAGGCCCTGGAGTTTTTCCCGTGTCAGGGAACACTTTTTTCTTGATTATGTGACCTGACCAGTAAACACTATAAATACATCATGCTAATTTGTAGTTGCCTATGGTGTTCCAGAAGTAAAGCCTCACATGTCGCTAAACGGAAGTCTTACATGTTTTTTTTAAAGCATTTGTATTCAGTATATCCTGACCATTACACTGCATTTCACAACACTAAATACAGTACGTCATAATATAGTAAAGATTTAAAACAAATGACTTATCCTGTTGAGAAACAATATCCCAAGTTTAAATACAGTAATACAATAATGTACATACACTCAAGGGTAAAAAAAATAAAAATAAATGTTTTGTTGTTGTAGACAATTCAAGGAGTTGGTCTGATGGTCTGATGTGATGTCATCAATCTTCCCCTTTACTTGTGCTATGATATGACTTAAGGCGCTAGCATGCTTCAGTTCGGCTGGCCTAGCCAAACCCAGTTAGCCGAACTGAACGAGGGTGCTCACATACTACCGTTAAAAGACCTTCGTTTGAAAAATGAGAAAATAGCAGCAATACTACTGTTTGTCCATTTTGAGATGCCGTAGACAGTATACACTTCCTCAAAATAGTCAGAATTAATCTAAGATGACTTAAGAAATCTGTCATTAATTGAGACTTTTTTTGCTGAAGAGATCTTAGTCCTACAATTTGATATCTAAGATGTTTAGTGCAGTATTTTTCAATATAAAAATAGCATGAAAATTTGTCGTCTCGTTGAATGACAACAAAAACTTTATTGAAGAATCCCTATTGTTGACCAATCACCGACAAAGGGTGGTAGACTTCGGCTCTGAACTTCGGCTTGCCTTCAGATTTTTTTTGTGTGTGGCTGAACAGCCAAAACAGTCTTCAACGAAGTCCAAAACGTACAAAAACATCACATATACAGAAACTCTACCGAACTGTTTCAGCTGTAAAGCATGCCTTTACAGTACCTGGACCACCTAACGTTATTGAGATAATGCCTTTTGCTAAATAAATCAGGTGTTAGAATGAGGTGAAAAGGAGACCGGAGTGCCACTTTAATCATGGCTTGATTTCACTGGACATAACATGTGCATTGGAATGAATTACAGTACGTGGACTACCAAGACAATTACACAATGCCAATCCAGCCATCTATTATATAGAACAAGAGCTATAACAACCATCAGCTATCTCTCACAATCACCTTCCATCTGCATGCATTGGCAATTGCTGTGGATGTTGCTGAACCATGTGCTGTTACCACTCCTCATTAATGTCACCAAAGGCACATGATTACTGAATCTACTCCTGACATGACTAACCCAAGAAATGTAAATGCATGTACAGTATTACAGTATGCATAAAAAATGGTACTACTGTATTGTATACACTTTAGTAGGAGGATTGAGAGCTGAACCTAAATCCCAAAGCTCTGAATGATCGATATGAGTAAGCACGATCATTCATATACAGTGGGGCAAAAAAGTATTTAGTCAGCCACCAATTGTGCAAGTTCTCCCACTTAAAAATATGAGAGAGGCCTGTAATTTTCATCATAGGTACACTTCAACTATGACAGACAAAATGAGAAAAAAAATCCAGAAAATCACATTGTAGGATTTTTAATTAATTTATTTGCAAATTATGGTGGAAAATAAGTATTTGGTCAATAACAAAAGTTTATCTCAATACTTTGTTATATAACCGTTGTTGGCAATGACAGAGGTCAAACGTTTTCTGTAAGTCTTCACAAGGTTTTCACACACTGTTGCTGGCATTTTGGCCCATTCCTCCATGCAGATCTCCTCTAGAGCAGTGATGTTTTGGGGCTGTTGCTGGGCAACACGGACATTCAACTCCCTCCAAAGATTTTCTATGGGGTTGAGATCTGGAGACTAGCTAGGCCACTCCAGGACCTTGAAATGCTTCTTACGAAGCCACTCCTTCGTTGCCTGGGCGGTATGTTTGGGATCATTGTCATGCTGAAAGACCCAGCCACGTTTCATCTTCAATGACCTTGCTGATGGAAGGAGATTTTCACTCAACATCTCACGATACATGGCCCCATTCATTGTTTCCTTTACACGGATCAGTCGTCCTGGTCCCTTTGCAGAAAAACAGCCCCAAAGCATGATGTTTCCACCCCCATGCTTCACAGTAGGTATGGTGTTCTTTGGATGCAACTCAGCATTCTTTGTCCTCCAAACACGACGAGTTGAGTTTTTACCAAAAAGTTATATTTTGGTTTCATCTGATCATATGACATTCTCCCAATCTTCTTCTGGATCATCCAAATGCTCTCTAGCAAACTTCAGACGGGCCTGGACATGTACTGGCTTTATCAGGGGGATACATCTGGCACTGCAGGATTTGAGTCCCTGGCGGCGTAGTGTGTTACTGATGGTAGGCTTTGTTACTTTGGTCCCAGCTCTCTGCAGGTCATTCACTAGGTCCCCCCGTGTGGTTCTGGGATTTTTGCTCACCATTCTTGTGATCATTTTGACCCCACAGGGTGAGATCTTGCATGGAGCCCCAGATCGAGGGAGATTATCAGTGGTCTTGTATGTCTTCCATTTCCTAATAATTGCTCCCACAGTTGATTTCTTCAAACCAAGCTGCTTACCTATTGCAGATTCAGTCTTCCCAGCCTGGTGCAGGTCTACAATTTTGTTTCTGGTGTCCTTTGACAGCTCTTTGGTCTTGGCCATAGTGGAGTTTGGAGTGTGACTGTTTGAGGTTGTGGACAGGTGTCTTTTATACTGATACCAAGTTCAAACAGGTGCCATTAATACAGGTAACGAGTGGAGGACAGAGGAGCCTCTTAAAGAAGAAGTTACAGGTCTGTGAGAGCCAGAAATCTTGCTTGTTTGTAGGTGACCAAATACTTATTTTCTACCATATTTTGCAAATACATTTAAAAAAATCCTACAATGTGATTTTCTGGATTTTGTCTGTCATAGTTGAAGTGTACCTATGATGAAAATTACAGGCCTCTCTCATCTTTTTAAGTGGGAGAACTTGCACAATTGGTGGCTGACTAAATACTTTTTTGCCCCACTGTATGTAGGGCATCTTTATTTCATTATTTCATTTTGTTTTGTACTCTATTCCTCTTTTTCCCCCCTGTGTACTTCAGAGGAGAAATGTGTTTGTCTATCGTTTGTTACCTTCCATCGGCAGCGTTTCAGCAACATTTTTTAGCGATTTACAATCCACATTGCTGTATTTACACAGGAATTTTAGGTGCCTCTTAATACGCTTTACAGTTCAAAGTCTGGTTTCTTCCCCTAGTGAGGTCTTGGGAGAACTGCAGTGCGGACAGCCAAAAATAAATAACATTTATTTTATTGTTTTATTTTTTTACCCCCTTTTCTCCCCAATTTCGATCTTGTCTCATAGCTGCAACTCCCCAACTCCCCGGGCTAGGGAGGCGAAGGTCGAGTCATGCGTCCTCCGAAACATGACCCACCAAATCGCGCTTCTTAACACCCGCCCACTTAACCCGGAAGCCAGCCACACCAGTGTGTCCCAGGAAACACTGCTCAACTGACGACAGAGGTCAGCCTGCAGGCTACAAGTAGTCGCTAGAATGCGATGAGCCAAGAAAATCTCCCCCTGGGCCAAACAATACCCTAACCCGGACGACGCTGGGCCAGTGGTGCGCCGCCCTATGGGACTCCCAATCACGGCCTGTTGTGATACAGACTAGTGTAACCAATGTGAAATGGCTAGCTAGTTAGTGGGGTGTGTGCTAATAGCGTTTCAATCGGTGACGTCACTCGCTCTAAGACCTTGAAGTAGTTGTTCCCCTTGCTCTGCAAGGGCCACGGCTTTTGTGGAGCGATGCTTCGAGAATGGCTGTTGTCGATGTGTCTAGAGGGTCCCTGGTTCGAGCCCAGGTAGGGGCGAGGAGAGTGACGGAAGCTAAACTGTTACACTAGGATGGAACTCGGGTCTGTAGTGACGCCTCAAGCAGTGCCTTAGACTGCTGTGCCACTAAATAAAAGTGTTTTATAAAAAAAATTGGAACAAAAGATTAAGAGTACCGATTATTGTATGGGACTATATACAAATGTTTTTGAGAAAGATAATTAGAAAAACAAAATTGAGTAAAAGATTAATTTTGATAAACTAAAATGTAATGAATTAAAGATGAGTTTTTCTTGTAAAAAAAAGCAAAAAGTACAGATTTTAAGGTTGTGTCTTTAGATTTGGGGTGGGGTTGGTCGCGAGAAATTCTTGCGAGTAAAATGGTGTCCCCAGAAATTATTGCAAAATAAATGGGGTCCCCGCTCAAAAAAGTTTGAATACTACTGCTTTACAGCGTACTGTTTCATTTCAAATATATTCCAAACAAAATATGAACACAACACAATATTCAACTGGAATACATTTTCAGGTTGGACTATCTGTATGCTGATGTGTGAATACCTTGTACCTGTCATAGTTCAATGCAGTCTTAGATTTTATTGAACAAAATGCTGGATATGAATTGGTATTAGTAAATTCTAAGTTACTGTTGGGTATCAATGGGTATCAAGTAGTATGATTTTCTTCCCCTTGAATAGCATAACTCTTCCTCAACTCTATGATGTACTGTTCTTGAATGGAAAATGATAAAGTTATTTTTCACAAGATTCAGTTTCGTTATACATTTTATCTTTGTTTGTCTTTTTTTTCCTAAGTGGTGTAAATGTCTTGAATGCACTCAGGTTTCAAGAGAGGGGGAATTGCTTTAGGCCAACAGCAACTCTGCTACCAAAATCAGAGCTATATTTCAACACCTGAGAGTTCATCAGAGATACAGTAGCAGCTGACATCTATGCTGAGAGGTCAGGGCTGACTGTCCCTGTTTAACCTGTTTAAGGCTTTTGGGTGAATGAATAGTGGTGGAACCAGGTACACTAGTAGGAATGGCAGCTGAGCCTCTGTCTCTAGAGACAGTCAATGCCAGCCAGTGGCGGTTGGTGCCGTTTAAGAATAGCATGGCCTTATTACTATTACAGCATATTGGATGACTGTCATTCATATTCCATTCACCCAGTTCAATGTAACATTAATAGGTTTAGGCTACTACGTGATACTCAAATTTTCCCTATACCTATCATGAGGTTGCTGCAACCTAATCAAATCAAATTGTATTTGTCACATACGGTCATGATCGTCGAAGTGAGGAGACCAAAGCGCAGCGTGATGTGAATACATATTTTTTAATGAAAGATGAAAAAACACGAAGTACACTAAACAAACAAACAAAATAACAAGACGAACGTGACCACTATCAAAACTGAGTGCAAACATGCAACATCACATAGATAATAACCCACGAACCCAAACTGGAAAATGGCAACCTAAATAGGTTCCCCAATCAGAGACAATGATAAACAGCTGCCTCTGATTGGGAACCAAACCAGGCCACCATAGACCTACAAAATGTCTAGACTAGACACACACCTAGACATACAAAACCCTAGATGAGACAAAAACATACATACCACCCTCACAGCGGGCCCCGGACTGAAGATCATCGTAGAGAGCGCTACTGGACTGAGGAGCGGCTCTGGCAGCTCCGGACAGGAGGGAGATTCCAGCATCGCCGGCGTGACAGCCGGCTCTGGCAGCTCCTGGTTGGCTGACGGCTCTGGCAGTTCCTGGCTGGCTGACGGCTCTGGCAGCTCCTGGCTGGCTGACGGCTCTGGCAGCTCCTGGCTGGCTGACGGTTCTGGCAGCTCCTGGCTGGCTGACAGCTCTGGCAGCTCCTGGCTGGCTGACGGCTCTGGCAGCTCCTGGCTGGCTGACGGCTCTGGCCGCTCCTGGCTGGCTGACGGCTCTGGCCGCTCCTGGCTGGCTGGCGGCTCTGGCCGGTCCTGGCTGGCTGACGGCTCTGGCAGGTCCTGGCTGACTGCCGGCTCTGGCGGCTCCTGGCTGACTGCCGGCTCTGGCGGCTCCTGGCTGGCTGACGGCTCTGGCAGCTCCATGCTGACTGACGGCTCTGGCAGCTCCTGGCTGACTGATGGCTCAGGACAAACTGGCGGCTCTGACGGCTCAGGACAGACTGGCGGCTCTGACGGCTCAGGACAGACTGGCGGCTCTAGCGGCTCAGGACAGACGGGAGACTAGCGGCTCAGGACAGATGGGAGACTCTAGCGGCTCAGGACAGACGGGTGACTCTAGCGGCTCAGGACAGACGGGAGACTCTAGCGGCTCAGGACAGTCGGGAGACTCTGGCGGCTCAGGACAGGAGGAAGGTTCTGGCAGCGCTGGACAGGCGGGAGCACCTGTAGGCAGAAAACGGAGAGACAGCCTGGTGCGGGGGCACATACAGATGTTTAGCAGATGTTATTGCAGATGTGGCGAAATGCTTGTGTTTCTAGCCCCAACAGTGCAGTAATATCTAACAATTCACAACAATACACACAATACACACAACCTAAAAGTAAAATAATGGAATTAAGGAATATATGAATATTAGTACGAGCAATGTCGGAGTGGCATAGACTAAATACAGTAGAATAGAATACATATGAGATGAGTAAAGAAAAAGATGTAAACATTATTAAAGTGACTAGTTTACCATGATTAAAATGGCCAGTGATTTCAAGTCTATGTACAGTGCCTTGCGAAAGTATTCGGCCCCCTGGAACTTTGTGACCTTTTGCCACATTTCAGGCTTCAAACATAAAGATATAAAACTGTATTTTTTTGTGAAGAATCAACAACAAGTGGGACACAATCATGAAGTGGAACGACATTTATTGGATATTTCAAACTTTTTTAACAAATCAAAAACTGAAAAATTGGGCGTGCAAAATTATTCAGCCCCTTTACTTTCAGTGCAGCAAACTCTCTCCAGAAGTTCAGTGAGGATCTCTGAATGATCCAATGTTGACCTAAATGACTAATGATGATAAATACAATCCACCTGTGTGTAATCAAGTCTCCGTATAAATGCACCCGCACTGTGATAGTCTCAGAGGTCCGTTAAAAGCGCAGAGAGCATCATGAAGAACAAGGAACACACCAGGCAGGTCCGAGATACTGTTGTGAAGAAGTTTAAAGCCGGATTTGGATAGAAAAAGATTTCCCAAGCTTTAAACATCCCAAGGAGCACTGTGCAAGCGATAATATTGAAATGGAAGGAGTATCAGACCACTGCAAATCTACCAAGACCTGGCCGTCCCTCTAAACTTTCAGCTCATACAAGGAGAAGACTGATCAGAGATGCAGCCAAGAGGCCCATGATCACTCTGGATGAACTGCAGAGATCTACAGCTGAGGTGGGAGACTCTGTCCATAGGACAACAATCAGTCGTATATTGCACAAATCTGGCCTTTATGGAAGAGTGGCAAGAAGAAAGACATTTCTTAAAGATATCCATAAAAAGTGTCATTTAAAGTTTGCCACAAGCCACCTGGGAGACACACCAAACGTGGAAGAGGGTGCTCTGGTCAGATGAAACCAAAATTGAACTTTTTGGCAACAATGCAAAACGTTATGTTTGGCGTAAAAGCAACACAGCTGAACACACCATCCCCACTGTCAAACATGGTGGTGGCAGCATCATGGTTTGGGCCTGCTTTTCTTCAGCAGGGACAGGGAAGATGGTTAAAATTGATGGGAAGATGGATGGAGCCAAATACAGGACCATTCTGGAAGAAAACCTGATGGAGTCTGCAAAAGACCTGAGACTGGGACGGAGATTTGTCTTCCAACAAGACAATGATCCAAAACATAAAGCAAAATCTACAATGGAATGGTTCAAAAATAAACATATCCAGGTGTTAGAATGGCCAAGTCAAAGTCCAGACCTGAATCCAATCGAGAATCTGTGGAAAGAACTGAAAACTGCTGTTCACAAATGCTCTCCATCCAACCTCACTGAGCTCGAGCTGTTTTGCAAGGAGGAATGGGAAAAAATGTAATGTCTCTCGATGTGCAAAACTGATAGAGACATACCCCAAGCGACTTACAGCTGTAATCGCAGCAAAAGGTGACGCTACAAAGTATTAACTTAAGGGGGCTGAATAATTTTGCACGCCCAATTTTTCAGTTTTTGATTTGTTAAAAAAAGTTTGAAATATCCAATAAATGTCGTTCCACTTCATGATTGTGTCCCACTTGTTGTTGATTCTTCACAAAAAAATACAGTTTTATATCTTTATGTTTGAAGCCTGAAATGTGGCAAAAGGTCGCAAAGTTCAAGGGGGCCGAATACTTTCGCAAGGCACTGTATATGGGGCAGCCTATTGATGGCTATTTAACAGTCTGATGGCCTTGAAATAGAAGCTGTTTTTCAGTCTCTTGGTCCCTGCTTTGATGCACCTGTACTGATCTCGCCTTCTGGATGATAGCGGGGGGAACAGGCATGGGTGGTTATTGTCCTTGATGATCTTTTTGGCCATCCTGTGACATCGGGTGATGTAGGTGTCCTGGAGGGCAGGTAGTTTGCCCCTGAGAGCCCTGTGGTTGCGGGAGGTGCAGTTTCTGTACCAGGCGGTGATACAGCCCGACAGGATCCTCTCAATTGTGCATCTGTAAAAATTGTGAGGGTATTAGGTGCCAAGCCAAATTTCTTCAGCCTCCTGAGGTTAAAGAGGCACTGTGGAATTTGCGGAATGAACACACCCCTGATCAAGCGTAAACACAGTAAATGCGTAAACACTTTCATAGCATCCACGTTGTATTCCTTCTCGCATCTATGAGCTCTCCTCCTTTCACCTTTTGCCCTTTGTTTGTGAGCTTCAATGCACAACACATCGACTGTATGTGACCAGGTGAAAAAACTTTCCAAGCCAAACCATATCATAACCGCTACACACAGCCTACATCATCGTCACCATATTAGCTGAAGTAACGTCATAGCAACATAGTTAATAGAACTAACGCGTTAATAAACCCACTACAATTATGCAGGGTGTTTGAGAAGGCTAAACTAGCTAACTGCATTTGCTAGCTAAGTAAGTGAAACTGAATGTTTAAAAAAATCACTCATTCTATCTCTCTCTTGCTTCTCCTTCATTTTATAAGAAATGAATTTGTTCAAAACTGTTAAACTATTGTCTTTCTCTCTCTTTGATTCAACTACTCACCACATTTTATGCAATGCAGTGCTAGCTAGATGTAGCTTATGCTTTCAGTAATAGATAAATTCTCTGATCCTTTGATTAGGTGGGCAACATGTCAGTTCATGCTGCAAGAGCTCTGATAGTTTGGAGTAAGTCCTCCGGAAGTCGTCATAATTACTGTGGAAGTCTATGGAACGGGGTGAGAACCATGACCCTCCTAGATTTTGTATTGAAGTCAATGTACGCAGAGGAGGATGGAAGCTAGCTGTCCTCCGGCTACACCATGGTGCTACCCTACAAAGTGTGGTTGAGGCTATAAAACAGTGTGTTTGCAAAACAGTGTGTTTTAATCAATTATTTGATGACGTGAATATATTTAGTATTGTTTATCTAAAAAGGTTAACTTTTATGTTTTACAATTGTATTTTTATGAAATTCACTGAGGAGGTTGGTCCTCCCCTTCCTCCTCTGAGGAGCCTCCACTGATGCCAGCTAATGTTTGCTACTCAGCTCAGGCTTAGTCACTGCTTTGCATGGCCCTGCTGGGAGTATAGCTACTAGCTAATGATTGAGGGCAGTGTGAAACCATCATTCTCTGCATCATAGCAAGGTTGGAAATGTGGACAAATTAACATTACATTTGTATGAAGCAATAGATTCACTCTCAACTCCAGAGATGAGACTCGGTCAGTGATTTTTCAATTAACATTTCCACTCTATTGAAAAATACCTAACTGTCCACTATTTTACAGAACATGTTACGATTGTCAGGCGCTATTGTCCGGTGAATAACATTTCAACAGACTTAAATCTACAAGGGGACAATCTGTTGCTGCCAAATCCAATCTGAAAAACATCTATTGCTACAACAGTTCTTCCTCTCTGTGCCTTTTAAAGGCTGAATCTGTGTCTAAATCCTGACCAAGTCACTGGTGATTTGTCAGTGTGCCCACATCCTTGTCAGAGTGTCTAAAGGATTCAAGGATGCCTCATGGAGACAGACTGACTTTAGCACACTATAATTTGTGAGAAATTGTATTATGTTTAATTCTGTGTAAGTGCTTTCTAATTCCTGCATTGTGTGTTCTATTAAATTACTGTTTGAACAGGAAATGTAGCAGGATATTGTGTTCATCATCCTAAACAATATACTTTTTCCTTGCTAAGATTAGGTTCACTGATTGGACCAGACCTGTCTCAAGTGACTAACCACATAATTGTAAAAGCATTAGGCATAAAGCTTTTCCAGTCACTCTTTAGGACTTTGACTATTGTTGTTGCACCCAAACCACAATAATTAGCAATAGTCTCAACAGTGTCCATTTATCATGTGGCAAATTTTAATGAGCACTTAATGGCAAGTCATCTTTGTTTGATGGGAAAAAACTTTTTCACTCATATTTACCGCTGAGTAGCAGTGAGGAAGTGTCTCAGAAACATGTCTCTTCTCACCACAAAATGTTAAATTACAAACACACGTGATCAAATACTTTTTATTTGTATTTCTTTTTCTATTTTTTATATATGTTCCTTTATTCATTTCCCACAACCCTACCCAACCTCTCCTAATTGGAGTAAACTAATGGACAACAACACTTAGGATTCTACTTATAGCTTATAAGTATTATATTCATTTAATGTGCACAATGCACCTTACAACAGTTATCTTCTGTTTGTTTTGAATCACATCCTTCAGCTACCATCAACCCCTCCCATCCATCTCTGAATCCCATCCTTCAGCTACCATCAACCCCTCCCATCCATCTCTGAATCCCATCCTTCAGCTACCATCATCCCCTCCCATCCATCTCTGAAGCCCATCCTTCAGCTACCATCATCCCCTCCCATCCATCTCTGAAGCCCATCCTTCAGCTACCATCATCCCCTCCCATCCATCTCTGAAGCCCATCCAGCTTGATTTCTACTTTGCAAAATATTTTAACTGTGCTGTTTCACAAATGTTCCGAACCACGTACATTTTACGTACACAGTATATTTTACATTCGTTGTCTTGTTCTTTTTAATCCCACCCTTCAGCTCCACACAACCCCTTCTATCTATCCCCCAACACCATCCATGTTTTATTTATATTTGCCATATATTTTTCAACTGTGCTGGGATGTATTATTCTATTATTGGTCGACTGACAATGACTTTTCAAACCCCCATTAGCGCTATCAGCAGAGTTAGCTCCAGGTAGATGTTGCACTTCTTCACCCATTCCTGGACATGAGACCAAAAACAAGCTACATGGACAGTACCAAAACAAATGATCTAATAATTCTGTCCCTTCACAGCTAAATATTCAGAGCTGGGATGGTTGTAACCCACCTATATAACATATAACATTCTATTGGTTGCAATACTTTCTTATAATAATTTAAGGTCTTGAATCTGGCGTTGGTTTGCGTATCAGTTCATAAACCATGTGCCATGGAATCGGTACATTGCACAGCTGTCAATTGTTTGGTCCTTAAATGAAACGGGTATACTTTTTTTGTTTATCACAATTTTCTTTAACCAATTTTGGCCAACAGACAAGATTCTTACATTTCCCCCTTCCTTCTTCCATTTTTGCGGCAATGCTGCGGTTAGTTGGTTGTAATTTTGGGTGGAGTAGACATTTCCATATATTTCTGTTAGCTGCATGTGTGATGTAACTCCACCAGTCCAATTTATGAGATCATTTACAAAGATTATACCTTTTTCTATTATTGTTGAAAAAAAATTTGTTTTTTTAATCATTTGGTATTTTTGAGTTTAACCAGAATATTTGTTGTATTATTTGTTCTGTCTTTTCTGGTGGATTAAACTGAAATTGCAACCAACTTTCTATGGCTTGTTATAAAAATAGCGATATTTTGGAGATTATTTCATTTTCAAATACCTGAAAGTGAGCGATTGTAATCTGAATAAAGGGGAAAAGGCCATTCTTGAACATGGGGTGAGGCATTCTTACTGATCTTCTAGAGAACCAGTTCGTATGTAAGTATAACTTTTGAATGACTGACTTTAGTGAGACGTCTTGTGCTTTAATATTTTATAATTTCTGCCCTCCAAATTTATATTCATAAAATAAATAGGCCCGTATAATTTTATGTAGCTCACCGTTCCAAATCAAATTGAAAATGTTTTGCTAATACAATTTTAAAAAACAGGTCGCTTGGTGTAGGCAAGACCATAAGTAAATAGGTCAACTGGGATATGACTAAAGAGTTATTCAGGGTGATTTTTCCAGAAATAGACAGATGTTTAACTTTCCATCGTAGAAAAATCGTATCTATTTTTTGCTAACTTTCAATTACAATGTATTGTAGTGAGATCATTTCTTTCTTTCAGGATATGAATACAGAGTATGTCCACATCCCCTTCAGACCATTTTATTGGTTAACTACACGCTAATGTAGTACACTTATCATCATTTGGTTGTAATCAAGAGATCCTCTATTAGGCTGTGGAGGGATCCAAATTATGGGGGCGGCAGGGTAGCCTAGTGGTTAGAGCGTTGGACTAGTAACCGGAAGGTTGTGAGTTCAAACCCCCGAGCTGACAAGGTACAAATCTGTCGTTCTGCCCCTGAACAGGCAGTTAACCCACTGTTCCCAGGCCGTCATTGAAAATAAGAATTTGTTCTTAACTGACTTGCCTGGTAAAATAAAAAAATAAAAAAAATAAAAAAATGGATTTAAAAGAAAGCATGAATCATCAGCATACAATGACACCTTTGTTTTTCAGCCCTGGATCTCTAACCCCTTGATATTATTGTTGGATCTGATTTATTTTAATAGCTAACATTTCAATGGCCATAATAAATAGATATGCCGATAGTGGACAACCTTGTTTTACTCCTCTCAACAGTTTAATACTTTCAGAGAAGTACCATTATTTACTATTTTGCACCTGGGGTTACTGTACATAACTTTAATCCATTTTATTAGAGATTCTCCAAAATGTAAATATTCAAGGCATTTATATATAAATTCCAGTCGTACTTTATCAAAAGCCTTTTCAAAGTCAGCTATGCATACAAGGCCTGGTTTCCCAGATTTTTCTTAGTGTTCTATTGTTTCCAGTACTTGTCATAAATGATCTCCAATGTATCGTACATGTAAAAAACCTGTCTGATTAGGATGAATAATATCCGACAATACCTTTTTAAGTCTATGCACTATGCATTTTTCTAGAATTTTTGCATCACAACACGGAAGTGTAAGGGGCCTCCATTTTTTTTTATGGATCGGATCTTTATACTGTATATTCCACTTGGATCCTGTTTAAGTAATAATTAAATCAAACCTTCTTGTTGAGTGTCTGATAATCTACCATTTTTGTAGGCGTGGTTAAAACATGCTTGCATCAAGAAGTTCTTCCTCTGTATTTTGGAATTCACATGTCTTTCTGTACAGCTATTAATTTGACATTATTCATAGAAAAAAATCCATACAGTTATCTTCGGTTAGTGGAGATGGAGGAGACTGAAAAAAAAAACATGTGCTTAAAGTACTTTGCTTCCTCTTTCAAAATATTGTTTGGTGAATCATGGTTGACTCCATCATTTGTCATAAATTTCATTTAACAATTTTTGGTAGCATTTCTATGTTGAAGATTAAAAAATAATCTAATCAAATCAAATCAAATGTTATTTGTCACAGACACATGGTTAGCAGATGTTAATGTGAGTGTAGCGAAATGCTTGTGCTTCTAGTTCCGACAATGCAGTAATAAACAACGAGTAATCTAGCTAACAATTCCAAAACTACTACCTTATACACACAAGTGTAAAGGGATAAAGAATATGTACATAAAGATATATGAATGAGTGATGGTACAGAGCGGCATAGGCAAGATGCAGTAGATGGCATCGAGTACAGTATATATATATATATGAGATGAGTATGTAAACAAAGTGGCATAGTTTAAAGTGGCTAGTGATACATGTATTACATAAAGATGCAGTAGATGATATAGAGTACAGTATATACGTATACATATGAGATAAATAATGTAGGGTATGTAAACATTATATTAAGTAGCATTGTCTAAAGTGGCTAGTGATATATTTTACATAAATTCCCATCAATTCCCATTATTAAAGTGGCTGGAGTTGAGTCAGTGTGTTGGCAGCAGCCACTCAATGTTAGTGGTGGCTGTTTAACAGTCTGATGGCCTTGAGATAGAAGCTGTTTTTCAGTCTCTCGGTCCCAGCTTTGATGCACCTGTACTGACCTCGCCTTCTGGATGATAGCGGTGTGAACAGGCAGTGGCTCGGGTGGTTGTTGTCCTTGATGATTTTTATAGCCTTCCTGTGACATCGGGTGGTGTAGGTGTCCTGGAGGGCAGGTAGTTTGCCCCCGGTGATGCGTTGTGCAGACCTCACTACCCTCTGGAGAGCCTTACGGTTGTGGGCGGAGCAGTTGCCGTACCAGGCGGTGATACAGCCCGACAGGATGCTCTCGATTGTGCATCTGTAGAAGTTTGTGAGTGCTTTTGGTGATAAGCCGAATTTCTTCAGCCTCCTGAGGTTGAAGAGGCGCTGCTGCGCCTTCTTCACAATCCTGTCTGTGTGGGTGGACCAATTCAGTTTGTCTGTGATGTGTACGCCAAGGAACTTAAAACTTACTACCCTCTCCACTACTGTTCCATCGATGTGGATAGGGGGGTGTTCCCTCTGCTGTTTCCTGAAGTCCACAATCATCTCCTTAGTTTTGTTGACGTTGAGTGTGAGGTTGTTTTCCTGACACCACACTCCGAGGGCCCTCACCTCCTCCCTGTTGGCCATCTCGTCATTGTTGGTAATCAAGCCTACCACTGTAGTGTCGTCCGCAAACTTGATGATTGAGTTGGAGGCGTGCGTGGCCACGCAGTCGTGGGTGAACAGGGAGTACAGGAGAGGGCTCAGAACGCACCCTTGTGGGGCCCCAGTGTTGAGGATCAGCGGGGTGGAGATGTTGTTACCTACCCTCACCACCTGGGGGCGGCCCGTCAGGAAGTCCAGTACCCAGTTGCACAGGGCGGGGTCGAGACCCAGGGTCTCGAGCTTGATGACGAGTTTGGAGGGTACTATGGTGTTAAATGCTGAGCTGTAGTCAATGAACAGCATTCTCACATAGGTATTCCTCTTGTCCAGATGGGTTAGGGCAGTTGAAATTGCATCGTCTGTGGACCTATTTGGGCGGTAAGCAAATTGGAGTGGGTCTAGGGTGTCAGGTATGGTGGAGTTGATATGGTCCTTGACTAGTCTCTCAAAGCACTTCATGATGACGGAAGTGAGTGCTACGGGGCGGTAGTCGTTTAGCTCAGTTACCTTAGCTTTCTTGGGAACAGGAACAATGGTGGCCCTCTTGAAGCATGTGGGAACAGCAGACTGGGATAGTGATTGATTGAATATGTCCGTAAACACACCAGCCAGCTGGTCTGCGCATGCTCTGAGGGTGCGGCTGGGGATGCCGTCTGGGCCTGCAGCCTTGCGAGGGTTAACATGTTTAAATGTTTTACTCACCTCGGCTGCAGTGAAGGAGAGTCTGCATGTGTCAGTGGCACTGTATTGTCCTCAAAGCGGGCAAAAAAGTTATTTAGTCTGCCTGGGAGCAAGGCATCCTGGTCCGTGACTGGGCTGGTTTTCTTTTTGTAATCCGTGATTGACTGTAGACCCTGCCACATACCTCTTGTGTCTGAGCCGTTGAATTGCGATTCTACTTTGTCTCTATACTGACGCTTAGCTTGTTTGATTGCCTTGCGGAGGGAATAGCTACACTGTTTGTATTCGGTCATGTTTCCAGTCACCTTGCCCTGATTAGAAGCAGTGGTTCGGGCTTTCAGTTTCACGTGAATGCTGCCATCAATCCACGGTTTCTGGTTTGGGAATGTTTTAATCGTTGCTATGGGAATGACATCTTCAACGCACGTTCTAATGAACTCGCTCACCGAATCAGCGTATTCGTCAATGTTGTTGTTTGACGCAATACGAAACATATCCCAGTCCACGTGATGGAAGCAGTCTTGGAGCGTGGAATCAGATTGGTCAGACCAGCGTTGAACAGACCTCAGCGTGGGAGCTTCTTGTTTTAGCTTCTGTCTGTAGGCAGTGTGATGGATTCCTACCCAACTTCCATTCAGTTCACTTTATTTTTTATAATATATTACACTTGATCTTTGTTGAACAAATTCCTCCATTTCATTTAGTTTTTCCTTTAACTTATTCTGTGCCACTATGTGATCAAAGACTTTGCATATTGGATTATTTGAGAGGTTTGGCCATTATGAATTGAAACTCAATTATAACGTCTAAGTTTAAGAAGGTTATCGAGGAGGTCTAAGGGAACAAAAGAAACAAACAAATATGAGGGAAGTATTGTGTACATTACAATTGGATACACAAACTGCTGTTTGTCAGGATGAAATAATCTGGTTTCTGAGTGGTTCAGCAGTGGCTGCTGTTGGAGGCCATTAACATCTTGAGTGGGTGGAACATTTGATGAATAATTAATCATAGCCCAAACACTGCATGGCATTTACCTGGGGCTACTCTTGTGCTGCTCTCTATAGAGCACAGTGAACAGAAGGAGGACAATGGCACTGTGCTGATTATTACTATCAATCCTTTTCACATTGAAGTGGTGATTATAACCATACACCACGCCCAATCCAAGTGATTGTGCTGTGTTGTATTTCTCTGTCCGGCCTTATCATGAAAGCAAAATTACACTTACAGTTGAAGTCGGAAGTTTACATACACCTTAGCCAAATACATTTAAACTCTGTTTTTCACAATTCCTGACATTTAATCATTGTAAAAAGTCCCTGTCTTAGGTCAGTTAGGATCACCACTTTATTTTAAGAATGTGAAAGGTCAGAAAAAAAGTAGAGAGAATGACTTATTTCAGCTTTTATTTATTTTAGCACATTCACAGTGTGTCAGAAGTGTGCATACACTCAATTAGTATTTGGTAGCATTGCCTTTAAATTGTTTAACTGTTTAACTGTTCCGCCTGCGGCTATGGAACCCTGACCTGTTCACCGGACATGCTACCTGTCCCAGACTAGCTGTTTTCAACTCTCTAGAGACAGCAGGAGCGGTAGAGATACTCTCAATGATCGGCTATGAAAAGCCAACTGACATTTTCTCCTGAGGTGCTGACCTGTTGCACCCTCGACAACTACTGTGATTATTATTATTTGACCATGCTGGTCATTTATGAACATTTGAACATCTTGGCCATGTTCTGTTATAATCTCCACCCGGCAAAGCCAGAAGAGGACTGGCCACCCCTCATAGCCTGGTTCCTCTCTAGGTTTCTTCCTAGGTTTTGGCCTTTCTAGGGAGTTTTTCCTAGCCACTGTGCTTCTACACCTGCATTGCTTGCTGTTTGGGATTTTAGGTTGGGTTTCTGTATAGCACTTTGAGATATCAGCTGATGTAAGAAGGGCTATATAAATAAAATTGATATGATTTGATTTAACTTGGGTCAAACGTTTTGGGTAGCCTTCCACAATCTTCCCACAATAAGTTGGGTGAATTTTGGTCCATTCCTCCTGGCAGAGCTGGTGTAACCGAGTCAGGTTTATAGGCCTCCTTGCTCGCACACGCTTTTTCAGTTCTGTCCACAAATGTTCTATAGGATTGAGGTCAGGGCTTTGGCCACTCCAATACCTTGACTTTGTTGTCCTTAAGCCATTTTGCCACAACTTTGGAGGTTTGCTTGGGGTCATTGTCCATTTGGAAGACCCATTTGCGACCAAGCTTTAACTTCCTCACTGATGTCTTGAGATGTTGCTTCAATATATCCACATAATTTTACTTCATCATGATGCCATCTATTTTGTGAAGTGCACCAGTCCCTCCTGCAAAAAGTACAATATTTGTCCCCATGTGCAGTTGCAAACCGTAGTCTGGCCTTTTTATGGAGGTTTTGGAGCAATGGCTTCTTCCTTGCTGAGCGGCCTTTCCGGTTATGTCGATATAGGTCTCGTTTTACTGTGGATATAGATAATTTTGTACCTATTTCCTCCAGCATCTTCACAAGGTCCTTTGCTGTTGTTCTGGGATTGATTTGCACTTTCCGCACTTAAGTACGTTCATCATTAGGAGACAGAACGCGTCTCCTTCCTGAGCGTGTGACGGCTGCGTGGTCCCATGGTGTTTATACTAGCATACTATTGTTTGTACAGATGAACGTGGTACCTTCAGGTGTTTGGAAATTGCTCCCAAGGATGAACCAGACTTGTGGAGGTTCACAAAAAAAAATTCTGAGGTTGTGGCTGAATTCTTTTGATTTTCCCATGATGTCAAGCAAAGAGGCACTGAGTTTGAAGGTAGGCCTTGAAAACATCCACAGGTACACCTCCAATTGACTCAAATGATGTCAATTAGCCCATCAGAAGCTTCTAAAGCCATGACATTTTCTGGAATTTTCCAAGCTGTTTAAAGGCACAGTCAACTTAGTGCATGTAAACATCTGACCCACTGGAATTGTGATACAGTGAATTATAAGTGAAATAATCTGTCTGAAAACAATTGTTGGAAAAATGACTTGTGTTATGCACAAAGTAGATGTCCTAACCGACTTGCCAAAACTATATTGTTAACAAGAAATTTGGTGGTTGAAAAACGATTTTTAATAACTCCAACCTAAGTGTATGTAAACTTCCGACTTCAACTGTATATTTCAACTGTATATATCCGGTGGCATTCTGTTGTTTAATGTTATTGATGACCTCCAGCTGACCCCTAGGTCAACACAAAATCTACTGTAGCTACACTATATATACAAAATATATGTTAACACCCCTTCAAATTAGTGGATTCGGCTATTTCCTGCCACACCTGTTACTGACAGGTGAATAAAATCCAGCACACAGCCATGCAATCTCCATAGACAACCATTGGCAGTAGTATGGCATTACTGAAGAGCTCAGTACATTTCAACGCAGCACCGTCATAGTACAACAAGACAGCTCGTCAAATGTCTGCCCTGCTAGTGCTGCCCCCATCAACTATAAGTGCTGATATAGTGGAAATTTCAAGGAGAAACAACGGCTCAGCCACGAAGTGGTAGTGTAGGCCACACAAGCTCACAGAAAGGGACCTCCGAGTGCTGAAGCGCTTAGCTAGTAAACATCATCAGTCCTCCGAACTCACTACCGAGTTCCAAACTGCCTTTGGAAGCAACGTCAGCACAATAACTGTACATCGGGAGCTTCATGAAATGGGTTTCCATGGCCGAGCAGGCCACACACACAAGCCTAAGATCACAATGCGCAATGCCAAGCGTCGGCTGGAGTGGTGTAAAGCTCACTGCCATTGGACACAAAGCGAGGTCCATACACAAATGGTTTGTCAAGATCGGTGTGGAAGAACTTGACTGGCCTGCACAGAGCCCTGACCTCAACCCCATCGGACACCTTTGTGATGAATTGGAATGCCGACTGCGAGCCAAGCCTAATCGCCCCATATCTGTGCCCGTCCTCACTAAGGCTCTTGTGGCTGCAGCAACATTCCAACATCTAGTGGAAAGCCTTCCCAGAAGAGTGGAGGATGTTATAGCAGCAAATGAGGGACCAACTCCATATTAATGCCCATGATTTTGGAATGAGATGTTCGACGAGCCGGTGTCCACATACTTTTGGTCATGTAGTATATGTCGTCACTGTAGTGGACAGGACGATGAATTTATGAATTATTGAAATTAAAATGCATTGCTGTGACCTATACGGTATGTCCTTAATTAAAACTGCATTATCCACCATCAATGGAAGAGTTAGTGTGTTACTAAATCTGTTCCGGGATTAAAAATGGCAGATGGATACAGTGCCATGTCTGTAGGAACTCTTATTGGAGAGTCATTTAAATTAGGAGTGATGCTGCTGATTCTCCTCACCTGTTGTCTAGCAACTTGACATCACAGCTCCTCTGTGTCTCACTGTTCCTTATTGCTCAACCTTTACTGCCTGCCTCCCAGAATTCTCTGTACAAACAGGAGTCCGCCTGCACTGGCTGTCCTCCCTTCCCCCACTCTTTCCCTTCCGTAACATGGCCACATGTGAAAATGTCTATTTATCTGGAGGGCAAACACACCTACGGAGTTTGCTCTGATCCTGACCATATGATGGGAAAATACAACTGTGGAAAGGAGAAACAGATGTCCCAAATGGGGCCCGCTCTATAAGAACAGATTTTTGCTTTTTAGATGGACTAGTGTTCTTGACAGGAAAGGGATTCCCATTAGCGATAGATAGTAAGGGCCCCACCTCCCCCAGTACACACACACACACATTGACACATTGACAGGCATTGACACTTGAGCTCATTGCAATTATTTCAGCCAGGTTAGCTGGGATACCCAGAGTAATGAGCCAGGAGGGATGATGCCTAATGTATTTACTCTCAATAAACATGGTTAGTAATTTGATATTTTGCGTTCAGGAAAATGCCAGTCCAGTTTATGCTGCTATAGATTACCATCATTCATTAATCCCCCCCCCCCCCCCCCCCCATAACTCAATCACTAACAATCCAAATCGACTCACTGTAAAGTTATGTTAATGAATAGGATCGTACAGTAAACTATACTGTACATGCATTTGAAGTATTCAATTATTTATGAAATGGACAAAATTCAAGTGTAAATCAGCCAAAAGAGCTGTGTGTGTTATTGGCTGGGACATTAAGTAGCCTATTAAAGAGAGCAACCAAAATGGAAGTGGCCAGTAACATACTGCATGTAGCAGGATATCCCACAGGCACACATTGATCAGTCTCTCCTAACAGGCTCTCTGATGTGTTCTTGTTAAATGCTATTCCTCCTTATCCTTGCAGTGCTATTCCTTCAACCTGCAACACTACAGTTCCACAATAACATCTACACAAACTGCGTTGATGTGTGTTTATAAGGGTGTTTCTATCACTACGTGAAAAAAAGTAATACCTCACTTCACATGCACTGGTTCATTAATGTAGCCTTTCTGATCAATGATTGTTTCGCAGCAGTCCTGTTAGATCACAACACGGCGCGTGGTACACCCGTTAAAGGGAACCAGCTATACAGCTCATAACCAGTTATCACAGTTGCCCATGCTCAGAGCTCGATAGCAACCTGATTTACTCTTCCATTGATGTGTGCTGCAGAGAGTAATGATTATGTGCCAGTGCTTGTGTTAGATAGTATCTGACATGGCATGGAAAGGTTTCCCTTGGGACAGCTGTTCTGTGCCCATGAACACTGGGCATTGGATGCTCCTACTATTGAGTCAGTGCCCAGACATCAAAGGGTTATGATTTCACAATCAATCTTTCTGTTGTGTAACATGGAACCTCCAATTAAAGCTGACTGGATGTGAACATATTTCCATCGTACATGAGACGGACTGGTATGTGGGAGTTTGGCATCACTGATAAGTAGGCAATACAGTAACTGAACTTGCATTTAACCTAGCCCACTTTATGCTTATAATTGGTATCTGACCTGAAGGTTCCCAAGACAGGAACCTCATAGTGCTCCTCTTTGACATTATGCAATATCATCCGGTTTTCTTTCTATGTATCTGGATATTTGATTGGGCTACCCCCTGGTGACGCTTTGCTGCTGGAAATGTGCAGATGATCAATACACACACACAGATTCGACCTCTGTGCATAGGAGCCATTGCCAAATCAGAGCTATCTGGACTCATTTCTATATATTCAAAGGAACATAACCTTGTTTTTTTTACATGCCTTTGCATTTCCCCAATGAAGCTACTTGTATTTAACCCTCTGTTTCCCATCATGTTTTGTGTGTAATTGTTTTCATGTTAGGTGGTGTTAGTTTACGCGCTCTACTTTTATGTTTTTGAGCGAGTTTGATTCATGTAGTGCTCTCGTTTTTTGGATCTATAATTAAAGTGTGCCTGTTTATTATAATCTGCTCTCCTACACTTGACTTCACCTCCAATACACCATCCTGACAATCTATTTAAATTGCAGGTTGTAATACAACAAAATAGGAAAAATGCCAAGGGGGATGAATACTTTTGCAAGGCACTGTAACTCATTGAGTAAAAGGAGTTTCATAAGGAGGCTCATAAGAATGTTGGCAGATAAACAACCAAAATGGTTTTACAGACGCTGGATGAGAAAGCTTTTGTTGCCTCTGACTCAGAATCTGAGGTATCCAATTCAGATTACACAGACTATGTGCCTGTGGGTCAAGTTGGAGTTGTGGATGCACCTGGTAGTCCAGCTGTCCTAGATGATTCTACAGACGGGAAAGAGTCCTCCTCTGAGGAGAGTGAAAACCAGTCAAAAGGGGGTCTTACTGCAGCGTTCCTCCAGATGTAACGCTTGTCATTCCATCCAAAGAGTTCAATATTGGTTTCATCAGACCAGAGACTCTTGTTTCTCATGGTCTGAGAGTCCTTTAGGTGCCTTTTGGCAAACTCCAAGCGGGCTGTCATGTGCATTTTAGTGAGGAGTAGCTTCCGCCTGGCCACTCTACCATAAAGGCCTTTGTTGGAGTGCTGCAGAGATGGTTGTCCTTCTGGAAGGTTCTTCCATCTCCACAGTAGAACTGAGGCAATGGAAAAATGTGGGGTGATGAAAGAGAGCCATGCCACCACCACTCAGAGCAGCCGGAAGAGGAAGAGGTGCCAGCTCTGCCCACACACAAAGGATAGAAAAGTTAGCTGCTGGTGTTCTCAGTGCAACACACCCGTCTGCAAAGAGCACAAAAACATACATGCTTGTGGTTTGTAACAAATGCATGGACCGAGACAGCATGAGTAAGCATCACACACCCGCACACTTTTTTCCTTTTAGTGTTCATGTTTTCTAAATTCACAATTGTTAGTGTTGTCGTTTATATTGATGATGAATGTTTTGAAATATTACAAAAGAGATGAATGGGATTCTACTGTTTTTATTTGTCGGCTTTAGACTTTAGACTTGATGGAAGTTATAGGCCTACTGCTGCATTGGCCTATACACTATCTGAGTTCTATGCTCTCATTAGCCACCAATGGATCACAGTTTATACAGCAGAGACAAGTGCACTCGCCATAGTTGAATTTGAACTTTTAGAGTTTGCATTTTACTTCAGATTTTTTTAAAATTAAACATGTGACAATGATTTGAGAAACGAAAACGTAATTATTCACATGAAACTGTTCTACGAAAATGTGCATATATAAATATCCATAATTGGCACGCAGATCGGGCGTGTGCACACATAGGAGGTCCAGTGAAAAAACAGGCCCGCCTACAAAAATCAAATGCACGTCCAACTGATTAGTTCTGGCGCCGGGTCTGACCTCCACATCCGGCTTCTTCGCCTGTGGGATCGTCTGGGGAGGTGGGGTTGCTGAGGAGTATTTCTGTCTGTAATAAAACCCTTTTGTGGGGGAAAACTCATTCTGATTGGCTGGGCCTGACTCTCCAGTGGGTGGGCCTATGCCCTCCCAGGCTCACCCATGGTTGCACCCCTGCCCAGTCATGTGAAATCCATAGATTAGGGCCTTATTAATTTATTTAATTGACCGATTTCCCTATATGAACTGTAACTCAGTCAAATATTTGAGATTGTTGCATGTTGCGTTTATATTTTCTCTTGCCTACTTTTGAAAAAGGTCCAAAGTAATCGAGGAAAGGCAGCAAGGAGAGAGAATGTGTACGAAAATGTATGAATTGAGACCCTCATTCGCCTCTCACGTGTCATCGGGCAAATTACATTTACAGAGGGGATCACCAAAAACATGTTTAAAGGGTTAAAAACAAGTGAAGTTAGTTGTGCAAGACATTCTATAAATAAAACATATAAGTAGCATGTTGTTTTTAAACGTGTGCATGGTTTTCAAAACGCTTTCAAGACCAGGCTGGGGTCTGGGGTTTGAGAAGTCAATGAGAGAAAGGACAATTCTTCCTTAGTTGTTAATTTTCTCTAAATCTATAGGCACAACCTAGATTTGAGGCAATGTCTTTACTAGTAGAACATGTTATTACCCCAACCTCACGTTTTTCATTTTCGTCAAAAACAACTTTATATCGAAGAAGTGCCTTTGAGTTGACGGCCTGCACATGCGCATTCGGTTCGAGAGACCGTCATACCGGATGACGTATTTCTACGTACCAGTTTAGCTAATCAACGTCGCCATGACATCACCTACGAGTGTGATCGGGGATTTATTTTGGACAAGCAGCTTTAGTCTATCTTCATTACTGTACTGTCTTTAATGAAACTGTGGAAGGACCGTCTTCCGTTTGCCAACGAACGAAATTACACTACTCGACCACTGGTCGTCACTAGTTACCACAGCCACAAAGTCAAAGACCCCGCCTATTTCTACAATTTATCTTCTTCAAATTGTTGTTTTCATGAATTGTTATAGACATTTTTACTTTGTGGTAACTAGTGTAAACCTCGACCATTTAGAATCGGTTTAAGGGTCACAGATTGAAGATGGGAACCTAGGTCACTTTTATCCAAACGAGAAAACACCACAAAGTAGCTACAAGCCTCTTCTCACAGCCTTTGTGCCAAAGGGCCACAAGCGCGGCATGCGGGTGGGGTCAGTATTTTACGTTCAGCGTGCTTGGTGCGCCACCTTGTGAAACATTATTGTTAAACCAATGATTTTCAACTTCATCTACAATTTAAAAATGGCGGCGGTGGTTGTCAAGTAAACGAAAGACGCTTACTGGTGTTTGTAAGATGGCAAAAAATGTAGCTATAATCGGTTTCTATCTTGCCTTTTAAGAGTACATGTGACCGCAGTATTCAGTTAAACATTTAAGGTCTATCTCATTGCTGCAGTTTGAGGTGAAACATTATGGCAGAAGTGGAGGACGAAGAGTCGATGCTGGTAAGTGTTGTCGTGTTGCACTGTAGCCAATTTCTATTTGTACTGAGACATGTTCACCTCAATGTATACAATAAAGCAACACATCACCGTGTAGCCTGTTTAGCTTGTTTAGAATGTCAAGCTGCAGTGGTTCTTTCAAAGTTCTGAAATGAAAAACGCACAGTTAACCTTATCCGCCAGGCAGGATGTTTATGATGACATGCAAGTGACATTTATCATAAAAACGTGTAAGGTATTTATTTATCCTCGCAGAATAAGGGGCAAAACATTCAGGATTAAGCTCCTAGGTTATTCAGGTTATGAATGGTCTTCATCAGCATATTGGTTACATTGTTGAGTAAACACACGACTTCATATCAGTAACACAGGCCAACTTGGACATGGAGGATATTACGGACAAGTATTGTCATGCTGACCGTTTGCATTCCATAAGAGTTTTTATTTTTTTATCAGCACAATGTTGGTTTACAGCCTACTTTGATTTACTCAGGTATTTTCTGAAATGTTTTTGTGGTTTTGATCTCTGCCATAAATTAAGCTATTTTCTATCACAGCTCTACATTTCATGTTTTTGTTCCCAGGCCTTGATCAACTACTATTGCCACGAGAAGTATTTCAATCATGTATTAAATGCTGCAGCTGTGGCACAGAGGAAATTCAGCAATGATCCAATCTTCAGCTTTTTCCATGCCTACGGCACCCTGATGCAAGGTCAATGAGTACTCCATTGCTTAGTTTGAAACAATGAAACAAAGCAGCTACAGGGAGGTCCACAATTATTTGTTGTTTTGGCTGTATGTTCCAGCACTCTGGATTTGAAATGATACAACTATGAGGTTAAATTGCAGACTGTCAGCTTTAGTTATAGGGTATTTTCATCCATATCAGGTTCACTTTTTAGAAATTGCAGCATTTTTTGTACATAGCGTCATTTTGGAGTATTGTTATTGTAAATAACAATATTGACTTCCAGTCATTGTGCTAACGCTAGTTAGCATTGTCTCACAAAACTACCTCAAACTTGCTTCATACAGGACACAGAGACATAAACATGGTATCCATGAATTCATCTGACATCATTGCCAAAATACCGAAGTATCCCTTTAACCTCATAGTCATTGTATCATTTAAAATCCAAAGTGCTGGAGTACAGAGCCAAATCAACAAAAAGTCTGTCACTGTCCAAATACTTTTGGACCTGTATATCTGTTTCATGTAATATCAATCACAGTGTGTTTTTACATAATTTTTTTTATAACTGCCTTAATTTTGTCAGCAGCTAATATGGATCCATAATAAATACAAATGATTTTTATGTTTCGTTTTAGATCAAATTCAGGAAGCCATCCATGAGTTTGAGACAATAAAAGACAGAAGAGATATGTCCCTCTGTACATTCATGGCTCTTGTTTTTGCTGAAAAGAAAAGGCCAAACCCAGGTAAACTCATATTTGTCTTGATCCATGGTTACTTCTCTGTGTATTTTTCTGTAGCTGAATCTATACACTTTTTATGTTGACTTCAGATCGAGATGTCATTCAGGAACTGGATGCCAAGGTGAAAGAGGACCGTAAAAGTGCAACACCTAAGGGTCTCTACTATGCTGGGATGTTCCTCTGGCTTCTGGGACGAAATGACAAAGCAAGGGAATACATAGAGAGGATGATCAAAGTCTCTAATAATGGTTCCCGAGAAGTGAGTTTGGTTATATGTGTTTCTCTCAAATTCTCTCAAATATATATATTTTTTTGAAAATGCATTTGCAAAAACTTACGAAGTCTGCAAGTGTCACTGTATACATACCTCAAACAGTTAAATGGATGAAATTATGCCCACTCTAGGGCACTATAGGGTTGCCTAGGGACGGCCTTTGTCAGCGCTAGGCTATTTGAGAATTTGTTTTAGGAGCATTTTGAGTGGAATTACTTGAAAACCAGGTAGAGGTCTACTCTGATTTATATTTGTCTACCCTTCTAACATTTGGATTAATGTCTGTTGTTCAGGGGATTATCCTAAAAGGCTGGATAGATCTGACCTCTGGTAAGGATGCATATGCCAAGAAGGCTGGGAAATACTTTGACGAAGGCCTGAAAGAGAAAGCAGATGTTTTTGCTCTGATGGGAAAGGTAAGAAGGCACACAACCCTTGCCATGAATAGATTACTTCACTTGCAATGAGAAGAGATGTTAAGATATTGGAGACATTGTTGAGGTCTTTGTCACGTCTCATATTTCATGTGGCACCTAGTTATTGTGCCTGAATGATAATCCCCCATTGTGCTGGATTCTCTATATCCCACAACCTCACTAGGATGTCAGAGTCTATTATTCACTAACACAATCTGTTCCTCAATTTGTACCATATCTTGAATATTGAATGGACTGTTTTGAAATACCAAAGCTCTATGTTGCCTTATCTGTGGTAATACAGTGAGACCAATTGTTAGCTTGCTATCTTTTGCTCTTTGTGTAGAGTAATTAGCTTTTGAAACCGATGTACAACAATGCATTTTACTTTCCCTCAACATGTCCATACATTGTGTGATATTTTATCGGTTTCAGGCACATTACTATGAGTATCGGCATAATTATTCTGGAGCATTGGAGACAGTCAACCAAGTGATTGTTAGTTTCCCTGGGTTCCTTCCTGCCTTTATCAAGAAGATGAAGCTTCTATTGACCCTGCAGGACTGGGAGCAAACTGTAGATGCAGCACAGAGGTATAGTATCTCATATTAGAGGTGATTTTGCTCTAGAATTTCAGTTTTCTTGTTACTTAAGCTAATGACACTGGAAATAACAGCTGGCTTTAATCTTAGTTTGTAAAGAATTGTTTGGATCAAATAAATACTTTCATTGATGGATTTGGTCAATCAATAGCAGCCATATAAAGAACGAGCCAGCCAGCCTTTGCAAGTGGCCCGTATTGAAGTGCAAATTAAAATGGAGCGTGATGCCTGGAACCAGTGGCATAATGACTGAGCCATTGTTCCTGACTGCTCGCCCGCTGGACCCTAGCCAGAGCCAGGGAATATGAAAAGGCTTTTGAGCTGAAGCGCTAGAGCCACACGTTTCCCAGGATGCACTTCTCCAGGTTCTATGAACTGCAGGAAGGAGGATCACTCAGGTGGAGCCTGTTTCTAAGGGGACTAAGCCCAAGGCCAGAGCCACTGGTTTAGCCCTGCTGAGTCATAGCTCTTTGAACAGGAATGGACACATGCAGTGCACAGTCCGGCTCTCTTTTTTTTTTCTCATTGTCTAAGTGGGTGTTCTTCCTTAGATTGTATTTTCTCTCCCTTTCCTCCAGCCTTGTCAGGCATATAAGCCATCATGGGAAGAAACTAATACAATACTCTGACAACACCACATTTTCATTAGCATCAAACAGTGCTGATCATTAAAGAGATGTTTCATGTCCTATTCTAGGCTCTTGCAGAAGGATAAAAACAACCTAGAAGCCCTGAGAATGCTCGCTCTTCACTCCTTATGCAGAGAGGGGGACATCACAGAGGTAATTTCCAAACATTAATAGTTAAAAGGATGGTTCGGGATTTTGGCAATGAAGCCCTTTATATATTTCCCTAGAGTCAGATGAACTCGCGGATACCATTTTTTATATCTCTGCTTCCAGTATGAAGGAAGTTGGAGGTAGTTTTGCGAGCCACTGCTAACTAGAGTTGCCGCAAAGACATAGCATGCACTTCAACCTGTTGCCACACAACTACGTGTGAATGGTACATAATGATTCCCATGATGTGTACGTGGTCAAGTGGGATACCCTTTTTACTTTTGGCAGTCATTAAACATGCTCTCAAGTCTCGTCAGCAACTTGGACGTCCAAGAGCCTCACAGCCCAGACCTTTTCTACAGGATGTCCTTGGCTTTCACACGGGTGGTAAGACTAATTTGATTTATTAGTCGAGCATATTGCATCTTCAGGATGCCCAGCCCACATGGGCTTATAAGACACTGTATTCAGTGTTTAATGCTTTTCGATAAGAAATGTTTTTACATGGAAACTAGTGTGACTAGGTTTCACCTCTGAAGAGATCGAGAACCCTTTCACTTCACCTTGTGACATTACAGTCCCTGAACCAGGACAATTGCATGTCTGACATGAGGTATACACAAAGACTTAACTCTGTTGTCATTTGCTAGTGTGGAAGAAATGAGAAAGTGATTCAGCAGACTCACATCATGGTGGACAGAGCCTTCTCCCAAGCCCAAGGGGATTCTGATCTGGCCACAGAGCTGGGCTACCAGTTGGTTCTGCAGGGAAGAATCAAAGAGGCTATGAAGTGGTACAAGACTGCCATGACTCTGGATGAAACAAGTGTCTCAGCTTTGACAGGTGAGACGGGTTTCCCTGATTGTTTAGACATATGCCGTAGATCTCAAACTTTTTAGCTGTAATGTAGCCATGCATGTAATTCTGTACCTACAGTTGAAGTCTGAAGTTTACGTACACTTATGTTGGAGTCATTACTACTCGTTTTTCAACCACTCCACAAATGTCTTGTTAACAAACTATAGTTTTGGCAAGTCGGTTAGGACATCTACTTTGTGCATGACACAAGTAATTTTTTACAACTGTTTACAGACAGATTATTTCACTTATAATTCACTGTATCACAATTCCAGTGGGTCAGAAGTCAGAAGTTTACATACACTAAGTTGACTGTGCCTTTAAACAGCATGGAAAATTCCAGAAAATGGTGTCATGGCTTTAGAAGCTTCTGATAGGCTAATTTACAAGTCTGGTTCATCCTTGGGAGCAATTTCCAGACGCCTGAAGGTACCACGTTCATCTGTACAAACAATAGTACGCAAGTATAAACAGCATGGGACCACACAGGGGCGGCAGGGTAGCCTAGCGGTTAGTGTTGGACTAGTAACCGGAAGGTTGCAAGTTCAAATCCCCGAGCTGACAAGGTACAAATCTGTCGTTCTGCCCCTGAACAGGCAGTTAACCCACTGTTCCTAGGCCGTCATTGAAAATAAGAATTTGTTCTTAACTGACTTGCCTAGTTAAATAAAGGTAACATTAAATTAAAATTAAAACACAGCCGTCATACCGCTCAGGAAGAAGACGCGTTCTGTCTACTAGAGATAAACTTACTTTGGTGTGAAAAATGCAAATGTATTTTATTTTATTTGACCTTTTTTTAACCTCGTAGTGATCCCTTAACGCGCCAATCCCTTTAGCGGGATCGATTTGACAACATCCAGTGAATTTGCAGAGCGCCAAATTCAAACTTCAGAAATATCAATATTAAACATTCACGAAAATATAAGTGTAATACATCAAAATAAAGCTTACCTTCTTGTTAATCCAGCCGCTGTGTCAGATTTCAAAAAGCTTTTACGGCGAAAGCAGACCATGCGATTATCTGAGGACACAAAAGTCAGAAATAACGATATAATAAATGCCTTACCTTTTGAAGATCTTCTTTTTGCAATCCCAAATCTCTCAGTGACACAATGAATGGCCGTTTTGTTTGATAAATTCCTTCTTTATATCCCCAAAATGTCAATTTATTTGGCGCGTTTGATTCAGAAATATACCAGTTACAACTCGCCCAATATGACTACAAAGTATCTAATAAGTTACCTGTAAACTTGGTCCAAACATTTCAAACAACGTTCCTAATCCAACCTTGGGTATGCTAAAATGTAAATAATCGATCAAATTTAAGACGGGATAATCTGTTTCCAATACCAAAGAAAAATAACACGGAGCGCGCTCCTGTTCACGTGCACAGAAATAGTAGGGGCCATCAGTGACACATGGAATGAATAGCACTACTTCTTCATTTCTCAAAAGAAAAACATCGACCAATTTCTAAAGAAGCCATAGGAACTGCAACCAGGTTCCTAATAATAAGGGTATCTATTTACCTTTATTTAACTAGGCAAGTCAGTTAAGAAAAAAATCTTATTTTCAATGACAGCCTAGGAACAGCGGGTAAACTGCCTTGTTCAGGTGCAGAATGACAGATTTTCACCTTGTCAGCTCAGGGACTCGATCTTTGGTTACTAGAACAACAGCAAAGCACCTTGTGAAGATGCTGGAGGAAACGGGTACAAAAGTATCAATATCCACAGTAAAACGAGTCCTATATCGACCTAACCTGAAAGACCGCTATAAAATGCCAGACTACGGTTTGCAACTGCACATGGGGACAAAGATTGTACTTTTTGGAAAACTATCCTCTGGTCTGATGAAACAAAAATGGAACTTAATGACCATCATTATGTTTGAAGGAAAAATGGGGAGGCTTGCAAGCCGAAAAAAACACCATCCCAACCGTGAAGCACAGGTTGTGGGGGTGCTTTGCTGCAGGAGGGACTGGTGCACTTCACAAAATAGATGGTGTCATGAGGTAGGAAAATTCTGTGGATATTTTGAAGTAACATCTCAAGACATCAGTCAGGAAGTTAAAGTTTGGTAGCAAATGGGTCTTCCAAATGGACAATGATCCCAAGCATACTTCCAAAGTTGTGGCAAAATGGCTTAAGGACAACAAAGTCAAGGTATTGGAGTGGCCATCACAAAGCCCTGACCTCAATCCTATAGAACATTTGTGGACAGAACTGAAAAAGTATGTGTGAGCAAGGAGGCCTATAAACCTGACCCAGTTACACCAGCTCTGTCAGGAGGAATGGGCCAAAATTCACCCAACTTATTGTGGGAAGCTTGTGGAAGGCTACCCAAAACGTTTGACCCAAGTTAAACAATTTCAAGGCAATGAAATTGCAATGCTACCAAATACTAATTGAGTGTATGTGAACTTCTGACCCACTGGGAATGTGATGAAAGAAATAAAAGCTTAAATAAATCAACTATTATTCTGACATTTCACATTCTTAAAATAAAGTGGTGATCCTAACTGACCTAAGACAGGGAATTTTTACTAGGTTTAAATGTCAGGAATTGTGAAAAACTGAGTTTAAATGTATTTGTCTAAGGTGTATGTAAACTTCCGACATCAACTCTATGTAGAATTTGGTAACGTTTATTCTTCGTTATAATATTATAAACCAGCTATAAACAAATAATTAAGTTGTAAATCCTTTAGATGTAGATTGTAAAAACATCTGATCTGTATTTTCAGGTATTATCAGGTGCCAGCTGATCGAGGGAAACTTGGAGGATGCAGAGCAACAGCTGGAGTTTCTCACAGAGATCCAACAGTCTATTGGGAAATCAGGGGTAAGGCTGATAGAGAGATATTGCTCTGTTCAATCCAGTTCGATGGCCTTGCCAAAGTAATTCTATTTCTAATTCTACTTTTGACATTAATATCTAGTGTTTGGTCATCTAGTGAAGCTTTGTAGCCTTTTGGACAGCTTTTTGTTTAGGTAATGGTAGTTATTTTGAAATGTGTGGGCTTTCCTGTGTTTGCTAAGCCCTTAACAGTGACATCAGCTTGGATAAGTAACCACTGTCCTGTGTGTCTTAAGTATTATAGGGGGGACTCTGGGTACATTCCAAATGGCACCTTATTCCCTTTCTAGTGCACTATAAAGGCCCATAGCGCTCTGGTCAAAAGTAGTGCACTATATAGGTAATAGGGTGCCATTTGGCACGCTCTGCTGTACCTTGGTCCTATAAACCATGTTGTGTTAGAGCTGCCCTACTGAGCTGAATACTGTTGTGTGAACCTGTTGACACCCTTGGCTTGCTCTTTCCTCTCTGTCAGGAGCTGCTGTACCTGCGCGCCATGCTGGCTGTGAAGAAACGCAGGTCACAGGATGAGGTCACCAACCTGCTGAATGATGCTGTGGACACTCACTTCTCCACACTGCAGGGCCTGCCGCTGGGGGTGGACTACTTTGAGAAGCTCAACCCTGACTTCCTGCTGGAGATCGTCAAGGAGTACATAGCACTCTGTCCTGCTAAGGTCAGTCTGGAGAGAGATGTCTATGGATACATTTGTTCAATACATATTTTAAGGTTTTATTATAGGGGACTATAAGATAAGGAGAGGAGAGAAGAGGAGAGGGCTTTGCATATCTACAGACGCATTTATAGAGATTACTGTCAGTAATTTTTGACACCACATTTACTGGGTTTAACAAACGATACAAAGACGTTGTCACAGGTTGTAAATAGATTTGTAGCCCCCGTCGTGTCATTCATTGTGGTCTTGATCATAGAGATAACCATCGGTATCACGTGTGTGTTAGCCTCCAGCCCAGGGCCAGCCTCCTGCCCCTCAGCTCCAACACTGTGCCTCTGTGTTGGACACTGTGGTCAAGATAGTACCTGGACTCCTACAAGGTGTCTTCCTATTGGCCAAAGTTAGGTTTCAGTCTGGTGAGTTTCAACTGAATTGCATGTGACACAATTCTGCTCTGTTTTCATGCCAAGTTGTTCTCAACATGGATGACAACAATTAATGGGTTTGATGGCAATGCTGATGTCCTTTAGGTGACATTGACTCTGCTCAGAGCAGCCTCCAACACTGCCTGGACCAGTGTCCCTCCCATGCTGAGGCCCACCTGCTCATGGCACAGATCCACCTCTTACAAGGCAACTACAAGCTCTCCTCCCAGTCTCTGGAGCTTTGCCTCAGTCACAACTTTGCGGTAAGAACAGCATTACAGATGAACGTGGTATTAGATCAAACAGAACTGTTATGGGAACATCCATCCTCTAATAGCTCTGTGTGCTGCTCCCTGCCAGGTCCGAGAGCACCCTGTGTATCACCTTATAAAGGCCCAGGCCCAGAAGAAGATGGGAGAGCTCCAAGAGGCCATCCAGACTCTGCAGATGGCCATGATCCTGCCGGGGGTCCGCAGGGCCGGTGCCTCAGCCAAATCCAAGAACAAGAAGGTGGAGCTGAGCTCTGCTGACTGTGTGTCCGTGTTCCTTGAACTCGCCGAGGCCCTCTGGCTCAACGGAGAACAGGTAAGGGACCATGGAGAGAACAAGCTCAGCAACAGAGAGTATTATTCAATATATCTTGAGTTATGCCCACCTTTCTAGGAACTGTGTACTTTCCAGGTACTCATGAAATGCAGATCCTCCATATTTTATTGTACTTACATTCCCGGTAGTGTTTGTCCATTCTCTTCTGTCTCAGTCATGTCGTTGCCCAGTGTTGAACAGTAAAGTCTGATTCATGAACGTGGGTTTGACGTTTCAGCACGAAGCCGCCAAAGTGATGCAAGACGCCATCAACGAGTTCTCGGGTACTCCTGAGGAGCTGCGTGTCACCATCGCCAATGCTGACCTGGCTCTGCTGCGTGGCGACACCGAGCTTGCCCTGAGCATGCTCAGAAACATCACCCCTGAGCAGCCCTACTATATCCAGGCCAAGGAGAAGATGGCCGACATATATCTGACTCACAGGAAAGAGAAGCGCCTTTATGCCAGTTGTTACAGGTGAGGAACAACACGGCATTATAAAAAAGGCTATAGTCTGACAGTTAGGCACACAAACTGTTCACTAATGGTGTTTGACATGTAGCTTAGGGTAACAAATAGTTTGTTATTTCTTGAAACCACGTCTCTTATTCAGTGTACTAACCACATCCCCCATTGCTGTGTCAGCCCACCCACCCATGCCATAGCAGCAGTCAGTCCATAACAGTATGCAGGCCACAAGTTCACAGCAAATCAAGTGTAAATGTTAAACTTTATCCACTCATGCAGCAAGGCTGTAATATGCAAAGCTGCCTGCAGTGTCTAAAAGTGAGCCGAAGGCCCATCACCTCATCTCTGATACTATACTTGTGTTGACAGAATTTTCCACACAGAGACACTGCTGGGAAGCCATTAAGGATGAGTGAACCTCAGAGCAGAGCAGACCCATGTCTGTATAATGTGATTGAATCTTATTCTAGACATTTTTGATATTCTATCTGATATTTTTCCTGTCTTTCCTCAGAGAATTAGTAGAGAAGCTGCCGAGTCCTCATACATATCTTTTACTTGGGGATGCTTATGTGAATATCCAAAAGGTGGGTATGAAATTGAATATCGATTAATCTCGTTGTTGCCCAAAACGAGGCAATGCAAGGCTTGCAGGGTTTTGGGGTCTTTTACAGTAGTGTGTTCATAGGAAGTAGTATTATGCAGTGTTTTATTAATTCATGCATATATTTATAAAGAGTAAACATCTGTGCATTGTGCTTATATCTTCCTTCATGACTCCCTCACTGTGGAATGTTGAATCATCACAGTTAATGTTCGGTACAGCTAAATGTCACTAAGTCAAGTCCGTTTATCCGCAGCCAGAGAAGGCCATTGAGATCTACGAACAGGCTCTGAAGAAAAACCCCAAAGATGGAGCTCTGGCCAGCAAGATTGGGAAAGCTCTTGTCAAGACTCACAATTACGTCAAGGTCTGTATACTAACTGGGGAGCTACACTGAGGCGTTGGGAAAACAGTAGCTACTACACTGGATGTGTACATTTTTGCCGTGCAAGCACGTCAAATTATTACAAATAAAACCAGAGCGTAATTTTACGCAATCGTCTCACAGCTGCGCTCCTTTATTCTGAAATAAATTGGAGTGTCTTACATGCTGACCACACTGCCCGTATTGTGTGCGTTGCAAAATAAATGTACACATACATGTTCTTCAATCATTGGACTCACACTGCTCGCACGCATCTGCGTAGCCAGGCGCTAAAATAGAACTTGGTTCTATTTGTGATGCTTGATCAATGCAAGTCCCGCCTCTCCCATCTCCTCATTTGTTTTTAGGAGCATATTCCCACGTTAGTGATTGAAAGATGAACTGAGATCCACACTCCAGTCCAGTTGGTGGTGGAAATGCATCTTAAAGTTGGTTGCCAAACGCCATATAAAGTCCAAAGAAGAAGAAGAAGCCTGAAGGAGGAGAGATCACTAGAAACGTTCTTCTTACTAGAATCATTCCTCCGGCGCCGACAGAGATGCCTGCTTCGCGTTCCTAGGAAACTATGCAGTGTTTTTTTTTTTTTTTACGTGGTATTTCTTACATTGGTACCCCAGGTAATCTTAGGTTTCATTACATACCGTCGGGAGGAACTACTGAATATACGAGCAATGCCAACTGACCATCATTACGACCAGGAATACAACTTTCCCGAAGCGGATCCTGTGTTTTGCCCACCACCCAGGACAATGGATCGGAACCCAGCCGGCGAACCAAAACAACGTCGCCGTAAAAGGGGCAAACGAAGCGGTCTTCTGGTCAGGCTCCGGAGACGGGCATATCGCGCACCACTCCCGAGCATACTACTCGCCAATGTCCAGTCTCTTGACAACAAGGTTGATGAAATCCGAGCAAGGGTTGCCTTCCAGAGAGACATCAGAGACTGTAATGTTCTTTGCTTCACGGAAACATGGCTCACTCGAGACACGCTATTGGAGTCGGTACAGCCAGCTGCTTTCTTCACACAGCGCCGACAGAAACCAGCATCTTTCTGGTAAGAAGAGGGGCGGGCGGGTATGCCTTATGATTAACGAGACGTGGTGTGATCATAACAACATACAGGAACTCAAGTCCTTCTGTTCACCTGACTTAGAATTCCTCACAATCAAATGTCGACCGCATTATCTACCAAGATAATTCTCTTCGATTATAATCACAGCCGTATATATTCCCCCCCAAGCAGACACATCGATAGCCCTGAACGAACTTTATTTGACTCTATGTAAACTGGAAACCACATATCCTGAGGCTGCATTCATTGTAGCTGGGGATTTTAACAAGGCTAATCTAAAAACAAGAAATTATATCAGCATATCGATTGTGCAACCAGGGCTGGTAAAAACATTGGATCATTGTTATTCTAACTTCCGCGATGCATATAAGGCCCTCCCCCGCCCTCTTTTCAGAAAAGCTGACCACGACTCCATTTTGTTGCTCCCAGCCTATAGACAGAGACTAAAACAGGAAGCTCCCGCGCTCAGGTCTGTTCAACGCTGGTCCGACCAATCTGATTCCACGCTTCAAGACTGCTTCAATCACGTGGATTAGGATATGTTCCGCATTGCGTCCAACAACAACATTGACAAATACGCTGATTCGGTGAGCGAGTTTATTAGCAAGTGCATCGGCGATGTCGTACCCACAACAACTATTAAAACATTCCCAAACCAGAAACTGTGGATTGATGGCAGCATTCATGCGAAACTGAAAGCGCTAACCACTGCTTTTAACCAGGGCAAGGTGACTGGAAACATGGCCGAAAACAAACAGTGTAGCTATTCCTGGGTCTCGACCCCGCCCTGTGCAACTGGGTACTGGACTTCCTGACGGGCCGCCCCCAGGTGGTGAGGGTAGGTAACAACATCTCCACCCCGCTGATCCTCAACATTGGGGCCCCACAAGGGTGCGTTCTGAGCCCACTCCTGTACTCCTTGTTCACCCATGACTGCGTGGCCATGCACGCCTCCAACTCAATCATCAAGTTTGCGGACGACACTACAGTGGTAGGCTTGATTACCAACAATGACGAGATGGCCAACAGGGAGGAGGTGAGGGCCCTTGGAGTGTGTCGTCAGGAAAACAACCTCACACTCAACGTCAACAAAACAAAGGAGATGATCGTGGACTTCAGGAAACAGCAGAGGGAGCACCCCCCTATCCACATCGACGGGACAGTAGTGGAGAGGGTAGAAAGTTAAGTTCCTCGGCGTACACATCACGGACAAACTGAATTGGTCCACCCACACAGACCGCGTGGTAAAGAAGGCGCAGCAGCGGAAGCTGAAGAAATTTGGCTTGTCACCAAAAGCACTCACAAACTTTTACAGATGCACAATCGAGAGCATCCTGTCGGGCTGTATCACCGCCTGGTATGGCAACTGCTCAACCGTAAGGCTCCAGAGGGTAGTGAGGTCTGCACAACGCATCACCGGGGGCAAACTGCTTGCCCTCCAGGACACCTACACCACCCGATGTCACAGGAAGGCCATAAAGGTCATCAAGGACAACAACCACCCGAGCCACTGCCTGTTCACCCCGTTATCATCCAGAAGGCGAGGTCAGTACAGGTGCATCAAAGCAGGGACCGAGAGACTGAAAAACAGCTTCTATCTCAAGGCCATCAGACTGTTAAACAGCCACCACTAACATTGAGTGGCTGCTGCCAACATACTGACTCAACTCCAGCCACTTTAATAATGGACAATTTATGTAAAAAATGTATCACTAGCCACTTTAAACAATGCCACTTAATATAATGTTGACATACCCTACATTACTCATCTCATATGTATATACTGTACTCGATACCATCTACTGCATCTTGCCTATGCCGTTCTGTACCATCACTCATTCATATATCTTTATGTACATATTCTTTATCCCTTTACACTTGTGTGTATAAGGTAGTTGTTATGGAATTGTTAGGTTAGATTACTCGTTGGTTATTACTGCATTGTCGGAACTAGAAGCACAAGCATTTCGCTACACTCGCATTAACATATGCTAACCATGTGTATGTGATAAATAAAATTTGATTTGATTTGAGTTTACCATTTTTTTCAGCGGATTTATTGTCAGAGTAGAGGACCTTGTGCATTTCAGGTAAAATAACAACGCAATGTTTATATCCCAGGACAAATTAGCTAGCAACAGCAAGCTAGCTAGCTAAATTTCCATAAATTTTTAATGCTTTTCGACCTGTCCCCAAATTAATTTACTTGGTTCCGAGTTCATTTCTATATTTCAACTTACGTGTCCTGATCACGTCTGGTGTGGTTGGAACAAAATCTACATGAGCGCGATGGCGCACGCACTCGAGCGGTTTGGTCGTCATGTTAGGCTTTGCAAAAGTTACGTGTCCAGTGTAGCAGGCCTGTAAGAAAAAAACCATTCAAATATCAATCTATAGTAGTCAATAGCTGTATGATTCACCGCTGTTATTCACAGGCAATCAATTACTATGAAGCTGCTCTGAAGACTGAGCAGCAGAACTTCCTGCGATATGACCTGGCTGAACTGCTAATGAAGATGAGACAGTACGAGAGGTGCGAGAAAGTTTTACAAGAGGCTCTCGCCCATGACCCAGGTAAGCTGGACATCATTGCTACAATTTTGAACATTTTGTATGTTAAAGTTTTGTTGCTGGTCATAAATAACAATGATAATACATAGTTGCTTATGTAGCGCTTTTCCGACTTCTCACTTGTTGCCTTGTGTTGTTTTGTCTAGTAAATGAGCTGCCGTTGCTAACCGATGATTGTCGCTATCTGGTCCTGTTGGCCAAGATCCAAGGCAAGGTTGACAAAAACGAGGATGCTTTACTTTCCTTGCAGCGAGTAAGTATTCTGATATTGTAAAAGCCATTATGCTAAGCAATGAGAGAAACTAAAATAACTGAAATATATTATTATGATAATTTCTAAGATTGAAAATCTGTCTCCTCTAAAATACATGCATAATTCACAACATTGCTATTTCTTAGCTATGCTCTGAACTCAGACTTGTGTTTTCTTTTAGGCCCGGGATGTGCAGGCCAAGGTGTTGAAGCGTGTGCAGTTGGAGCAGCCAGACGCTGTCTCCATGCAGAAGCAGCTCGCTGCAGAGATCTGTGGCGAGATCGCTAAACACTACACGAGTCTTAGAGGCTATGAGAGAGCAGTGAAATTCTACAAAGAAGCTCTTGTCTATTGTGAGAGTGATGGCAAGGTCGGTGCAGCTGAATCAAGCCTTCAGTGTGTGCTCCCTGCAGCTGTATTTGTGAATCCCCAGCATCCCTTTCTTTCTATGCAGTTTTTGTATTTGCTAATTTGCATATTACAGTAGTTTATCATGTTTATAATCACTAAATGTTTATAATTGCATCCAAATATATTTTTATGAATGTGTAAATGTATGTTTAATGCCAGCAAGGCATACTGCAACATGTGCGCATAGGAAATGGTATTATAATTATGATGTTAGAAGGTAATTGGTTAACAAAGTTGAATTCAATTGAATGCTTTCATTGTTACCAGGTGATGCTGGAGCTGGCGCGGTTGTACCTCACTTTAGATGATGTGGATGGCTGCCAACAGCAATGCAGTGTCCTTCTGAAGAGTGACCAGGTCAATGAAGATGCAACACTGGTTAGTTCTATTTATATGCCATTTCTGTCAAGTCCCAAAGGAAAATCCTATTGTAAAACTTGATTGTTTTCCGAACTTCTCTGTTTCCTCGTAGATGATGGCTGACCTGATGTTCAGGAAGCAGGACTATGAGCAAGCCGTTTTCCACTTTCAGCAGCTACTGGAGCGCAAACCAGGTGTGACAGGGCTCTGTTTCTCTTAGGTCTGAATACACAACTTCCCCCCTGAAATAGAATTTCAATGGAGATTTGTAAAGCTTGAAAAGGAAGCGTAAGAACCTCAATGTAAATATACACTGCTGATTTGACCTCCCCTGGAAGGGAAGTAATGTCTTTCCCATATGTTCCTGCCAGACAACTACCCAACGCTGTCACGTCTAATCGACCTGCTGAGGAGAGCTGGGAAGTTAGAGGAAGTTCCCAGGTTTCTGGAGATGGCTGAAAAACATTCCTCCAGGGCAAAGTTTGACCCTGGGTTTAACTACTGCAAAGGACTTTATCTGTGGTAAGTGCATTAGTCAAAAGTATCTTTAGCTAGATTGATTATGGTGTCTTTTTTAAATAATTAAGTTGTATTTCGTGCCCAGGTACACAGGTGAACCCAATGATGGGTTGCGACACTTCAACAAGGCACGGAAAGACAACGACTGGGGTCAGAATGCTGTGTACAACATGATTGAGATCTGTCTTAACCCAGACAATGACACCATGGGAGGAGAAGTCTTTGAGAACCTAGATGGTGACATGGGGTGTGTTACATGTGCAGTAATTTGTCATTTTTGTCATTTTTATTAGGATCCCCATTAGCTAACGCCGTAACGCTAGCTAGTCTTCCTGGGGTCCAACACCAATTAACAAGACATTACAAATAACCATAAAATCAAAACTTCACAAACATTCAACAAGTAGACAATACAGACAAAATATATGACAGGAAACACATTTAACATTCAGTTGACGCATTCTATTTCCTGTCCAGTCATATGGTCTATCGCATTTCACCTTTCTTGGAGGTGGATTTACTTTTTGCCTGAGAAACATGGAGTTCCATTCAGCTATTGATTTCAATGAACAGCTGAATATTAGCTGTGGGGATGTTTTTTTTTAGGGGGGGGGGGGGGGGTGCGCAACTCAATATTAGGAAGGTGTTCTTAATGTGTTGTACACTCAGTGTATATCTCAGCTAAAACACAAATCCTTATGTCCATGTTATACTTGCTCATTTATCTGGCTGTCATTGATGTAAATGCACTCCCTTTTCCATTTTCATCTATGCTCAGGAACTCTACTGAGAAGCAGGAGTCAGAGCAGCTCGCCGTGAGAACAGCAGAGAAGCTCCTGAAGGAGTTAAAGCCCCAGACAGCCGGTGGACACGTCCAACTACGGATCCTAGAGAACTACTGCTTTCTGGCCACCAAGCAGAAAGCCAACGTCGAGAAAGCCCTGAATGTTTTCACAGAGATTGCAAATAATGAGGTAAGTCAACTCCAGATGGTGTACATAAGTGTGCACACACACCCACACCCTTAGCAAATCTAACATCACTACGCGGGTGCATTATCTTAGGCTTTCTCTTTGCTTTACACTTTCTTGATGCTGACTTTGGAGGTTTCCTTAACAGCTTGTTTATTGAGTAACTTACTATGTCTTTAACATAGTAAGATAACTTGTGTAAGATAATATCCTGTTACGCAAATTGAATCCTCCTTGCTGACAAGGAAACCTTTGTTTGCATTTTTGGATACTCTTGTCTACTTCACAGTAATAGAGGGAAATGTTAGACCTGATTCACTGTAAAACGACACCTAACTAACCAAGGCTCTCTGTTTTAACTTAGAAGGACCATGTGCCTGCACTGCTAGCCATGGCGACAGCCTACATGATTCTCAAACAAACCCCTCGAGCCAGGAACCAGCTCAAACGCGTAGCTAAGATGAACTGGAGCATTGTTGACGCTGACGAGTTTGAGAAGAGCTGGCTGCTCCTGGCCGACATCTACATCCAGTCAGGGAAATATGACATGGCCGGGGACCTCTTGAAGAGGTGCCTTCGTCATAATAAGGTCAATGCATACCCTTGATCAAAAATGTATCCGGAATGAGTTTGAGTCACTCACGGTAACAGTCATTGTTAATTTTCACAGTCATGTTGTAAAGCTTATGAATACATGGGCTACATTATGGAGAAGGAGCAGGCATTCCGAGATGCAGCGCTGAACTATGAAATGGCTTGGAAATATGGCAATCAAACGAACCCCACTATAGGTATGTTTAAGGACATCTTGTACATGCTGCCATTCGTTTTTTTTTTTATCATGTAAATATACAACAGTCTATGAATAGTAGTATGTTTTTGTCCCAGGATACAAGCTTGCATTCAACTACCTGAAAGCAAAGAGGCATGTTGATGCCATAGATGTCTGTCATAAGGTAAGTTGAAATCATAGCTTCACATGTTATCTATGTTGAAATAAGTGTGTAAAAATTAGATTTTTGTTTACGTGTTGTCATTGAATAACATCATATGCATAAACTAAATATTCATGTTTTGTTTAGGTTTTGGATGCTCACCCCAATTATCCAAAGATGAGGAAGGACATCTTGGACAAAGCTCGGGCAGCTTTGCGGTCTTAACATAAATGTTTTAGCGAGAGAGTGCAGTGTGTGGGTGTATTATTGCTCAATCTTTTTTGATGTGTTTTGTTAACAAGCATTATTACTTGGGTAAGTATTTGGATGTAATTATAAATGGAATTTTGGAGGGATGAGAGAGTGCTTTTTATAAACGTGATTACAATACAAAACACATTGTTGTAGAGTTATTGTGTTTTTCTTACAATATAATGAAAACAGTGACTCTGTTTCAACACTCTAAAGAAAGACGTATTGCTTTGCAATAAATGTCAGAGTTCAATTTTAATCTTAAATAAATCTTAATTGTACACCTTATTAACATGTAGGAGAGCAGACATGGTGGTGTCCCAAATGTTCCTGGTCTATAGTAGTTCACTACATAGGGAATAGGGTGCCATTTGGGACACACATGGTCAGTGATTTCCAGGTGAAGAATGAATATGAACATCCAACTCAGTGCCACATAGACTCTATCTAGATATGATATCATCCACACCGTTTTTATTTATATATACATACATGGTTGTTACTTTTTAATGAAGGGAAATGCCACTGGGAGTTGCCAACTTGACAGCACCCTCCCATAAGGAGGTTGAAGCTACTATTAAATGTTGACATCAAGTCACACACCCAAAAGTCTTGTACTAGTCCACAATTTGACATTCAAATGTATTTCTTCCCAAAAGTATTTGCACTGTTGTATATTAAGTTTAGGTTATAAAGACGGCAAGTAGCCTACATTATGCATACATAGGTTTTTAGAAATGTATTGAAAAATAAAAACAGATATCTTATTTACATATATATATATATTCAGCCCCTTTGCTATGAGACTCGAAATTGAGCTTGGCTGCATCTTGTTTCCATTGGTCATCCTTGAGATGTTTCTATAACTTGATTGGAGTCCACCTGTGGTAAATTAAATTGATGGGACATGATTTGGAAAGTCACACCTGTCTATATAAGGTCCCACAGTTGACAGTGCATGTCAGAGCAAAAACCAATCCATGAGGTCGAAGGAATTGTCCATAGAGCTCAGAGACAGGATTGTGTCGAGGCACAGATCTGGGGAAGGGTACAAAAACATTTCTGCAGCATTGAAGGTCCCCAAGAACACAGTGGCCTCCATCATTCTTAAATGTAAGAAGTTTGGAACCACCAAGACTCTTCCTAGAGCTGGCTGCCCGGCCAAACTGAGCAATCGGGGGAGAAGAACCTTCGTCGGGAATTGACCAAGAACCTGATAGTCACTCTGACAAAGCTCCAGAGTTCCTCTGTGGAGATGGGAGAACCTTCCAGAAGGACAACCATCTCTGGAGCGCTCCAACAATCAGGCCTTTATGGTAGAGTGGCCAGACAGAAGCCACTCCCCAGTAAAAGGCACATGACAGCCAGCTTGGAGTTTGCCAAAAGGCACCTAAAGCACTCTCAGACCATGAGAAACAAGATTCTCTGGTCTGATGAAACCAAGATTGAACACTTTGGCCTAACTGCCAAGCGTCCCGTCTGGAGAAAAACTAGCACAATCCCTACGGTGAAGCATGGTGGTGGCAGCATCATGCTGTGTGGATGTATTTCAACAGCAGGGACTGGGAGACTAGTCAGGATCAAGGGTAAGATGAATGGAGCAAAGTACAGAGAGATCCTTGATGAAAACCTGCTCAGGATCTCAGACTGGGACAACGGTTCACCTTCCAACAGACAACGACCCTAAGCACACAGCCAAGACAACGCAGGAGTGGCTTAGGGACAAGACTCTGAATGTCCTTGAGTGGCCCAGCCAGAGCCCGGACTTGAACTGGATTGAATGTCTCTGGAAGGACCTGAAAATAGCTGTGCAGCGACGCTCCACATCCAACCTGACAGAGCTTGAGAGGATTTGTTGAGAAGAATGGGAGAAGTGTCATACCCAAGACGACTGGTCTGAATACATATTGAAATTTGATATTTCCGTTTTTTATTTTTAATACAATTGCAAAAACAATCTAAACCTGTTTTTGCTTTGACATCGGGCACTGTGTGTAGATTGATGAGGGGGAAAACATATATTTGATCAATTTTAGAATATGGCTGTAACATAAAAAATGTGGAAAATATCAAAGGGTATGAATAATTTCCGAATGCACTGAGACTCGCCTATTATTCGCATAAGCTATTCGCCTATATCAAATATAATATATAATAGAGACGGACTACTACTGCATATGAAAAAGTCACTTCCACAACTCGGGGAGCTTGTGATCTGTAGGCTAAGTACCAAGAAGGACAGGAGAACAGTCACTGTGAATTGTGTCCCTCGTTGAACCTACTTGACAAGACTCCTACTGCGCACCGGAGTATTCCTCCTCCGAATGTCTACGGTGTCCACGTCTTATCTTTACCACCTTAAGCATCGAACACTTTACGGATACCATCTGCCAGGGGTGACTTGGCAAACAGGAATATGTTGGGATATGTCTCAGAGGGTCCAACATGTTCGGTGAGTGGCAGATGTTCAGTCATTCCTTTCCTTAAGCTTTGAGATTAAAAAATAAATGCAAGGTTGGACTTTGATTCTAGTGTAAACCGTAACATTAAACGGATTTGCCTGTCGTGTAATGCTCTTTACCATCTGTGGAGTTCTATAGCTTCCTTAGGCTAGCCTACTGTATGATACTTTGTAACAGATGCGCTTGAGCGCCTTTGCTTGAATATTTGGCAATTCTGATAAACAGTTCGAGTTCGAATTGTATTATGCTTACTATAATGCAACACTTGTACACAATCTACCATAGCTCATGCTATCTGTTAAACAAACAAAAAAAATGTCCTAACTTATTTCTGCAGTGTAGGCTACAGGCTAACCCGTATTCTGTAAGCGACCCATTATTCTTCTAGCCTGATTGGATGCAGAGAGGTATAGGACACGTTCATCCGATATGTGTAACCCAGCAACAGTCTCAATGAATGACTTGCTGAACAAATCCATGATTTTAAGAATTGATACCATTATAAGATCAGACATATCCCGCGGTGTAGACTATTTCCAATAGTGCATGAGACAAAGTTACTCTGCAAGATGACACTTTTTTTTAAATGGATTTAACCAAACTGGGCACAGCGAGTTATAGCTTTGTAGCTGAAGTAAATCAAAGTGACGTTTGCAACTGACACAAATAGACTCATACTTCATGCGCCAAATGACAAATTCATCATTTTTAAGCCACTGTTTTGCAGTGTTTCACTAATGTAACAAATGGTATGACTTTATGGCTTTGACAAAGAGAGATCCGCTCTACGCACGCGTGCCAAATATAAGGGTTCCACCCTCTACCTGAAAGGAGCGCACCTGGATCCAACGAGACGGAAGTAGTTTGCAAAGATTGAGAAACGCTGCACAACTGTATTTTTTTGGGGGGCAACAATTACTCTGGAATTCCACGTTATTTCGAAGATGATTTTTATTTAGCGATATGCTCGACAAAACTTGATGGACTTTTAAATCAATCATTTGGAGTCCATTTCCCATACTTTTTATGTAACGTCCCGGTAAGTCATATCATTTTCCCGAAAAGAGTGGGAAAATGCAGGACTATGACGAGATCATTTTTATAGTAGCCTGGTCATTCCTGTCGTTTAGTAGACTGCTGTATAGTAGCACGTTTTCCAACTATTTTGTTGGACAGTAGGTTGTGGAGAAAAACAATCGCAAGTCTTGTTACATTCCTGCTTGTGTATGGTCATACTCCAAAGTGGCATAGCACTTCAGCTTCTCAGCTTTGAAGAAATACGTGTTTTCTGTTCATGTGAGACTGAGTTTTGTGATCCTGCTTTTTACCTCTGTTAATTTGACACCTTTCTTTCTTTTTAAGGTTACCTCCTCTGGTGGCGCAACTGACTGGTAGGTGAAGTACTGTCTCAAAGCTATCTACCCCACACATCTCCAGAAGAATGAGTGGTCTCCGCAGAGTTCTCAGAAGGCGATTACACCCCTTAAAACTGGTGATAGTGGCCCTTATTTTTGTCACATTTCTCTTCCTAATACAACGTGAGGTAGTAAGCCAAAGTCCCTCCCTAGAAGAGCCCTGGCTGAAGGAGATGGCTGTCAAACGGGATGCCATGCTGGGCATGGTGATGGGTGCTGTCAATAACTTTAGGGACGCCATGCCAAAAATGCAGATTAAAGCCCCAGTGCGTCAGCATGACAATGCAGGGGACTTCTCCTGTTTGCCAGGGACCTACACGGCTGCTGAGTTGAGGCCAGCCCTGGAGCGTCCACCTCAGGACCCCAACAGCCCCGGGGCCTCTGGGAAGCCCTTTCACACAGATAAACTGAGCCCTGCTGAACAGAAGGAGAAGGACCGGGGAGAGGAGAAACACTGTTTTAACCTCTACGCCAGTGACCGCATTTCTCTCAGCCGTGACCTGGGTCCTGATACCAGACCACCAGAGTATGTTGTCGCTCCTTAATTGACTGGCTGTATTTGTGCTCTTATCACAGTTGTTTCCATATCCATGCTCTAAATTCTGTGGTGGAAAAAGTACCCAATTGTCATACTTGAGTTCAAGTAAAGATATCTTAATAGAAAATGACTCAAGTCACCAAGTAAAATACTATTTGACTAAAAGTATCTGGATATGTGTATGCATGTACAGTTGAAGTTGGAAGTTTACATACACCTTAGCCAAATACATTTAAACTGTTTTTCACAATTCCAGAGATTTTAATTTAGTAAAAATTCCCTGTTTTAGGTCAGTTAGGATCACCACTTTATTTTAAGAATGTGAGATGTCAGAATAATAGGAGAGAGAATGATTTATTTATTTCATCACATTCCCAGTGGATCAGAAGTTTACATACACTCGATTAGTATTTGGTAACATTGCCTTGAAATTGTTTTACTTGGGTCAAATGTTTTGGGTAGCCTTCCACAAGCTTCCCACCATAAGTTGGGTGAATTTTGGCCCATTCCTCCTGACAGAGCTGGTGTAACTGAGTCAGGTTTGTAGGCCCCGTTGCTTGTACATGCTTTTTCATTTCTGTCCACAAATTTTCTATAGGATTAAGGTCAGGGCTTTGTGATGGCCACTCCAATACCTTGACTTTGTTGTCCTTAAGCCATTTTGCCACAACTTTGGAAGTATGCTTGGGATCATTGTCCATTTGGAAGACCCATTTGTGACCAAGCTTTAACTTCCTGACTGATGTCTTGATGTTGCTTCAATATATCCACATCATTTTCCTACCTCATGATACAATCGATTTTGTGAAGCGCACCAGTCCCCCCTGCAGCAGGGACAGTCCCCCCTGCAGCAGGGACAGTCCCTCCCACAACATGATGCTGCCACTCTCATGCTTCACGGTTGGAATGGTGTTCTTCGGCTTGCAAGCATCCCCCTTTTTCCTCCAAACATAACGATGGTCATTATGGCCAAACAGTTCTATTTTTGTTTCATCAGACCAGAGGACATTTCTCCAAAAAGTACGATCTTTGTCCCAATGTGCAGTTGCAAACCGTAGTCTCTTTTTTGGAGCAGTGGCTTATTCCTTGGTGAGCGGCCTTTCTGGTTATGTCGATATAGGACTCATTTTACTTTGGATATAGATACTTTTGTACCCGTTTCCTCCAGCATCTTCACAAGGTGCTTTGCTGCTGTTCTGGGATTGATTTGCACTTTTCACACCAAAGTACGTTCATCTCTAGGAGACAGAACGTGTCTCCTTCCTGAGCGGTATGATTGCTGCGTGGTCCCATGGTGTTTATACTGGCGTACTATTGTTTGTACAGATGAAAGTGGTACCTTCAGGCGTTTGGAAATTACTCCCAAGGATGAACCAGACTTGTGGAGGTCTACAATTTTTTTTTTTCCGAGGTCTTAGCTGATTTCTTTTGATTTTCCCATGTCAAGCAAAGAGGCACTGATTTTGAAGGTAGGCCTTAATACATCCACAGGTACACCTCCAATTTACTCAAATGATGTCAATTAGCCTATCAGAAGCTTCTAAAGCCATGACATCATTTTCTGGAATTTTCCAAGCTGGTTAAAGGCACAGTCAACTTAGTGTATGTGAACTTCTGACCCACAGGAATTGTGATACAGTGAATTATATATTATAAGAATTACAGTTGTCTGTAAACAATTATTGGAAAAATGACTTGACATGCACAAAGTAGATGTCCTAACCGACTTGCCAAAACTATAGTTTGTTAACAAGAAATTCGTGGAGTGGTTGAAAAACGAGTTTTAATGACTCCAACTTCAGCTGTATGTATGTGAGAGAATCCATCAAATCCCTTATATTAAGCAAACCAGATGACAATTAAAATATATATATATAATAATTATAGACAGATTTGCACACTGGCAATTTACAAACACAGCATTTATGTTTAGTGAGTCCACCAGATCAGAGGCAGTAGGGCGGACAAAGCGTTATATTTATAGGTGGGTGAATTGGACCATAATTCTGTCCTGCCTGAGCATTAGAAATGTAAGTACTTTTTGGTGTCAGGGAAAAACGTATAGGAGTGAAAAGTGCATAGTTCTGTCAGGAATGCTGTCAAAAATATAAATTAATATAAATAGTGAAGTACAGATCAAAGTATTTTTACTTAAGTACTTTACACCACTGTCTAAAATGTATTGTCTCAGTGCCATATGCTTCGGCTACGTAGCCATGTAAAAATGTAGAGTCAATCTTGGGGTTGGTGGCCCTGTTTTATGATGGAATTCTGTCATTATAGGGTATATCTTGTAAAACATCCAATGCAAACATCTAAAGTGGGGTTTCTCCTCATCACAAAACAGCACCATCTAGTGGTGTTCAATAGAACAGCTTCTCTATTGAGGAATTCAGTATGCTTTTATGTCTTGTCTCAGTGGCTCAATATGAAACCAAAGTCACATACTGAATGACCACAGAAGGAAGGAGATGACCATAATGTGTCTACAACAGAAATTACAATTTTTACTCCAAGTCTTTGATATTTTCTTTGAGTTATTGAGGAAAATTTCACTTTAACCACAGGCTGAGTTTCTCTGTCTGAAACATTGTTTCAGCATGTGTGCCCAGTAAATGTGTCTGGGTCAAGAAACAGCTTCGTTTTGTTTGGCTAATTAAACAAGTCTGTCCATGTTCCTATTTTTAATGGGGTAATTTACACAGATTCAGACTGTCTGATGCGGTTGGCATTTCAAAGGGAGTCTCACATCCCAATGAAACAACTGAAACAGACACCCCTTTAGGGGAAGACTTCAGATGTTTCAACCACAGTCCTGCACTGAAAGGCCTCTCAGAGACCCAAAAATACCTTTTAATAAAACATTTAAAAAAATGTTTTAATGCTCTTTTGCAGATGTATCGAGCAAACGTTCAAGCGCTGTCCCCCTTTGCTGACCACCAGCGTGATCATTGTGTTTCACAATGAAGGCTGGACTACTCTGCTGAGGACGGTGTACAGCGTCCTCCACACCTCCCCTGCCATCTTCCTCAAGGAGATCATCCTGGTGGACGATGCCAGTGTGGACGGTAAGGAATTAACTGGCCAGCCAGGCAGACGGCAGGACCACCTTGTTTTCACTTGGAATTGATTTCAGTCGGCCTGCTGGGCGGCCCGCTGGTGTGCCATGAAATGTGCAGGCTGGAGCCCCGGCTTCTTGTGAAGGGGGTTATAGCAGGAAGCAGCACTGCTAGTGAATACTTTCCTAAGAGAGGCTAGCTAGTCCGTGGCGGTATGGAGAAATATGTCTGTTTTCTCTTGTAAACAGGCCCTAGGCTGAGGGGGAAACGAGTCTGTGGGTAAAAAGACGAGGGAGCAGGGAATGCACCCCAACTGAGTGACACTCAAAGCCCTCTGTCGTTTGTTGGGAATAGCCTGCTATTAGACATCTGTACTAAAGCTATTTCCCTGGCCCAATAGGATAAGGCTAGGAACTGATCAGGCAAACTTGGAAGCTAGCCATGGTGTGTTTCTCTCTCCCTCTGTATGTAGTGCAAGCTTCCATATTGGGGGGGGGGCAAGTTCAGGTACAGGCCAATTCTCCCAGAAAGTGTTACAAGGTCAATTACTGTATCTTGACTAACCGTTCTAGATCTGCATGGTCCAATGCTGTGGGCTCATTTCCTTTTCACAGACGCCTTGAAAGAGGAGTTGGATGAATATTTGAAGCGGCTGCACATCGTGCATGTGGTGCGGCAGCGGGAGAGAAAGGGCCTGATCACCGCTCGGCTACTGGGAGCCTCGGTGGCCACCGGAGACATCCTCACCTTCCTCGACGCTCACTGTTAGTACATGCACACCCACACCCCAGCACAGACATCAAACAACTGAGTCATCAGGCTGGAACAACCAGAACAGCTCTGCCTTTTTAGACACCTACACCCCAGAATACTAGCACTATGCAGATGCTGTTTTGGGCACGGCAGGAAAACCACACAACATTATGAGTATTCGAATGTACATTTTTTGGGGCAGCCTGCTTTGGGTTGGACAGGGAAAAGTATCAAATCGGTGTTAATTAAATTGAGCTGTTTATACAACAGTCTTCTATGTTCTGTGCCGATGTAGTATTTAAGCATTTTAAAATGCTATGTTATTTAGTGGTTCTATTTTAATGCTGGTGGTGAATGCGTATCCAACAGGTGAATGCTTCAGTGGCTGGCTTGAGCCTCTACTGGCCAGGATAGCAGAGAACTACACTGCAGTAGTGAGTCCTGACATCACTACCATTGACCTCAACACTTTTGAGTTTATGAAGCCCTCGCCGTACGGGCAGAACCACAACCGTGGTAACTTCGACTGGGGCCTGTCCTTCGGCTGGGAGAGTCTACCGGACCACGAGAAACAACGGAGGAAGGATGAGACCTATCCTATTAAGTGAGAAGAACTATGTGAATGATTGAATGCCTATTTTTCAGGAGGAAATACTGACATGACAAACACCTCCTGTCTATCTACCTTGATAACTGGTTGTGAATGGTCTATTTTTCAACTGTGTGTATACAAACTTATCCGGACCTTCTATTCAGTGGATATCTTTTACCCCACAGGACACCGACTTTTGCTGGGGGACTCTTCTCTATCTCCAAGGACTACTTCTATCTCATCGGAAGCTATGATGAACAAATGGAAATCTGGGGCGGCGAGAATATTGAAATGTCTTTCAGAGTATGAGCTGATTCACTTGGCTTTCTAGTTAGAAAACACCTTGTGTTAGTGTCATCGCTGCTACATTTTTTTCATTCTCTATATCTTTGTATTGTGCAGTAGAACCGAACCAACCGGTTACCAAGTATGACTAACAGTGTTGGGTGTGTTGCCTCTGTCTGTCTGTAGGTGTGGCAGTGTGGAGGTCAGCTAGAAATCATCCCTTGCTCCATCGTGGGTCACGTGTTCCGCACCAAGAGCCCCCACACCTTCCCCAAGGGCACCCAGGTGATCGCACGCAACCAGGTGCGGCTGGCCGAGGTCTGGATGGACGACTACAAGGAAATCTTCTACCGGCGCAACCAGCAAGCCGCCCAGTTGGCCAAAGACGTATGTGGTATTTCTGAGTGACATTGTCATATTGTTGTACGTTTTAAACCCAGCTAGGCAGGTTGATATCCCGAGAAATGGGACACGAGTTCAAAAACAGTTAATCTATTCCCTAAAGTTATGTTTCAGCAGTTTGCTCTGGGATGTTTGCCCTGCACTATGTCCCACATGGACATATGAATGTTCTCATTCTGACTGCAGACCACTTGTTATCCCCCTCGTAGGATAAGTTTGGGCAGCCACAGGCTGATGTGATTAAAAATTAAAAATAAAACGTATGCGATTAGTGTTTTGGAAATAAAGTCTTCATAAATTCTTAAAGAAAATGTTAATCTCATCTTGTAGCTTTGGTGTCATGTTCCCCAGAGAGACTCGTTATAGAGGTAGGGACTCCCTCTCTCTCTCTCTCTCCCCAGAGTGACTCATTTTAGAGCACTGACCCCTAAACAAAGATCATCTTTTGGTTATGTATCGTCTGAACACAGTTGAATGTACAAACCCATTCCCCTGAGGTCCCTGGTGTGCACCGTAGAACTGTGTCACTATGTGACGTGAAATAAATAGAAATGAATAGTATCCTTCTAAAAAAAAACTTCTGCTGGCCTCCAGGCTATTAGGTGTTTTAGAGTTAACAGGCAGGAAGGGGAGCCTTTGGAGGCAACAGAGTCTGTTAATGACGGGGATTCGTAGTGCTGCTGTATCAGGTTTTCTCATCTCCACGCCATAAACAGTCCCCCCTCAGGCCATGTGTAGTTGCGTACCTCGGAGTGAAGCAGGCCAAGAGGCCCTCTCCTGCTGCCTTCAAACACCCCCCCCCCCCCCCCGTGTCTCTAACCGCTTCAAGGAGCACAGCTACAGTCATTATCGTCGCACACGGTGGCTTACAGCATCCGAGTCATTATCTCTCTTGAATGCTCTAAAGATACTAAAGATCTGCCCGGAGAAGCTCTCTGTTCCTTGGAATACTCTGCGTTTGTGCTGGCAATAGGCGAATCAATGGCTGAGCAATGTCTGCATGCGTTCGTTTGAACCGTTGATGGCATGAATGAATTTAAATGAAGCAAAGAGAGGGAAAAGTCTGTCATTTCTCGACTAGAGGGTTCATCATTTGCTATGGTATTTCTGTATGTGTACCGGATAATTTTTGTGCGTGCCAATTACTTGAAATGAGATCGGGCAGCCTGAAACTCTGCCATACCTGGTGCTGTCTTCAAGCAGTCACCCATCAACCATGGAGCTCCAGCACTAGACCGACTGTGGGGAAGTGGAAATTGACTTTTTTCCTCCCAGTCCAAAGCCTGGGCAGTGTGAGTAATGAGGAAAGTCTCCCCCCCCCCCCCCCCCCACCACCCCCCATCCCTCTTTAATGGCTGCTGCCTGGAATTGTTTCCACAGAGGGCCTTCGGAGACGTCGGGCGTCGTGTGGACCTCCGGGAGCGGCTGCAGTGCAAGAGCTTCTCCTGGTATTTGAAAAATGTGTATCCAGAGGTCTTCATGCCTGATCTCAACCCGCTCCACTTTGGCTCGGTAAGTCCCCCCTCTCCCAGACTCTTTCCAGACCACAGAGAGCTTTCTGGCAATAGTGGGTTTCCACTTAGCATCTCCAGAGGGCTCCGAGGAGAGCTCCAGGGTAGGCCAGGGGAGAGAGAGTAGCTCCACACTACCTAAGGTTGGGAGGTGGCTGGGCTTGTTTGAACAGCTTGTATGTCTGACTGAAATCCCTTTCCTTGTGCTTCCAGGTGAAAAATGTAGGTAAAGACTCGTGTCTGGATGCAGGGGAGAACAACGAGGGAGGGAAACCGCTGATCTTGTATCCATGCCACGGCCTCGGAGGAAACCAGGTCAGAGGGAAGGGAATGAAGGGACTGGGTTCAGTCATGAAGGAAATGCTAAGTACTTTCTCGGTCACTTTCAAAATCATAATGATTACTTCTGGTGTTTTTTGTGATCCCTCAGTATTTTGAGTACTCGACCCATCATGAGATCCGGCACAACATTCAGAAGGAGTTGTGTTTGCATGGGACGGATGGAGCCGTGAAGCTGGAAGACTGCCAGTATAAAGGCCGCAATACGTTTGTAGGAGCAGAACAGAAGTGGGAGTTAAGGGAGGTGAGACCAAATACCCACATTTCTATCCTAATGGGCTCAGTCAACATTTCTACTTGAAAGCCTTTTTTTAAAACTTTTTTTTATTTTTTAACTGTCAATTATTATGAAATTGTTGGGCATTTGCCTTGTTCTCTTGCATCATCTTCACCATAGAAGTGGATGTCAGTGATTTCCTACTGAGGATGTTGGTGACTAATCTGTTTCTCCTCTCTGTAGAACCAGTTATTCTACATCCCAGGATGGAACCTGTGTCTGAGTGCTCGTCATGAGCACCCCTCGTTGGTGGCCTGTAACCCCTCAGACAGATACCAGCTGTGGCTCTACGTCTGACTACAGGACACACATGGTGGACGATGTGTGCCTTGGTATCCTAGGACCATTAGAACAAGTAGCAATTGGCGTACATTTTTGTTACGTTTTATTATCGAAGTTGAATTTGTATTTATTTTTATACGTAGAAGAACTGCTGCTGGAAAGTTTGCGATTTTTGAGGAGAACGTGACCTCGGGAAGGAAGCGTTCAAACTGATACTAAAGACTGTTTGTTTTACTCCTTTAAAAAAAAAAAAAATCATGATTTGGGTAAAGGAATTGTTTTTCTTGTCTTACACGCCAAATGCTCTCTGTAGATTGACGGAGGTAGCTAGGACTGTGGAAAGACTTTGGATGGATACTGAATGAAGAGAGATTTCTTTGAAGAATACGTCTTTTTTTTATATAGTGTGTACTTCGGCGGGAAATCAACATTACATTTTATGTAATTACCAAGGTTTGTTCTTTATTGCCCACACTGAATAATTTATTAATATAAATGTGAAAACCAACAACAATGGACTGTCAAATAATGCAGTAGTGCACTTGCCTCTTGCACAAACTGAATAACTTCGATGTTATACACCAAAGACTAATCAAGTTTTTTTTTTTTTTTTTTTCTATTAAAGACATGCTCCAGAACAATCTAATGAGGAGAATTACTGTCTTACCTCAATTAGCCACAAATCCATTTACTGAAAGCGGTGCAGTGCCATTTTCCTTACATTTTCCCTCACGTGGGCCAGCCCCCTAGCAATTCGAGTTCCAGCCAATGCGTGGGGAAGGGGCCTCCCGGGTGGCGCAGTGGTTAAGGGCGCTGTACTGCTGCCATCAGAGTCCCTGGGTTCGCGCCCAGGCTCTGTCGTAACCGGCCGCGACCGAGAGGTCCGTGGGGCGTCGCCCGGGTTAGGGAGGGCTTGGTCGGTAGGGGTGTCCTTGTCTCATCGCGCACCAGCGGCTCCTGTGGCGGGCTGGGCGCAGTGTGTGCTAGCCAAGGTGGCCAGGTGCACGGTGTTTCCTCCAGCGTTGGTGAGGCTGGTTGGATGCGTGCTGTGTTAAGAAGCAGTGCGGCTTGGTTTGGGTTGTGACTTTCAACCTTCGTCTCTCCCGAGCCCGTAAGGGAGTTGTAGCGATGAGACAAGATAGTACAACATACCACGAAATTGGGGAGAAAAAGGTGTAAAATTTTAAAAATATATATATATTAAAAAAAAAGAAATTACGTGATGTATGCAATTTTCGGGGATCATTTTTGGCTTGTAAGCTCTACTTTCAGAACTACTGGCTAAGGTTAGTCATCTACCACTACTGCCTATTTTTATTATGCCTATTTTTATTATGCGAACTAGATGTGACAGGAAAGCACTAGATATGCATCCTCCATTACCACTACTAGAGGGTCTGATTCCCCTCTCCTCCAGCTGGTTTTCCTCACAAGCAGATTGAGAATGTCTATAAGTTGCCCATACAGTGCCTCTCACTTTATGAACAGCTAATTCTGATAAAATATGAAGTCTCCAAAGTGGCATTTTAACCAAGGGTTTGAGTCATGTAGTTTTATTTGGCACCTCTAATTCATAATCGTCCGCTATTTGCAAGATAAATCATTTTCTTTTGCTTTTCCATATTGCTTGGCTGGGGAGTTCAAAGGTTTAATCATGTATACGGTTATCCTTTTTCTGAGACTTTATCACCATAAATCTGGTTGATTTTCAAGTTTAACTGCAATGAAATAGTATTTTTTTTCCTTTATTTTCTTTGAAATCTCTCTTTACAGGAATCGCTAGATTGATTGGGCCCTGCCTACTTTTTATCAAAAATGTAATAAAGTTTTAGATGTCAGGGTTTTAGGGAATAATTTAAGGTTGACACATCTTAACATGCATAGTTCTTTGGAATGTATTTTTCTATATTTGACAACACATTTTGTAAAATAATTTTCTTGAATTAAATGAATGTACATGTTTTTGTATCATGGGGATTGGAAAATGTATGTAGTCTTAAATGGGATCTGTAGAAAGGGGGAAAATGCTAACTTGGTTTACAACATGGAATGTATGATTGTATTTTTTTGAGTCAAGTCTCAGAGCTCCCAGTATCACACAAACGTCAGTGTTTCGATGCAAGGGTGTGGGCTAGTTTATACGAATCGATGGGAGAATGCTGACTGACAATGGAATGTTAGAATTTATTTGACTATTGAATATGTCTGGGACTGAGAAACAGATGGGTCTATTGCAGTCTGTCAATAAATTAGAACCGTGTGCCTTTTATGTTTGGATCCTTGAGGTTTTCCATTTTAGTAAAAGGAACTCTGTGTGAGTACAATGACTGAATACGGCAGGGGTGTTGAACTCGTTCCATGGAGGGCCTAGTGTCTGTTTTCTTTTCAATTAAGCCCGAGATGGTGAGGTGAGATCATTAGTAATTAGTGACCTTCATTCATCAATCAAGTACAAGGGTGTGAAACCTGTGGATGCCAGGCCCTTTCACACCTATGCTGTATGGCATGAGTACCATTCTTCACCATTTCTTATGTTCAACGGGAGAGGGCGCTGTGCACAAAGGAATTCATCCTTGACCCATCCTTACTGGGTTGTTGGTGTACCCTTTTTCTAAATAAAAGTTGTTCAAGCTAAACACAAAGAAAAACAACACATGGTTTCATTTTATTTAAAGGTCATGTATTGTTAAAGCAAAAACGCAACAAAAAAATTGCATAACATTTTGGCTTTATCTAACGTTAAGAAACCAAAACACATTGAAACATTTATACCATTCCATACAAAAAGTATTCTGTTTCACATTATAGTAAGCGATATAAGGAAATCAGGCACATGGAGCTGTACGACTCACAACCGTCATGAAACGAGCAACATTTTAGACAGAAACATGTTTTTATCCAATACAGACAGTTCAGTAAAGCACAATAAATACATCATTCATAATAAATACTGAAAATCATAAACACAGCAGAATTACTCAATTGGATGCAATGTTGCTGTATCTTGCCTTCCCTTAAATGCTTTGGCACTGATACTGTACAGTCCATACAGTAGCACTGATTGGATGACAGCTGGATACACTTTGTTTGCCAATGAGGTGAGGTAACATATTGTGTTTCAGTCAGGTGCAGAATCACAAATCAAGTAGTGTTGGTTGAATAGAGACACGGTGCAGACTTAGACAGGGATACATGCAGGGCTGCCCACTCCTTTTATGGAGAGGGAATGTTGGTATTTCATTGTAAAGGCTGTCCCTAACGTTTCAATACAGTTGTAGCAATACAAATCTGGAGCATTCCGTTCAATGGCCTTACGTTCAATGGCCTTTTCTCCCAGGCTGATCAGTCATTCTCTAACTTGGCGCTGATATGAATCATAGGCTTGCTTGATTGTCCGACCTCAAATGCCTGAATGTGGCTCTCAAGAGTATGACATGGCTTTCATTCAAACTTTCATTAAAACCTTCGAAATGCCCTCTTATTATTGCTCTTCACACTTCAATAATTGTGTCACACGATAACGTTCTCGTCTGTACAACCAATCTCTTCAGGTATTTACTGTCAATTGTCATAAGAGAATGGAACTTTTGTGTAAATATGTACTTGAAATCATTTCCCTGTCCAACTCCGCAATACCTATGTTGTCCCCAGTTTGTGTTTTTTATTATGACATTTCTTTTTAAATTAAGCCCCATAAAATATGATTTACTGATCATATTATTGTCCTGTTGTTCCTATATATTTGATAGCTGTATGTGGTCTTTGAGAGCTGTCAAAGTACTACATTCGTAGTCTAAACACTTGAATGTTTCCAATGAAATGATGCTCTTGGCATTATAATTCAAAATAAATACATACAAGTGGTAGTCTGTTTCAAGCTTTTCCAGACCATATAAAAGCGTGGATTTACAAGTGACAACACAATAATAAGGTTTGTACAGTACATTGAGACATATTTTATCAACCCAAATTGACCATGGTCAATTTCTCATAAATTCCATTGAAAGACCCAAAAGAACATGCATTTATAGTTATCAAAACATAAGTATACACATACTTCAGAACCAATAAATAAACTGTGACAATATTTTTTTTGCACATTTGACACAGACATAGAAAAGTCCCACTCACAATATAATGCTTAAAACTTTACCTTTAAAATTACGAGATACAATGCACAGGCTTATAGCGTTCAGTTTTTGTTGACTGATTCCATCTTGCACTTTAGAATACTAGAAATCAGCGGGTTCATTAGAAATGTTTCTCATCATGGAACCTGTAGCTAAGTAATGTCTCGCGAATTACTTGGAAAGTTTAGTTCCCATTAAAGGCCATAAAGATCTTCAACACTTGGTCAGCCTTCCCACGGGCCAAAAACTGGTTGAATCAATGTTGTTTCCACGTCATTTCAACCCAAAAATCTATGCGATGACATTGAATCAATGTCGAAAACTGATTGGATTTGCAAAAAATAATCAATGTAAGGGCATTTAGTCTTTTCTTTCACCTAGCTTTTAACCTAAATCCAGTGACACGGTAACATTTGTTGTTGATTTCACGTTGAATTCACGTTAGTTGACATTGAACTGTGCCCAGTGGGTCGTTCATTAAGAAAAGACACAACATGAAGTCTACAGACAGGTAAGCTAGGCCAACTAAACTGGTGCGCCCTGGGGGAGATTCTCTGCTAATGCAGGTGTCTTTGTACTGTCTGCTAGAGAAGGCCCTTCAGACAAATCATTAGCACTAGACACTTCCTTTGGCTGCTCTGCTACAAAACACTTCCCAGTACTACCGTAGCCTTCCTGGGAGCTCTTATTGTTCAGGTAGTTGTTGTGGAACTCCATCTGGCTAATGCCCCCAGGCTGCTCAGGGAATGTTCCTTTAGATTGGACCATGTTGTTTTCCAGGTCAGTTGTGCAGCAGCCCATGGCAGTTGTTGCTGCTCTGCCGTTGGTCAGGGTAAAGTGTTGATTGGTGTACTGTTCCTCAGCCTGGTGGGGGTAGTCTGTGTACTGCTCTGCCTTGTCGGCGGCCATGTTGAATGGTCCTTGTGGCATGGCCCCGTTGCTAGTGCTAACTGGGTGTGGGAATGATAAGGCCTCTCCGTAAGTTTCACTGGGTTGGCTGGCCGTCCCGTTGGCAGAGGCAACAGCACTGGGGTTCTCCTGCTGATAATACTCGGCTTGGGAGCTGAGTAAATAAGAGTTTCCATTAATGTGCTTTTCAATGTGGTTGTCCTGTGGCAAGGTACCATCAGAGTAACACAACACAGAGGACAGGGGAACTACCTCTGTGTGGGACACAGGCGGCGTGCTCACACCATCCTCAAAGTCCTCCAACTTCTCCTCCTCATCCTCCTCCTCTTCCTCAGAGTCACTGTTTGCCAAGCTCTGAGTGCTGGAGTCAGACAGTCCGCTGCATAAACTGCTGTTGTCCTCTTCGTCCTCCTCATCCTCCTCATTCTCCTCATCGTCCTCATCCTCATCATCTAGAGGCTCTTCCATGTTGTCAGCTGTCTGGAGGTGCATGATGGCAGACTGTTGAAGTGTTGGGTCTGTCAGAGAGTACTCCAGACTATGTTGGGTCTGGACCAGCGGGTTGCCGTGGCTGTGGCCGTTGCTTTCGCCATGGTAACCATTGGCAGGGGAGGCCTGCTGCTGCTCGCGGCTTTTCTCCAGCTCTAGCTTCATGATGGTGTGCAGGAAGTGGGTCCGTACACGGATGGGGTTAAATTCCACCCGGCCGGCCGCGTTGCTACACCCCTCCTTGGTACAGCCACAGGGAAAAGACATGCGGTCCACCTGTAGATTGGACCACATTGGGTTATATGACCATATATTCTGCAGTTTGCACGTAATAGACAAATTAGTGTAATCCTTTTGGCAATATCAGATAAGCAACTGTAATTATATAATGCTTTTTCAATAATGCAGTGCTTTCATCTACAGCGTCGAAAATATTTGATCACTTAACGATTCATCAGTGTCAGTATGTCTGGGTCAGACTACCCAGAGATTTACCTGACATTTGATTCCTGCTACGCTGCACGCACATGTCTCTGGGTCACAGAACACTCTGCAGTCGCAGCCACAGTCCTCCCTGGACAGCCGGATGGCCCGCAGCTCGTGCTTCTCCTCCACGTCAATCTTCTTCACCCCCGAGGTCCGCAGCAGAGCCCGGCGCTTCTTCGTGGTGAGGGGCTGGAGGAAGAAGTACTCGTCCACCTCCGTGTTTTCCAGATCAATGTCATCGTCAGAGATGTCCTCAGCCGTGAGCGTGTTGGCCTCCTCCGACTCCACTGTACCGTTCTTAGTCAGCTGAAAACCAATGAGAGGGATTCAAATTCAGTCCGGTTTGAAGAGTAAGCAACCAGCCCGAAACAAATGCCATGCTGCAGCTCAAAAGAGGATACAGAGTTAGCCGTTGAAAACACGTTCTGGATTTCTACGAGGATATGCTATGTCACAACTGTGCATGGAGTACCGTCTGTTTATCACGATGCATTATGTCATCTCCCTGTGTGCAGTACATTTCATTAGCTCAGTAGCTTCCTTTTCCTTCAATACCTTGAGTTTAATGGAGTTGATCTTCTCCTCCTTCAGATGATCTCGGAGCATGTCTCTGTGGATCCTCTCCTGCTCCAGGGCAAACTCTCCCAGGGAGAACTGCCTGACACAGCTGTGTCTGTTGGACATGCCCAGCGTACTGCCTCCCTGACTGGGCACACTGGTGAAACCCTGGCGCCGGCTGAAGTAGTACACCGTCACGTTCTCAAAGTGCACCCTCCTCGTCCTCACACGCTTCTCTCGCTTCAGTATGGAGTCAGCTAGAGGACCAAATGACAACAGAAGAAGTGGATGGTGAAAGGAACGTTAAAAAGCAGCGATAGCTGGCCTACTCATACATGAATAACAGGGGGAAGCAGGGTTATTTGTTCATACATGAATGAAAGATGAACCAGTTCCACGTGGTGGAACCACCAGTATGACAAAAAGCTAAATTTAACCATCATTACAGCATACAAGAACAAGGACACTGTTTCAAGGAAATGCACCTATTTAAAACTGCATAATGTACATAGGAAAGTGTTGTATGTTTTTGCTGTCTGTGATGCGCTCTCAATGGTGTAGATGTGTAGCCAAACCTTTCTATTCTGTGCTTACTTACTATTTGCATGATTTGAAAACCTACTTTTATTTGACTTTTCATGACCCTAGAACCTCAGGAGTCATTTTGCTAGCTCTCAGAAAACAATAAGAAGCCTTAACTCAACCCAGTTTAGTAAAGCAGTGTTTCATCATCCCAACGCTGCCATTTGGCATGTCGATCCTACTTGTGGCTTTTTAAGGGCAGTTCTATGAGAGGCAGGGAGGGAGGGAGGGAGGGAGGGAGGGAGGGAGGGAGGGGGAAAAAAAGGAAAGCAAAGACTGAGAGCATAAATAATCCCCCTTCCAGGCCTGGATGTAGAGTCACTTTCCCAGCGGTCACTTGAGGTCAGACAAACAGGACAAATGGGGACCATCTGGTTGGTATAGCTCTCCACTCTGTGCCATAAGGACAATGTCTTCATTAACAGCATGGCAATACCAGTCTGGGCTTCACGATTGGAATTTTTCTTTGTTGTCTTGAAAAAAGGTTTATAAGTTGTTGTTTCGGGTCTCCACATGGTTTTCAAGCTTGCACCCTGAAGAAGGCACAGTGATGTCGAAACGTTGGTGTTTTTTTTACCCAATAAATTACTGGGAGGTTATACATACGGAGTGTGTGGCTGTCTTTGTTTCTAAAGCTTGCAATACCTAACATAGTTGTATATTTCTCTGTATTTCTTCCGTTTTCTTGTCCATTTTCGATTAGGGTTGCCTCAACCATTTCTAAAAATGTATCTTTGAGAATACATAGTAGCCCTTTTCAAAGACCTCACAATTCCAAGGCTGCTTCACTAAAAGCAATCACACCAGGAGAGGAGCTGGGTTATTTCTTCAACACTAACGTGACCCAAGACAGGTTTGTTCTGTATTCCCCAGGAGACAATGCTACTGTACATCTCAGGAGCAAGCCTGATAAATTGTGGCACCTCTTTAGTGGGGAGGAGCTGGGGGAGCCATGTGTTGTGCTGCATAGTGCAGACTAGAGCTGAGAGTAGCGTCCTCCTGGTCCTCCTATGCATCTGTCACCAAACACAACATAGATCTGTCCCCTGAGGAATCATCCACCAAATGTTCCAAATTTTCCTACGAATAACATCGTATCTGCTCATAGAAAGATACAGGTAATCTAATACACAGTTATTTTTATCAGTGGCGCCATCAGTGGTGCCTGCCAAACTGGCTGTAGCCTTTCCAATAAGTAGCTGTGGAGCGGAGAACAGGTTCACTCGACAGAGCTTCTTAGAGAGGCTGACACACCAACAGCCACACCAATAGCTGCAATTACTGAGATCTTCAGTAAGGCCATTCTACTGCCAATTCCTGTCTATGGAGATTGCATGGATATGTGATTGATTTTATACACATGTCAGCAACGGGTGTGGCTGAAATAGCCAAATCCACTAACTTTAAGGGGTGTCCACATACTTTTGTATATATAGTGCACGATGTGTACCCTGAAAATATATAGATATGGAGCCACCCCAGATTTGGCCCATGGGGGGCATGGCAGCCACTATAAAAAAAATCAATAGGCCCATATATTGCCCATATTGGTGGCCATCTTAGGTCCTACCGTTATGTCAGATTAGCTCAGTCACCAATTTCTCAGCCTCTGAGCATCACAGAAGCACACACTTTGAATTAATAAATGACAAACGTTCATAAGAAGTGGCTATGAAAGAAATTGATCAAAATCTGTTCATAGCATGGTAAACATACAAAAACGTATGTTTTCAAACATCAAATTTGACTATACATGTGAGATTTTTTTAACCTAAATTATTTTTGACAAATTAAACCATTTACTTGTATTACAAAAACCTAATAAAATCTAAATTGTTACTGCTTGACAGAGAGTGTCTCTTTGCAATCATTACCAGTTTGGGGTCAAAATGCCCCCCCCCCCCCCCCCCCCCCCCACATAAAAATACGTGGCCGATTTCAGGGTTAAAGCACACAGATTGATCCAGCTTTTTTTCTTTCCTCTTCAACTGTGTTATCGGAATTATATTCCTACTGGCCATGGGTTGGTTTTGGCTTCAGAACTCAGAATATCAGTCATCACAAGTTATTATTGACAATAGGTTTCCTAACACACTCAACATCCATTACAAAAGCAACATTATGATGGATTAGTAACATCTGAATGACAAATGCTTAATTAAAAAACGAACGTCTCTTTCACTAATGTACAATATGAACAATGAATGTAGCTATTTGTTTGTTCTTTCGACACTGTGTCAGTGTTGAGCATATCAATGAGTGTTTTGTAGTGTTTTGACTGTTTCGTTGACTGTAGTGGGAGAGAGCAGTGTGTGTGTATGTGCATGTGTGTGTGTGCTTGTGTGTGTGGGAGCCAGGTGACTCACGGGTGAAGGTACCCGAGGCCGAGGGGTTGACACTGTCGCTGCTGTCCCCGCTCTCGCTGCAGGAGACCTCGTAATCAGACTCCCGCAACGAGGAGCACGGCGAGGAGGACACCTCCTCAAACCTTCTCTTAAGTATTCCGCTCATGGCCTTCCTCTCCGTCTCCGCCACTGCACCTGCAACAATCAACAGGGATAAAAGGTAACACAGGATTTAATGCCCAGCTCAGGCCCCGCCAGTCTGGGCAGTACTCCTCAACACAGTCAATGAGCAATGAGTCACAGAACACAACACCCCCAGCTGCTGCAACACCCCCAGCTGCTGCCCAGCTCCCCCCCCCCCCCCCCCCCCCCCCCGGAGCAAAGGCTGCAGATTGCATGATACGTCTACCTCAGGAAGTTCATTCTGCTGTCTTTGATTGAGTGACCACAGAAAAAGGACATCGGACTGAGATTGTTTCTTCTGCCCTGTCCTCGTGATGGTATTCATAAAAACACTGCCTGACTGTTGTTCAACTCAATAAAAAATGTATCACAAAAGAACAACATGGGGTGAAAATGAAATGAGACGTTAATGCCCAAAGCAGGCTTTTAGTATCCGGCCACAGCACCATATGAAAAATTAACTGTACTTAATTGCTGTTGCACCTCAGAAACACAATGAATGCGTCCAACCGGCTACTGATGGAAATTACTGATCTACTACTGATCAAAATGTATTAATTACATTTTAGGGGAAATTTAAAAAGCCTGACTACAGCTTTACTTATTCTGGGATATGCAGTGAATTTAAATATGCCTGTAAAAACTGTCTGAATGTGTGTGGGCGTGTGCGTGCGCACGTGAATGTGTGTGGGTGTGTGCGCATAAGATGCATGCATGTAAAAATCAAACAGGGATTTGTGAAATGGTTAACGTTGTACATTCAGTGCTCCTCCTTAGAGAGGTTCCAATCTGAGGCATGATTTGTAGTATTTAGGGGGACATTTTGAGTGACATGGTTATACCTTCTATAAAAGAAAGTGGACATTTTCCAGTGGACCGGGAGGAGCACCCAGAGGGCTGTAAAGTGCCATTGGCTGAATAAAGGAACCTGAGTGTTTAGCTAGCTTTCAGTGTCACAGAGACCGAGGAAGGACCCTGGTTGCGTCCGAAATGGCCCCCTATTCCCTATATAGTAGGGATCTTCTTAAAAGTAGTGCACTAGATAGGGAATAGGGTGCCATTAGGAATAGGGCGCCATTCGGGATACAGCCCCTTTCTGAGTCCCTCATCTTCCCCGATGCCACTGCACAGCAGACGACTACAAGAGAGGCCAGCGGAGAGCAGCCAACAGTGACAGCCATTAATCTCTGACTGACGGTGCAATTAAACCAATCAAAACAAGAGCAGGCTCATCAGTCAACTACACAGATACTGAGTGCCAAATTAGGCTACTGACTTTAAGAAGTCTTACTTTTGTAACTGTCAAACACTGTTTTTCTGGAACTTGCTATACCTTCCCCCCACAAATCATGTTACATCACTTGGTCTTCAACCAGTCATTGTCTGCATCAGTAATCTAGTAGCAATTATTTTGATATGAATAATGTCATTTTAGACATCAATAAATCTATGCGTTATTACACAAACGATAGTAATTGCATTTTGTAGAGACCGTTATCATGCAGATAGATCGCAGAGCTAGGGAAGAATGACTGGCAGCTTCTCTCTCCGACTCCTCTTTGTTTTCAACACGGAAATAAGGAAACAAGACTTCAGAAGGACAAGACATTGAGGTAATGTGTGAACGTTTGTTCACTCAAAAAACTTTGCTCAATTTGAGCTGAATGTATTAAAACTTGTTGAGTCGAATTACAAATTCATGTTTGCCTTTGGAAGGCAACACTGCTGTTGGTTCAGTTATATGACCAAATGTTGACCAAATACGCAATCATATTGCAGCTGGTTGCCTTACAATTGTAGTTGAATCTACAAACTCAGATCGAAGTGAGCTTGGTTGACAAATCAAATTACAAATGTATGTTTGCTCAAAACCACTGAAAGCCATACCCATCATTATCATATTTCCCAGCATGCTCTATTGCAGGTTGATTTTCAGAATTGTTTGTTTCAATATCTGTGTTTAGTTGATTAATATCTTATGCTACACTAACATAAATTAAATACATTTTTCTAAACTAATCCAATCTGTTAGTAGTTGGACGTTTTGCACCCGTTACTGAGATGGCCTTACCAGTTTATGTGACTTAGGTCGTCTCAATAATCAACCTTCCCTACCCTGGCAGTCATACTCAAGTTCAAATTGCTAGATATCCTCACTCTGTCAGGATTCCAATAGGAATTACGCATCACTTTGCAAGCCAGCATAATGGCACTTGCAGTCTTGATATGGCCTGTTAACCAGGAGTTTCAACTAGGCCCTCAAAGAAAGGCCTTATGATGTATGTAATACTGAAAGGTAGAATAAATTCTCAAGTTAAATTGTCTGTTCATTGCTCACTCAACCTATAATTCAAAGTTGAGTGAACATGCAATTTTACTTAAGAATGTATGTTTGTTCATCTATATGCCAAAATGTTAAGCAAACTCACAATCCTATTGCAGATGGCTGCCGTAAAATTGTACGTTAAATCAACTTTTACATTTTATTTTTACCATGTGTGGTAGTTACTATGACATAGGTCTGCTTGCACCTGGAGGAGATCCAACATCGACCACAGTACCTTGCACTGTGGAATGTCCAATGTGAGGCGCCCGCTGCATGTACAGTAGGCAACTCATACTGTTGACGCCAATCATTCTGTTCCATTGTCACTTTAATGGATCACAACAAACTCTACATACTTTGATCCAAAACCTATCAGCATTTCCATTCATGAAATATTGAATCAGTCCAGAATGGCCACTTGACCTTATCATTTAGCATCAAAGGGTGCACAGATACTGCAACTTATCAAAGACTGCCTGAATGCCAAGATAATTGAAAAACTTGAAAGACTTTCATTCACCTTTTTGGGTCATTCGGTGTGAAAATGAAACACCATAAATGTCAAGGACATTGAGCAGTTTCCTGTAACCTACTGAGCCTTTCTATGTAGACTATAATCAATGGAGGAAACGTAAAAAGGTATAAGAGGGTTAATACCTCTTTTTCTACCGGTGTCCAACTGGGAAGTTGGACAATGCTCCATGTAATTCAGGAGAAATACAAAATCGTATGGACATTTGAGTTCCATTTCACAAATGGTAGGGCCCGGCCCATACAATGTAAGTACATTTTGTCATTATTTTCAGTAGTTCCCCATTGTTGAAAAACCATTCGTATTCTTAGCCCTCAGCGGATGCTGAGCTATTCTTTGATAGCCAAAGTGGTTTCCATGGAAATGCTGATATACTGGCACAAATAGTGATTTCACAGTGATACTCCTCCAGCTCTATGTCTGTGAAACATAAATGTCACTGCAACTCTACATCTGAAAACGAATGAATACAATGTAGACTAAGGAGGATAATCATTTTTGAGGAAACCACACAAATTAAGAATATTACAAGACAAATATCCTATTACCAACTTCACACAGAACCACAAGCACACAAATAGAATGTTCTGTATGAACAAGGATCACGATGTCTTATCTCACACTGTAGCTATCCCAAAATAGATCCACCCGGACAGGGTATTGTAACACAGTGGCTAATGTAAGCAGACTCCACTTCTAACAGCACAAGCCATAGAACAGAGCTCGTTCCTCCTCTACATCATGCAGTTCTTTCTTTGTCTCCTCCAATGTTGTGTTCTACCTAATCAAGGCTGGGAATACACCACGGTGCATGAGAAAATGCTGGGAGCAATAATGCAGCAAAAGCCTGCTTGCAAAGCCCCTCCCTGTGCTGGCTTCACTGAGCGCACACACATGCACTGTACAAACCAACTGTGTTCCTTTAGGAACTGTGTCCACAGCCCGCGGTGGCATGCTCACATTCTGAATCCAACGGACAATTTCCCCATTCATAAGGTTCGCAAATCACCATCAACAGAGGTGACACACAAGACTCACACTGCAGGTCTGCTATATGGAGTCCCAGTGAAAGCTCTCGTCCCCAAGTTATACTAACAAGCCCACAGCATCTGTAGCAAGTCATGGCACATCAGGTCCTGCAAACGAATACATAAGGGTGCACTTTGTGCCAACTCGGGTAGAAACGACTGACCTGTGTCCACTGGCGTGTTTTCCGACTCCTTTGACCCCCTTCTCACAGTGAGACTTGGGAGCAAAATGAAGCACTCAAAAAGAGGTGACACAGGATAAATGAAGGGCTCCCATTTTGCTTCAGTCCACTGACTTGCTGCGACCCTGCCACTCTGAGGGCTTGAGTGCCGGCTGAGAGGGAGAGATAGGGAGAGGCACAGAGAGACCTGTACATTTCCCAGCCCTGACTGCCACTGCCGGTACCATATGTTTATTGTTAAATGAAGACAGGCACTCTCTCTTTAACTCTCCCTATCCCTTCCTCTCTACCTCCCCCTCTCTGTCTTACTCACCCTAGCCACACAAAGACTCATTAGCTTCTGCAGGCTGAAAGGCTGGATCCTGACTGGAGTGGAGGGAGGGCGCCTGTGAGATCACATGGGTGGGATGTCTGCGAGAGAGTCAGGCGTGCCTGTGCTCCTGCTGTCTGCAGATATTTTTTTTTTACCAGCATGAGCCTGGGAGGGAGGGAAAGACACGAGGGAGAGGAGGGGGGGTAAGAGAGATGCAGAGGGGGAGGGTATGGTGAAGGGGAGGGGAAGAGAGGTAGAGCGAGAGAGTGAGCGAGAGAATAAAGAGAGAGAGAGGGGCAGGGAGCGGAAGAAAAACATTTGATTCCAGGCTCAATAACCCAGTAAGATTAATGGGCACAATGCTTAATAAAACCACAGGAGGAACCATTGCAGGGCTCACAACACTGAGATTGTAAGTAAAATCTCCAGAAAGTGACAAATCCAGCAAAAGAGCCTTATTTGTGCTAATTCCAAAGGTCTTTGAATCATTGAAAATGTATGTATACCTCAGACAAATGGGAATTAGCCTACCCAATACAAGCTAATTATGCCACAAGTTTACTGGCCCCAAAACCAACTAAATATCCAAACCATCACAGTAATAATATAAGGATCTCACATCACAGTGAATACTACAGTATATCACACAGAGAGAGGAGCCCATCTACCTGTGTAATAGTTGTCCCCAGTGAAGTGATTATAGTAGAAGCACCTCCTATCCAAGGAAGTCCTATTTAGTGTGGCTGCGGCTTGTGGAGTCAGAGGGATGATACCATTCTTACACGCAATTGGTGAATGATTCAACATTAGAAGCACTGCACTTCCTCCTACAGCTTTGGCTTAATCTACTGCTTTATAGTCAGACAGGAAGTAAAATCAACACTGGAGCAGTGCTGTTAGGAGCTACAAGCACTATGGCTGATTACAGACAAAAAGGCAAACATACAGAGACAGAGTTACACCAAATGTCAATAAATGTACTTCAATACACACACAAACATTCTATTTACTCCTCTGCCCACAAAATGTGTATTCCAAGATGAAGACATGTAACACTTTGTGCGAGGGCCTAATACACAGTGCACAATGTAAATCCCCAGTGCCTCTGGCGAATGCCTATGTTTAGTGGGTGGTTACAGTGTGAGAAGCATGTTTTTTTACAGTAACATGTTATGTGTTACGGGATTACATTGTTTTATTGATAAACCATTAAAACAAAGCTGTCATCCCTCTCAGGCAGGGGCAATCTGCTGCGTGTGAGTGTCCTCACTGAACATACTGAACTTTCCCTTGACAGCAGCCTGGTCTCATAGACTAGTAAATGTAAATCCGGGACACTCAAATTGGTATGACATGTTTACTACAATTGTTGTGGTTACATAAGATGGAAGGTTAGCTAAAAAAAACTCTAAAATTCTAAGCCGTTGAGGTATATACATTTTTTTCAAGTAAAAAATATACAAAATTTGGCCTTTTCTACTATAGCGCATAGAAACACATTGAATAACACATTCATTCAAAATAGGTAAACGTTGTGAAGTGTCTGTCCTATATCTAGGAGATATTAGAAAGCTTTAGAAAGTTTTTCTGGAGACATATTGAAACAACGTATTTTTGTTGGCACAAAACTAACACCATACTTCCATTAATTTGTATGGATTACCTTCCGATGAGTGCTGTGACACTCGTAGAGCAAAACAGAGAACACCATCGTGAGTCTCCCCTTTCCACAGTTGGGTAATATTTGTTTGTAGGCCAAACCATTCACTTTCGGGATGTCTCAAGGGTCTGACAAATATCGCTGTAGCTCGGCCACCTTCCACTGCAGATGCGGAAGGCCGCCATAGGTGGATGCAGTGGATTGAGACTCGGCCCATGCAAAACAGATCTAGCTTAAACTGATTGATTTTGATGGCAATTTTTTCATTATATTACTTAGATTGTCGCACGTGTGTGGCCCAGCACTGGGTTGTGTATCGGAGGACGCATGACTTTCAACCTTCGTCTCTCCCGAGCCCGTACGGGAGTTGTAGCGATGAGACAAGATAGTAGCTACTAAACAATTGGATACCATGAAATTGGGGAGAAAAAGGGGTAAAATTCAACAAACATAAATAAATATATATGAGGAACATATATATATATATACCATGCCTTGCGAAAGTATTCGGCCCCCTTGAACTTTGCAACCTTTTGCCACATTTCAGGCTTCAAACATAAATATATAAAACTGTATTTTTTTGTGAAGAATCAACAACAAGTGGGACACAATCATGAAGTGGAACGACATTTATTGGATATTTCAAACTTGTTTAACAAATCAAAAACTGAAAAATTGGGCGTGCAAAATTATTCAGCCCCTTTACTTTCAGTGCAGCAAACTCTCTCCAGAAGTTCAGTGAGGATCTCTGAATGATCCAATGTTGACCTAAATGACTAATGATGATAAATACAATCCACCTGTGTGTAATCAAGTCTCCGCATAAATGCACCTGCACTGTGATAGTCTCAGAGGTCCGTTAAAAGCGCAGAGAGCATCATGAAGAACAAGGAACACACCAGGCAGGACCGAGATACTGTTGTGAAGAAGTTTAAAGCTGGATTTGGATACAAAAAGATTTCCCAAGCTTTAAACATCCCAAGGAGCACTGTGCAAGCGATAATATTGAAATGGAAGGAGTATCAGACCACTGCAAATCTACCAAGACCTGGCCGTCCCTCTAAACTTTCAGCTCATACAAGGAGAAGACTGATCAGAGATGCAGCCAAGAGGCCCATGATCACTCTGGATGAACTGCAGAGATCTACAGCTGAGGTGGGAGACTCTGTCCATAGGACAACAATCAGTCTTATATTGCACAAATCTGGCCTTTATGGAAGAGTGGCAAGAAGAAAGCCATTTCTTAAAGATATCCATAAAAAGTGTCGTTTAAAGTTTGCCACAAGCCACCTGGGTGACACACCAAACATGTGGAAGAAGGTGCTCTGGTCAGATGAAACCAAAATTGAACTTTTTGGCAACAATGCAAAACGTTATGTTTGGCGTAAAAGCAACACAGCTGAACACACCATCCCCACTGTCAAACATGGTGGTGGCAGCATCATGGTTTGGGCCTGCTTTTCTTCAGCAGGGACAGGGAAGATGGTTAAAATTGATGGGAAGATGGATGGAGCCAAATACAGGACCATTCTGGAAGAAAACCTGATGGAGTCTGCAAAAGACCTGAGACTGGGACGGAGATTTGTCTTCCAACAAGACAATGATCCAAAACATAAAGCAAAATCTACAATGGAATGGTTCAAAAATAAACATATCCAGGTGTTAGAATGGCCAAGTCAAAGTCCAGACCTGAATCCAATCGAGAATCTGTGGAAAGAACTGAAAACTGCTGTTCACAAATGCTCTCCATCCAACCTCACTGAGCTCAAGCTGTTTTGCAAGGAGGAATGGGAAAAAATCGATGTGCAAAACTGATAGAGACATACCCCAAGCGACTTACAGCTGTAATCGCAGCAAAAGGTGGCGCTACAAAGTATGAACTTAAGGGGGCTGAATAATTTTGCACGCCCAATTTTTCAGTTTTTGATTTGTTAAAAAAGTTTGAAATATCCAATAAATTTTGTTCCACTTCATGATTGTGTCCCACTTGTTGTTGATTCTTCACAAAAAATAGTTTTATATCTTTATGTTTGAAGCCTGAAATGTGGCAAAAGGTCGCAAAGTTCAAGGGGGCCGAATACTTTCGCAAGGCACTGTATATTTAACCTCTTTATTATGGCAAGCCTAAATAAGTTCAGGAGTAAGAAGGTACTTAACAAGTCACATAATAGATTGCATGGACTCACTCTGTGTGCAATAATAGTCTTTAACATGATTTTTGAATGACTTCCTCATCTCTGTACCCCACACATACAATGATCTGTTAGGTCCGTCAGTCAAGCAGTGACTTTAAAATAGGGATTCAACCACAATGACCAGATAGGTATTCTAAAGACGCGCAAAAAAAGACACCTATTGGTAGATATAAAAAGCAGACATTGAATATCCATTTGATCATGGGGAAGTTATTAATTACACTTTGGATGGTGGATCAATACACCCAGTCACTACAAAGATACAGGTGTCTTTCCTAACTCAGTTGCCGAAGAGGAAGGAAACCGCTCAGGGATTTCACCATGAGGCCAATGGTGACTTTAAAATAGTTACAGAGTTGAATGGCTGTGATAGGAGAAAACTGATGACGGATCAACAACATTGTAGTTATTCCACAACACTAACCTAACTGACAGAGTGAAAAGAAGGAAGATGGTACAGAATAAAAATATTACAAAACATGCAACAAGGCAATAAATTACTGCAAAAGATGTGGCAAAGCAATTCGCGTTTTTTCCTGAATACAATGTGTTATGTTGGGGTTATCCAATACAACACATTAGAGTACCAATCTCCATATTTTCTAGCATTGTGGTGGCTGCATCATGTTATGGGTATGCTTGTAATTGTTAAGAACTGGGAAGTTTTTCAGGATAAAAAGGAAGCGGAATGGAGCTAAGCACAGGCAGAATCTTAGAGGAAAACTTGGTTCAGTGTGCTTTTCAACCGACACTGGGATATTAAATAATCTTTCAGCAGGACGATAACCTAAAACCCAAGGCCAAATCTACACTGGAGTTGCTTACCAAGAAGATAGTGAATGTTCCTGAGTGGCCGAGTTACAGTTTTGACTTAAATCTACTTGAAAATCTATGGCAAGACCTGGAAATGGTTGTCTAGCAAAAATCAGCAACCAATTTGACAGAGCTTGAAGATTTTTTTTTAAGAATAATGGGCAACTTTTGCACAATCCAGGTGAGAAAAGCTCTAAGAGACTTAACCAGAAAGACTCACAGCTAAAATCCCTGTCAAAGGTGCTTCTGCAAAATATTGAGGGGTGTGAATAATTATGGAAATGAGATGTTTCTGTCATTTATTTTCAATATGTTTTCACTATGTCATTACGGGGTATTGTGTGTTGATGGGTGAGAAAACATTTTTGTAATCAATTTTGAATTCAGGCTGTAACACAACAAAATGTGGATTAAGTCAAGGGGTATGGATACTTTCTGAAGGCACTGTAAATGTGCATAAAATAACTCACCAACAATAATTATTGAAGCATTGAAGTTAAAGACACCAAACCAACATTCAAATGTTCAGGCTATCCTACGTTCAAGTTTTTTTTCAGACTAAAACGATAGACATTTGCATAATATAAAACTCACCAAAAGTAACCTTTGAATTGTTCAAGCTAGATACACCAGCACCAACTTTGATATGTTCAGGCTGTCCTAACTTTTCATCTACCTACTTTGTCAACTATAAACAGTCACCACCAATACCACAGCAAAAACTACCACTGCTATAACGTATTTCAAAACCATACATTCTTTAAAACATGCTAGCCAACACACCACATTTTCTTCAGGAAATGTACTTTCCAGTGATCACTGTTAGCCTGAAGAGTGAATTTATTAGATACAACAACAGCTAGCTATCAATAGGTCAACATTCAATAGCCTAAAACTTTTGAATCATTACATCATCATTCAACTAAAATCAAACTTCATTTACACTGAACGTTTTACAAAAGTAGGTTGCGCATCGATCTGAAACCCACAGCTTGAATGAGAGTTGCTTTGCTTTCCTAAAGGTGTTGTCCACATGATCCTCGCTTTTATTCCTATTTTATGACAGAAGATCACTTTGTCTTGTCATTCTTGTTTTCATTTTCACACACAACAACTGTAGTTTAGACATTTTTGTGATCTAACTGACTCACAATCCAAAGTAATATGGTTGATATAGTAGGCTATCAAAGTAATCGGCCAAATTATTTTACTACATTTAAACTTTGACCACTAACACAAAAATACTTTTAAAGAGTTAAAGGAAGTCCCACCAATTGCACATCATGTACAACTACCATCTAGTTGTTATTATTCTTCACAACGCTACTCCTCTTACAACATTTAAGATAGAGATGCCATTCAAACTTTTAAAGAGTAGACTGGTCTGGAAGAGTGTGCTTTTATACATTTTAAAACTATTTAACTTGCTGTCCTTTTATTTGTCCTCCATCCACGTTCATGGCCTGGCCTGCTAGCTGTATGAATCGCCGTGCCTCCAGCTCGCCTAGCTACTCACTGGACTCTATGATCCCTCGGCTACACATGCCTCTCCCTAATGTCAACATGCCTTGTCTATTGCTGTTTTGGTTAGTAATTTTTGCCTTATTGCACTGTAGAGCCTCCAGCCCTGCTCAATATGCCTTAGCTAGCCCTTATGTTCCACCCCCCACACATGCGGTGACCTCACCTGGCTTAAATGGTGCCTCTAGAGACAACACATCTCATCGTCACTCAATGCCTAGGCTTACCTACACTGTACTCACATCCTACCATACCCTTGTCTGTACATTATGCCTTGAATCTATTCTTCCTCGCCCAGAAACCTGCTCCTTTTACACTCTGTTCCGAACGCACTAGACGACCAGTTCTTTTAGCCTTTAACCAAACTCTTATCCTACTCCTCATTTGTTCCTCTGGTGATGTAGAGGTTAACAAGGCCCTGCAGCCCCAGCATCACTCCCATTCCCCAGGCGCTCTCATTTGTTGACTTCTGTAACTGGAAAAGCATTGGTTTCATGCATGTTAACATTAGAAGCCTCCTGCCTAAGTTTGTTTTATTCACTGCTTTACCACACTCCGCCAACCCGGATGTCCTAGCCGTGTCTGAATCCTGGCTTAGGAAGGCCATCAAAAATCCAGAAATATCCATCCCTAACTATAACATTTTCCAAAAGGATAGAACTGCCAAATGTGGCGGAGTTGCAATCTACTGCAGAGATAGCCTGCAGAGTTCTGTCATACTATCTAGGTCTGTGCCCAAACAATTCGAGCTTCTACTTTTAAATATCCACCTTTCCAGAAACAAGTTTCTCAACGTTGCCACTTGCTATAGACCACCCTCTGCCCCCGGCTGTGCCCTGGACACCATATGTGAATTGATTGCCCCCCATCTATCTTCAGAGCTTGTGCTGCTAGGTGACCTAAACTGGGACATGCTTAACACCCCAGCTGTCCTACAATCTAAGCTTGATGCCCTCAATCTCACGCAAATTATCAATGAACCCACCAGGTACAACCCCAAATCCGTAAACACGGGAACCCTCATAGATATCATCCTAACCAACCTGCCCTCCAAATACACCTCTGCTGTTTTCAACCAGAATCTCAGCGATCACTGCCTGATTTCCTGCATCCATAATGGGTCTGCGGTCAAACAACCACCCCTCATCACTGTCAAACGCTTCCTAAAATACTTCAGCGAGCAGGCCTTTCTAATCGACCTGGCACGGGTATCCTGGAAGGATATTGAACTCATCCCATCAGTAGAGGATGCCTGGTTATTATTTAAATGTGCCTTCCTCACCATTTTAAATAAGCATGTCCCTATCAAAAAAATTTAAAACCAGGAACAGATATAGCCCGTAGTTCTCTCCAGACCTGACTGCCCTTGACCAGCACAAAAACATACTGTGGCGTTCTGCATTGGCATCGAATAGCCCCCGTGATATGCAACTTTTCAGGGAAGTTAGGAACCAATATACACAGGCAGTTAGGAAAGCTAAGGCTTGCCTTTTCAAGCAGACATTTGCATCCTGTAGCACAAACTCCAAACAGTTCTGGGACACTAAAGTCCATGGAGAATAAGAGCACCTCCTCCCAGCTGCACTCTGCACTGAGGCTAGGAAACACTGTCACCACCGATAAATTCACAATAATTGAGAATTTCAATAAGCATTTTTCTACTGCTGGCCATGCTTTCCACCTGGCTTCCCCTACCCCAGTCAACAGCCCTGCACCCCCCACAGCAACTCGTCGAAGCCTCCGCCATTTCTCCTTCACACAAATTCAGATAGCTGATGTTCTGAAAGAGCTGCAAAATCTGGACCCCTACAAATCAGCCGGGCTAGACAATCTGGACCCTCTTTCTAAAATTATCTGCCAAAATTGTTGTAACCCCTATTACTAGCCTGTTCAACCTCTCTTTTCTGAGATTCCCAAAGATTGGCTAGCTGCCACGGTCATCCCCCTCTTCAAAGGGGGAGACACTCTAGACCAAAACTGTTACACATCTATATCTATCCTACCCTGCCTTTCTATGGTCTTCGAAAGCCAAATTAACAAACAGATTACCGACCATGTCGAATCCCACAGTACCTTCTCTGCTATGCAATCTGGTTTCAGAGCTGGTCATGGGTGCACCTCAGCCACGCTCAAGGTGCTAAACGATATCATAACCGCCATCGATAAGAGACATTACCGTGCAGCTGTATTCATCGACCTGGCCAAGGCTTTCGACTCTGTCAATCATTACATTCTTATTGGCAGACTCAACAGCCTTGGCTTCTCAAATGATTGCCTCGCCTGGTTCACCAACTACTTCTCAGACAGAGTTCAGTGTGTCAAATCGGAGGGCCTGTTGTCCAGACCTCTAGCAGTCTCTATGGGGGTTCCACAGGGTTCAATTCTCGGGCCAACTCTCTTCTCTGTATACATCAATGATGTCGCTCTTGCTGCTGGTGATTCTCTGATCCACTTTTAAGCAGACACCATTCTGTATACTTCTGCCCCTTCTTTGGACACTGTGTTAACTAACCTCCAGACGAGCTTCAATGCCACACAACTCTCCTTCCCTGGCCTCCATCTGCTCTTAAATGCAAGTAAAACTAAATGCATGCTCTTCAAACAGTCGCTGCCCACACCCTCCCACCCAACTAGCATCAAAACGCTGGACGGTTCTGACCTAGAATATGTGGATGTATCTACAAATACCTAGGTGTCGATTAGACTGTAAACTCTCCTTCCAGACTCACATTAAGCATAATTTCGCAACAAAGCCTCCTTCACTCATGCTGCCAAACTTACCCTCGTAAACCTGACTATTCTACCAATCCTTGACTTCGGCAATGTCATTTACAAAATAGCCCCCAAATCTCTACTCATCAAACTGGATGTAGTCTATCACCAAAGCCCCATATACTACCCACCACTGCAACCTGTATGCCCTTGTTAGCTGGCCCTCACTACATATCCGTCGCCAAACCCACTGGCTCCAGGTCATCAATAAGTCTTACCTAGGTAAAGCCCTGCATTACCTCAGCTCACTGGTCACCATAGCAACACTCACCCGTAGCACGGGCTCCAGCAGGTATATTGCACGGGTCATCGCCAAAGCCAACACTTATTTGGCCGCCTTTCCTTCCAGTTCTCTGCTGCCAATGACTGGAACGAATTGCAACAATCTCTGTAACTGGAGACTCATATCTCCCTCTCTAACTTTAAGCATCAGTTGTCTGAGCAGCTTACCGATCACTGTACCTGTACACAGCCAATCAGTAAATAGCACACCCTCATCCCCATATTATTACTACCCTCTTGCTCTTTTGCACCCCAGTATCTCTACTTGCACATCATCATCTGCACATCTATCACTCCAGTATTAATGCTAAATTGTAATTATTTTCACCTCTAGGACCTATTTCTTGCCTACCTCCCTACTCTTCTACATTTGCACACACTGTATATAGATTTTTCTATTTTTATTTTCTTTTGTGTTATTGACTGTACGTTTGTTTATGTGTAACTCTGTGTTGTTGTTTGTGTTGCACTGCTTTGCTTTATCTTGGACAGGTCGCAATTGTAAATGAGAACTTGTTCTCAACTGGCCTACCTGGTTAAATAAAGGTGAATAAAAAATTAAAAAAATCTTAAAAAGGGATTTCTTCAGCATTCATCACACCCAACATTTTATTCTATTAACTGTAAACAATGTAACTTTTTACACAAATCAGTTACTTTGACCACTTTCCCAACTTCAAATTCTTTAAAACTTTTTATCAACTATAACTATACACATTTGCGTAAATTAGCATAAAACATCACACCAACAGTAAGTCTTGAACCGTTTAACCTTTTACTGCAGTGGGCTAAATCAGGGTCACAGTGTTTCTTGGTAGTCTTAAACAAATCTACTTGGAAACAAAAGTATACACCTCACACATGGTCATGAGTTTTTAAAAATAAGACATCCGTACCATGTTAAATATAGAGTTGAAATGTATTCAATTTTGAGTTTGCGTCCCAATATTACATTTTATAAACATCACAGAAGACTGAAATATAACAAAAACGTTTGACATTAAAACACTGGATTTTCTGCATTTGAAAAAAAGTATATGTTTATTAATTATGAAAAATATTACTAACGTTCCACCCATGAGGCCACTAGAGGAGGCCACTAGAGGAGGCCACTAGAGGACGCTTCGGGCATTCGACTGAATGAAATCGGATTTCTTCCACATTCTAAAGCTTCCATTGTTGAAAACTCCCATGACTACCAACATTCTACTCACTGTAAACATTCTAACTTTAGACACAAATCAGCCACTTTGACCACTTTCCCAACAACTTAAACAAACACTTAGAGGGTATGACATCTTGGTCTACTTCCATGGAGTGATTTAAATCTTTTTTATTAAGATGTTGCATTGAATTCAATATTTTTGCATTTGTAATGCACAAATTGAATAACTGAATTCTGAAATTGAATTTCTATCTAAATAATGAAATGAATATTGAATTTAGTTGTAAAATGTCATTTCTATTTAATTAAATGAAATATTTCCGCATTAAGTTTCAATATGGTAGATATTGCATTCTTGGTCTGTGTATGAAGTTTGATCATCATTTCAAGTTGAGAAAAGTTTTAAATATTCAATTTCTCTAAGGTTCTCTCAGGTTCCGTTTTCAAATTCAGTTCTCTAAATTCTGATTCAAACCAACATCCTGGTACTTTGCTAGCTATTATGACCCCATGCCTGAAAGGTGAGACTATGGAGCATTTACATGCCTTGTGTTTCCCTTTACGATACTCACAAGCCGCACAGGACACATTACAAGGGAGTGTGACAAACAGACACAATTTGACCCCCATAATAATATTGTTGAATATCTCTGTGTAGCAGAGCCTGGGGAGAGGCCACTACCACTAGACCAGAGCTAGGAGGGGTTTCAGGGTACATAGGCTCAGTGAGGCAGAGTTCAAACGTAGGTTTTTATTATTTGTACTAATTTGTACTAACTAGGCTGAGTGAGTTTGCTGAACTCTGGACGTTGTATACGTTTATTAATTACAGATGTCACAGCCTTCATAACCCTAGAAGTGCAAAACAGGGCCAAAGTTTGCTGTACTTTGAGATTGTATATGGTAATGTATTACAGATGTTACAGCATTAAAGATCACAGTGCAGTTGACACATGTGCGCGGTTGTATAAGCGGGTTAACAGACTTATACAACCGCACCAGGCCCATCCCTCAGTTTTTTTTTTTTTTACCAAAACAGAGGTGGGGTGTTGCTTTGTTATCGTTTCAATTAGGGACAACGTTTTTTGTTACTGAAGTTATAGTCTAAGTTCCTTTTTCTTGAGCATTTCTGGTTTTAAGTTACGTAATAAAGAATCTATGTTTGAACGGTTTACTCTGCCTCACTGAGCCTTTGTACCCTGAAACCCCTCCTAGCTCAGGTCCATGGCAGTGGCCTCTCCCCAGGCTCTCCTACACAGGGATATTTAACTACAGTGAGCTCCAAAAGTATTGTTTAAGCTCTGTACTCCAGCACTTTGGATTTGAAATGATACAATGACTATGAGGTTATCGTGCAAACTGTCAGATTTAATTTGAGGTTATTTTCATCCATTCATTTTGAACCGTTTCGAAACTACAACACTTTTTGTACATAGTCCACCCAATGTTAAGGGTGAGACACAGAGTAGGTGAACGGATGATCTCCTCATGTGTAGTTCCTACCATGAACCATGGAGGAGGAGGTGTGAGGGTGCTTTGATGGTGACACTGTCTGTGATTTATTTAGAATTCAAGGCACACTTAACCAGCATGGCTACCACAGCATTCTGCAGCGTACGCCATCCCATCTGGTTTGCATTTAGTGGGACTGTCAATTGTTTTTCAACAGGACAATGACCCAACACACCTCCAGGCTGTGTAAGGGCTATTTGACCAAGAAGGAGAGTGATGGAGTGCTGCATCAGATGACCTGGCCTCCACAATCACCCCAGTCCTCAACCCAATTGAGATGGTTTTAGGATGAGTTGGACCACAGAGTGAAGGAAAAGCAGCCAACAAGTGCTCAGAATATGTGGGAACTCCTTCAAGACTGTTGGAAAAGCATTCCATGTGAAGCTGGTTGAGAGAATCCCAAGAGTGTGCAAAGCTGTCATCAGGGAAAAGGGTGGCTACTTGGAAGAATCTCAAATAGAAAATATATTTTGATTTGTTTAACACTTTTTTGGTTACTACATGTTCCATATGTGTTATTAACTTCATTTTGAGGTCTTCACTATTATTCTACAAGGTAGAAAATAGTACAAATAAAGAAAAACCCTGGAATGAGTAGGTGTGTACAAACTTTTTACTGGCACTGTATATTGAATTTAAATAGAATTTTAAAACAGAATGCAATATTCATTCAATTCCGTTTCAAATCATTAAATATAAGTTAAATTTATGAAAGTAATTATTCAATTTGTGCATTACAATTTCCAAAACATTGAATTCAAATATAGTTTCTGTGGACACTTAAATCACTTCATATTCTTCTATGCCATTTAAATATGAAATTTGAACAGAAACTGAGTGTACAAAACATTATGAACACCTGCTCTTTCCATGACATAGACTGACGAGGTGAATCCAGGTGAAAGACATTATCCCTTATTGATGTTACTCGTTAAATCCACTTCAAATCAGTGTAAATGAAGGGGAGAAGACAGGTTTAAAGCCTTGAGACAATTGAGACATGGATTGTGTATGTGCACCATTCAGAGGTTTAAAGGGCAAGACAACATACCTTTGAACAAGGTATGGTAGTAGGTGCCTGGTGCACCTGTTTGAGTGTGTCAAGAACTGAAACGCTGCTGGGTTTTTCACACTCAACAGTTTCCTCTTTGTATCAAGAATGGTCCACCACCCAAAGGACATCCAGACAAGTTGTTCCTAATGTTTTGTACACTCAGTGTATATTATCTCAGAAAGAAAACATCACGTGTAAGTTTAACCATTTATTAGAAAAGATGCATGGTTTGATGTTAGGGCAGCTGCTCGTTCAGGATAGTTCAGGGCCCAGGCGAAGCCTCACTTTAACTACATCCAGCTGATTAACTAGGTGTGCGACAGAATGCACCGTTGAAGAGCTCTCAATAGACCAGCGAAGGTCATTCTACCATACATGACTGAGTACTAGGCCTATGTGTACGTATTAAATATGTGTAGCATGAGCTAACGCAGCCGTATGACTATTTCACATATGACGCACCACCGGGTAACCTCGATGAGGCAAGATGAGCTGTCATCTTGGATCATGAGGATATTCTACATGTGAACACAGCCAACCACCTGCAATATAGATGCACCGCCAGGTGGCCTTGCTGAGCAATATGAGCTTTGCGTGAGAGTTTTCTAAGTACGAGCCCAAACAACCACCTGCAAAATAGGCGCAGTGCTGGGTGCCAGCCACCCACCTGAGCTAACAGTGTTATATACTGTATCAGATGCGATGCAGAACAAAAGCAACCTAGTTACTGGACCATATGGATGACGCAATCATGATCATAATAGTAATTAGTGCCGGAACTCATGCAGGCTCCACGCTCTCAGAGTGAAACATCGTAGGCAGTAGAAGATTATGGCCCATAATCTTGAGGGTCAAGCCGTGATCGATGAGAAGCAACACCGATGCAGGAGTGTGCAGCCCATAGCTCAGAGCTGACACATAGCGCTGACGAAGGAACCAGAGCAGTGAGGAGTTCCAGGATCTTGTCATTGGTTGCCAGCATCGGTGTTGAACAAGGTAGCATAACATGAGAGGACAAAGCAACGTTAGTTATTTTTATGACCACCTTGTGTTCCATCGTCAATTCTTCATTGCTGAGTATAAAATTACTTTCAATATGTAAGTGTCCATAAAACAATACAATTTGATATAGCATGCAAGATTAAAGGGATGGAACATTTAGTGCAATTCAGACTGAAGATCCCATATAAGCCATCAAACAGACCGCTTCTAGCAAAGGTTAATGTAAACCCAACACCAATGAACTCAAACTTGTGCTACTGAGAGAGGAGAGATACTCCTGATATGCATGCCGGTTGCTTTCCGTAGGAGACAGATGGATTCCTGAGCGAACTACTCGGCTAAGGTTCCTGACAAGGGCGTTTGCAGTAGCCGTGTTACTGTCACACCGGCAGTCATGAGTCAAGACCGCAGTAAAAATCCTTGTGACCGTTGAGTCGCGGTAATCTCCTTTTATGCACACTGGACATGCTTTAGTAGTACCCAACTTACTAACGACCATCAGGTTCTAATGGCCTGGTACTCAGGGCCCTATTGTTTCTTTAACCACTCTGACATCAATGCAAATGCAATCAAAAATCACATTTAAAAAAGTGTCATCAAAATAAACTCACCTGTTGTATTCGCCGCATGTGACAAATAAACTTTGATTTGATTTATTTGTATGAACATAAGATTCAACAACTGAGACATAAACTGAACAAGTTCCACAGACATGTGACTAACATAAATGGAATAATGTGTCCCTGAACAAAGGGGGGTTCAAAAGTAACAGTCAGTATCTGGTGTGGCCACCAGCTGCATTAAGTACTCCTCATGGACTGCACCAGCTTTGTCAGTTCTTGCTGTGAGATGTTACCCCACTCTTCCACCAAGGCACCTGCGAGTTCTCAGACATTTCTGGGGGGAATGGGCCTAGCCCTCACTCTCAGATCCAACAGGTCCCAGACGTGCTCAACGGGATTAAGATCCGGGCTGTTCGCTGGCCATGGCAGAACACTGACTTTCCCGTCTTGCAGGAAATCAGGCACAGAACGAGCAGTATGGCTGGTGGCATTGTCATGCTGGAGGGTCATGTCAGGATGAGCCTGCAGGAAGGGAGGAGGATGTAACACACAGCGTTGAGATTGCCTGCATTGACAACAAGCTCAGTCCAATGATGCTGTGACACACAGCCCCAGACCATGACAGACCCTCCACCTCCAAATCAATCCCGCTCCAGAGTACAGGCCTCAGTGTAACACTTATTCCTTCGACGATAAACGCAAATCCGACCATCACCTCTGGTGAGACAAAACTTTGACTCATCAGTGAAGAGCACTTTTTGCCAGTACTGTCTGGTCCAGCGACGGTGGATTTGTGCCCATAGGCAACGTTGTTGCTGGTGATGTCTGGTGAGGACCTGCCTTACAACAGGCCTACAAGCCCTTTCTGATGTAACTCGGGCAGTTGTTGTTGCCATCCTGTACCTGTCCCGCAGGTGTGATGTTCGGATGTACCGATCCTGTGCAGGTGTCGTTACATGTGGTCTGCCACTGCGAGGACGATCAGCTGTCCGTCCTGTCTCCCTGTAGCGCTGTCTTAGGCGTCTCACAGTACAGACATTGCAATTTATTGCCCTGGCCACATCTGCAGTCCTCAGGCCTCCTTGCAGCATGCCTAAGGCACATTCACGCAAATAAGCAGAGACCCTGGGCATCTTTCTTTTTGTGTTTTTCAGAGTCAGTAGAAAGGCCTCTTTAGTGTGCTACGTTTTAATAACTGTGACCTTATTTTAAAAATAAAATATTTAACCTTTATTTAACCAGGTAGGCCAGTTGAGAACAAGTTCTCACTTACAACTCCGACCTGGCCAAGATAAAACAAAGCAGTGCGACAAAAAACAACAACACATAGTTACACATGGGATAAACAAAAGTACAGTCAATAACACAATAGAAAAATCTATATACAGTGTGTGCAAATCGAGTAAGGAGGTAAGGCAATAAATAGGCCATAGTAGCGAAGTAATGACAATTTAGCAAATTAACACTGGAGTGATAGATGTGCAGATGATGATGTACAAGAAGAAATGTGTGCAAAAAAGTAAATAAAAACAATACGGGGATGAGGAAAGTAGTAGGATGGGCTATTTAAAGATGGGCTATGTACAGCTGCAGCGATTGGTAAGCTGCTCAGAGAGCTGATGCTTAAAGTTAGTGAGGGAGATAAGTCTCCAACTTCAGCAATTTTTACAATTCGTTCCAGTCATTGGCAGCAGAGAACTGGAAGGATAGGCGGCCAAAGTAGGTGTTGGCTCTGGGGATGACCAGTGAGATATACTTGCTGGAGCGCGTGCTACGGGTGGGCGTTGTTATAATTGCCTATCGTCTGTAAGCTGTTAGTGTCTTAACGACTGTTCCACAGGTGCCTGTTAATGAATTGTTTTTGGTTGAACAAGCATGGGAAACCGTGTTTAAACCCTTTACAATGAAGATCTGTAAGGCCACACAGAGGGCTAGAGATAATTACAGACACCTGTGATATGTCTTGTGATAGATCCTTGAACGATACCAAAATTCTGGTAGTTTACTGGTAAACTTCTAAAGTTTTCAGTAATATACCCTCCCTTTGCAACCCTAGTTACGCCTAATATGGCAATTCATATTTTTGTTAACTTACATCTCAAAGCCATGCATTCAAGAAGCCTTTACCTGGTGTACACATATTTCTCTGTCCTTGATTGAAGCCCTCAATCTGTATTTTTTTTTACCTTGTAACTGATTAGCTACAAGTATAACGCAATGAAATATCTCATTCTTACAAAAAATGTATGTATAGGCTGAAAAAACTTTTTCGTCCCTTCCTCTGACACGCCTGGTAGAGAGATCCTGGATGGCAGGGAGCTCAACCCTAGTGGTGTACTGGGCTGTACGCACTACCCTCTGTAGCGCCTTGCGATCGGATGCCAAACAGTTGCCTTACCTACGCCTCCTGAAGGGGAAGGAGGCATTGTCGTGCCGTCTTCACGACTGTGTTGATGTGTGTGCACCATGATAGTTACATAGTGATGTGGACAATGAGGAACTTGAATCTCTCAACCTGTTCGATAACAGTCCCGTCGATATGGATGGGGCATGTTCGGCACTCCGTTTCCTGTAGTCCACGATCAGCTCCTTTTCCTTGCTGACGTTGAGGGAAAGGTTGTTGTCCTGGCACCACACTGTCAGGTCTCTGAACTCCTCCCTATAGGGTGTCTTATTGTCATCAGTGGTCAGGCCTACCACCGTTGTGTCGTCTGCAAACTTAATGATGGTGTTGGAGTTGTGCACGGCCACGCAGTCCTGGGTGAATGGGGAGTACAGGAGGGGCCTTCGTGTTGAGAGTCAGCATGGCAGGTGTGTTGTTGCCTCACCACCTGGAGACAACCCATTATGAAGTACAAGATCCAGTTGCAGAGGGAAGTGTTTAATCCCAGGGTCCTTAGTTTAGTGATTAGTTTGGAGGGCACAATGATGTTCAATGATGAGCTTAAGTCAATGAACAGCATTCTCACGTAGGTGTAACTTTTGTCCAGGTGGTAAAGGGCAATGTGGAGGGCAATAGAGATTGTCATCTGTGGATCTGTTGAGAAGGTATGCGAATTGGAGTGTGTACAGGGTGTCTAGGATGATGGTGTTGATGTGAGCTATGGCCAGCCTTTGAAAGCATTTCATAGCTACATGTGTGATTGCTACAGGGAAATAATAATTTAAACAGGTTACCTTGGCATTTATGGGCACAGGGACTGTTTCTGCTTGAAACTTATTACAGACTGGGTCAGGAAGAGGTTGAAAATGTCAATGAAGACACTTGCCAGCTGGTCAGCGCATGGTCTGAGTACCCGTCCTGGAAATCCAGGCCCTGCGGCCTTGTGAATGTTAACCTGTTTAAAGGTCTTACTCACATCATGATGGCTACAGCCATCAGAAACAGTTGGTGCCCTCATGCATAGTTCAGTGTTGCTAGCCTCGAAGCGGACAAAGACGATATTTAGCTCTGACGAGGTCCAGTGTGTGTGGAGATTTGCGCACGACTGAGAGCCTAAGTTTGCCTGTCAGTGTTTTTTGGTGGGAGAAGAAAGGGGAGGAGCTGAAGGTAATGGTCAAGATTCCTCACAAAATATGAGAATACTTTGAGCTTTAGTGTATAACTCAAAGGTTAGAAAACCACCATGACTCCTCCCAGAGCAGGGTTAATAGTGTAACTATGACTTGCATGTTGCATGCTCTGTATCAAATCAAATTTTATTGGTCACATACACATGGTTAGCAGATGTTAATGCGAGTGTAGCGACATGCTTCTGCTTCTAGTTCTGACAGATTACTTGTTAGATATTACTGCACTAACAAATTTACAATGACTACCTTATACACACAAATGTAAAAGGGACGAATAAGAATATGTACATATAAATATATGGATGAGCGATGGCCGTGCGGCATAGGCAAGATGCAGTAGATGGTATAGAATACAGTATATACATATGAGATGAGTAATGTAGGATATGTAAACATTATTAAAGTGGCATTATTTAATGTGACTAGTGATAACTTTATTAAATCCATTTATTAAAGTGGCCAGAGATTTGAGTCTGTATGTTGGCAGCAGCCTCTATGTTAGTGATGGCTGTTAAACAGTCTGATGGCCTTGCGATAGAAGCTGTTTTTCAGTCTCCCGGGCCCAGCTTTGTTGCACCTGTACTGACATCCTTCTGGATGATAGCGGGGTGAACAGGCAGTGGCTCGGGTGATTATTGTCCTTGATGATCTTTTTAGCCTTCCTGTGATATCGGGTTACCTTTCGTGTTACTTTTTTTTTTCCAATGTCATGCTGATCAATGGGAAGTTAATAAATAACTGACAACATTTTTGTAGAACTAAGAAAACCAACAATTCAACGTAGAACAATATGAGTACTATTGGAAAGAAGCTTTTTTTTCTCTTCCTTTTAAATTAGCAATGCTTAGTTGTTAGTAGTAAATCCAACTATTCATCAATATCACTGTAATACTTTTGCATTATAATTCACTAGCCAGTAGCCAGCTAATCTCAGCACCCAGAACCAACTCAGCTACTCTATACTGTATGTTAAGGCTGTCACATTGAGATTACTAGCGAGCTAATCCTCTCCATCTCTCAATTGCCCTAAGGAATCATTAACCTGAACCATTCAGCCTGCAGTTAGACTTTAGTCCACAGGAAGGACTGACTAGGGTTATATAACAGCCTTCTTGCACATGCAGACCCAGACCTAGCAGGGAGACACATACTCCCCACAGTTTAGTCTGAGGTCTAGCCACCTCTCAGTAGCACTCAGTGCCAGACCTCGGGGAGGTAGTGTCCTTCTCACAACACAGCTTGTGTAACTGAAAAGAGAGGCAGAGAGGCATGGGCTGGGGGAAAAGTGTTCCTGTGGTTAAGCAGGGGCAGGGGCTGAGGCTGGGGCCAGGGCTGGGGCTGACGCCGGGGCATAGGCTGGGACTGCTGGTTCTGCTGTGCAGCCTAGCCTTGTGTCCAGGGCCCATCCAGGGGGAAAAGGTCCTGGTGATGCCTGTAGAAGGGAGCCACTGGCTGAGTATGAAGCTTCTGGTGAAGGAGCTTGCGGCCAGGGGCCATGAGATGGTGGTGCTGGTCCCTGAGACATCCATCCTCATCAAGAGCTCTGACTACCACAGGACTGAGATCTTTAGGGTCCCCTTCAACAAGGCACAGCTGGACAAGAACATCGACAAATTGAAGGACGACATGTTCCGCAAGACCCCGAAGGTAACGGACATATTTATGAACGTGCAGGGCCTGATTGACTTCACCGACATGCAGGTGAAAGGCTGTGAGGGTCTTCTGTATGACAAGCCCCTGATGCAGCGACTGAGAGGAGAAGGGTTCAAGATGATGCTGACCGACCCCTTCCTACCCTGTGGATCCATCATCGCTGAGTCCTTCAACATTCCAGCGGTGTACTTCTTGAAGGGGATCCCCTGTGGGATGGAGGATAGGGCTGCCCAGTGCCCCAATCCCCCATCCTACGTACCACGCTTCTTCTCCGGCAACACTGACCACATGGACTTCCTAGGGAGAGTTAAGAACATGCTCATGTACGGTGTGGAGAGCTACCTGTGTACGGTAATGTTTGCTAGCTTTGACGAGCTGACCAGTAGGTACCTGGAGAAGGACATGACGTACAGGGAACTGTTGGGTCATGGGGCGATCTGGCTGCTGAGGTATGACTACTCCTTTGAGTATCCCAAACCCACGATGCCCAACATGGTCCACATTGGAGGCATCAACTGTGGTAAAAGAGACCCACTTCCAGAGGTAAATCTCTTATAAATACTTCAACTGTGCAAAAAATTCAACTGTGCAGAGCTGTGCACCCTATATCTTATATGGATCCAGGTCCAGAAACATTTACAGTACATGTGTCAAACTAATTCCACAGATGGCCAAGTGTCTGTGGGTTTTCGCTCCACCCTTGTACTTGATTGATGAATTGAGGTCAATTAGTAAGGAACTCCCCTCACCTGGTTGTCTTGGTCTTACTTGAAAGGAAAAACCAAGAGCCCGCAGACACTCGGCCCTCCGTGGAATTAGTTTGACACCCCTGCCTTAATGGATAGATTCACTGCAGCGGCAGTTGTACCACACCAGACATTCCTCTAGGAAAAATGTTTAAATTTAATTTCAAGTTATCAAATTCTTCTCTTACTTTCTAATTTGGGACCACATCTCTTTTCAAGATCGTTATGTTTTGACAGACTGAGATTACTTTCTCCTCTGAAGCCCAAATGTTGTAAAACAGTCAGAAATATTCTGTTGGGTGTTTAAAAGGGACAGTCAATCAGACTGTTGGGTGTTGTCCCACAACCCAGATGTTGTGTTTACCTGCCTGTCAGACACTCAGCTAGCGGCCAACTGTAACCTGATCTCTGTTTCCTCCATAGGGACTGACTGGACACAGCTCTCTGTTTATCTACCGACTAGCTTCTCCTCACGTTTATACAGCCCACATTCCACTAGCTGGGACTCGCGAAGCAAACATCCCCATTCAAAATCTTGTCATACTTCTTCTTATTTGGAACGTTACTCCTCCTACACCGTTTAAGCTAGAAATATAATTAAAACTTGAAAACATGCAGATCGGTCTTTTACACTATCAAAATATATTCTACGGATCTAACGATACAGCTGTTTTAGTAACTGCATTAACACATTTTACCCCATTTTCCTCCCAAAACAACTGACCCCTTCCCCAACAAGCCGGACAAAATATCTACTACCAATTCAAAGTTACAGCTGTTTATCGGAGTTTAGAGGGACAAAAAAGCATCTAGCTAACAGCTTCCTCATGTCTCATCATTGAGCAGCCTAAACAGACCCGTTGCTATGGACACTCACATATGCAGAGGAGCACATGGGGAAGCTTCGGCAAAAATTATGACAACCACAACTACTGACCACAACCACACAACTAGTCAACACACAACTACTGACCACAACAGCACAACTACAGACCATACTCACAATCACACAACTACTCACCACAACTAATGGCCACAACCTCTGACCACAATTACTGACCACAACCACACCACAACTAATGAACCACAACCACAAAACTACTGACCACTACTACTGAACACAACTATTGACAAAATCTAATGAACCACACAACTACTTACCTAAACTACTGACCAAAACTACTGACCACTACTTACCACAACCACACAACTACTGACCATTTCCATAGTGTAGGGTCTAAAGAATCTGCAACACAACCACTGACCACACAACTACTGACCACAACTACTGCTCTGGTCTCCACTAACTCTGGTCCAGCTCTGTTCCTGGGCATTGCTACCTAGCTCTGGTTCGCATATAATACCTACCAGTAATAATTGTAACTCTTGAACCGTTCAAGCTAGAGACACCAAACCGACTTTCACATGTCCAGGCTAGCCTATCCTATCAACCAACCAATCAATCAATCAATACAGATTTTCATCTACCTACATCTTAAACTATAACCAATCACAATCATTACAACTGCAGAAACGACCACTACTATAATGTATTTCAAAAGCATACATGCTAGCAAATACACCACATTTTCTTCAGGAAATGTACTTTTCAGTAATCATTGTTAGCCTAAAGAGGTCATCTTTTAGTTAGAACAACAGCTAGCTATCAGTAGGTCTGCATACAAACCTATTCTGCGTAGTTCTTCAACAACCATAAAATACTTTTAAAGAGCTGTCATCACTAGATCCACCATCCCATTTCTCTTCCCAAATTGTAGCCTAAAACGTTCTAATCATCACATCATCTTTCAACTAAAATCAAACTTAATTTACACTGAATGTTTTACAAAAGCAAATTGTGCACCTATTTATCTGAAATCCAGAGCTTGAATGAGAGTTGCTATGCGAAGAGTGTTGTCCACATGATCCTCCCTTTTATTCCCATTTTATGACAGAAGATCACTTTGTCTTGTCTTTCTTCTTTTAGTTTTCACACACAACTGTAGTTTAGACATTTTTTTGCGATCTAAATGCCCCACAATCCAAAGTAATATGGTTGATATAGTAGTCTATCAAAGTAAATCAGACAAATTATTTTACTACATTCAACCGTGACTATATGTAAGTGCTTTGCTTTAAATAGTAAAGTTACACTTTTCAAAGTTCTACCACTATCACAAAAATAATTTTAATGAGTTAAAGCAAGTCCCATCAATTGCACTTCATGTACAATTACCATCAAGTTTGCCTTGCAATCTGTCAAACCTGGTGTAACCTAGAGTTCAAGTTACTTTCCTGCCAATTGTAAGTATTGTGGGTACTGATAAAAGACGCCAGAGTGCTATGGGAGTCATGCCAAACACAAGTAATCCTGACAATGTTTTAAGGAATATAAAAAGCAATGCACCAATAGAAATTCTCCATAATCGCACCCATTACTTTTCAAAAGTTTCCTAACCAGCTTGGGTAAGGAAAAATGACAAGGCAGATAGATGTGCAGGGAAAGTTAAGGTGTGGTTTATCATATTTTGTAGAAAGAGAAGTATTGCTCAAAATTAACATTGGGGGAATGTCCCGCTCTGTACTACCCTCCATTCTAAAGCTTCTCTAAAGACGGTGTTCAGTCAGCCCTCTGAGCCCTGGTCAAAAATAAGGCACTATATAGGTAATAGGGTGCTTATTTACTCCTGGGCTGTGGCCACTATAATCTAACAGAAGAACTGAGGGGCCCTATTGTGTTCTAGTTCCAACCCTACAAACCTCAGGAAGGGAAACTACTCTGCAGGGTTTGCTTTGTGGGGTTAGGGTTGTAGTTAGGGTTAGCTGTGATTGTTATAGGATTTATTATGCCTTTGTCTTCTATGAATACAGGGTGTGTTATCAGAGAATGGGCTCCTTTCACAACTTCACCTTCCCTCCTTCAGTCAATATTTTGCTAACCAGACCAAAGACTGTTCTAACACTCAAGTATTGATCAACATTAATGTTGGGGGAATGTCCCTCTCTGAACTACCCTCCAATCTGTTTCTTCTCTAAAGACTGTGTTCAGCTAGTGAAACCTGAGCCAGGAACAGCATTGATGTGCCTCAAATGGTACCATACTTCCCATACAGTGAACTACGTTTGACCAGAGCCCTCTGGGCCCTGGTCAAAAATAATGCACTACATAGGTAATAGGGTGCCATTTGGGACATAGCACAGTTCTTTCCCCCTGGACTGTGGCCACTATAATCTAACAGAATAACTGAGTAGCCCTATTGTGTTCTAGTTCCAACTAGTTGGACAAGTGTCCAAAAAGTTTGACACATTCTGAAATGGACCAGAGGCTTTCCCAACCTGGACCCGATGTACATAAATAAAATAAAAAAATATAGAGACCCGTTCCCAACAGACCAGAGGACAGCTAGACCCATTCCATATAGACAGATCCAGACACGTTCCAATCCCGGTGAGGGAAGCAGCAGAAATGTCATTTTTTATTATAAGGACCTGATAAAGCGCGATAGGCTCAGTGTTGCCAACTTAGCGATTTTGTCGATATTTAGCGAGGTTTTAGACCCCTCCAGTGACTTTTATTGGTAAAAGATTCTGGCGACAAATTCAACTACTTACAGGCTGCCTTTGGGGAGTTTTTGACACCGAGGGTTTCTATGGTTTTGATAGCGTTTAGCTACTTTTTCCATTCAATTCATCCGTAAAAACGGAGTGGGAGGAGCTGAGAAGTTCAAGAGGCGGTGGTGTGCAGCGGGAGAGGGGACCAAAACACTGTCGGGGACCGCAGTTGTGTTGTCGCGACAATGGCAAAACATCATCTAGCGACTTCTAGCGACAAAATCAAGGAGCCAATAGCATATCTCACTGAAAAATAGTTGGCAACACTGGAGGGATGGAGAGAGAGGTACCGCTTGAGCAGGCAGGAGAGGGGCAGTTCTGTGAATGAGTGACACATGAAGAAAGGAGGGAGAGACAGCACCAACCACCAACTAAGCCGACTCGCACTATAGTAGACTAAGAGACCATTTGTGCTTGAACCAAAAATATGGTCGGAGGCTCCATATGGATGGTGTGATGCAATGCGGAGCCTTCGGAGGCACGCAGAGGGCAAATTGAGCTCCGTACTGCATTGCCTTACGCCTCTCAAATGTTGTAATAATGCGGAGGGCTCCGTGTAGCTCCGCATTGACATGATTGGTTGACGGTAGGTGAGGGCGGGAGATCCTGTATAAACAAAAACTCACTTCCTTGACAACTTCCTTGACAACAGCTCTGCCCTGCTCTGCAAAGTGCAAGAAATATAAATACCATATCACCATAACACCTCGATCACACCTATAGCGCGTCGTTGCACAAAATGGTACGCAGCATCATCTGGATACGTGTGCAACAAAAGTTCAACATGCAGACGTCAGTTTGACCACGCAGTGCCTTTAACATGCTGACCAAACTGGATCCGCGCATGTGTCTGCATGCAACATCGTGCGCATGTTGATTTTATCTATCCCCACCAGAAATGTTCATGTCACGCAGGTTACAATACCAACACCAATTGTGAACCAACTATATTAATTTTGGAAAAGATCGAAACACACATGAAACATTCATGGACATTTGTAACCCGTTTCAGGAAACTAGACGTATGTCGTAGGTCACTCTCACCTCACAGGAGAGCCGTTTGAACTTAAACTTTTTTTAATCAAAACGTTTTTGGGGGCAGAAATGACTTCTTGAATACGTTTTTTGGGGGGCAGAAATGCCTTCTCCAACTTTCATGTGCCTTAATAACAAACTTGTATGCCATTTGTAAATACAAATAAAATTGTTAATTAACAAGCCTAGTTGGTTAAGCCACAGAAAAAGGCAGCAACCGTCCCACTACCCATGATTGTCTGAGATAATAAGTGGGCTGGACATGCCGAGAGATGAGTTTGGATTGGTCAGCCATATAGCACGCTTCTGTCTATTTGAGCTGGTCAGCTTGTGTAGAGAATCCTGTCTAACGATGCATTTTTTTATGTATCGCGTCGTAAAATTTAACAAAAGACTTGACTATGCAAGTATCCATTTCAATAGAACGTCACTGCAACAACTGTTTCATAGCACTCTCGTCTGAGTGTGCCAGAGCGCAGAATAATTGATGAATTTACTAACGCTCAACACTGGTTGAATATGGCCGGTGTTGGCAAAAAAGCGCAATTAAATTGTTGCCAGGGGCACACTTATAGTCAGTCACCAACTCTTTGGATAACATGAAAACAGCCTAACCAGCTCTGCTACGGCGAGTAAAATGGAGTTTGGGTGGGGGTTAAAGCTTAAGATGATTCTTAAAGTTATGGCATTGCACACAGTCAGTGTAACCCAGAGTGACTAGACAGAACAACAGGACAAGCAAGCTGTATAAACAAAACAGAAATGACACAGGACATCTTATTTGATGAAAGGGGTTGCAGTCTGCCGTGAAGCGTTCATCCATGTATACGGGTAAGAGTCTAGCTACAGTTTCAGATATTATACGTTTCTAATTTGGTCAGAAAGTTGTTTTCATTGAAAGTTAAAGCTTACAGTTAGCTAGCTAGCTGACATTAGATGGACAGCTCTCTAGCTAGCATTAAGTTTATGATCTGTGTGTAGTAATGTTATCTCAGAATGCCATCTCGCATTGCTAGTTAGAGCCTAATGTTAGCTAGCTAACTAGCTAACATTGAACCTGTTTGGTTAACTTTAGCTAGCTATGACAATTGGTTTGTATTGTTAGTACTCTATGGATTGGGATATGTTGGTATATTTTTTTAGCTAGCTTTGGGTTGTTGGGTTGTTGACATGTTGACAAAATACCAAGTTAAAGTTTACTGTTAGCTAGATAGCTGACATTAGATTGCTGGATTGATAGCTAACATTATGTTTATGATCTATGTGTAGTAATGTTATCTGGGAATGTCATCTTCACCAGATGATTACATGACCAATCAAGTTAGCCAGGTGTGTCTGGCAGTGATTACGGCTATCTATTGTATAATAATGCCAAAATATTTGTATCTGGAATTTGTCTTTCAGCATCAGTAGAACAAGCCTGACTCTCCTTCACCAAATAATATACTTTTTACTCCATACATTTTCCCTTACACCCAAAAGTTGTCTTTACATTTTGACATGAAAATTGTCCAATTCACACACTTATCAAGAGAACATCCCTGGTCATCCCTACTGCATCTGATCTGGCAGACTCACTAAACACAAATGCTTCATTTGAAAATTATGTCTGGGTTGTTGAAGTGTGGCCCTGGCTATCCGTCAATAAAAATAAAAAATAATAATAATTGTGCCGTCTGGTTTACTTAATATGAGGAATTTGAAATTATTTATACTTTTACTTTTGATACTTAAGTACATTTTAGCAATTTTATTTACTTTTGATACTTAAGTATTTTTTTAAACAAACACCTTTAGATGTTTACTCAAGTAGTATTTTATTGGGTGAGTAGTAGTACTTTTACTTGAGTCATTTTCTATTAAGGTATCTTTACTTTTACTCAAGTATGACAATGTAGTACTTTTTACACCACTTTATGTGACTGTAGGTTATAGCATTTATTTCACATGACCTATCAATTTAGACAAGTGTGTCTGCGTAAGCGACATCTAATATTTATTAAATATTTTTATCTGGACACTTTCTGTTTATCTGGAATTTTTCATTTTTGTAGGCTATTACTTTTACCACTTTTAGTCTTAATCTTTACTACACTACTCACTGTTTAGCACATGACCTCACATGTGAATCCTTAAAGAGATGGGTGGGGCTAGCTTAAGCGGGTGTGAACAATGATAAATGGGTGAAGACAAAGGAGAGCTCTCCAGTAGGTAGCGAAACATTCAAAATGCCATTTTCTCAAAAGTGAGTTCACAAGTTGATCAATTTTCAAAGCAGAATTACTTTCCCATTGTTCCTCAAAAACAGAGTGCATGATATACCATTTTTAAGCTATGAGTCTCTACTTTTATCCAATGTAAAAAAAAAATAATACACCATTTCAAATTTTGCTACATAAGACCGATTTTGAGCCGGTCAGTCACATTTAGCTAGCTTGTTGTTGCGAACTCATTTGGAAATAAACATTCGGTTGTTTACCTGAAATGCATATGGTTCTTTTGACTTATGACCAACAGCAACAAACTACACGTACCACACTCCACTCCCGTGAAAAGCAAGAGGAGCAGCATAAATTATCAAATTTCTCTCTCTTTACTTGCAATACTTGATATGTGGTTGAATGCATTGACTGTAAGTCACTCTGGATAAGAGCGTCTGCTAGATGACAAATGTAAATGAACAATTTTCTTGTTAACTAACCCTTCCCACCGTGCCTCAACAGGATCTGCAGGAGTTTGTGGATGAGTCAGGAGAGGATGGCTTCGTGGTCTTCAGCCTGGGCTCTATGGTCTCTCAGATGCCGGAGGAGAAAGCCAAGCAGTTTTTTGATGCCTTCAGCAGGATCCCTCAGAGGGTAAGGACACCTCGAATATGTCCAAAATGGCAAAAAGTAACCCTTTCTGACCAACACAATCTTTACAGTCTCTGTAAATATCAATATATTTTCTAAATCTTAAATATATAATTTCTCACTCACAGTGGCGATATCAGTGTTTGAAGAAGCACAGTACTATGCATGTTAAGCATGTAGGCCTAATCTCCAATCCACTATTACATGCTGACCAAATCGCTCGCGCCTGTGCCATTGCACGCATGTTGATTTTGTACATCCACACCAGACATGATCAAGACACGCAGGTTGAAATATCAAAACTCTGAACCAACTATATTAATTTGGGGACACGTCGAAAAGCATTAAACATTTATGGCAATTTAGCTACCTAGCTTGCTGTTGCTAGCTAATTTGTCCTGGAATATAAACATTGGGTTGTTATTTTACCTGAAATGCACAAGGTCCTCTACTCAGACAATTAATCCACTGATAAAACGGTAAACTGAATTTGTTTCTCGTCATCTCTCCTCCTTCCTTCAGGCTTCTTTTTCTTCTTTGGACTTTATATGGTAGTTGGCAGCCAACTTTACAGTGAATTACTACAACAGACTGGAGTGTGGACGTCAGTTCATCTTTCAATCACCCACGTGGGTATATGCTCCTAAAAGCCAATGAGGAGATTTGAGACACAGGACTTGCAGCGCATTGAGCGTCACAAATAGAACCAATTTCTATTTTATCACCTGTCGCGAGCGTCTGTGCAATGATTGAATAACATGTATGTGTAAATGTATTTTGCAACGCTCGTGCACGCGACGTGTCTGGTCAGCATGTTAGTCTAAACTAAAAACAAGTCCTTTAATTACATGGAGTTTCAATGGCATTTGCATATTCTCCATTCTTCATATACTATGTCAAGTATCATGGCAAGCTGCAGTTCTATGTTGTTCAGTTTGTGTGGAAATATACACTGGAGCTATGCCTTAAAACAATCCAGACACATTTATATCCCACTACAAACTGGTGTGCCTTTACCACTATATCCAGAACTGGCAGATGATTCTATATGACTTGATTAGGAAGGTAAGCTGTTGTCCTCTGTGTTTTCAGGTGGTGTGGAGGTACACAGGAGTAGTGCCTAAAAACGCTACAGCCAACGTCAGATTGATGAAGTGGCTTCCTCAGAATGAGCTGCTGGGTTAGTTTAGTCTCTCAGTTATAATGAAAACCACCTGGGTTACAGAAGTTACAGATGGGTACTCTTCTGAGTAAACACAACATGTTACTTTGTTAACATTGTGAAAGAGAAGCAATAGCTTATTCTTCTTCATGGTTTCATACTCTGTTATATGTTCCATGTTCTAGGCCACCCCAGGGTCAAGGCCTTTATAACCCACGGAGGAACCCACGGTACCTATGAGGGGATCTGTAATGGCGTTCCCATGGTGATGCTGCCGTTGTTCGCTGAACAGGGTGACAACGTACACCGCATGGCAGTGAGGGGCGTCGGGGAGGTGCTCAACTTGTTTGATATCACCTCAGAAAAACTGGTGGAGGCTCTCAACAAGGTCATCAACGACAAGAGGTCAGACATCATGTTATATAATACTAGGAGATACTATGAACTCAAGTAGCAGTGCAAACAGTACAGAGACCAAATCCTAACTTGAGATCTACACGCACGTATTGAGTTTCAGTGCAAATATAATTTTGTCAGCTATGCATGATTTACATGAAAGTCTGAGTTCCTCATTATAATTCAGCCCAAGGTGAATATTGCACTGTGTAGTGTGACACAGTGGTTCCTATATTAGCAGTCATGAGTTGTCTATGAGGAGATTGTAAATCCTGTTGTATTTGTCCTTTCTCCCCAGTTACAAGGAGAAGATGATGAAGCTGTCAGCGGTGCATAAGGACCGTCCCATCGAGCCCCTGGACCTGGCCGTGTTCTGGTCAGAGTTTGTGATGCGTCACGGCGGAGCGGAACACCTGAGACCCGCCGCTCACGACCTCAACTGGATCCAGTACCACAGTCTGGACGTGTTCACTCTGCTACTCACTATAGTTCTCATTGTTGTCATCGTCACCGTTAAATGCTGCATAGTCTGCTTCCGCAAGTGCTGTGGAACGAAGAGGTCTATGAAGAAGAAGAATGCATAGCCGTGGGAAGTAGAGGTGCTGAAGGTGCTGCAGCACCCCCTGGTGGTGGGATGGTAAAATTGTAAGAATAAGATAAAACAATTGTATAAAAAAAAAATTCTGTTGCCTTATTGATATAAATGATCATGGGATTGGGGTAGGGGAGAGAGAAAAAAAACATGGGATATTTATATATGGGCCCCATTCTGCATGGAGAGCTCTCAGCTCCGTTTTGTAAACGGTAAGCTCATGATATGCTCTTATCTACTCAATTGTGGAGGTTTGGAGTTGGACACACGCTCTGCTGTACGATAGACAGTTTAGTTTGAGTTGAGTCGGGTCTCTCCTTCTCCCCTATCCCACAGTAGGCGCGTGAGTTTCTAGTTTGGGGAAGCATATTTTCACCATGAAAATGCACCTTTTGGTAAAGCATTCCATGGAACTATCTATCATCGCATTTGTGGACTTATGTAAGATATTCCTAATGTGATGAGTAGATTGGATAGTCAATTTAGGTTAATAATATAACTCAAATCGCTATAAAAAAAAAGACTGCAGTATTCAATGCATGAGTGTGTAGTGGCAAAGAGAAGGTCTAGGCTATATCAGATACATTTCTTCTCCTTTCTTTCCGTGTTTATAGACACGTCATGCTATTCTAATACACCTTATATGACTGGAGACATTAGCAGAATATTTTTTTTAATACGACAAAAATCATAGGGTAGTGTAGGCCTATAGGCTACTACTGACAGTTATAACAGATCAATACCAACGACCTTGTCTACAACCATCCCATCTAGGCCCATCTAACCTGGAGGAGGAAATGATTGTCCAAGAACGTTTCAAGTGGCACAGCCCAATGATAAGGAGTGGATAGGCAACACTACAGTCCCTGGTTCAAATCCAGGCTGAATCAGATCCGCCCGTGATTGGGAGTCCCATAGGGAGGTGCACAATTGGCCCAGTGTCTTCCGGGTTTGGCCATCATTGTAAAGGAGAATTTGTTCTTAACGGACTTGCCTAGTTAAATAAATATGGACGATACTCTACGCTGGTGCCAATAAGATAGGCTACAGATGCACAGACCTTTGACTCCCTTCATCTCCCCACACATCTTCATCTTGTGTTTAGCTGATAATAGTGGAACCCAGTAGGCTCGTCTGCTGCAATTCGTGGCAAGGATCAACAAGTTGTGTGTTCCGAGATGGTGTTCTGCACACCACTGTTGAACTGCACCGTTATTTGTCTGTTTGTGGCTCTGCCCCCCTATTAGCTTGCACGATTCCATTCTCCTTCGACCTATCAACTGGATGTTTTCTGTTTGTCGCACCATTCTAGGTAAACTCTAGACACTGTCGAGCGTGAAAAGCCCCGGAGATCAGCAATTTCTGAGATACTAGATCTGGCACACCTGGCACCGACAATCATACCACGCTCAAAGTCCATTAAGTCACTGGTTTTGCCCATTCTAACATTCAATCGATTAGTAACAGTATGCCCTGATGCCTGTCTGCCTGCTTTATGTAGCAAGCCATGGCCACGTGACTCACTGTCTGTAGGAGCGATCCATTTCCGTGAATGGTGTACCTAACAAACTGGCCAGTGACTGTATATTCCTCATAATCAAATCAAATCCAATTTTATTTGTCACATTCCCTGAATACAACAACCTTACCATGAAATGCACACTTACAAGTCCTTAACCAACAATGCAGTTCAAGAAAGAGAAAATATTTACTCAATAAACTAAAGTAAAAATAGTAAAATAAAAATAAAAAGTAACACAATAAAAATAAAGAGGGTATATACAGGGGGTACCGGTAGCAAGTCAATGTGCAGGGGTACAGGTTAGTTATTTTGTACATGTAGGTAGGGGTAAAGTGACTATGCATAGATAATAAACAGCGAGGAGCAGCAGTGTAAAAAAAAGGGAGGGGGACATGTCAATGTAAATAGTCCGGGTGGCCATTTAATTAATTGTTCAGCAGTCTTATGGCTTGGAGGTAGAAGCTGTTAAGGACTTGGCACTCAGGTACCACTTGCCGTGCGGTGGCAGAGAGAACAGTCTATGATTTGGGTGACTAGAGACCTTGACAATTTTTGGGCTTTCCGCTGACACCGCCTAGTATATAGGTTCTGGACGGCAGGAAGCCTGGCCCCAGTGATGTACTGGGCCGTACGCACTACCCTCTGTAGTACCTTACGGTCAGCTGCCGAGCAGTTGCCATACTAGGCGGTGATGCAACCGGTCAGGATGTTCTCAATGGTGCAGCTGTGGAACGTTTTGAGGATCTGGGGACCCATGCCAAATCTTTTCAGTCTCCAGAGGGGGAAGATTAGTTGTGGTGCCATCTTCACGACCGTCTTGGTGTGTTTGGACCATGATAGTTTGTCGGTGATGTGGACACCACGAAACTTGAAACTCTCGACCCGCTTCACTACAGCCCGTCAATGTTAATGGGGGCCTGTTCGGCAAATTTAGCTCTATTAAATAAAAATGCAAATCAGAAGCTGGAGAGAAGGCATTTTGTTACACACAATTCCATTGCACCACTGCTATTGACCTATATTTTGTCTGACTTGCAAAGTGGCTTTATGATTTCTGTGAAGCAATTTTGTGACAGCAGGCATGAACATAAACATACAAAATGTTGTGAATCAATCAATCTTAAAACAGTATGTGTGGCCAAGCTGGGCAGTTGTATTGAGGTCATGTGATAATGAAGTGTCCAACCCAGAATGCTCAGTGAAGACATGACACTAGGAAATAGGAAATAAATTAGAAGAAACATTTTGAAATAGATATCCCAAAGCTAACATATTTACTGTATCTTCTGCATTGGTGAAGAACTAGTTCTGCCTGCCAAGAGTCCTATTGTTTATCATAAACATTATAAACACAGGTTCAAATAGGCATCTTAATCTGAGAGAAGAAGACATTGTGTGGATTGTCTGAGCTGTGACTGACATAACATCTGAACGAAGACTGAGAGAAGCATCATTGGCAGAAGTCCTTATTTCAGACGGTACCCCAACACTTAATCTATTGATATGCACAGTCTTGGTAGATCCCTTGACAGGGGCAGCAGTGACGCTGGTGCATAAGAGACATTGGGGCAGGGTATTCCTGATTATTGTGAAGCTAGAAAGGGGGGAAAGCTGGGTAGACTTCAGACACCACGGCCTGCGTCCCAAATGTCACCCTATTTCCTACATAGTGCACTACTTTTTACAGGGCCCATAGGGAATAGGGTGCCATTTGGGATATAGCCCTGTCTCTCTCTCTCTCTCTCTCTGAAGCCTGAGGACCTCACCAGCCTTAGCCAACATTCAATACACCTAGATTGTTACAACATTAGCACATTATTATTTTTTTAATTCTTCAAGCTCTGTCACGTTGGTTGTTGATCATTGCTAGACAGCCATGTTCAAGTCTTGCCATAGATTTTCAAGGTGAATTAAGTCAAAACTGTAACCCGGACCCATACAAATCAGTAGGGCTAGACAATCTGGACCCTCTCTTTCTAAAATGATCTACCGCCATTATTGCAACCCCTATTACTAGTCAGTTCAACCTCTCTTTTGTATCGTCCGAGATTCCTAAAGATTGGAAAGCTGACGCGGTCATCCCCCTCTTCAAAGGGGGTGACACTCTAGACCCAAACTGTTACAGACCTATATCCATCCTGTCCTGCCTTTCTAAAGTCTTTGAAAGCCAAGTTAACAAACAGATCACTGACCATTTTGAATCCCACAGCACCTCAGCCACGCTCAAGGTACTAAACGATATCATAACCGCCATCGATAAGAAACAGCACTGTGCAGCCGTCTTCATCAACCTGGCCAAGGCTTTCGACTCTGTCAATCATCGCATTCTTATCGGCAGACTCAATTGCCTTGGTTTCTCAAATGACGGCCTCGCCTGGTTCACCAACTACTTCTCAGATAGAGTTCAGTGTGTCAAATCGGAGGGCTTGCTGTCCGGACCTCTGGCAGTCTCTATGGGGGTGCCACAGGGTTCAATTCTTGGACCGACTCTTTTCTCTGTATATATCAATGATGTCGTTCTTGCTGCGGCTGATTCCTTGTTCCACCTCTACGCAGACGACACCATTCTGTATACATCTGGCCCTTCTTTGGAGACTGTGTTAACTAACCTCCAAATGAGCTTCAATGCCATTCAACACTCCTTCCGTGGCCTTCAACCGATCGCTGCCAGCACCCACCCACCATTACTACTCTGGACGATTCTGACCTAGAATATGTGGACAACTACAAATACCTAGGTGGCTAGACTGTAAAGTCTCCTTCCAGACGCATCTCCAATCCAAAATTAAATCTAGAATCGGCTTCCTATTTCACAACAAAGCCTCCTTCACTCACGCTGCCAAACATACCCTCGTAAAACTGACTATCCTACCAGTCCTCGACTTCGGCGATGTCATCTACAAAATATCCTCCAACACTCTACTCAGCAAACTGGATGCAGTCTATCACAGTGCCATCCATTTTTGTCACCAAAGCCCCATATACCACCCACCACTGCGACCTGTATGCTCTAGTCGGCTGGCCCTCTCTACATATCCGTCGCCAGACCCGCTGACTCCAGGTCATCTATATGTCTTTGCTAGGTAAAGCTCCGCCTTATCTCAGCTCACTGGTAACAACACCTACCCGTAGCACTCACTCCAGCAGGTATATCTCACTGGTCATCCGCAAAGCCAACACCTCCTTTGGCCGCCTGTCCTTCCAGTTCTCTGCTGCCAATGACTGGAACGAATTGCAAAAATCGCTGAATTTGGAGACTTATATCTCCCTCATTAACTTTAAGCATCAACTATCTGAGCAGCTCACCGATTGCTGCAGCACCCATCTGCACCCATCTGTAAATAGCCCATCCAACTACCTACCTAATCCCCATATTGTTTTTATTGACTTTTTTTTGCTCTTTTGCACACCAGTATTTCTTTTTTTTTTTTTTACCCCTTTTTCTCCCCAATTTCGTGGTATCCAATTGTTGTAGTAGCTACTATCTTGGAAACACCGTGCACCTGGCCACCTTGGTTAGCGTACACTGCGCCCAGCCCGCCACAGGAGTCGCTGGTGCACGATGAGACAAGGACACCCCTACCGACCAAGCCCTCCCTAACCCGGGCGACGCTAAGCCAATTGTGCGTCGCCCCACGGACCTCCCGGTTGCGGCCGGTTACGACAGAGCCTGGGCGCGAACCCAGGTACTCTGATGGCACAGCTGGCGCTGCAGTACAGCGCCCTTAACCACTGCGCCACCCGGCAGGCCGCACACCAGAATTTCTACTTGCAGATCATCAAATGCACATCTATCACTCCAGTGTTAATTAGCTAAATTGTAATTACTTTGCTACTATGGCCTATGCATTGCCTTAACTCTGTTATCTTACCTCATTTGCACTCACTGTATATACACTTTTTGTTTTATTTCTTTCTACTGTATTAATGACTGTATGTTTTGTTTATTCCATGTGTAACTAGGGGCGGCAGGGTAGCCTAGTGGTTAGAGCGTTGGACTAGTAACCGGAAGGTTCAAAACCCCGAGCTGACAAGGAACAAATATTTCGTTCTGCCCCTGAACAGGCAGTTAACCCACTGTTCCTAGGCCATCATTGAAAATAAGATTTTGTTCTTGACTGACATGCCTAGTTGAATAAAGGTAAAATAAAATAAACTCTGTGTTGTACGTGTCCAATTGCTATGCTTTATCTTGGCCAGGTCGCAGTTGCAAATGAGAACTTGTTCTCAACTAGCCTACCGGTTTAAATAAAGGTGAAATAAAATACATTTAAAAAAATTGTATTGTGGTTGAGTAACTACAATGTTGTTGATCCATCCTCAGTTTTCTCCAATCACAGCCAATAAACTCTGTAACGGTTTTAAAATCCCCATTGGCCTCATGGTGAAATCCCTGAGTGCTTTCCTTCCTCTCCGGCAACTGAGTTAGGAAGGACGCCTGTATATTTGTAGTGACTGGGTGTATTGATATAATTAATAACTGCACCATGCTCAAGAGGACTAGGTCTGCTTTTTTGAATCTTTACCCATTTACCAATAGGTGCCCTTCTTTGCGAAGCATTGGAAAACCTCCTTGGTCTTTGTGGTTGAATCTGTGTTTGAAATTCACTGCTTGACTGAGGGACCTTACAGATAATTGTATTTGTGGGGTCCAGAGATGAAGTCGTCATTCAAATATCATTTTAAACACTATTATTGCACACAGAGTAAGTTCATGCAACTTATTATGTGACTTGTTAAGCAAATGTTTATTCCTGAACGTATGTAGGCTTGCCATTACAAAGGAGTTGAATAGTTCTTGACTCAAGACATTTCAGCTTTAAATTTTGTATTCATTTGTAAACATTTCTAAAAACATAATTCCACTTTGACATTATGGGGTATTGTATATACAGTTGAAGTCGGAAGTTTCCACACACTTAGCTTGGAGTCGTTAAAACTCATTTTTTAACCACTTCACAAATGTCTTGTTAACAAACTATATTTTTGGCAAGTCGGTTAAAACATCTACTTTGTGCATGACAAGTACTTTTTCCAACAATTTACAGACAGATTATTTCACTCTATCACAATTCCAGTGGGTCAGAAGTTTACATTACACTAAGTTGAATGTGCCTTTAAACAGCTTGGAAAATTCCAGAAAATGATGTCATGGCTTTAGAAGCTAATGTTAGACTAATTGACATAATTTGAGTCAATTAGAGGTGTACCTGTGGATGTATTTCAAGGCCTACCTTCAAACTCAGTGCCTCTTTGCTTGATATCATGGGAATACCATAAGAAATCAGCCAAGACCTCAGAAAAACAATTGTAGACCTCCACAGGTCTGGTTCCACCATGGGACCACGCAGCCGTCATACCGCTCAGGAAGCAGATGCGTTCTGTCTTTTAGAGATGAACGCACTTTGGTGCGAAAAGTGCAAGTCAATCCGAGAACAACAGCAAAGGACCCTGTGAAGATGCTGGAGGAAACAGGTACAAAAGTATCTATATCCACAGTAAAACGAGTCCTATATCGACATAACTTGAAAGGCCGCCCAGCAAGTAAGAAGCCACTGCTCCAATACTGCCATAAAAAAGCCAGACTACGGTTTGCAACTGCACATAGGGACAAAGATAATACTTTTTGGAGAAATGTCCTCTGGTCTGATGAAACAAAAATATTACTTTTTGGCCATAATGACCATCGTTATGTTTGGAGGAAAAAGGGGGAAGCTTGCAAACTCAAGAACACCATCACAACCATGAAGCACAGGGGTGGCAGCATCATGTTGTGGGGGTGCATTGCTGCAGGAGGGACTGGTGCACTTCACAAAACAGATGGCATCATGAGGAATAAAAATTATGTGGATATATTGAAGAAACATATCAAGACATCAGTCAAGAAGTTAAAGCTTGGTTGCAAATGGGTCTTCCAAATGGACAGTGACCCCAAGCATACTTCCAAAGTTGGGACAACAAAGTCAAGGTATTGGAGTGGCCATCACAAAACCCTGACCTCAATCCTATAGAACATTTGTGAGCAGAACTGAAAATGTGTGTGTGAGCAAGGAGGCCTACCAACCTGACTCAGTTACACCAGCTCAGTCAGGAGGAATGGGCCATAATTCACCAAACCTATTGTGGGAAGCTTGTGGAGGGCCACCCGAAACATTTGACCTAAGTTAAACAATTTAAAGGCAATGCTACCAAATACTAATTGAGTGTTTGTAAACTTCTGACCCACTGGGAATGTGATGAAATAAATAAAAGCTAAAAACATAATTCTCTATTATTATTATTCTTACATTTCACATTCTTAAAATAAAGTGGTGATCCTAACTGACCTAAGACAATTTTTATTTGGATTAAATGTCAGGAATTGTGAAAAACTGAGTTTAAATGTATTTGGCTAAGGTGTATGTTAACTTCCGACTTCAAATGTATACAAGTAACACATCATCTCAATCCATTTTAAATGCAGGCTGTAACACAACAAAATGTGGGAAAAAGTTTATACTGTTTTCTAGTCAAGGCTCATCTTATATAACTACTGCCGTACACACCTTTTCTATACATATACTGTCCATAATGTCTATACACACCATCATATACATATATATTTATATTCCTGGACTCTGACATTGCTCGTTCTAATATTTCAAAATGTATATTGTTTTATTTGGGGATTTGCATGTATTGTTTGTGTTGTTAGGTATCACTGCACTGCTGGAGCTAGGAACATAAGCATGATTTATTTCTTTTTGATTTGATTTAAAGATCCTCTGCCATATTAGAAGTCTGAGGTTAGGCTTAACCTCATAAATCACTGGTGTCAGACGCAGCCATAACCAGCAACCTTGAGAGGCAGGCCGGGTCTCAGCTGGGCTCCCTGAGGAGGAGCTGAGGCCTGGATGATTATATATCTACAGATGATGTTGACGGAGGATTCCTGCAACAGAGCATGTGGCGGAGAGAACATAAACACAACGCTGATGTATTCCACATTCGATGGTACTGTTTAGAGGGTGGCGAGCCTCCTAAATTATACATGAAAAGGCCGCGGAGGAATTTGTTTGGTGAATGTCTCTCTCTCCTTCTCTCTCCAATTCTCCATCTCTCTTCTATTCTCTCTCTCTCTCTCTCTCTCTCTCTCTCTCTCTCTCTCTCTCTCTCTCTCTTCTATTCTCTCTCTCGCTGTCAGTTAATCACGTGTTCAGGAATAACAGAATGCTCAATGTAATTTGCATCCCTGTGTCCCAAGGGGAAACTTGGTCAAGCCCACATCCCCCACAAAATAATTAAATGTAGGCTACAGGATGGTTTCAATCAAAGTGGTATGAATAGAAAAAAACTTTCCCCACATCTGAAAATAAATCAGTGATTATATGGAGAACCATCAAAATGTGCAGCAGAATGATGTTTTCAGACCTAGCGAACAATACTATGAGACATTAGCACAATACATTGCCGATATATCAAATCTACACATAAAACCAGACTCTGTGCATTAATAAAATACAACTATGACCGCTCTGTCTAAATCACATTAAATAAACTGTGGTGGAGCGGGCACAGTCATATTCAAACACTCAGTGTTTCTCAAATATCAATAACACAATAATATAATCTATCTACACATTACTTATCTATAAGCTCATGGTCAAATTAAATAAAAAAAAAAGGAGAACAACACAGTCCAAGAGGATATTGATGTTCAGGCAGCTCAGTGACAATTGGAAAGTCACATGCATAAGGAACAACGCACCAATTAAACACAAAGGAATCCATTCAAGAAAATGTGGTACATTTACAGATTTATGCAAATCAAGCTTTGGCACGGGCTCCGTACATTTGTTAACTTGATGTTGCCCGAGGCTGTAGACAGCTCCACACACGAAAGGAAAGGAGGGAGTCGGACCAGCCCACTGCTCTGCACTCTGCACACGAAGGATGGGAGCCTGCCTGCCTGCTGCAGCTAGCACAGGGACCATTGATCTATCTGCTCCTCCTCACAGAACAATAGAGGAAACGCCGGTGCATGTCTATTATCAATGCAGGTCCAGGGATGACTGAGATAAGAGTCTTATACCAACCATTAGGTTGTTTGTAGTACCATTATTTCAAACTGGGCTGCTCTGTTCCATTTCATAACATCGGCCATTGACATAAATCTGCCAATAATATTTGTTTCTAAGGGGGGGGGGGTTCTTAGGGGGATGTCATTACTTTTCAAAGACAGGGATATAGAATAACATATTGGGTTCACCCAATAAGGGTCGTTTTTTTTGTCTGATTCTTTTTCAAAGGCAGCTGGTGTATAATCTAAAAAAAAAGCTATTTCATGGTTTTACATATGGTCTTTCATAACATGGATTCATAAAACCATTACACTCTCACGAAAAGACCAACGCTGAAATAATGATGCTCTTGGTTTGACGCTCGCAAGGAGCAGCAAAGGATATCATCTGACAGCCTGACAACATAATCGATCCATTGTCTGCCGAAATTAGTCAACATACAGCTTAACCTTTTAAAAACACATTCAAACTTGGGCATGTTTTGGTGTAATTCAAGTAATGCACTGTGGAGGCATAATCAGGTTATTTCACACTAGTTGTCAATCACAATGCTAAGCTGAATTATTGATAAAAGCATATTTTATTTATGACTGTGTTTTCCCATGCCACCTAAAAGTTCACAGAAGCCCTAGCTCTGGCAGAGACAGAGCTGCCAAGGCACCTCACAGAGACAAAGATGCTTTCATCTCTGTTACATGCTGAGGGAGCCGAGGGGTTGTGGGTCCATGTTAGCAGACATCATTATTAATATATAGTATCTGCTGAGATCTTCAAGCATTTTCATATGTAAAACATTAGCTCTGTTATCTGGTCAAATTCATGAAGCGGGTCATGCAGTGCTTGTACTTAGACAGTGGAATAATAACTATGTTCATCTGTAAATAATCTCAGTACACCAAACGAAAACATGGTTTGAAGGTGCCTTTGGAGGCTAAAAGCTATATGCAGCTCTCACATTTCAAAGGATACATTTAGCCTAATTAACTCAATTCATCCTAATGGATACGGACTCCTGCAAGCTAGAAATAGGATCACCATCAGACAAACTTAGAAATGTACAGAATATCTACAGTAAATGAACATCTAATACAGTGTGTTGTTTAATGTAGCGGAATGCAAAAACGTAAAGAAATATGTAACATGATAGTTTCTCATGTAGTTATTCAAATAGATAAAATGACTCATTCTAGTTCTGTGGTTATACTAAATCAACACTTAGCGATTCATAATGATTCATACTGTATCTGAGGAATATTTTGTTTACAGTATTGCAACTTCTCTGACTAATGGTCTGACAAAATAAAAACATATACCACAATGGTAGTCATTTCATCAAAGAGTCCCCCCCCACATTAAAACTGGTTGCCATAGTGATGGCAGGCATAGAGCAGCATGATGGAAATCATTTGAGAATTTATTCAGAAAAAGATGACATGCTCAGACTCGTAGGAATGGGAAAAGAGGTGCTCTTGATTTTCCTCTGAATCAAAATAATAGTTGATCAAAATTCACATCCAATTGAAAAAATGCCTTAAAAAGGTGTGCAGGCCCATTATCAATGAGAGTGCATCAAAATAGATAGGTTGTGTAACTATGCTACTGTGTTTATGACATTCAGACACACTATCAGAGTTATACATACAGTAATAAATTGTTGTTATTTATGTGGACCTACAGTAATTAACAGTGCAGGTTAAAGTACCCAATTGTCATACTTGAGTAAAGGTCTAGATTACTTAGAGTTGAAAATAAAAGTCCCCCAGTAAAATACTACTTGAGTAAAATCAAAACATATTTGGTTTTAAAAGTAAAAAGTATAAATTATTTTAATTTCCATATATTAAGCAAACCAGAGGGCACCATTTTATTTTTTTCCTATTTTTTGTTTGTTTACGGATAGCCAGGGGCACACCCCAACACTCAGACATCATTTACAAACGAAGCTGTGTGTTTAGTGAATCTGCCAGATCAGAGGCATTAGTGATGACCAGGGATGTTCTCTTGAAGTATGTGAATTTGACAATTTTACTGTCCCGTTACTGTACTTTTGGGTGTCAGGGAAAATGTATGGAGTAAAAAGTACATATTTTTTTAGGAATGTAGTGAAGTAAAAGTTGTCAAAGATAAATTTGCATCCCGCAAAGGCGGAGGTGTTGCTAACATTTACAATAGCAAATTTCAATTTACAAAAAAATAAAGATGTTTTTGTCTTTTGAGCTTCTCGTCATGAAATCTACGCAGCCTACTCAATCACTTTTTATAGCTACTGTTTACAGGCCTCCTGGGCCATATACAGCATTCCTCATTGAGTTCCCTGAATTCCTATCGGACCTTGTAGTCATAGCAGATAATATTCACATTTTATAGCTACTGTTTACAGGCCTCCTGGGCCATATACAGCATTCCTCATTGAGTTCCCTGAATTCCTGTTGGACCTTGTCAGCAGATAATATTCTCATTTTATAGCTACTGTTTACTACAGGCCTCCTGGGCCATATACAGTGTTCCTCATTGAGTTCCCTGAATTCCTATCGGACCTTGTCAGCAGATAATATTCACTTTTTATAACTACTGTTTACAGGCCTCCTGGGCCATATACAGCATTCCTCATTGAGTTCCCTGAATTCCTGTCGGTCCTTGTAGTCAGCAGATAATATTCACTTTTTATAGCTACTGTTTACAGGCCTCCTGGGCCATATACAGCATTCCTCATTGAGTTCCCTGAATTCCTGTCGGACCTTGTAGTCAGCAGATAATATTCACTTTTTATAGCTACTGTTTACAGGCCTCCTGGGCCATATACAGCATTCCTCATTGAGTTCCCTGAATTCCTGTCGGACCTTGTAGTCAGCAGATAATATTCTCATTTTTGGTGACTTTAATATTCTCATGGAAAAGTCCACAGACCCACTCAAAAGGCTTTCGGAGCCATCATTGACTCAGCGGGTTTTGTCCAACATGTCTCCGGATCTACTGCCACAGTCATACTCTGGACCTAGTTTTGTCCCATGGAATAAATGTTGTGGATCTTAATGTTTTTCCTCATAATCCTGGACTATTGGACCACCATTTTATTATGTTTGCAATTGCAACAAATAATCTGCTCAGACCCCATCCAAGGAACATCGTGCTATAAATTCACAGACAAAACAAAGATTCTTTGATGTCCTTCCAGACTCCCTCTGTCTACCCAAGGACGTCAGAGGACAAAAATCAGTTAACCACCTAACTAAGGGACTCAATTTAACCTTGCGCAATACCCTAGATGCAGTTGCACACCAAAAAACTAAAAACATTTCTCATGAGAAACTAGCTCCCTGGTATACAGAAAATACCCGAGCTCTGAAACAAGCTTCCAGAAAATTGGAACGGAAATGGCGCCACACCAAACTGGAAGTCTTCCAACTAGCTTGGAAAGACAGTACCGTGCAGTATCGAAGAGCCCTTACTGCTGCTCGATCATCCTATTTTTCCAACTTAATTGAGGAAAATAAGAACAATCAGAAATTCCTTTTTGATACTAACTAAAAATCAGCATTCCCCAAGAGAGGATGGCTTTCACTTCAGCAGTAAAAATGTATGAACTTCTTTGAGGAAAAGATCATGATTATTAGAAAGCAAATTACGGACTCCTCTTTAAATCTGCGTATTCCTTCAAAGCTCAGTTGTCCTGAGTCTGCACAACTCTGCCAGGACCTAGGATCAAGAGAGACACTCAAGTGTTTTAGTACTATATCTCTTGACACAATGATTAAAATAATCATGGCCTCTAAACCTTCAAGCTGCATACTGGACCCTATTCCAACTAAACTACTGAAAGAGCTGCTTCCTGTGCTTGGCCCTCCTATGTTGAACATAATAAATGGCTCTCTATCCACCGGATGTGTACCAAACTCACTAAAAGTGGCAGTAATAAAGCCTCTCTTGAAAAAGCCAAACCTTAACGCAGAAAATATTTTTTCTCAACTATCGGCCTATATCGAATCTTCCATTCCTCTCAACATTTTTAGAAAAGGCTGTTGCACAGCAACGCGCTGCCTTCCTGAAGACAAACAATGTATACGAAATGCTTCAGTCTGGTTTTAGACCCCCTCATAGCACTGAGACTGCACTTGTAAAGGTGGTAAATGACCTTTAAATGGCATCAGACTGAGGCTTTGCATCTGTCCTCGTGCTCCTAGACCTTAGTGCTGCTTTTGATACCATCGATCACCACATTCTTTTGGAGAGATTGGAAACCCAAATTGGTCTACACGGACAAGTTATGGCCTGGTTTAGATCTTATCTGTCGGAAAGATATCAGTTTGTCTCTGTGAATGGTTTGTCCTCTGACAAATCAACTGTAAATTTCGGTGTTCCTCAAGGTTCTGTTTTAGGACCACTATTGTTTTCACTATATATTTTACCTCTTGGGGATGTCATTCGAAAACATAATGTTAACTTTCACTGCTATGCGGATGACACACAGCTGTACATTTCAATGAAACATGGTGAAGCCCCAAAATTGCCCTCGTTAGAAGCCTGTGTTTCAGACATAAGGAAGTGGATGGCTGCGAACGTTCTACTTTTAAACTCGGACAAAACAGAGAAGCTTGTTTTCGGTTCCAAGAAACAAAGAGATCTATTGAATCTGACAATTAATCTTAATGGTTGTACAGTCATCTCAAATAAAACTGTGAAGGACCTGGACCCTGCTCTCTCTTTTGACGAACATATCAAGAATGTTTCAAGGACAGCTTTTTTCCATCTAGGTAACATTGCAAAAATCAGAAACTTTCGGTCCAAAAATTATGCAGAAAAATTAATCCATGCTTTTGTTACTTCTAGGTTAGTCTAGTACAATGCTCTACTTTCCGGCTACCCGGATAAAGCACTAAATAAACTTAAGTTAGTACTAAATATGGCTGCTAGAATCCTGACTAGAACCAAAAAATGTGATCATATTACTCCAGTGCTAGCCTCCTGACACGGGCTTCCTGTCAAGGCAAGGGCTGATTTCAAGGTTTTACTGCTAACCTACAAAGCATTACATGGGCTTGCTCCTACCTATCTCTCTGATTTGGTCCTGCCGTACATACCTACACGTACGCTATGGTCACAAGACGCAGGCCTCCAAATTATCCGTAGAATTTCTAAGCAAATAGCTGGAGGCAGGGCTTTCTCCTATAGAGCTCCATTTTTATGGAATGGTCTGCCTACCCATGTGAGAGACGCAAACTCGGTCTCAACCTTTAAGTCTTAACTGAAGACTCATCTCTTCTTTACTGAAGACTCATATGCTGCAGTAGTTTGTGTGTCGGGGGGCTAGAGTCAGTTTGTTATATCTGGAGTACTTCTCCTGTCTTATCCGGTGTCCTGTGTGAATTTAAGTATGCTCTCTCTAATTCTTTCTTTCTCTCTTTCTCTCTCTCTGAGGACCTGAGCCCTAGGACCATGCCTCAGGACTACCTGGCATGATGACTCCCAGTCCACCTGGCCGTGCTGCTGCTCCAGTGTCAACTGTTCTGTGATTATTATTATTTGACCATGCTGGTCATTTATGAACGTTTGCACATCTTGGCCATGTTCTGTTATAATCTCCACCCGGTACAGCCAGAAAAGGACTGGCCACCCCTCATAGCCTGGTTCCTCTCTAGGTTTCTTCTTGGGTTTTGGCCTTTCTAGGGAGTTTTTCCTAGCCACCGTGCTTCTACACCTGCATTGCTTGCTGTTTGGGGTTTTAGGCTGGGTTTCTGTACAGCACTTTGAGATATTAGCTGATGTACGAAGGGCTATATAAATAAATTTGATTTGATATAAATGGTACAGATACTCCCCAAAAAACTACTTAAGTAGTACTTTAAAGTATTTTTACTTACATATTTTACACCACTGGTAAGTAACTGTTCATGTCAGGTCCAAATCATTTGTTTTGTTTCCAAATAGAACCATCACTTCAAGATCATCAAGATGAAAGGAAAACACATTTCAAGTTAACTCATAATAAGAGAGAGAGAAAGAAAGAGAGAGAAAGCACATTCCACATGGATGTCATGGCAACATCTCATGGGAGCCTGATCCCAAACCCTGAAAGACCCAGCAAAGCTTGTACATAGCCAGACCAAATACACTCAAGGACTAGTCATTTCAAAGATGAAATTGTGAAAATGATGATAATGCATTTTAGTGTTAGAGCTGCAGTGGGGCAAAAAAGTATTTAGTCAGCCACCAATTGTGCAATTTCTCCTACTTAAAAAGATGAGAGGCCTGTAATTTTCATCATAGGTACACTTCAACTAAAAAAAGATCCAGAAAATCACATTGTAGGAATTTTATGAATTTATTTGCAAATTATGGTGGAAAATAAGTATTTGGTCACCTACAAACAAGCAAGATTTCTGGCTCTCACAGACCTGTAACTTCTTCTTTAAGAGGCTCCTCTGTCCTCCACTCGTTACCTGTATTAATGGCACCTGTTTGAACTTGTTATCAGTATAAAATACACCTGTCCACAACCTCAAACAGTCACACTCCAAACTCCACTATGGCCAAGACCAAAGAGCTGTCAAAGGACACCAGAAACAAAATTGTAGACCTGCACCAGGCTGGGAAGACTGAATCTGCAATAGGTAAGCAGCTTGGTTTGAAGAAATCAACTGTGGGAGCAATTATTAGGAAATGGAAGACATACAAGACCACTGATAATCTTCCTCGATCTGGGGCTCCATGCAAGATCTCACCCCGTGGGGTCAAAATGATCACAAGAACGGTGAGCAAAAATCCCAGAACCACACGGGGGGACCTAGTGAATGACCTGCAGAGAGCTGGGACCAAAGTAACAAAGCCTACCATCAGTAACACACTACGCCACTAGGGACTCAAATCCTGCAGTGCCAGACGAGTCCCCCTGCTTAAGCCAGTACATGTCCAGGCCCGCCTGAAGTTTGCTAGAGAGCATTTGGATGATCCAGAAGAAGATTGGGAGAATGTCATATGGTCAGATGAAACCAAAATATAACTTTTTGGTAAAAACTCAACTCGACGTGTTTGGAGGACAAAGAATGCTGAGTTGCATCCAAAGAACATCATACCTACTGTGAAGCATGGGGGTGGAAACATCATGCTTTGGGGCTGTTTTTCTGCACAGGGACCAGGACGACTGATCCGTGTAAAGGAAAGAATGAATGGGGCCATGTATTGTGAGATTTGGAATGAAAACCTCCTTCCATCAGCTAGGGCATTGAAGATGAAACGTGGCTGGGTCTTTCAGCATGACAATGATCCCAAACACACCACCGGGGCAACGATGGAGTGCCTTCATAAGACGCATTTCATGGTCCTGGTGTGGCTTCGCCAGTCTCCAGATCTCAACCCGATAGAAAATCTTTGGAGGGAGTTGAAAGTCAGTGTTGCCCAGCAACAGCCCCAAAACATCACTGCTCTAGAGGAGATCTGCATGGAGGAATGGGCCAAAATACCAGCAACAGTGTGTGAAAACCTTGTGAAGACTTACAGAAAATGTTTGACCTCTGTCATTGCCAACAAAAAGGTATATAACAAAGTATTGAGATAAACTTTTGTTATTGACCAAATACTTATTTTCCACCATAATTTGCAAATAAATTCATTAAAAATCCTACAATGTGATTTTCTGGATTTTTGTTCTCATTTTGTCTGTCATAGTTGAAGTGTACCTATGATGAAAATTACAGGCCTCTCTCATCTTTTTAAGTGGGAGAACTTGCACAATTGGTGGCTGACTAAATACTTTTTTCCCCCACTGTATTTGAAAAGACCGGCTGAAAACTTCTGCCTGCTTTGTTGGGATTGAGTTTTGCCCTGCCTGGTGACATCAACGGTCGGTAAATTAGTTAATAGACCAATAAGAAAGAGTGTTCCAAACCTCTCTTCCAATAACAGCAAGTTTTCCCCTCCCCACTCAGACCACTCCCAGACAGTCCTAGATAAATTATTGCTTGAGAAATTGCTCTTTGCTAAGAAGCTATTTGTTTCTTTTTGACCATTTTAATTGGAAACAATCACACTAAGGTACATAATTGTTACTCAGAAATGATTTGATATTGAGATAAAAAAAAAATGGTTGCATTTGGCCATTAATTTAATACTGGCATATACAGTTTTGTAAGTCTATAGAATGGATTGACGTGGTCTTCCAATTTCAAGAGGGGTGAACATAGGTTGAGACATTAAAAGGTGAGAAAATATAAAAATATTGATCTGATGATATTCCTAAGACTGATTTTAAATTGTTTAATTGTGGTGTTGTGATCTTGTGCCCTGAATAATCAACATGCTTAAGCTTAAGGACATGCTTCCTAAACAGAACATTCCAACTGATCAACAAGATGTGAACCACTGGTCTAAAGCACCAGCTACTCCGTCCCAAAAACAATCTTCTAGCCTTACCTGTTGGCCTGTTTTTACAAGTCAGTATGAATGGAACTGCAGGCCAAGTTTAAAGGAAAGCATGAATCCCCACAAATGTTGGCTCTGAATGTGAAACTGTGAGAAGACTACTCACCCGCGCCGGAGTCATGCAGGGACATTCTACTCTGTACTATTATCTTTAAAAAGTCGCACTACCTTCTCTCTAAATCTTTAATGAACCACATTCAATGCGCCCAAGACAACTATGCTACAGTTTTTAATAGCAACGCAAGGCAGATTCAGTTATTCAAAAAGGTACCAAAATTCAAAGGCTCAGTTATTCACAAGGTAAACACATTTAAATCAAATTTTATTGGTCACATTCACGTGTTTAGCAGATGTTATTTCGGGTGTAGCGAAATGCTTGTGCTTCTAGCTCCGACAGTGAAGTAATATCTAACAGTTTCACAACATATACCCAAAATACACAACTCTAAGTAAGGAATGGATTAAGAATACACATACATACAGTGCCTTGCGAAAGTATTTGGCCCCTTGACCTTTTGCCACATTTCAGGCTTCAAACATAAAGATATAAAACTGTATTTTTTTGTGAAGAATCAACAACAAGTGGGACACAATCATGAAGTAGAACAACATTTATTGGATATTTCAAACTTTCTTAACAAATCAAAAACTGAAAAATTGGGCGTGCAAAATTATTCAGCCCCCTTAAGTTAATACTTTGTAGCGCCACCTTTTGCTGCGATTACAGCTGTAAGTCGCTTGGGGTATGTCTCTAGCAGTGGTGGGTGGTATATGGGGCTTTGGTGACAAAAAAGGATGGCACTGTGATAGACTGCATCCAGTTTACTGAGTAGAGTGTTGGAGGATATTTTGTAGATGACATCGCCGAAGTCGAGGATTGGTAGGATAGTCAGTTTTACGAGGGTATGTTTGGCAGCGTGAGTGAAGGAGGCTTTGTTGTGAAATAGGAAGCCGATTCTAGATTTAATTTTGGATTGGAGATGCGTCTGGAAGGAGACTTTACAGTCTAGCCACCTAGGTATTTGTAGTTGTCCACATATTCTAGGTCAGAATCGTCCAGAGTAGTGATGGTGGGTGGGTGCTGGCAGCAATCGGTTGAAGGCCACGGAAGGAGTGTTGTATGGCATTGAAGCTCATTTGGAGGTTAGTTAACACAGTGTTCAAAGAAGGGCCAGATGTATACAGAATGGTGTCGTCTGCGTAGAGGTGGAACAAGGAATCAGCCGCAGCAAGAACGACATCATTGATATATACAGAGAAAATTGAATTGAACCCTGTGGCACCCCCATAGAGACTGCCAGAGGTCCGGACAGCAAGCCCTCCGATTTGACACACTGAACTCTATCTGAGAAGTAGTTGGTGAACCAGGCGAGGCCGTCATTTGAGAAACCAAGGCAATTGAGTCTGCCGATAAGAATGCGATGATTGACAGAGTCGAAAGCCTTGGCCAGGTCGATGAAGACGGCTGCACAGTGCTGTTTCTTATCGATGGCGGTTATGATATCGTTTAGTACCTTGAGCGTGGCTGAGGTGCACCCGTGAACAGCTTGAATAATTTTGCACGCCCATATTTTCAGTTTTTGATTTGTTAAAAAAGTTTGAAATATCCAATAAATGTCGTTCCACTTCATGATTGTGTCCCACTTGTTGTTGATTCTTCACAAAAAAATACAGTTTTATATCTTTATGTTTGAAGCCTGAAATGTGGCAAAAGGTCGCAAAGTTCAAGGGGGCCGAATACTTTCGCAAGGCACTGTATATACATACATACATGTCAGAGCAGCATTAGACTAAGATACAGTGGCATAGTATAGAATACAGTATATACATATGAGATGCATGATGCAATATTTACAAACAATTAAAGTGACTAAGATAACATAGAATAGTATAGAGTACAGTTTACACATGAGATGAGTATTGCAAGATACAGAGACATTATGTGTGATGTGCTGTAGATGGCGGTTTAACAGTCAGTGGTGTAGTATAGAATACAGTATATATAGATATGAAAAGGGTGATGCAATATGTAAACCATTTCAAAGTGACTAAGATACCGTAGAATAGTGTGTGCAAGCAGCCGCCTCTGATGTGCTAGTGATGGCTGTTTAGCAGTCCGATGGCCTTGAGATTGAAAAACAGCTTCTGTCTCTCTGTCCCAGCTTTGTTGCACCTGTACTGACCTCGCCTTCTGGATGATAGCGGGGTGAACAGGCAGTGGCTCGGGTGGTTGATGTCAAGGACATTTATCTTTTTGGCCTTCCTATGGAATCTGGTGCTGTAGGTGTCCAGGGGGAGGGAAGTTTGCCCCCGGTAATATAATTTAGTGTATGTTTCAATGTTGTTTAATGTTCTCTTAAGCACAACAAATTAGTAACATGTGTATGAATTGGATTTGTAATATATGATACAAATATTTTTTGGGAATAAACACAGTATATTTTTTTATACAGTGCCTTAAGAAAGTATTCAGACCCCTTGACATTTTGTTACAGCCTCATTCGAAAATGTATATAAAAACGAATCAAGTTACAAACAATACCCCATAATGACCTTTTACTCAGAACTTTCTTGAAGGCCATTTTTTTTTAGATTAAAGCATCAAATCTTATTGGGTATGACGCTACAAGCGTGGCACACCTAGTGTCCAGTTGGAAGGTGAACATTCGCCACAGGCTGAGGTCCTGAGCGCTCTGGAGCAGGTTTGTCAAGAATCTCGCTGTACATTGCTCATCTTTGCCTTGATTCTGACTACTCCCTGCCGCTGAAAAACATCCCCACAGCATGATGCAGCCACCACCATGCTTCACCGTAGGGATGGTGCCAGGTTTCCTCCAGACGTGACGCTTGACATTCAGGCCAAATAGTTCAATCTTGGTTTCATCAGACCAGAGAATCTGGTTTCTCATGGTCTGAGAGTCTTTAGGTGGAGTGCTGCAGAGATGGTTGTCCTTCTGGAAGGTTCTTCCATCACCGCAGAGGAACTCGAGAGCTCTGTCAGAGTGAGAATCAGGTACTTGGTCACCCTGACCAAGGCCCTTCTCCCCCAATTGCTCAGTTTGGCCGGGCAGCCAGCTATAGGAAGAATCTTGATTCCAAACATCTTCCATTTAAGAATGATGGAGGCCACTGTGTTCTTGGGCACCTTCATTGCTGCAGACATTTTTCGGTACCCTTCCCCAGACCTGTGCCTCAACACAATCCTGTCTCGGAACTCTACGGACAATTCCTTAGACCTCATTGCTTGGTTTTTGTCTGACATGCACTGTCAACTGTGGGACCTTATATAGACAGGTGTGTGCCTTTCCCAATCATTTCCAACCAATTGAATTTACCACAGGTGGACTCCAATCAAGTTCTAGAAACATCTCAAGGATGACCAGTGGAAACAGGAAGCACCTGAGATCAATTTTGAGTCTCATCGCAAACGGGCTGAATAGTTAGGTAAATAAGATATGCATGTATGTCAGTTGAAGTCGGAAGTTTACATACACTTAGGTTGGAGTCATTAAAACTCATTTTTAACCACTCCACAAATGTAATGTTAACAAACAATAGTTTTGGAAAGTCGGTTAGGACATCTACTTTGTGCATGACACAAGTAATTTTTCCAACAACTGTTTACAGACAGATTATTTCACTTAATCACAATTCCAGTGGGTCAGAAGTTTAGATACACTAAGTTGACTGTGCCTTTAAACAGCTTGGAAAATTCCAGAAAATGATGTCATGGCTTTAGAAGCTTCTGATACGGAGTTAAAATATATTTGGCTAAGGTGTATGTAAACCTCCGACTTCAACTGTAAAATAAATAATAATTATATATGTAGATAGCACCAGTCAAAGGTTTGGACACACCTACTCATTCAATATGTATTATTTCATAGTTTTGTTGACTTCAATATTATTCTACAATGTAGAAAATAGTCATTTTGAGTAGGAATGAGTAGGTGTGTCCAAACTTTTGACGGGTACTTTATTTCTAATATTTGCAGGACGTAACATATCATACAAAACGGATGACATAGTACACAATTTGGCCCATGTTTGGCCCATGAGCACCACTTTCAAAACTACAGGCTGGAATTATACATACGTTTGAGAGTGCATATTTAACTATGTAACAAGACATGCACTAATTAAGTCACATTCCTGTGAGGACAGGTTGCTGACGGATTGCATAGACTAACAGATGGATTAGGGAGGAACAAAATCATTGCCAAGATAAGAGGTGGAGCCCCACTCTTGCCCCACAGATCTCAATCACTTTGCCGGATTGAGTTTGTGTGTGTGTGTTGCACAAAGCTGTCTCAGTGGCTCCTTCCTGTTTGGCAAAAGAGAATGGTTGAGCCACAACAAAGAGGGTATAGCTGGGTAACGAGACACGCTGCCATATTCCAACCCACCACTTCATTGGCACAGCATGTCTCCCCAGCTGCTGCCAACACTGACATCCAATTACATGACCTTTGCTATCTAACCCATTTTGATAAGGCATTGAATAATCAGCCTGGCAATTATACCTAAAATCACAATCCACTAAGACTATGTTTGCTCTCTAAAATGGCACTCAGTATACTACTGCTCGGTAAAGCCTGTATTGTGTCTGTTGAAGAAAATAAATGCACATCCACCAGAGGACTTTTCAGCCATTATCTACAAGGCCCAATAATGTAAGCCTTTGGGTGTTTCACAGCGTCAAAAGCCATTGGAAAACTCCATGTATCTAATATGCTGTAAATTTTGAAACATTGAAGCATGTATTGAGTACCTTATATCGTCTTATTGCCATCTCATAATGATCCTGACTAAATAACAGCCAAAATGCACATCACAGATGCTACAATGTGTTTGCATCAATTTCATATTTACACCAGAAGCTGTATCTGGTCTAACCCTTCCATCCTGACTCAAGTTTTTCCTATTTAATAACCAGTCTATATTGGAGTAGACCAGATGTCAGTCTGAATATCAAGATCAAATCTTACCTTCAGATGTTATAATAAGAGCTTTTGTAGCAAAACTGCAACAGCTGAGCAAGCTTTTAATGGAATATCACAGGCCATAAATCCAACACATCAACCCAAACCGAAGGCAGGTGCCATCACATTTCTGTATTCCACGGCAAAACATGTTAGACAGTACAAAAGAGACAATAGACTTAGTCTTACCTTAAAGAGAAGATGTAGGTATGCTGTAGCGAATTCTCTATTCTGTGAAAAAAAAAAAAAATGTACCGTAAATGAGCCTGGAGTGAACGATTCTTTCCAGAAGCAGTGTAGCAACCAGGGTGTCACATAAAATCAAGCTGAAAGTGACTGTAAAATGTAACCACCAATGAACTCGAGGTGATATAGGTAATAGAATACAGTGCATTAGATTACTTTTCACTGGGAAGGTCTGTAAAGATTGACCTGTTGGAAATTATACGTTTTCATTAATCCTTTCGATAATAGGTCACAGAAACATGCAAAACAACTGCTGTAAATTGTTCTGTTAAAAGCCAGACCTGCATTTCACGCACACGATATTCAATATGTCACAAAATATACACAGATAATTTCCGCCGGGTCCTGGACAAGATCGAAAAGCATGCAATCTGAAGGGAGTAATTATTTAGTTCCAACACGAAGACAATCATACGTCAATGAAAACTGTGATCAAACACATGATTTAACTCTATGACAGATTGCTAAGGATAATGATCCTCAAGTTGCGGCACTTACCATTCATTTCGTTTTTCAGCCTTTATAAGCAATCACTGATTGTTCAATGATGTCCTTCTCTCTGAGTAACCTAATTAAGCGAGCAAATTATACGCTTTTTCTTAAAGAATGTAATTCACTCCATTCATTTAAAAAAATGTCCAGTATTGCAGTAATACACAATTGATGTGCACCGTAATTAAGATTTGCCTACCCGGCATAGTTGTGTCGCATCCAAAGTGCGCGTTCATAGGCAGTTCTTCCGGATGATCGTGGAACATTGAGGGTGTTCGATTAATCTCACCCGGGCGCCCTTGTAGCTGTGTTTTGCATCGGTTGAAAGTTGATTGCATTCTATTCAAAACCCACTGCGATTACGGCTTAAAACCAAAGTAACGTAATTAATCACGTGTGTAATTAATAGGATTCTGTGTTTCCCATGCAAAAGTGATTGCTCTATCTGTCTTCCCAATGAAAAATAGTTAGAAAATTGAAATATTTATTTTATGGAAAATAGATGGTGTACGTTTCTGGACGATGCACCATGGTGCTGCCTTGACAAAATTACCAGGTGGCACAGATTACTGTTCAATTTGAGAAGGGCGCACCTCCCTCCACGCTTTCGCCTGTTGGGCCATTGCCTGGTGCCCGGCATTTCAGCATAATCGAATCTGCCCAATGGTGCGCGTCAGTCTGACAGCTACATCAGCAACGTGACTTCCCTCAACCAATCATTTCACATGGTTCAAGGAATCAGGAATAGAGTACCACACAGTTTGTCATAATAAAATCCTAGTGGTCCAACAAGGAAATGGTTCCAATCGTTTTTCCCATAGAGGATTTTAGAAGCACTTAAAATAAGGGCTGTGTTTTGTGTAGACTTACCTTGGTGTGACATTTTGATAACAGTGTAAATCTCTCTAGGACAAGATTACTTTTATCAATATATTTGCCTGTATTTATCCCCCAAAAAAGACTGCTAATGTGGCTGTCATAAAGAACTACAAATGCAATATTTTATTTATTTAACTAGGCAAGTTAGTTAAGAACAAATTCTCATTTACAATGACGGCCTACACCAGCCAAACCCGGACGACGCTGGACCAATTATGCACCGTCCTAATGGACTCTCACAGCCAGTTGAAATACAGCCTGGTTTTTGCAGTTGCCCTTCACCAACTTCATCCTGCGGCCATGGCCTGCATAGTGGGAGGCTCTATTGTCAATCAATCATTAGGGTGTTTTTGTTTGACCCACGCGAACATGACGAAGACAAGATTGAAACAGGAACCGTAATTGCCTTAATTTATGTGGATATGTACAAATTAATGTGATATTTGAGGCTCTCTCTGTCACCACTTGATTGTACACACATATATTTTGGAGATGTTTTTTTGACATAATAAAAAAAAAAAATGTAAACAATGGCAACTGCCATGTTGCACTGAGCCTGGCTGTTGGAAAACCACATCAGTTTCTGACTTTCGGAGTGTTGCAGATGCACCTCCCCCGACTTCACTCTTCAACTTTCGCCTACAGTCGGTTGCTTTCGCCTTACCACTCAAAGGAGCCCACTGTGTTCAAGTGCTTTTAAAGTTGGAACAATTCTTTAACCAATAAGATGTTAGTTAGCTTGATAACCTTGCTAACATTGCTAATAATAAAGTTAGCTAGCTTGCTTAACAATGACAATATGGTCAGACTAGCTATTATCCATATTGATAAGGTTGTAACTGTCAAAAACGTATTTGTTGTAATCTTTTGGTTGAAAAGGTAACAGGTCAGTGGTGAAACATCACAACTCAGCAACTCTGGTAACAATTATTGGGCTTATTCAACATTGCAGCCAACAGTGCAGGCAAAGACAGTACAGTATGAAGACAGTCAAAAATTGCTTCTCCAATAGAAATCCTCAAACATGCTTGCAGGCTTGTTGGCTACCCAATTAGCAATGAGCACTCGGGAGGCCGGCGTCCCTCCAGAGTGGTCGAGCGCCGTTCAACATCTTCAAATCTTCAAATAATATCTTATCGGCTGCTATCTGAATAGGTCTATCGGACAATTTTTCTTGGTTCACTATAATTATATCTATTTTGCCATTTGGATTGATCCCCTCTACCACACAGAACTGCACGAGGTGGCTAAAACCAGACCTCCATCCTATGCTAGCTTGCTACTGATGACCCGGCTAGCTGTCTGAATCGCCGTTATCCCAACCAACCTCACTACTCACTGGACCCTTATGATCACTCGACTAAGCATGCCTCTCCTTAATGTTAATATGCCTTGTCCACTGCTGTTCTGGTTAGTGTTTATTGGCTTATTTCACTGTAGAGCCTCTAGCCCTGCTCATTATACCTTATCCAACATTTCAGGTCCACCACCCACACATGCGATGACATATCTCTCTCATCATCACTCAATACCTAGGTTTACCTCCACTGTATTCACATCCTACCATACCTTTGTCTGTACATTATACCTTGAAGCTATTTTATCGCCCCCCATAAACCTCCTTTTACTCTCTGTTCCGGACATTCTAGATGACCAATTCTCATAGCTTTTAGCCGTACCCTTATCCTACTCCTCCTCTGTTCCTCTGGTGATGTAGAGGTGAATCCAGGCCCTGCAGTGCCAAGCTCCACTCCTATTCCCCAGGCACTCTCTTTTGATGACTTCTGTAACCGTAATAGCCTTGGTTTCATGCATGTTAACATTAGAAGCCTCCTCCCTAAGTTTGTTTTATTCACTGCTTTACCACACTCTGCCAACCCGGATGTTCTAGCTGTGTCTGAATCCTGGCTTAGGAAGACCACCAAAAATTCTGAAATCTCACCAAAAATTCTGAACGGCCAAAGGGGGCGGTGTTGCAATCTACTGCAAAGATAGCCTGCAGAGTTCTGTCCTACTATCCAGGTCTGTACCCAAACAAATTGAACTTCTACTTTTAAAAATCCACCTCTCTAAAAACAAATCTCTCACCACTGCCGCCTACTATAGACCACCCTCTGCCCCCGGCTGTGCTCTGAACGCCATATGTGAACTGATTGCCCAGAGCTCGTGCTACTAGGCGACCTAAACTGGAACATGCTTAACACCCCAGCCATCCTACAATCTAAGCTTGATGCCCTCAATCTCACACAAATTATCAATGAACCTACCAGGTACCACCCCAAAGCCGTAAACACGGGAACCCTCATAGATATCATCCTAACCAACTTGCCCTCTAAATACACCTCTGCTGTTTTCAACCAAGATCTCAGCGATCACTGCCTCATTGCCTGCATCCGTAATGGGTCAGCGGTCAAACGACCTCCACTCATCACTGTCAAACGCTACCTAAAACACTTCAGCGAGCAGGCCTTTCTATTCGACCTGGCCGGGGTATCCTGGAAGAATATTGATCTCATTCCGTCAGTAGAGGATGCCTGTTTTTTTTTTTATTTAAATGCCTTCCTCACCATCTTAAATAAGCATGCCCCAATCAAAAAAAATAGAACCAGGTAGAGATATAGCCCTTGGTTATCTCCAGACCGGACTGCCCTTAACCAACACAAAAACATCCTGTGGCGTTCTGCATTAACATCGAACAGCCCCTGTGATATGCAGCTTTTCAGGGAAGCTAGAAACCAATATACACAGGCAGTTAGAAAAGCCAAGGCTAGCTTTTTCAAGCAGAAATTTGCTTCCTGCAACACAAACTCAAAAAAGTTCTGGGACACTGTAAAGTCCATGGAGAAAAAGAACACCTCCCAGCTGCCCACTGCACTGAGGATAGAAAACACTGTCACCACCGATAAATCCACTATAATTGAGAATTTCAATAAGCATTTTTCTACCCCGTTCAACAGCACTGCACCCCCCAAAGCAACTCGCCCAAGCCTTCCCCATTTCTCCTTCTCCCAAATCCAGTCAGCTGATGTTCTAAAAGAACTGCAAAATCTGGACCCCTACAAATCAGCCAGGCTAGACAATCTGGACCCTTTCTTTCTAAAATTATATGCCGAAATTGTTGCAACCCCTATTACTAGCCTGTTCAACCTCTCTTTCGTGTCGTCTGATTCCCAAAGATTGGAAAGCAGCTGCGGTCATCCCCCTCTTCAAAACAGACATACTCTTGACCCAAACTGTTACAGACCTTCTGTATATCTATCCTACCCTGCCTTTCTAAGGTCTTCGAAAGCCGAGTCAACAAACAGATTACCGACCATTTCGAATCCCACCATACCTTCTCCGCTATGCAATCTGGTTTCGGAGCTGGTCATGGGTGCACCTCAGCCATGCTCAAGGTCCTAAACAATATCTTAACCGCCATCAATAAGAAACAATACTGTGCAGCCGTATTCACTGTCAATCACCACATCCTCATTGGCAGACTCGATAGCCTTGGTTTCTCAAATGATTGCCTCGCCTGGTTCACCAACTACTTCTCTGATAGAGTTCCGTGTGTCAAATCGGAGGGCCTGTTGTCCGGGCCTCTGGCAGTCTCTATGGGGTTGCCATAGGGTTCAATTCTTGGACCGACTCTTTTCTCTGTATATATCAATGATGTCGCTCTTGCTGCTGGTGAGTCTCTGATCCACCTCTACGCAGATGACACCATTCTGTATACTTCTGGCCCTTCTTTGGACACTGTGTTAACAACCCTCCAGACGAGCTTCAATGCCATACAACTCTCCTTCCGTTGCCTCCAATTGCTCTTAAACACAAGTAAAACTAAATGAATGCTCTTCAACAGATCGCTGCCTGCACCTGCCCACCCGTCCAACATCACTACTCTGGACGGTTCTGACTTAGAATATGTGGACAACTACAAATACCTAGGTGTCTGCTTAGACTGTAAACTCTCCTTCCAGACTCACATCAAACATCTCCAATCCAAAGTTAAATCTCAAATTGATTTCCTATTTCGCAACCAAACATCCTTCACTCATGGTGCCAAATATACCTTTGTAAAACTGACCATCCTACCGATCCTCGACTTTGGCGATGTCATTTTCAAAATAGCCTCCAAGACCCTACTCATTAAATTGGATGCAGTCTATCACAGTGCCATCCGTTTTGTCACCAAAGCCCCATTTACTACCCACCACTGCGACCTGTACGCTCTCGTTGACTGGCCCTCGCTTCATACTCTTCGCCAAACCCACTGGCTCCAGGTCATCTACAAGACCCTGCTAGGTAAAGTCCCCCCTTGTCTCAGCTCGCTGGTCACCATAGCAGCACCCACCTGTAGCACGTGCTCCAGCAGGTATATCTCTCTGGTCACCCCCAAAACTAATTCTTCCTTTGGCCACCTCTCCTTCCAGTTCTCTGCTGCCAATGACTGGAATGAACTACAATGCAGCAGAATACCACCCTTAGGTGTTAAAATAGTACACAATAGTACACTGAATGGTCATGCTCCTCAGCGTGACTACCCATCCAAGCAACCGGAGCCCTGCACTCAAAGGAGTGAAGATGATAGGTTTCATACATTGCTTCCATTAAGTGTCCCTCAGTCTTCTCCTCTTGGCCTTTCGGCCCCACTTTCCCCACAGGATGAAGCCAACCCTCTCCGCCCGCTTGATGTGGAATACCTTGACAAACTCGTCAAGAATTTCCCCACCTTTGACCCCGTTCCAGGTCAGCCAAACGATACTGAGACGTTCCTAGCTGACATAGAGGACGCGTTGGATGGCTACCCGAACGCTACGGGTTCTGACAGGCTTTACCTGTTGAAGCGAACGTCGAATAGACACGTGACCAGGTTCATTCGCCCACAACAGCAACACGTGCTAAATGACTACGCTAAACTTGCCACAGCTTTGAAATTAGAATTCAGTGGTTCTGCGACTCGCAAACACGATAGCTCACTGGCTAACTTGGTCAAACAAGCTCGGAACGAACACCCACAAGCTTACTATCATAGGCTTCGTTCAGCTTACTTTGGCCTACTCACTGAAACAAGCATGGAAGACCTGTTACCATTTAAACAAATGTTCCTGTCGAACATGTATCCTACCTTCATTACCTACTTGGGCCATGCAGCCCACATTGGCTTGCCTATCTTACAACTCAGAGAGCTTGCAAGCACAGCTTTTGAAAGCTCGCAACGCTAAGAGCCCTGACCACTCGGTTTTGAAGTTTGACCAGGAGCACTCACTCCAATCAGAGGGTGCATTATCAGGTATTGGAGCGTTGAGAGATGACGCACAACAACAGTTTCTACCACGAAACCATGATACCAATAACCTCGAACCTCGAAATAACTGTAAAGTACGTAGCCATCAACATGACTACCGCTACAATCGACCTGTTCACTACGTTCCTGCACCCAACCCACACAAAGTGTCAGAGCACAAGGGTAACAAAGGGTTGAAGGAAGATCAAAACGTAGACCAATGGTCTCCAGAAGTTCCACTACGTGAAGAACTAAAGCGAGAAACATTTGAGAAAAGGGTAAAAGATAAGTCACAAGGACTAGACGGGGAATCAGATTATATGAATAAAGGGGCTTGTTTCTCCTCTGAAATTCCATCAGTATTTACCAGACAGAATATGTCCTCCAATTGACTTTTTCATGAGTAATGTTTCACTTACTTGTATTCGGACTCTTGGCCCCTCAATGTGGCATCCGTGTTATAGGGGAGACAACTAATTCTAAGAGGGAAAAAGTCTAGGCGTATGTACATTTGGAAATGGAATGTATCACATAATCTTGCATTAAACATTTTTATTTTACATACCAGCTCTAAAGTTCGCTGGCACCTCAATGTTTTCATGGTGCACTAGAGGCTCCTGATACGGTGCGACTGGCAGTATGCGACAACACATCTTCTGGCAGAACGCAAAAACATGTCCTCTGGCAGTACCAAAAACACATCCTGGGGTCTACCGCTTCGATCACACCTACCGCTCATTGCATTTTAACTACACCAGAATTACATTAATTTCCATTGGAACGCTGCATTTGTCTTGCAGCACTGCAGAGGCAGTTAGTTTGGTGTGAGTGCATATGTTGGGTTTATCGAACATATGCGTCAAACTGTATGGGTAGACGTCTTGACAGAAATGGTAGCAGAAGGTGAATGTTGAACTTTTTTTTGTATACATATTCAGATGATGTGTACTATTTTGCGCAATGACGCTGTCTACACCGATCACACACCGACAGCTTCAATGCGCAGAATGTGATGCAGTATAATCTGGATATGTATGCAGCAAAAGTTCAACATTCACCTTCTGCTACCATTTCTGTCAAGACGTCTACGCATACAGTTTGTGGCAGATGTTGGATAAATCCAACATATGCAGAACGCAATGTTGCAAGGCAATGCTGCAAATGAATTTACACTGCTCAAAAAAATAAAGGTAACACTTAAACAACACAATGTAACTCCAAGTCAATCACACTTCTGTGAAATCAAACTGTCCACTTAGGAAGAAACACCGATTGACAATAAATTTCACATGCTGTTGTGCAAATGGAATAGACAACAGGTGGAAATTATAGGCAATTAGCAAGACACCCCTAATAAAGGAGTGGTTCTGCAGGTGGTGAGCACAGACCACTTCTCAGTTCCTATGCTTCCTGGCTGATGTTTTGGTCACTTTTGAATGCTGGCGGTGCTTTCACTCTAGTGGTAGCATGAGACGGAGTCCACAACCCACACAAGTGACTCAGGTAGTGCAGCTCATCCAGGATGGTACATCAATGCGAGCTGTGGCAAGAAGGTTTGCTGTGTCTGTCAGCGTAGTGTCCAGAGCATGGAGGCGCTACCAGGAGACAGGCCAGTACATCAGGAGACATGGAGGAGGCCGTAGGAGGGCAACAAGCCAGCAGCAGGATCGCTACATCAGCCTTTGTGCAAGGAGGAGCAGGAGGAGCACTGCCAGAGCCCTGCAAAATGACCTCCAGCAGGCCACAAATGTGCATGTGTCTGCTCAAACGGTCAGAAACAGACTCCATGAGGGTGGTATGAGGGCCCAACGTCCACAGGTGGAGGTTGTGCTTACAGCCCAAAGTCGTGCAGGACGTTTGGCATTTGCTAGAGAACACCGAGATTGGCAAATTCGCCACTGGCGCCCGCTCTTCACAGATGAAAGCAGGTTCACACTGAGCACGTGACAGAGGCGACAGAGTTTGGAGACGCCGTGGAGAACGTTCTGCTGCCTGCAACATCCTCCAGCATGACCGGTTTGGCGGTGGGTCAGTCATGGTGTGGGGTGGCATTTCTTTAGGGGGCCGCACAGCCCTCCATGTGCTTGCCAGAGGTAGCCTGACTGCCATTAGGTACCGAGATGAGATCCTCAGACCCCTTGTGAGACCATATGCTGGTGCGGTTGGCCCTGGGTTCCTCCTAAATGCTAGACCTCATGTGGCTGGAGTGTGTCAGCAGTTCCTGCAAGAGGAAGGCATTGATGCTATGGACTGGCCCGCCCGTTCCCCAGACCTGAATCCAATTGAGCACATCTGGGACATCATGTCTCGCTCCATGTACCACAGACTGTCCAGGAGTTGGCGGATGCTTTAGTCCAGGTCTGGGAGGAGATCCCTCAGGAGACCATCCGCCACCTCATCAGGAGCATGCCCAGGCATTGTAGGGAGGTCATACAGGCACGTGGAGGCCACACACACTACTGAGCCTCATTTTGACTTGTTTCAAGGACATTACATCAAAGTTGGATCAGCCTGTAGTGTGGTTTTCCACTTTAATTTTGAGTGTGACTCCAAATCCAGACCTCCATGGGTTGATAAATTTGATTTCCATTGATAATTTTGTGTGATTTTCTTGTCAGCACATTCAACTATGTAAAGAAAAAAGTATTTAATAAGAATATTTCATTCATTCAGATCTAGGATGTGTTATTTTAGTGTTCCCTTTCATTTTTGAGCAGTGTATTTCGAGGCTTAACGGTCGTCTCGCGTCGAACTGTGTGGTCAAATCAAAGGCACTCCTTTGATGTAATTTTTTTTTGCGAAAATGAAAACGTGTCAGTTTGTCACTTTCAACGAGGTTGTTCAACTATTTAAGACATTGTCTTAAATCTAGGTTGTGCCTTTAGATTTCCAGAAAATGAACAACTAAGGAATCATTTTTCACTTATATCATTGACTTCTCAAACTCCAAACTCTAGCCTAGTCTGCTTTGCACGCTGCTGGAGCTGATTTGTAGATCAGTCAGTCACCATTTATCCACAATGCCTCATGGATTTGACACTCCCGAGCACGGCCATTTTCTATGAGTTTGTATTCATCGATGCCCAAAACCTTTTCCAAGAAAAAAAGAAAAAAAAACATACATTATTTTGTATCTTTGTCTCTCTGTGTTTCATACATTCAGCCTCTTGCGAATTGAAGGAAATGTATTTCACCGGAGAAAGCATCTGAGCCACGAAACAGCTACCATCTGTCTCTGTATGTGTACCCAGGTGTGAAATCATTGCAGCCAGTAGCATTGAATGCAAGGGAAGCCAGAGAGCATTTGGCCTCCCTTGATACATTTTAAAAAAATAGCCAATCAGCGTTGAGCTAAACTGAGTGAGCTTAGCTATGAATGGTCCTGGTGCACCCCAAAAAAATGTAAAGGGAAGCCAGTTTGGATTTGGCTTCACAACATATCAGAAGCCAAATGTCATTGACAGAAAAAACGTGAATTGTTGCATCTCCTTGTGTCGTTGTCCTCCCGTGGCTAGCTAGAGATTTCCTAAATTAGCCATGGATGGAGACAGTGATTTGGACCTGTGGTTTTACTTAATTTGCAGTGCTGGCCAATGATTCCATCCATAAATTAATATATTGTGCCCCTGGCCTGAAAGGGTGGAAGTTCAACATGTAGCTAGATGTAGTAGGCTAATGTTAACTAGCTGGCCTGGAGCATCATGGACCATGAAAAGAAGTTAGGCTAGAGAGCAAGTATTTTAGCCTGGTAGCTTAGGACAACAAAAACTAAAAGTGTGTACTGTATGACAGAGTCATAGACCGTTTAGGCAACATAAAAGAGGAGGATGGCATTGGCGCTTCTCTACAAGTAGGGTGAGTCAACATGTTTTTTCTACTTGCACGCACACACAATTGTAATATTTTTATTTATCTATTTAATTTCACCTTTATTTAACCAGGTAGGCCAGTTGAGAACAGCAGTGCGAAAAAAACACAGAGTTACACACAAACAAACTTACAGTCAATAAGACAATATAAAAATCAAACAAATCAGTACCATGGACAGCCACATCATATTTAGCTTACGTTGATTGGACTAAATTGTTTTTGGTATCGTTTAGTTCTAAATCAGTAGTTGTTTAGTAGTCTGAAAATGTCAGAAACATTAACTTGCTTGACCATGCTGCAGGTTATGTAACTGTTTGTTACATGCAATATGCTGTGTGGACTTCACCAGACAGGTTACTCTCCGGTTTTGTGATGAAACAAAGGTGTGGTTGAATTTCTTCTACCACTGTGTCTTCTTATTGTCTTGGCCTTAGGCCTGTATATCACTTTGTCAAGGCATATGAACTAACAGGTTATTTGCATCAGTGCTAGCAACTATATCCAAACTATATATGGCCTATACTCTCAACTTGGACACAATTGTATATTTTTAAAGTCAACAGTTTCAAACTTGGTGTATAAATACCTCATACCCAGGCTAGTTGCTGAAGTGTGGGAAAGAGATTAGTGTATGAATGACAATTAAAAATATTCACATGCTGTTCTCCTACCACATTCAATTTTCAAGTGAAACTTTAAAGTGTTCATAAATAAACTAGATTGTTATCACTCATTCAGTCATCTTATCTGTTTTAATGCTAAATGTGTTCTGTTATTGACAACACATTGCAGTAGGATATCTGCATTGCTCGCTCTTTGGGGTTTTAGGCTGGGTTTCTGTCAAATAACTTTGTGACATCTTCTGATGTTACTTAAAAGAGCTTTATAAATACATTTGGTTTGATTTGACGTAGCCTAGAAACACATTTTTCTGTTGAGTCTACACCAATTATGTGTACACTGTGTTCAGTGCTGCAACTGGCTCTCAGAGCATTTCATATTATTCTGTACGTAAATCTGTGGTTCCATTTAGTATGATACGTTATGATGTATTCATTTGAGGATGCCCATCACCCATTTCATATAACAATTCTCTTTGTTATGAATTTTCAAAACGTTCAATATAATTTTGAATTTTGGCTAGGTGGCTAACATTAGCTAGGCTAGGGTATAGAGATTAGTGTTAAAGCTAGGCGTTTAGATAAAGGGTTAAGGGAGCGGTTAGCTAAAAGGGTTAAGGTTAGGGCAAGGGTTAGCTAACATGCTAAATGGTTGCAAAGTAGATCAAAAGTAGTAAGCTGTTGAAAAGTTACTAATTAGCTTATATGCTGAAGTTGTGCATGATGAGAGTCAAGCTTGCAACCTTTGGGTTACTAGACATTCGTGTTATACAACTATCCATCCACCCTGGCCAACCACCCTGCTTTCGTGTTTGCGTTAAGTAACCATACCAAACGTAACATATCATTTACCATGTTACGTCTACTCTATGACACCAGATGACACCAGACTGAGTGTTCGGGGAGCTTTCAAAACCATAGCCCCATGATTACCACTAAGACTTGCCTTGATGCTGACTGTTGCAAATTATTGAAGTACACTGTCATCTAGTGGGCACTATTTGAAGATACAATGTGTGAGAGGCATTTACTACAGTATGGTACACGGTCTATTGACCAATTCCATGTACTGTAGGCATATGGAACAAGGGACTCAGAAGAATGAGTCCTAGGTCCATGATGATACACCTGTGCAATAGCCTATGCATTTAATTTAAGTAGAACAACTGACTACAGGCTACTACTTATGAAAATAACTAGATTGGACTCCGGTACACAGCAGGTGGGATAGGTAGCTAGCACACTGGTAGACAGTGTACTTTGCCCCCACCTGTTGGGCACTGTTTTCACGCAGTTCTGTTAACGACAGCGAGAGCAGGTGTTCAGCAACCGTTAGCGAAGGACACTAGATTGGACTCCGGTACACAGCAGGCGGGAGAGGTCCAGTATCTAGCTAGCACACCGGTGGACAGTTTACTTCGCCCCCGTCTGTCAGGTACTACTTTCCCGCAGTTCTGTGATCGGCAAGTGGAAGCGAAGGCCACTGTGCTATCTTAGATAGGTAGGAAGACTCCGGTACACAGTAGGCGGGGGCGACATGGGTAATGTTAGCTACCTAGGATAGTGTGCAGGAACGAACCATTGAGATGCTCGACGGCGGTCTTAAATACCCACATGCAGGAACGCCCCCCGAATTGCAGGCCACAATCACACACTATTGGCTGGGTGGGGATGTGCTTCTCAGAAAGAACAGTAGATGATGCTAGTAGCTCACTGACAACAGGGATGGTTAGAAATACTCAAGATGTTATGGTACTCCTTCATTATGCAGTGATAATACATCTAGCTATGGCTTTTCAGTGCTGCTTCATGTACTATTGTATACAGAGGAGGTTGTGGTTATTACTGCAAGTAACATGTTATTGGCCATTTCACTGGCACCTCACTTTCATAGCATTGTCATTCCACCTACATACCTAATTGACATGGGCACTCAAGTGTTATTGCCTTTCATTGCTAAAGGAATTGTGAAAAATATTTTTTTGTGATACATTGTGGTGCCTACAGTGTGAGTCTACCAGTTTTTCTACCAGTACTACCAGCATATGTACCATTATGTAATATTATGTTTTCTGTGTCGGCCCCCATTTTTCCTGACCATGTGACCTGAACATAAACACACATCTTTATTCTACCACTGTGAACCCAAATGTTTTAAATACATTTTGCATTTTGTATTTCTCCTCCTTGTTTTAATCAGAGTGGCTGCGTTATGTTTTGGCATCACAATTAGCAGTAAAATACTGTCTTGGTAGTGCTTATTACTTTAGCCCCTGACACATTACATAACCATATAATTATAACCGATGTGCTTATATTCTATGAGAAACCAAGTGCTAATTATTGGTTAGCACCTTTTATTTTATTTGTTTAAGTTTGAGACAATAATGATAGCTGTGTTATTACAAGTATTGTATTTGCCTGTTAAAGACATGTGTTTTATGTGTAGTAGTATCTAAATGGTCTTTGGTCTTGCTGCCTCCAGGGTGTGTAACATGAGAGGTCTGAATAGATAGGGGATCCCGCTCGGGTCTGGCCTATGCTGAATTATGCATCCCTCTCAGGTGAACAGAGGATATCTGGTGTCATTCAGTCACTGTTGTATGTACACTATACAGTACCTGTCAAAAGTTTGGACACACCTACTCATGTGTGCAAAGCTGTCATCAAGGCAAAGGGTGGCTACTTTGAAGAATCTCAAATATAAAATATATTTCAATTTGTTTACCACTTTTTTTTGGTTACTACATGATTCCATATGTGTTATTTCATAGTTTTGATGTCTTCACTATTATCCTACAATGTAGAAAGTAGTAAAAATAAAGAGTAGGTTTGTTCAAACCTTTGACTGGAAACTGTATATACAAAAGTATGTAGACACCCCTTCAAATGACTGGATTCGGTCATTTCAGCAACACACTTTGCCGACAGGTGTATAAAATCAAGCACACAGCCATGCAATCTCCATAGACACCTTTCCAACAATTCAGTTTGTAAAATTTCTGCCCTGCTAGAGCTGCCCCGGTCAACTGTAAGTGCTGTTATTGTGAAACCCAAAGTCTAGGAAGCCGTACACAAGCCGAAGATTACCATGCGCAATGCCAAGCGTCGGCTGGAGTGGTGTAAAGCTCGCCGCCATTGGAGTCTGGAGCAGTGGAAACGCGTTCTCTGGAGTGATGAATCACGCCTCACCATCTGGCAGTCCAGCAGACAAATCTGGGTTTGGCGGATGCCAGGAAAACACTACCTGCCTCAGTGCATAGTGCCAACTGTAAAGTTTGGTGGAGGAGGAATAATGGTTTGGGGTTGTTTTTCATTGTTTGGGCTAGGCCTCTTAGGTCCAGTGAAGGGAAATCATAATGCTACAGCATACAATGACATTGTAGAATATTCTGTGCTTTCAATTTTGTGGCAACAGTTTGGGGAAGGCCCTTTCCTGTTTCAGCATGACAATGCCCCCGTGCACAAAGCGAGGTCTATATTGAAATGGTTTGTCGAGATCGGTGTGGAAGAACTTGATGGCCTGCACAGTGCCCTGACTTCAACTCCATCGAACACCTTTGGGATGAATTGGAACCCAGACTGTGAGCCAGGCCTAATCGCCCAACATCTTTGCCCAACCTCACTAATGCTCTTGTGGCTGAATGGAAGCAAGTCTCCGCAGCAATGTTCCAACATCTACTGGAAAGCCTTCAAAGAAAAATGGAGGCTGTTATAGCAGCAAAGGGGGCACCAACTCCATATTATTTTGGAATGAGATGTTCGACGAGCAGGTGTCCACATACATTTGTCATGTAGTGTATTGTCATGGTCGTGCATTAGGATGATACCTCTACACTCACAGCAATCAATGTCTACATTTAAAGTCACGCTGGCAGTTACAGTACGGTCAAGTTGAAATATTCACATTGAAAGTATGTGATGTATTGTAAAAAGAGTTTTGAACACAGTAGAATTTCAATGTGTGTGTGCACATCGGGTATTTTGTTCAAAGCCAGTCAGTTACAACAGTCAGTCTGTTGAAAGAGACCTCTCAGATTTCATAGAAAGTGAAACCCTGTGGAGTGTACTGACCTGTGTCCTCCCCTCCCCCTACATGTATCCTGTGAATGTAGACCAGGCCGATACAGTTCCCCAACAATGGAAATCCAATCAACCTGTATAAGTGAGTGGAGCCCAAACCACAAACGCTTTCGTCTCTCCAAGCCGCAAGTGGCCACAGCCTATAATGAACCGGTTAAGGGAGAACAAGTCAACAATAAGATGAGGGAGGTTCACAATTTCAGAAGTAAGACAGAAGAATCCTTCGGCACAGCAGACTGTGAGTGTGTTGTTATATGCTATCAAATCAAATTACTGTATTTTTTTATCAGATGGTGAGACTCTTCTGTATTGTCGATATATTGTACAGATTTAATTGAATAGTTGTATTTAAACTCATAAATTCAATCTATGTAGATGGGGATATGGTATTTGGATCATTGTGTTGAAAAGCATCACGTAACTTGAGAAAGGCAGTGTGGCTATGTCTCTAAGGAAGGTCTCATTGAAATGTTGCTCGTAAAATAAATAGAGACAAAGTAAGATACTGAGTAAATATGTTGTAAACAATTATGGAAATGTGTAATTTCTATGCAATGAGAGCAGCAGGCCCACTGCTACTGAGTGATGCAGACCAGCTCTTTGTCTTTACACCATCAATAAAAAAGCATGATATCCTCTTTCATGTTTCACCTCTGGAAGAGTTGACAACATCCATCCCACCTTTTACAATCATAAGTACTTTAAATAAAAGCACTAGGAATGGTACACGAGCAGTCCATTACTGTGTACAATCTTTGTTCAATGTTCAAGTGCAGTCTCAACTTTGCATCAAAAGTAGGATTTGATCATGTTACTTACAGCATTTAAAAAAAGATAAACAGATGAACAGGCATAAGCACTCAGCGTCTCTGTGGGGTTTATGATGAATCATGACAACTATGAGATAATTGAAGGTAATTAAGGACCTATCCGCTTAGATTTTTATGACTCATTTATTTAATGTGAACTATTATCATTCCACTGTAGCCTATCTGTGAGGATTGTTCAACATGCTTTTTGAACTTAGTCCACCCTGTGGCTGGTTGGTTCTCTGTTTTATTGATTTAGGTCTACCTTCAAACTCAGTGCCTCTTTGCTTGACATCATGGGAAAATCAAAAGAAAACAGCCAAGACCTCAGAAAAAAATTGTAGACCTCCACAAGTCTGGTTCATCTGTACAAACAATAGTACGCAAGTATAAACACCATGGGACCACGCAGGCGTCATACCGCTCAGGAAGGAGACGTGTTCTGTCTTCTAGAGATGAACGTACTTTGGTGCGAAAAGTGCAAATCAATATCAGAACAACAGCAAAGGACCTTGTGAAGATGCTGGAGGAAACAGGTACAAAAAATATCTATATCCACAGTTAAACGAGTCCTATATCGACATAACCACAAAATTGATGGCATCGTGAGGTAGAAAATTTATGTGGATATATTGAAGCAACATCTCAAGACATCAGTCAAGAAGTTAATGCTGGGTCGCAAATGGGTCTTCCAAATGGACAATGATCCCAAGCATACTTCCAAAGTTGTGGCAAAATGGCTTAAGGACAACAAAGTCAAGGTATTGGAGTGGCCATCACAAAGCCCTAACCTCAATCCCATAGAAAATGTGTGGGCAGAACTGAAAAAGTGTGTGCGAGCAAGGAGGCCTACAAACCTGACTCAGTTACACCAGCTCTGTCAGGAGGAATGGGCCAAAATTCACCCAACTCATTGTTGGAAGCTTGTGGAATGCTACCGGAAACGTTTGACCCAAGTTAAACAATTTAAAGGAAATGCTACCAAATACTAATTGAGTGTATGTAGACTTCTGACCCACTGGGAATGTGATGAAAGAAATAAAAGCTGAAGTAAATCATTCTCTCTAATATTATTCTGACATTTCACATTCTTAAAATGGTGGTGATCCTAACTGACCTAAGATAGTGAATTTTTACGGATTAAATGTCAGGAATTGTGAAAAACAGAGTTTAAATGTATTTGGCTAAGGTGTATGTAAACTTCTGACTTCAACTCTATGTTCCTTCCTTGCATACTAATATAATACCTTGTGAGAGTCATGTGCTTTCTGTCATGTTAGAGGTAGTTCAAACAGTCTGCTATCTTTGGGTGCTACTCTTAAAATAGAAATATCAGAATTATTGAATTCAAGTAACACAGCAATGTTTGTGCTCTCGCTATGTATTTGCAACTCTCAATAACAAATCCTAAGAAATGTTTTAATGGCCAAAGACTCAAACTCAAAATACATTATTTACTGCAAGGAAAAGACATTTGACTCATAATGGATGAGAATGGGGATCTATGGATGAATCACCTTCTTGATACAGTACAGTTTATGACCATTTAAAGCACGACATCCACTTTGTCCCAGTATCTGGTGATCCTTCCCTTTCATTACTACTATGTGAGAGCAGTGTGGCAACCGAGGGGAATAGAAAGTTTAGGTCAGGCTTTCTGGATTGTGAGCATGTGCCTAGGAGAGGATTAGACTTGTCTTGATTTGTTTAACTCTAGGATTTAGCTGGATTAGGACAGACATAACAGCATCCCTAATTGCTAGCCTAATGTTGCCCTGACCCAAGCATGCACCAAGTGTTCCTCTTCCTCCTCTGTAGGAACGAGCCAATCCTCCCACTGTGTGAGATGGCAAAGCTCACAGTGACCGGTGATTAGAATGCCCAGTGCATTCACACACTCTGTCCACGAGTGACCTGGTTAGTATGTCTGGGATGAATTTCTGCCACTTCTGTCTGTCTAATTTGCCTGAGTAATATATTTGGACCTTCCCTGTATTACAAATAACGAGTGTTAATGAAACATGCCCTCTTGTCATCTTCTTTACAGCCACTATTGTGTCCCCCTCTCTGTCTGTGTAGATTGTTTAATTCACTTGTATCCTGAATCAGATTATTGCTGCAGTCTCGTTTGCAACAAGGTGACCTGATATAAAAAATGATGATGTCGCACACTGATGGTAGTTATATTTGGAGCAAATTGTGGCATTGGGGCTGAACTCATGACACTACATTCTGTAGATTAGGGAATTCAAAAGCTAATCACAATGACAGTATGTTCTTCATCAATGTTATTTGTGTACCTCCCCCCTGACAAAGTCACAGCATGACTTTGTAACGTAACTTAGGCTACGGCTGTAGCCTGTTGCAGGGCAGTAGACCTCAATGTTTTTACATGAAATACAACAAAGCCAAGTCAATTGGGTAATGAATGTTTCTCAAATGTTGCAGATCTAACTCCGTTTTACATGATTAGTTATTATTGTGCAAGAGACAAGACGACGGACATATTACACAAATACGAATACGCTTTTCTTGGGAAAGGCAGTCCAATAGCAAGACATTCATGATTACTAGCTGCTTCTTCTGCTAATGGAAGCCAATCCTGTGTATGGCCGATGGAGCAGAGTGACAGGATATTGGTGAGTAAATGACAGTTGTATGATACTGTTCAAGACATGATCTCCGTTGTCAAGCTAGCAGCTGTGCGGTAGTGCAAGGTAAAATAATGCCTCTCCTAAGATTTGTATTTCCAACATATCTTAGAGGGATCCCTACCATGGCTGAAGCTTGAACACTGTCACGTGTTATATAATGAAATAGGCGAGTTATTCTGTAACCAATTAAAGCTGGAATCAGTAAAGGTGAAACTGTCGTTTGTGATATTATAGCAACAAAGAAATACCCAAACCCCCCCCCCCCCCCCCCCCCCAGAAATCATTGCATGTTATTGGGCGCATGATAGAACAGCAGAGTATGTATTGCATTTTTTTTTTTTACCAAGATGCTGCATGCTCCTCTTCTCTGTTTCATAAACAAAACAAAAACTAGAACAAATGTGCTGGGGCAAACAGTGGCGATGTTTCCCAAAATGCGGATTTTAGGTTTTACGTTTCTGATGTTGTACAGGATCTCTGCTTTACAGGCGGTCTTCAATAAAGTGTAAGGACTTGTCTCTGCCACAGAGTGGCAGTCAAGACTCTACACGGCAGGACACTGTGGCTATGTGAGGTTTGGGCCCCATTGAAAGACTGCTTACATTGAGCTCTTGCAAACCATGTCACAATGTGACACAGACGTTCTGTTGCAGTTGCTAGATCAAGCATATGTATTAAGGTGTATTAGATTGTTCTTCAATTTAGGTGTTGAGTACAGTACGTTTGCCAACCTTTTGCCAATATCAAATATCTGTAAAGATTGAACATGTGAAGTTGCACTGTGCCAATATGTTTATCATAGCAGGATTTGACAGACATTTTTATGTTGCATATCAGTCTCATGTTATTTCTGTCTGAGTTTGCTTCATAGCCCTTGTGAGTCTCTGGCTGCATTGCACAAAGGTGTTTGATTTTTGTCACATGTATCCTCTCCCAGACACAGTAAATACCACACCCATGTCATCATGGCCCCCTGAGAACATGTTGTTTCATGTTCTCTACCTATACATAAGCTGTCAATTCAGGCAACACTCCCCAAATGAATGAGACACATAGCTTTAATTTACAGATCTATGTCTAACTGATCTCCAATAAGTGCATAAGCCTGGATTTTACTGTAAACTATACTGAGGGAAATGTCGAGATATTGTCATTTGTTTTTGGCAAAACATTAACCGTAATTTACCCATGGGACTGTAGGTCAATGCTGTTATGTCATCAAGGCTCTTTTTTTCTTCACTTGAGACGGTTATTTTTAGCTTATTTCTTGAGTGTCCGTCGTGGCTTTGGGGGTCTGTGATTGGATGACAGGCGTGACTGTGTGTCAAGCACAGGCTAAATATATGTGCTGTTGCCATGAATGTGAATGTTGTGCTCATCCATGTCCTGTGTGTGTGTCTGTTTGACGGACACTGTATTTGCTGTGTATTTGACACCTTAAGATACACTACATGTCCAAAGGTATGTGGACAGCTGCTTGTCAAACATCTCATTCCAAACTCATGGGCATTAATATGGAGTTGGTTCCCCCTTTGCTGCTATAACAGCCTCCACTCTTCTGGGAAGGCTTGTCACTAGATGTTGGAACATAGCTGCGGGGACTTGCTTCCATTCAGCCATGAGCCTTAGTGAGGTCGGGCACTGATGTTGGGTGATTAGGCTTAGCTCGCAGTCGGCGTTCCAATTAATGTCAAAGGTGTTCAATGGGGTAGAGGTCAGGGCTCTGTGCAGGCCAGTGAAGTTCTTCCACACTGATCTTGACAAATGTCGCTTTGTGCACGAGGGCATTATCATGCTGTAATAGGAAAGGGCCTTCCCCAAACTGTTTCCACAAAGTTGGAAGCACAGAATGGTCTAGAATGTACTGGAACTAAGGGGCAACCATAAAAACAGCCCCAGACCATTATTCCTCCTCCATAAAACTTTACAGTTGGCACTGTGCATTCGGGCAGGTAGCGTTCTCCTGGCATCCGCCAAACCCAGATTCATCCATCAGACTGCCAGATGGTGAAGCGTGATTCATCACTCCAGAGACCGCATTTCCACTGCTCCAAAGTACAATGGTGTCAAGCTTTACTTCACAATAACAGCACTTAAAGTTGACCGGGGCAGCTCTATTTATAATTTATTTTATTTAACTAGGCAAGTCAGTTAAGAACAAATTCTTATTTACAATGACGGCCTGCCCCGATTAAACCCGTACGATGCTGGGCAAATTGTACGGGATACAGCCTGGATTTGAACCAGGGACTGTAGTGATGCCTCTTGCACATGCCTCTTGCACAGGTACTGTAGTGATGCTTCTTGCAGTACCTTAGACCGCTGCGCCACTTGAGAGCCCAACTGACTTGTTGGAAAGGTGGCATCCTATGACGGTTCCACGTTGAAAGTCACTGAGGTCTTCTGTAAGACCATTCTACTGCCAAAGTTTGTCTATGGAGATGGCATGGCAGTGTGCTCGATGTTATACGAATCCACTCATTTGAAGGGGTGTCCACATTCTTTTGACTATATAGTGTATGTGGTGTCTTTTCCGTCATACTGTAGGTCTTCCTCAATTAAATTCCCTTACGCTGATGACTTTTTGCAAATCCAGTTAGTTTTCACGTTGATTCAACATCATCACTTGAATTTTTGTTGTTGAAATTATGTGAAAACAACGTAGACTTTTTTTTCCCAGTGGGAAGCTTCTAGTAGTTGAGGGTAAAGTCATGGATGAGTACCTGACGGTGTAAGTGACGGACCGCTGTGTGTGTGTGTGGGCAGTCAGAACAGCCATTTATCTGTCCCTGTTCCACATAATGATTAGGGGTGGAAAGCCATACCTGACATTCCATTTTAATGATCTGGCTGCTCAGGTAGAATATCCTCCAAATATTTTCTAAACCTCTGTGCAAACTTCTTATTGCATGTCATGTCAGACACAGAGCAAAAGGCATGATACCAATTCACAAAATATCTTCTTAATAGATTCTTTTGGATTTGAAATAAGTACGGAATGGCACCTTTTTTTATTTGAGAATATTTTTCATACATGTCTGTTTTACCGTTTATAAATGAATGCCCTTTATGTATCTCGTCCACCCGTTTGAAGGTGTCATATGTATTTGGACAAATCAACGTATAGTGTATTACATTTATTCAAAAGTTTAGTATTTGGTCCCATATTCCTAGCACGCAACAACTACATCAAGCTTGTGACTACAAACTTCTTGGATGGTTCGTTTTTTGTTGTGTTTCAGATTATATTGTGCCGAATAGAAATGTATGGTAAATTGTGTCATGTTGATGAGTGAGAAAGGTAGAGATGTACAAAGATCCTTCCCTCCAACACATGCTAACCTCTCACCATTACTAATAAGAGGGGAGGTTAGCATTTTCTGGGGGGGTTATGATATGCATGCCTCTAACTTTCTCGCTCACCATTATTCATGGTTCATTCAGGATCATCTCGCTCTCTCGCTCTCAAAATTCAATCCAAATGTGCTTTATTGGCAAGGGAAACCATATGATTACATTTCCAAGTGAAATAAAACAAACAAAAGTGAGAAGAAACCAATTGAACAACAAAAAATTGATTATAAATGAGCAGTAAACATTGCACTCAAAAGTTGAAAAAATATTATGTTCTATTATCAGCTAGGTACACTATTTTAGCAGTGTGCAAATAGCTGTTGTACGAATAATAAACATATGTACTGGTGGTATTTACAATGTTTTTTTGTGCTCCATAGGTTGCCGTTTTCTCATGGCAATGGGCCACAAATCTTGCTGCTGTGATTGCACATTGGGGTATTCCCCCTTTCAGATATGGGATTTTATCAATGTTGGATTTGTTTTCAAATTCATTGTGGGTGCTGGTTATATTACCGGTCTGCAAATACAGGACTAGTAAAGGCACTACTTTTAATTCAGATTTTTCAGGGGGTGCTGCAGCACCTTCAGCACCCCTACTTCCCATGGCTATTCTGTCTTCTCTTGAAAGCCAGGTCAGCCTATGGTGATCTCTCTCAACTGCAAGGCTATGCTCACTGAGTCTGTACATAGTCAAGGATTTTCTTCATTTTGGTTCAGTCATAGTGGTCAGGTATTCTGCCAGTGTGTACTCTCCATTTAGGGCCCGATGGCATTCCAATTTTCACCATTTTTTTGGTTGGTCTTTCCAGGGTGTCAAATGGTTATCTTTTTGCTTTCTAATAATTTGGTTGGGTCTAATTGTGTTGCTGGTCTGGGGCTCTGTGGGGTCTGTTTGTGTTTGTGAACAGAGCCTCAGACCAGCTGGCTAAGGGGACTCTTCTCTAGGTTCATCTCTCTGTAGTTGAGGGCTTTGTAGTGGAATGTGTGGGCATTGGATCCTTTTAGATGGTTGCGGAATTTAACAACCTTTTTGGGGATTTCGATAACTAGCGGGTAAAGTCCTAATTCTGCTCTGCATGCATTGTTGGGGTTTTGCGCTGTATGCAAAGTTTATTTTTGCAGAATTCTGAATACAATCAGGTGTTTGTCCCATTTGGTATATTCTTGGTTGGTGAGTGGACACCAGACCTCACACCCATAGAGGGCAATTGGTTCTTTAACAGATAGAAGTATTCTCTCTCTCTCGCACTCTCGAACATCCAGCCCATGCATAATTCCAGCCTTTCCCATTCTGCCTGCCTGCCTGTGTGAATTCAAATGGGTCATTCTTCAAATTGTCAAACTGCCATTTAGTTATTTCCAGTGAGGAGTTTTCTGTGCTGCCACTAAGCTTCACACAAATTAGAATGTTTAATCCACCCACCTCCTTGTGAGACCCAGGCGTCCTTGGTGAGAGAAAGCAATATGCTCTCTGCCTCGGGATGAATTATTCCAACAAAAGTAGTATCTTCAGGACACCCTGTCGCAGACCACCAGAATACAGTTTATTAGATAATACAAATCAGGGTTTTTATACAGAATATGGAACATTGTTTGTTTTGCAGAACATATGTCCTGTCCCTGCAGACATTGTAGACCATTTCTGCCACACTCCACTCCCTGAGATCCACAAGCATGTTAGGGTTGTGACGAACAGGTTTCAATTGCAAACCTCAGTAGTATATGAATAAGTAACTGTGGTAATAGCGCTCATGTTGACTAGGATTCTATTCATTCCAAATTTGATTGTTTCTGGTAGAGTCGTGGATCCGGTTCGTTGTACAGGATGACAATAGGATGACAATGCCCCCACCCATTCACAGGGCACAAGTGGTCACTAATGGTTTGATGAGCATGAAAACAATGTAAGCCATATGCAATGGCCGTCTCAATCACCAGATCTCAACCCAATTGAACACTTATGGGAGACCCTGAAGCGGTACCTGAGATCTTATTTTTCCATCACCATCAACAAACACCAAATTATGGAATTTGGAATAGAAGAATGGTGTGTCATCCCTCCAATAGAGTGACAGACACTTGTAGAATCTAAGCCAAGGTGCATTGAAGCTCTTCAGTCTGCTAATACAGGACTAGTAAAGGCTCAGTACACTACTTTACAAAAAAAAGTTGTTTGTTGTTTTTTATTTTATTTAGATTTGTCAGGGGGTGAATGCAGCACCCTCAGCACCCCTACTTCCCGTGGCTATGCACAGGTGTCTTTCACAGTAAAGTATAAACACACTGGGCACTCACTGGTGGAATCAACTTTGGTTCCACGTGAGTTGAACGAAATTGCATTGAACCAACGTGGAATAGACCTTGAATTGATGTCTCTGCCCGGTGGACAGATTTTCATTAATGGATCCTGGTTTGTTGCCATGGCAAACTGAAAAGAAGCTCTAATGAAACATTCTCTGTGGGGGAAATAAATTGTTATAATGGGAACTGTGAAGGTAATTTCTGCAGCATGCATCAAGTGAAGCGTTTCAGGAGGATGCATTTAAGTCACTAATTGTGACTTTTGCAAGATTAGGTTAAATAAATGCAAATAACTAGTCTGTGCTAGTTTATCAACACAGAGCGTTTTAATGTTTCAGTCATAAAGCAGTCTACACCCTGGGTTAAGAGACACACACAACACTGTATCTCATTTGACCAAATCGTTGTGACAGTAGTGTAGGGGAAAAGCGGGGTTCGTTGTCTCACGGGTTGGTTGTCACAGTGCCCCAACTAAGATTCTGGCTGACATATCAAAATGTGTTGGGAATATGTAGTGTGGATAGCGTTTGCACATTGGGAAGATGTCGCCGAGACATCAGAATAGAATGTTAATGCCTGGTCGACGTAGAACTGTAGAATTTAGAATGTAGGTATTCTAAATGCATCTGTGAGTCTCGCCAATTAGCAAACGATGTCTAAACTGTATCTTCCTGATGCATCATGAATACGTCTGTTGGGCAGAGGTATCTGGGTTTGTTGCCTCTCTCTCTCATACACTGATTTTTTTTCTGTCAACCTGTACAGTACATGTACACATGCATACTCACACAAATGTACACAACATGTCATATGTTGTTCTCAAGGCATATAATGCTACATTTAGTCAGGAATATTGTTTGATCAAAGTAAGGCCATGGCTATTTCTAAGACTCTGTATATACTGCATTTCTTCCTTTCTTGTTATAAAAGGAATAAACTACTAGAAAACATTGTGACAATCAACCTCATACCTTGGTATTTCTTTAGAAGTTAAAAAAAGTATTGTAAGATATACTGGTGCTGAGAAATACACACAAGATTAAAAAGTGGGACAGCCAAGGTCTCCTCTACAGCACAAATATTTCCTCTTAGGTGTCATCAACATCATAATGTATTTGCCCTGATATAGCAGCATTCGCATGATCTCTATTTAGAGTTGAAGTCGGAAGTTGACATACACTTGGGTTGGAGTCATTTAAACTCATTTTTCAACCACTCCACAATTTCTTGTTAACAAACTATAGTTTTGGCAAGTCGGTTAGGACATCTACTTTGTGCATGACACAAGTCATTTTTACAACAATTGTTTACAGACAGATTATTTCACTGCATCACAATTCAAATGAGTCAGAAGTTTACATGCACTAAGTTGACTGTGCCTCTAAACAGCATGGAAAATTCTAGAAAATGACGTCATGGCTTAGTGATAGGCTAATTAACATCATTTGAGTCAATTGGAGGTGTACCTGTGGATGTATTTCAAGGTATACATTCAAACTCAGTGCCTCTTTGCTTGACATCATGGGAAAATCAAAAGAAATCAGCCAAGACTTCAGAAAAAGAATTGTAGACCTCCACAAGTCTGGTTCATCCTTGGGAGCAATTTCCAAATGCCTGAAGTTACCACGTTCATCTGTACAAACAATAGTACGCAAGTTTCAACACCATGGGACCACACAGCCACCATACTGCTCAGGAAGGAGACGCGTTCTGTCTCCTAGAGATTAACGTACTTTGGTGTGAAAAGTGCAAATAAATCCCAGAACAACAGCAGAGGACTTTGTGAAGATGCTGGAGGAAACGGGTACAAAAGTATCTACAGTGACTTGCGAAAGTATTCGGCCCCCTTGAACTTTGCGACCTTTTGCCACATTTCAGGCTTCAAACATAAAGATATAAAACTGTATTTTGTTGTGAAGAATCAACAACAAGTGGGACACAATCATGAAGTGGAACGACATTTATTGGATATTTCAAACTTTTTTAACAAATCAAAAACTGAAAAATTGGGCGTGCAAAATTATTCAGCCCCCTTAAGTTAATACTTTGTAGCGCCACCTTTTGCTGCGATTACAGCTGTAAGTCGCTTGGGGTATGTCTCTATCAGTTTTGCACATCGAGAGACTGACATTTTTCCCCATTCCTCCTTGCAAAACAGCTCGAGCTCAGTGAGGTTGGATGGAGAGCATTTGTGAACAGCAGTTTTCAGTTCTTTCCACAGATTCTCAATTGGATTCAGGTCTGGACTTTGACTTGGCCATTCTAACACCTGGATATGTTTATTTTTGAACCATTCCATTGTAGATTTTGCTTTATGTTTTGGATCATTGTCTTGTTGGAAGACAAATCTCCATCCCAGTCTCAGGTATTTTGCAGACTCCATCAGGTTGTCTTCCAGAATGGTCCTGTATTTGGCTCCATCCATCTTCCCATCCATTTTAACCATCTTCCCTGTCCCTGCTTAAGAAAAGCAGGCCCAAACCATGATGCTGCCACCACCATGTTTGACAGTGGGGATGGTGTGTTCAGCTGTGTTGCTTTTACACCAAACATAACGTTTTGCATTGTTGCCAAAAAGTTCAATTTTGGTTTCATCTGACCAGAGCACCTTCTTCCACATGTTTGGTGTGTCACCCAGGTGGCTTGTGGCAAACTTTAACCGACACTTTTTATGGATATCTTTAAGAAATGGCTTTCGTCTTGCCACTCTTCCATAAAGGCCAGATTTGTGCAATATACGACTGATTTTTGTCCTATGGACAGAGTCTCCCACCTCAGCTGTAGATCTCTGCAGTTCATCCAGAGTGATCATGGGCCTCTTGGCTGCATCTCTGATCAGTCTTCTCCTTGTATGAGCTGAAAGTTTAGAGGGACGGCCAGGTCTAGGTAGATTTGCAGTGGTCTGATACTCCTTCCATTTCAATATTATCGCTTGCACAGTGCTCCTTGGGATGTTTAAAGCTTGGGAAATCTTTTTGTATCCAAATCCGGCTTTAAACTTCTTCACAACAGTATCTCGGACCTGCCTGGTGTGTTCCTTGTTCTTCATGATGCTCTCTGCGCTTTTAACGGACCTCTGAGACTATCACAGTGCAGGTGCATTTATACGGAGACTTGATTACACACAGGTGGATTGTATTTATCATCATTAGTCATTTAGGTCAACATTGGATCATTCAGAGATCCTCACTGAACTTCTGGAGAGAGTTTGCTGCACTGAAAGTAAAGGGGCTGAATAATTTTGCACGCTCAATCTTTCAGTTTTTGATTTGTTAAAAAAGTTTGAAATATCCAATAAATGTCGTTCCACTTCATGATTGTGTCCCACTTGTTGTTGATTCTTAACAAAAAAATACAGTTTTATATCTTTATGTTTGAAGCCTGAAATGTGGCAAAAGGTCGCAAAGTTCAAGGGGGCCGAATACTTTCGCAAGGCACTGTATATTAAACAAATCTGGCCTTTATGGAAGAGTGGCAAGAAGAAAGCCATTTCTTAAAGATATCCATAAATAGTGTTGTTTAAAGTTTGCCACAAGCCACCTGGGAGACACACCAAACATGTGGAAGAAGGTGCTCTGGTCAGATGAAACCAAAATTGAACTTTTTGGCAACAATGCAAAACGTTATGTTTGGCGTAAAAGCAACACAGCTCATCACCCTGAACACACCATCCCCACTGTCAAACATGGTGGTGGCAGCATCATGGTTTGGGCCTGCTTTTCTTCAGCAGGGACAGGGAAGATGGTTAAAATGGATGGGAAGATGGATGGAGCCAAGTACAGGACCATTCTGGAAGAAAACCTGATGGAGTCTGCAAAAGACCTGAGACTGGGACGGAGATTTGTCTTCCAACAAGACAATGATCCAAAACATAAAGCAAAATCTACAATGGAATGGTTCAAAAATAAACATATCCAGGTGTTAGAATGGCCAAGTCAAAGTCCAGACCTGAATCCAATCGAGAATCTGTGGAAAGAACTGAAAACTGCTGTTCACAAATGCTCTCCATCCAACCTCACTGAGCTCGAGCTGTTTTGCAAGGAGGAATGGCAAAAATGTCAGTCTTTCGATGTGCAAAACTGATAGAGACATACCCCAAGCGACTTACAGCTGTAATCACAGCAAAAGGTGGCGCTACAAAGTATTATCTTAAGGGGGCTGAATAATTTTGCACGCCCAATTTTTCAGTTTTTGATTTGTTAAAAAAGTTTGAAATATCCAATAAATGTCGTTCCACTTCATGATTGTGTCCCACTTGTTGTTGATTCTTCACAAAAAAATACATATACACACCTTTATGTTTAAAGCCTGAAATGTGGCAAAAGGTTGCAAAGTTCAAGGGGGCCGAATACTTTCGCAAGGCACTGCATATCCACAGTAAAACGAGTCCTATATCGACATAACCTGAAAGGCCGCTCAGCAAGGAAGAAGCCAGTGCTCCAAAACCGTCAGACAAAATCCAGACTACGGTTTGCAACTGCTCATGGGGACAAAGATTGTACCTTTTGGAGAAATGTCCTCTTGTCTGATGAAACAAAAGTAGAACTGTTTGGCCATAATGACCATTGTTATGTTTGGAGGGGGAGGCTTGCAAGCCGAAGAACACCATCCCAACCGTGAACACCGGGGTGGCAGCATCATGTTGTGGGGGTGCTTTGCTGCAGGAATGATTGGTGCACTTCACAAAATAGATGGCATCATGAGGGAGGAAAATTATATTGAAGCAATATCTCAAGACATCAGTCAGGAAGTTAAAGCTTGGTCGCAAATGGGTCTTCCAAATGGACAATGACCCAAAGTTGTGGCAAAATGGCTAAAGGACAACCAAGTCAAGGTATTGGATTGGCCATCACAAAGCCCTGACCTCAATCCTATAGAACATGTATGGGCCTACAAACCTCATTCAGTTACACCAGCTCTGTCAGGAGGAATAGGCCAAAATTCACCCAACTTATTGTGAGAAGCTTGTGGAAGGCTACCCGCTACTAATTGAGTGTATGTAGACCTCTGACCCACTGGGAATATGATGAAAAAAATCAAATCTGAAAGGAACCATTCTCTCTAATATTATTCTGACATTTTACATTCTTAAAATAAAGTGGTGATCCTAACTGACCTAAGACGGGCAATTTTTACAAGGATTAAATGTCAGGAATTGTGAAAAACTTAGTTTAAATGTATTTGGCTAAAGTGTATGTAAACTTCCGACTTCAACTGTATGTACTCTTGCACTAAAGGCCACAAACAGTCCTCAGACTGCCCCTCTGACAATCCCATAAGCCCAGTTAGCCTACCCTCTCCCATGCTTGAATGGTGGTAAAGCCCTAGAAGCCTGTTCAATGCAGCGTTCAGCCTGTTGTCGCTCTCTCTCTCTCTCTCTCTCTCTCACACTCACACGCATATACTGTGCCTGGAGAAGAAGCAGACCTCATTCATGGTCCTTTGTCATCCCACTCCTCCTCTCACATCAGAAACAAAGATCTTCTGTCTCGGTTTCTGTCTCTCTCTCCCTCATACAGGGAGGATAGTTGTGAGTCTGGATGTGTGGAGTCTTGACAGGCGAGCATGCCTGGCTGCCCATGCCTGCGTGGGCTGGCTGGCTGCTGACTGCTCCAGGAGGATCTGGTGATTTGTTCTAGAGGATTCCTCCTCCCCCTATGCTTCAAAGGCCCTAAGCCTAATGGGGGAAGTGAGGGTCTACAGTATGCAGTGGATAATTAAAGTAGGGGAGAGATCAGTAAGTTGAGCCATTTTTTTTTACATTCAGTATCACTCCGTCATTGGAAATACAGTATTCTTACTAACAAAGGTATCTACATATATGTTGTGTATCCCTGGAAATGATCACAATTCATGTAAACATTACAATTTTCAAAACATAGCTTGTCCAACAAAAGCGGTCTCTAAGCACAACGTAGTCCGGATATGTGCAAGTTGAACCACGCCACAGGGTAATTTAAACCACCTACAATGTTCTGTACTGAAATAAATATTACCACTACCTTTTTAAAACCATGTCTATCTTTATTTCCCAAACATAATTTAACTCCAAACATACACTTTGTAATGTTTTAAACACTTTTAACATAAGCCATGTTACCTCATATCCCAGAGATAAGGCCTTGCATTACACCTGGGAAGAAAACACTTCAATCAAATCAAATGTATTTATATAGCCCTTCTTACATCAGCTGATATCTCAAAGTGCTGTACAGAAACCCAGCCTAAAACCCCAAACAGCAAGCAATGCAGGTGTAGAAGCACGGTGGCTAGGAAAAACTCACTAGAAAGGCCAAAACCTAGGAAGAAACCTAGAGAGGAACCAGGCTATGAGGGGTGGCCAGTCCTCTTCTGGCTGTGCTGGGTGGAGATTATAACAGAAAATGATGTTCAAATGTTCATAAATGACCAGCATGGTCAAATAATAATAATCACAGTAGTTGTCGAGGGTGCAGCAAGTCAGCGCCTCAGGAGTAAATGTCAGTTGGCTTTTCATAGCCGATCATTAAAAGTATCTCTACCACTCCTGCTGTCTCTAGAGAGTTGAAAACAGCAGGTCTGGGACAGGTAGCACGTCCGGTGAACAGGTCAGGGTTCCATAGCCGCAGGCAGAACAGTTGAAACTGGAGCAGCAGCATGACCAGGTGGACTCGGGACAGCAAAGAGTCATCATGCCAGGTAGTCCTGAAGCATGGTCCTAGGGCTCAGGTCCTCCTCCGAGAAAGAGAGAATTAGAGAGAGCATACTTAAATTCACACAGGACACCGGATAAGACAGGAGAAGTACTCCAGATATAACAGACTGACCCTAGCCCCCCGACACATAAACTACTGCAGCATAAATACTGGAGGCTGAGACAGGAGGGGTCAGGAGACACTGTGGCCCCATCTGATGATACCCCCAGACAGGGGCAAACAGGCAGGATATATCCCCACCCACTTTGCCAAAGCACAGCCCCCACACCACTAGAGGGATACCTTCAACCACCAACTTACCATCCTGAGACAAGGCCAAGTATTTCCCACAAAGATCTCCGCCACGGCACAACCCAAGGGGGGGCGCCAACCCAGACAGGAAGATCACGTCAGTGACTCAACCCACTCAAGTGACGCACCCCTTCTGGGGACGGCAAGGAAGAGCACCAGTAAGCCAGTGACTCAGCCCCTGTAATAGGGTTAGATGCAGAGAATCCCAGTGGAGAGAGGGGAACCGGCCAGGCAGAGAGAGCAAGGGCGGTTCGTTGCTCCAGAGCCTTTCAGTTCACCTTCACACTCCTGGGCCAGACTACACTCAATCATATGACCCACTGAAGAGATGAGTCTTCAGTGAAGACTTGAAGGTTGAGACCGAGTCTGCGTCTCTCACATGGATAGGCAGACCATTCCATAAAAATTGAGCTCTATAGGAGAAAGCCCTGCCTCCAGCTGTTTGCTTAGAAATTCTAGGGACAATTAGGAGGCCTGCGTCTTGTGACCATAGCGTTCGTGTAGGTACAGTGCCTTGCGAAAGTATTCGGCCCCCTTGAACTTTGCAACCTTTTGCCACATTTCAGGCTTCAAACATAAAGATATAAAACTGTATTTTTTGTGAAGAATCAACAACAAGTGGGACACAATCATGAAGTGGAACGACATTTATTGGATATTTCAAACTTTTTTAACAAATCAAAAACTGATAAATTGGGCGTGCAAAATTATTCAGCCCCTTTACTTTCAGTGCAGCAAACTCTCTCCAGAAGTTCAGTGAGGATCTCTGAATGATCCAATGTTGACCTAAATGACTAATGATGATAAATACAATCCACCTGTGTGTAATCAAGTCTCCGTATAAATGCACCTGCACTGTGATAGTCTCAGAGGTCCGTTAAAAGCGCAGAGAGCATCATGAAGAACAAGGAACACACCAGGCAGGTCCAAGATACTGTTGTGAAGAAGTTTAAAGCCGAATTTGGATACAAAAAGATTTCCCAAGCTTTAAACATCCCAAGGAGAACTGTGCAAGCGATAATATTGAAATGGAAGGAGTATCAGACCACTGCAAATCTACCAAGACCTGGCCGTCCCTCTAAACTTTCAGCTCATACAAGGAGAAGACTGATCAGAGATGCAGCCAAGAGGCCCATGATCACTCTGGATGAACTGCAGAGATCTACAGCTGAGGTGGGAGACTCTGTCCATAGGACAACAATCAGTCGTATATTCCACAAATCTGGCCTTTATGGAAGAGTGGCAAGAAGAAAGCCATTTCTTAAAGATATCCATAAAAAGTGTTGTTTAAAGTTTGCCACAAGCCACCTGGGAGACACACCAAACATGTGGAAGAAGGTGCTCTGGTCAGATGAAACCAAAATGGAACTTTTTGGCAACAATGCAAAACGTTATGTTTGGCGTAAAAGCAACACAGCTGAACACACCATCCCCACTGTCAAACATGGTGGTGGCAGCATCATGGTTTGGGCCTGCTTTTCTTCAGCAGGGACAGGGAAGATGGTTAAAATTGATGGGAAGATGGATGGAGCCAAATACAGGACCATTCTGGATGAAAACCTGATGGAGTCTGCAAAAGACCTGAGACTGGGACGGAGATTTGTCTTCCAACAAGACAATGATCCAAAACATAAAGCAAAATCTACAATGGAATGGTTCAAAAATAAACATATCCAGGTGTTAGAATGGCCAAGTCAAAGTCCAGACCTGAATCCAATCGAGAATCTGTGGAAAGAACTGAAAACTGCTGTTCACAAATGCTCTCCATCCAACCTCACTGAGCTCGAGCTGTTTTGCGAGGAGGAATGGGAAAAATGTCAGTCTCTCGATGTGCAAAACTGATAGAGACATACCCCAAGCGACTTACAGCTGTAATCGCAGCAAAAGGCGGCGCTACAAAGTATTAACTTAAGGGGGCTGAATAATTTTGCACGCCCAATTTTTCAGTTTTTGATTTGTTAAAAAAGTTTGAAATATCCAATAAATGTCGTTCCACTTCATGATTGTGTCCCACTTGTTGTTGATTCTTCACAAAAAAATACAGTTTTATATCTTTATGTTTGAAGCCTGAAATGTGGCAAAAGGTCGCAAAGTTCAAGGGGGCCGAATACTTTCGGAAGGCACTGTATGTACGGCAGGACCAAACCGGAAAGATAGGTAGGAGCAAGCCCATGTAATGCTTTGTAGGTTAGCAGTAAAACCTTGAAATCAGCCTTAACAGGAAGCCAGTGAACTGAAGTTTATTAAGTGAAGTTTATTTAGTGCTTTATCCGGGTAGCTGGAAAGTAGAGCATTGCAGTAGTCTAACCTAGAAGTAACAAAAGCATGGATACATTTTTCTGCATCATTTTTGGACAGAAAGTTTCTGATTTTTGCAATGTTACGTAGATGGAAAAAAGCTGTCCTTGAAACAGTCTTGATATGTTCGTCAAAAGAGAGATCAGGGTCCAGAGTAAATCCAAGGTCCTTCACAGTTTTATTTGAGACGACTGTACAACCATCAAGATTAATTGTCAGATACAACAGAAGATCTCTTTGTTTCTTGGGACCTAAAACAAGCATCTCTGTTTTGTCCGAGTTTAAAAGTAGAACGTTTGCAGCCATCCACTTCCTTGTCTGAAACACAGGCTTCTAGCTAGGGCAATTTTGGGGCTTCACCATGTTTCATTGAAATGTACAGCTCTGTGTCATCCGCATATTATGTTTTCGAATGACATCCCCAAGAGGTAAAATATATATAGTGAAAACAATAGTGGTCCTAAAATGGAACCTTGAGGAACACCGAAAGGACAAACCATTCACAGAGACAAACTGATATCTTTCCGACAGATAAGATCTAAACCAGGCCAGAACTTGTCCGTGTAGACCAATTTGGGTTTCCAATCTCTCCAAAAGAATGTGGTGATTGATGGTATCAAAAGCAGCACTAAGGTCTAGGAGCAAGAGGACAGATGCAGTGCCTCGGTCTGACGCCAATTAAAGGTCATTTATCACCTTCACAAGTGCAGCTTTTTCTAAAATGTTTGAGAGGAATGGAAGATTCGATATAGGCCGATAGTTTAATTTATATTTTCAGGGTCAAGGTTTGGCTTTTTCAAGAGAGGCTTTATTACTGCCACTTTTAATGAGTTTGGTACACATCCGGTGGATAGAGAGCCGTTTATTAAATTCAACATAGGAGGGCCAAGCACAGGAAGCAGCTCTTTCAGTAGTTTAGTTGGAATAGGGTCCAGTATGCAGCTTGAAGGTTTAGAGGCCATGTTTATTTTCATCATTGTGTCAAGAGATATAGTACTAAAACACTTGAGTGTCTCTCTTGATCCTAGGTCCTGGCAGAGTTGTGCAGACTCAGAACAACTGAGCTTTGGAGGAATACGCAGATTTAAATTTGCTTTCTAATAATCATGATCTTTTCCTCAAAGAAGTTCATGATTTTATTACTGCTCAAGTGAAAGCCATCCTCTCTTGGGGAATGCTGCTTTTTAGTTAGCTTTGCGACAGTATCAAAACAAAATTTCAGATTGTTCTTATTTTCCTCAATTAAGTTGGAAAATAGGATGATCGAGCAGCAGTGAGGGCTCTTCGATACTGCACTGTACAGTCTTTCAAAGCTAGTCGGAAGACTTCCAGTTTGGTGTGGCGCCATTTCCGTTCCAATTTTCTGGGAGCTTTCTTCAGAGCTCGGGTATTTTCTGTATACCCGGGAGCTAGTTTCTTATGAAAAATGTTTTTAGTTTTAGGGGTGCAACTGCATCTAGGGTATTGCGCAAGTTTAAATTGAGTTCCTCAGTTAGGTGGTTAACATATATTTTTTCCTCTGACGTCCTTGGGTAGGCAGAAGGAGTCTGGAAGGGCATCAAGGAATCTTTGGGTTGTCTGAAAATTTATTGCACAACTTTTGGTGCTCCTTGGTTGGGGTCTGAGCAGATTATTTGTTGCGATTGCAAACATAATAAAATGGTGGTCCTATAGTCCAGGATTATGAGGAAAAACATTAAGATCCACAACAGTTATTCCATGGGACAAAACTAGGTCCAGAGTATGACTGTGGCAGTGAGTAGGTCCAGAGACATGTTGGACAAACCCCACTGAGTCGATGATGGCTCTGAAAGCCTTTTGGAGTGGGTCTGTGGACTTTTCCATGTGAATATTAAAAGCACCATAAATTAGAATATTATCTGCTATGACTACAAGGTCCGATAGGAATTCAGGGAACTCAGTGAGGAACGCTGAGTTTGCTCAACTTGCCATTGGCTCAATTTACCCCAAGGCAAACATTTTCACTATATTACCCCACACAGCTAGAAGGATGCGCTTTCATACAAGATTTAGGAGCTCATATTGAAGCTTATAGAGACCCCAACTGATGTAAGGACCAAACTTAAAATGATCTACTTTGATTTAGATACAAGCATCATAAACCCTCTAACACAATACATTTATTTGACTTGGTGGAAATCTGTTTTTTGGACCTAACTTGCTTACCACTTTTTCCATGCGGTTTCTTCTTTCACAGACATGAAATGATGACCTCTTCCTAAATATTTGGTCAAATGATTCATTTTGTGTATGGTTTCCTAGAAACAAGGGTAGCTCAACTTACCCCTTTGGCTCAACTTACCCCTTTGGTTCAACTTATTCCACTCTCCCCTAAAGACATAGAGCATCACAGTGGTGCTCCAATGCTCATGCTAATGTAGATTTAAAAAAAGACATGACAGTTTTTGCTCAGAATCAATATGGACGAAAACTTTTGCAATGCTTGAGGCTGGGTTAATCACATGAAAGATACGGTGCACTCGGAAAGTATTCAGACCTTTTGACTTTTTCCACATTTTGTCACGCTAGTCTTATTCTAATATGTATCAAATAGTTTTTCCCCCCTCATCAATCTACACACAATACCCCATAATGACAAAGCAAAAACAGTTTTTTAGAAATTTTTGCAAATATATTAAAAAACAAAACAACATAAATTACATTTAAATAAGTATTCAGAACCTTTACTCAGAATTTTTTGTTGAAGCACCTTTTGGCAGCAATTACAGCCTTGAGTCTTCTTGGGTATGATGCTACAAGCTTGGCACACCTGTATTTTGGAAGTTTCTCCTTCTTCCCTGCAGATCCTCTCAAGCTCTGTTGATGTGTTGATGCACAGATATTTTCAGGTCTCTCCATAGATGTTAGATTGGGTTCATGTCCGGGCTCTGGCTGGGCCCTTTCAAGGACATACAGAGACTTGTCCCGAAGCCACCCCTGCGTTGTCTTGGCTGTGTGCTTAGGGTTGTTGTCCTGTTGGAAGGTGAACCTTCAGTCTGAGTCTAAGTCTGAGGTCCAGAGCGCTCTGGAGCATGCTTTCATCAAGGATCTCTCTGTACTTTGCTCCGTTCATCTTTCCCTCGATCCTGACTAGTCTTCCAGTCCCTGCCACTGAAAAACATTCCCACAGCATGATGCTGCCACCACAATGCTTCACCGTAGGGATGGTGCCAGGTTTCCTCCAGACTTCAACTTGGCATTCAGGCCAAAGAGTTCAATGTTGGTATCATCAGACCAGAGAATCTTGTTTCTCATGGTCTGAGAGCCTTTTAGGTGCCTTTTGGCAAACTCCAAGTGGGCTGACATGCCGTTTACTGAGGAGTGGCTTCCGTCTGGTCCCTCTACCATAAAGGCCTGATTGGTGGAGTGCTGCAGAGATTGTTGTCCTTTTGGACAGTTCTCCCATCTCCACAGAGGAACTCTGGAGCTCTGTCAGAGTGACCATCGGGTTCTTGGTCACCTCCATGACCAAGGCCCTTCTCCCCCGATTGCTCAGTTTGACTGGGCGGCCAACTCTGGAAGATTCAGGGTGGTTCCAAACATCTTCCATTTAAGAATGATGGAGGCTAATGTGTTCTTGGGGACCTTCAATGCTGCTGACATTTTTTGTACCCTTCCCAATATTGTCCCGGGACACAATCCTGTCGTGGAGCTCTACGGACAATTCCTTTGACCCCATGGCTTGGTTTTTAATCTGACACATGCACTGTCAACTGTGAGACCTTATATTGACAGGTGTGTGCCTTTCCAAATGATGTCCAATCAATCGAATTTACCACAAGTGGACTCCGATCAACTTGTGGAAACATCTCAAGGATGATCAATGGAAACAGGATGCACCTGAGCTCAAATTTGAGTCTCATAGCAAAGGTTCTGAATAGTTATGTAAATAAGGTATTTATGTTTTTTATTTTTTATTACATTTGAAAAAATATCTAAAACCTGTTTGTTGTCATTATGGGGTATTGTGTGTAGATTGATCCATTTTAATACATTTTAGAATAAGACTAATGTAACAATGTGAATGTACCGTATATACTTGCAGCTTAATGTCCTCAGCTTTGATTTCCATAAGACATTATTTTTCTGTCTGTGTTATCAACTGATCCTGGAATAGGCCGTTTGAATATGTCCACCTTTTTAGGAATAAAATTGATTCTATCAGCAGCAAAGACTTGACAGAGATTGCAACAGAGAAAGCCTCAATCCAGAAAACAATTGTGCAAGGTAGTTATGCACAAAATGATGAGCCTGAGAGAGACCTGGTATTTGAATTGAACAATCCTCTGAACACAGTCACACATGAGCTGCCTCTGTCCATCAGCTTTTTCAAATGAGTCGTCCCCCATAGGCCGGCCTTGCCAAGCTGGGAGGAAGAGATAGAGTTGCGAGCTGCTTCTCACACAGAAAACCCTGGGCTTCTTATCATCTGTGGTGCTCAACAGTCTACAGCAGCACAGTTTACATCTCAATCTGTCTGGCTGATCAGAGTAATCACAATTGGAAATCTGTTGGCACAATGCAAACCATTTACAGATGGATCCACACTGTTTGATACTTGGTTGGTGGGAATGTCTTTCCTAGGACTTGTTGACAGTGTTTGGTGAATGATAACATTGTCATTGCACCATGAGTGTAGAATAAGAAATCTTTGAATTGTGCTGAAAAATAAGCACACACAATACATGTAATGTGAGTAAAGTCATCGAGGATAACATACAATAATGTCTGGGACTTACAGTATTTACATTGTGGTCCTCTTAACAGTTCAGAAGGGTATGTGTATTGTCAGTGTATAATCAAACTGTTGTAGTTAAGAACCGGAGGACTCGTTGACTAGGTAGGTGTATAGATAACTAGTGAACCTTGACTTGAAATGCAAAACAATGAAGTTTATTAGTGGACCAACATTCATTTGTAGCTTCAAGATCGAACTACTTTCCGACTGCATGACAACCCAGTATAACTACAGTTGAAGTCAGAAGTTTACATACACATGTTAGCCAAATACATTCAAACTCAGTTTTTCACAATTTCTGACTTTTAATCCTAGTAACAATTCCCTGTCTTAGGTCAGTTAGGATCACCACTTTATTTTAAGAATGTGAAATGAATAATAGTAGAGAATGATTTATTTCAGCTTTTATTCCTTTAATCACGGTCCCAGTGGGTCAAAAGTTTACGTACACTCAATTAGTACTTGGTAGCATTGCCTTGAAATTGTTAAACTTGTTTCAAACATTTCGGGTAGCTTTCCACAAGCTTCCCACAATAAGTTGGGTGAATTTTGGCCCTTTCCTCCTGACAGAGCTGGTGTAACTGAGTCAGGTTTGTAGGCCTCCTTGCTCGCACACGCTTTTTCAGTTCTGCCCACACATTTTCTATGGGATGGAGGTCAGGGCTTTGTGATGGCCACTCCAATACCTTGACTTTGTTGTCCTTAAGCCATTTTGCCACAACTTTGGAAGTATACTTGGGGTCATTGTCCAATTGGAAGACCCATGTGCGACAAAGCATTAACTTCTTGACTGATGTCTTGAGATGTTGCTTCAATATATCCATATAAGTTTCCTACCTCACGATGCCATCTATTTTGTGGAGTGCACCAGTCCCTCCTGCAGAAAAGCACCCCCACAATATGAATTTTAGACTAACATTTAGTTTCAACAGCGGCGATGTGTATAAACCTTGCTGTCTATCTCTCCGACATTTGCAACCTTGTTTCAATATTAAAATTCTATCTCCAGCTGTCCCATAGTAATGAACGTGTCGGGACTAGACAGACAGGCAGGCAGCGTTTCTCAGCCAGTCGAAATCATGAATCAGCTGGCATTATTTGTATGGATATACAGTGGGGCAAAAAAGTATTTAGTCAGCCACCAATTGTTCAAGTTCTCCCACTTAAAAAGATGAGAGAGGCCTGTAATTTTCATCATAGGTACACTTCAACTATGACAGACAAAATGAGAAAAAAAATCCAGAAAATCACATTGTAGGAATTTTAATGAATTTATTTGCAAATTATGGTGGAAAATAAGTATTTCGTCACCTACAAACAAGCAAGATTTCTGGCTCACACAGATCTGTAACTTCTTCTTTAAGAGGCTCCTCTGTCCTCCACTCGTTACCGGTATTAATGGCACTTGTCTGAACTTGGTATCAGTATAAAAGACACCTGTCCACAACCTCAAACAGTCACACTCCAAACTCCACTATGGCCAAGACCAAAGAGCTGTCAAAGGACACCAGAAACAAAATTGTAGACCTGCACCAGGCTGGGAAGACTGAATCTGCAATAGGTAAGCAGCTTGGTTTGAAGAAATCAACTGTGGGAGCAATTATTAGGAAATGGAAGACATACAAGACCACTGATAATCTCCCTCGATCTGGGGCTCCACGCAAGATCTCACCCCGTGGAGTCAAAATGATCACAAGAATGGTGAGCAAAAATCCCAGAACCACACGGGGGGACCTAGTGAATGACCTGCAGAGAGCTGGGACCAAAGTAACAAAGCCTACCATCAGTAACACACTACGCCGCCAGGGACTCAAATTCTGCAGTGCCAGACGTGTCCCCCTGCTTAAGCCAGTACATGTCCAGGCCCGTCTGAAGTTTGCTAGAGAGCATTTGGATGATCCAGAAGAAGATTGGGAGAATGTCATATGGTCAGATGAAACCAAAATATAACTTTTTGGTAAAAACTCAACTCGACGTGTTTGGAGGACAAAGAATGCTGAGTTGCATCCAAAGAACACCATACCTACTGTGAAGCATGGGGGTGGAAACATCATGCTTTGGGGCTGTTTTTCTGCAAAGGGACCAGGACGAATGATCCGTGTAAAGGAAAGAATGAATGGGGCCATGTATTGTGAGATTTTGAGTGAAAACCTACTTCCATCAGCAAGGGCATTGAAGATGAAACGTGTCTGGGTCTTTCAGCTTGACAATGATCCCAAACACACTGCCCGGGCAATGAAGGAGTGGCTTCGTAAGAAGCATTTCAAGGTCCTGGAGTGGCCTAGCCAGTCTCCAGATCTCAACCTCATAGAAAATCTTTGGATGGAGTTGAAAGTCCATGTTGCCCATCAATAGTCCCAAAACATCACTGCTCTAGAGGAGATCTGCATGGAGGAATGGGCCAAAATACCAGAAACTGTGTGTGAAAACCTCGTCAAACGTTTTCTGTAAGTCTTCACCTCTGTCATTGCCAACAAAGGGTATATAACAAAGTATTGAGATAAACTTTTGTTATTGACCAAATACTTATTTTCCACCATAATTTGAAAAATTAATTCATTAAAAATCCTACAATGTGATTTTCTGGATTTTTTTTCTCATTTTGTCTGTCATAGTTTCAGTGTACCTATGATGAAAATTACAGGCCTCTCATCTTTTTAAGTGGGAGAACTTGCACAATTGGTGGCTGACTCAATACTTTTTTGCCCCACTGTATACAAAGAAATGTCAATTGAAAAAAGATCAAACTAAACGAAGTGCAGCTAGTTTGCAGTCTTTCCAGCTTCAGTTTGAGGTGATTGTGTTGAGGCTTCAGTGTGAGGTGACAGCTTTGTTGTTGGCTAGCTCCTCTGAACAACAGTGTCCTGATGAGTGAGCACATTTTCTATGCCAGGCGAAATCGTGCCTCAGCTCATTGTTATAGATGTATCCAAATAAATGTCACTAGCAAACAGCTTAAACAAATGCAGATGTGGCTACGTTGCTGTTATTCTGGCTGCACTGTTTGGCATGACAGTAAATTAGCTGTAGTTGGCTAGCTACTGTAGCAAGCAAGGGATAAGAATGTTGCCAGCCAGTATGGCAATGGAACATTTAGAACGAATGACTGGGTCATTTCCATAGATACAGAAAAAAAGACTGAATGACTGGGTCGCGTCTCTGGCAACCGAACCAATAGAACGTTACCAGCCGGCTTGGGTAGCAAACCTAGATTTGTGTCAGGACTATATTATGTGGAAGGATGAAATTGTATGAATAAATTAATCAAAATGTTTTTTATGAAAACATGTCAATCATTATTTCAATATGTTGGTAACCCATGGTATATAAGTGATAATGCCCTCGAAGCCAGTATTCGGAGGATACATTGGCACGGTTTGCCAGCTCTCGTCGAACAACACCCGTGCCAAAATATCCTCCATACACATGCTTCGAGGGCATTATCACTGATGATGAGTTGGTTATTTTAATCAGCTGTGTAGTGCTAAAGCAAAAAACAATATGTGCCCTCGGGGCCCCAGGACTGAGTTTGGGAAACACTGCTATATACTACATCCCCCCCCTTTTCACTCTTAGGATGTCAACAAACATTCATGGAAAACATTCTTGTTCTTAAATAAACTCATGACTGAAACGTTCAAATGTCATTTAATAAAAGAGAACATATTAGCTCAATATTTCTATTCAGCATGAATGTAAACACATATTTAATTGAACTCTGTGTTGTTCTGTTACAGGTGCGTTTCAAGCTCTAAGTGTTTCTCAACATCAACAACATTTCATAACGCGTGAACTTTTTTTTCACATTCAGTTTCAATCTTTTCAAGAACCAGGTTTCCATCCAAACTTCTTTTTATGTGAGTAAAGTACGTCAATTTAAAAAAAAATCACGACAGGCCTGATGGAAACAACATTTGCCTGTAAACTTTTACAATTTCAACAGAACAAAATACGCTAGACAAGGTGGGATCTTTTTGTGTCGGTAAAATTAATTATGTGAGAAATGGCGGTGGAAACACTTTTATGCGCAAATACTGATACAATAATCATTGTATCGAAGTAAACATGGAGTCACGCGATGACATGTTGCGTGGTCTCTCCACTACGACTCGGAAAAGCCTGCAGTTTAGGAGCCTGTAGATTAAATGATTTTTGATTAACTTCACAGGGTGGGGAAAGTGCAAATTGATGAGCTTGATGCTCCTTTCCAATAAATATCGAGGGTCTTATTCTGGTGACATATTGATCGATGCTTGACTGATGTTTGACAAATTGTCCATAATAATCACACTGTGTAGGCTTTATTTGAACAAACTATCTGTAGAGTTAAATGCGATGGAAACTCATTTAATTCAAATGTATTCAGTAAAAGTTATTTTTAAGTGCACTAAGTCATCACGCACAGCCTTTTATCTACAACAAGTAAATTTGATGGAAACGCATCTGGTGAGAAAATGAGCATATTGTTTTTATTCAGATTTTAGAATATTCGTATGAAAATCGGTCGCCATTTGGATGTAAACCTAGCTATTGTCTCTTCTTTAATTTGATAAGTATTTTCATGAGAGAATGGACTGAATAAGGCTATAGTGTCAAAATGGTGTAGGACCATGTCTCACTTCTCTGGGCCACGACTATAGCTGGATGCTGTCCTACCACGTGCTTTAGCACCTGCTTGCAGCCGTTGAGTGGGTTGCAACTCTGGGAGTGGTTTTGCACCTCTGTTACTAGTAGTGCTCTTGTTGCTCTTGTAGATGCTGCAGTGTTGTTTGGGCACTTTGTGGTTGGAGGACTGTGCTGGAGCTTGGAAGAATGCTCCTGAGTACTCTACCCATGAGGATCTGTGCTAGGGAGAACTCCATACCTGTCACAGGTGTATTTTTCAATGTGAGGTGGTGATCTGTGCCTGTTTTGTTCAGCTTTCTTTAGCTCATGTTTCACTGTTCTGACCATTCTTTCAGCCAGTCCATTCGATTGTGCACAGCCAGGACTTGAATGAGTCAGTTTTATACCTGAGGCAGTTGCAAAGCTTCTCATTTCAGTGCTTGCAAATGAAACATGGTCACACACAAGTTCTCTAGCTATTCAATTTCTAGCGAACACTGCTTTCATTTTGCTGATGACTGTTTGTGCTGTTTTGCATGACTGTTCTCATTGTTTTGGGAATATTGGTTCTGTCTTCTGCAAGAATCTCTACTGCCACTGTGTGTCCGATTCAACCAGTATTGTTGCAGTCTTGGGTCAAGCTGCCTCCTGTGTTGTGGCCAACCTTTCCTGTGGACCTCGTGTGGCAGTTGTGTTTTCTTTCTGTGTTGCCTCACTGAGCTGTTTCAGCATGTCTTCACTCAGGGCGTCTGTTGTCTCCAGAGTGTAGATGATTTTCTCATCTGTAGGTTCATCAGTCTGTGTGTTGACTCAAATCTCCACGACCGCTCGTGACAGGTGTTTTCTGTGCTGCCACTAAGCTTCACACAAGTTTGAATGTTTAATCCACACACATCCTCGAGACCCAAGTATCCTTGGTGAGGGAAAGCAATATGCTCTCTGCCTCAGCATTAATTATTTCATCAAAAAGTAGTATCTTCAAGGACACCCTGTCACAGACCACCACAATACAGTTTATTAGATAATACAAATCAGGGTTTTTATACAGAATATGGAACATTGTTTGTTTTGCAGAACATATGTCCTGTCCCTGCAGACATTGTAGACCATTTCTGCCACACTCCACTCCCTGAGATCCACAAGCATGTTAGGGTTGTGAGGAACAGGTTTCAATTGCAAACCTCAGTAGTATATGAATAAGTAACTGTGGTAATTGCGCTCATATTGAGTAGGATTCTATTCATTCCTAATTTGATTGTCCGGGTAGAGTCGTGGATCCAGTTCGTTATACAGGTAATTGCCAAAATAATATAAACGCTTGTGCTTCCACACAGGTGTGGTTCCTAAGTTAAGCAGTTGACATCCCATCATGCTTAGGGTCATGTAAAAAATAAATTAACATGTTTTTTCCCCTGACTTTTCAGGGGGTGATGCAGAACCCTCAGCACCCCTACTTCCCATGGCTATGCACAGGTGTCTTTCAGAGTAAAGTAAAAACCCACTGGGCACTCACTGGTTGAATCAATGTTCTTTCCACTTAATTTCGACAAAATTACGTTGAACCAAAGTGGAATAGACGTTGACTTGAGGTCTGTGTCCAGTGGTGAGACATTTTCATAAATGGAGCCTGGTTTGTTGCCATGGCAAACTGAAATCAAGCTCTAGTGAAATAAACGGCTATAAGGGGAATCTTGAAGGTAATTTCCGCAGCATGCATCAAGTGAGCATTACAGGAGGATGGTCTAATTGAATACTCCGGTTCAAGAATGTCTAGGTACTAACATTGTATTTCATCCACTAATTGTGAACTGCAATATTAGGTTATTTTATTCTGTGCTAGTTTATCTACAGTTTAGAGACACACACAACACTGCATTTCATTTGACCAAATAGTTGTAGTAGTACTGTAGGGGAGGCCTTGGTTGGTCATCTCACTGGTTGGTTGTCACAGTGCTTATTACACCCAATCTAGAGGGCGCTGTTTAATCATTTTGAAGAGAAAATGTGTGAATTATTTGAAATTGCTCATCCACCAAGCCAGTTCATGTCAGCAGGACAAAACATTTAGGTGAGGGGAGTTTGTGGTTTTCATAGCTGAAGGAAAAAATGTTCCTCATTAGTGTTTGAATTATGGGATTATACATGAGCAATTATCAATGTTGAAAAGCAACCTGGTCTCAGATCATTTTGTATTATTCTGTATGTAAATCCACAATCTGAGACACTCCATTTAGTATGATATGTTACGTTTTGTTAGGCATGTATTAATTTGTAGGTGTCCGTCACTCATTTTGTATATGTTATGTTACGAATTACAATTTGTATTATATGTTGCAAATTTGCAAAATGTACAATATGTTCCGAATGATCAAAACGTATGAAATGTTAAGAATTCTGGCTAGGTTGCTAACATTAGCTAGCTGGCTAATGCTATCTAGGTTTGGGGTTAGGAATAAGGTTAGGGTTACGTTTTGGAGTTAGGTTAAAGCGTTAGTGTTAGGAGAAGGGTTAGCTAAAAGGGTTAAGGTTAGAGTTAGGGGAAGGGTATGCTAACATGCTAAGTAGGTGCAAAGTAGCTAAAAAGTATTAAGTAGTTGAAAAGTTGCTTAAATGCTAAAGTAGTCCTTGATGAGATTCGAACTTGCAACCTTTGGGTTGCTAGATGTCCACGTACTGTATGCCGACCCATCCACCCCGACCTACCACACTACTTTCATTTTTGGCCTTAACTAACCATCTGTCTTATGTAACCATACCAAACGTAACATAACATACTAATTTGAGTGTCATGGATTTACTTTTACTATATTATGTCTAGTCTATGAGACCAGGCTGTGAAAAGAAGAAGGTGAAAGCTACATCCCAAACCATTATAACCACATTGTTCGGGGACATTGCTACTGCCAGTATTCACAATAAATCCCAAGCTCTATTGTGCTGTTGTTATAATGACCTCCTGCCCCAATCATCACAAACACCTTTCGACGACATATCAAAATATGTTGGAACTATGTAGTGCGGATAGCGTTTGCACATTGGGAAGACGTTGCCGAGACATCAGAATGGAATGTTGAAGCCTGGCCGGCGTATAAACAATGTAGACCTGTAGAATTTAGAATGTAGGTATCTGTGAGTCTTGCCAATTAGCAAACAATGTCTAAACTGCATCTTCCTGATGCATCATCTGTTGGGCACTATGCTATCTGCGTTTCTTGTCTCTCTCATACACCCATTTTCTATTACACAACCATACAAAGAACGGCTTGGCTATTTCTAAGACTCGTTACATGCTATAATGCTTCATTTCCTGTTACGAAAGGAGTAAGCTACTAGCAAACATTGTGACAACCAACCCCATACTGTGTGACAACCAATCCCGCGATGGGGCTGGTTGTCACAAGTGGACAGAGTGTGTTTGATGGGTTATAACGCCATGTTGAATTACGATAGGGTGATGAAAATGGTCCCCATTTCAATCCAACAATTTAAAAGATTTTACAGAGTTACAGTTCATATAAGGAAATCAGTCAATTGAAATAAATTCATTAGACGGTAATCTATGGATTTCACGACTGGAAATACAGATATGCATCTGTTGGTCAAAGATAGCTTTTTAAAAAAGGGAGGGGCGTGGATCAGAAAACCAGTCAGTATCTGGTGTGACCAGCATTTGCCTCATGCAGTGCGGTACATGTCCTTCGCATAGAGTTGATCAGGCTGTTGATTGTGGCCTGTGGAATGTTGTCCCACTCCTCTTCGGTGGCTGTGCGAAGTTGCTGGATATTGGCGGGAACTGGAACACGCTGTGCGAAGTTGCTGGATATTGGCGGGAACTGGAACACGCTGTCGTACATGTCGATCCAGAGCATCCCAAATAAGTGATATATGTCTGGTGAGTATGCATGCCATGGAAGAATTTGGACATTTTCAGCTTCCAGGAATTGTGTACAGATCCTTACGACATGGGGTCATGCTAAAATATGAGGTGAATGCTGCGGATCAATGGGCCTCAGGATCTCGTCATTGTGTAATTGTGTTCGTTGTCCATTAACTTATGCCTGCCCATACCATAACCCCACAGCCACCATGGGGCAGGTACTCTGTTCACAATATGCCATCCATCTGCCTTCTGCCCAGCTCAGTTGACACCGGTATTCATCCTTGAAGGGCACACATCTCCAGTGTGCCAGTGGCCATCGAAGGTGAGCATTTTCCCACTGCAGTCGGTTACAACGTCAAGACCGTGGTGAGGACGACGAGCATGCAGATGAGCTTCCCTGAGACTGTTTCTGACAGTTTGTGCATACATTTTTTAGTCGTGCAAACCCACAGTTTCATCCAGTCCGGGTTGCTGGTCTCAGACAATCCCACAGGTAAAGAAGCCAGATGTGGAGTTCCTGGGCTGGCGTGGTTACACGTGGTCTGCGCTTGTGAAGCCGGTTGGACGTGCTGCCAAATTCTCTAAACCAACGTTGGATGCAGCTTATGATAGAAAAATTAACATTCATTTATCTGGCAACAGCTCTGGTGGACATTCATGCAGTCAGCATGCCAATTACATGCTCCCAGAAAACTTGAGACATCTGTGGCATTTTGCTGTGTGACACAACTGCACATTTTAGGGTGTTATTTTAATATCCCCAGCACAAGGTGCACCTGTGTAATGATCATTCTGTTAAATCAGCTTCTTGATATGCCACACCTGTCAGGTGGATGGATTTTCTTGGCAAATGAGAAATGCTTACTAACAGGGATATAAACAAACGTTTGCACAAAATTTGAGAGAAATGCGCCCGTGCGCATGGAAAAAATTCTGGGATCTTTTATTTCAGCTCATAAAACACGGGACCAACACTTTGCATGTTGCGTTTATATTTTTGTTCAGTATAACAACAACCACATGATCTCATTTATGTACTGTAGTACTAAAGGCCACAAACAGTCCTCAGACTTCCACTCTGACAATCCCATAAGCCCATTTAGCCTACCCTCTCCCGTGCTTGAATGGTGGTAAAGCCCTAGAAGCCTGTTCAATGCAGCATTGAGCCTGTTGTGTCTGAGACAGTGGCAGAGCTGTCTCTGCAACTCCATGGCTGATGCATGTAGGTAAAGACAGGATGTCCTCCTGACAAAGCCTCCTGTCATCCGTCATCTGTACTGACGGACAGTACACTTGGACCAGAGTGTGTCTCCAATTACCATCTCGCTCTCTCACACGCGCGCACATACTGTGCCTGGAGAAGAAGCAGACCTCATTCATGGTCCTTTGTCATCCCACTCCTCCTCTCACATCAGAAACAAAGAACTTCTGCCTCGGTTTCTGTCTCCCTCTCCCTCGTACAGGGAGGATAGTTGTGAGTCTGGCTGTGTGGAGTGTTGACGGGCGAGCATGCCTGGCTGCCTGTGCCTGCGTGGGCTGGCTGTTCCAGGAGGTTCTGGTGATTTTTTTTCTTCTTCTAGATGACACCTCTTCCCCCTGTGCATCAAAGGCCCTAAGCCTAATGGGGAAAGTGAGGGTCTACAGTGTGCAGTGAACAGTCACAGTAGGGGAGAGTTGAGTAAGTTGAGCAATTTTTTACATTCAGCACTCTGTCAAGGGAAATATACTATTTTTTCTAACAAAGATAACTACACATATTTTGTGATGTTGTGTATACCTGGAAATAATCAGAATTCATGTAAACATTAGTTTTGAAAACATAGCTTGGCACAACTTGGTATGGGTATGTTGAACCACGCCACAGGGTAAGTTAAACCACATACACATTTCTGAACTGAATGAAATATTACCACCACCTTTTTAAAACCATGTCTATCTTTATTTCCCAAACACAATTCAAAACAATCACAATTGCTTTTTTGTCTTTTAGTCATTTTAATTATCTCACATAAAAAACACTTCATACTTTTTTAAAACACTTAACTAGGCCCGGTTACCTAATATCCCAGCGAAAATGCCTTGCATTACGCCTGAGAAGAAAACACTTAACTTAGCTCAACTTACCCCAAGACAAACATTTTCACTATATTACCCCACACAGCTAGAAGGATGCGCTTTCATACAAGATTTAGGAGCTCATATTGAAGCTTATAGAGACCCCAACTGATGTAAGGACCAAATTTAAAATGATCTACTTTGATTTAGATACAAGCATCATAAACCCTCTAACACAATACATTTATTTGACTTGCTTACCACTTTTTCCATGTTGTTTCTTCTTTCACAAACATGAAATGATGACCTCTACCTAGATATTTGGTCAAATTATTCATTTTGTGTATGGTTTCCTAGAAACAAGAAGGGCTCAACTTACCCCTTTGGCTCAACTTACCCCTTTGGCTCAACCTACCCCTTTGGCTCAACTTACCCCACTCTCCCCTAAAGACATAGAGCATCATAGTGGTGCTCATGCTAATGTTGTTTAAAAAAAAGACACCTACGTACATTGCTTGTTTTGCTCAGAATCAATATGGACTAAGACTTCTGCAATGCTTGAGGCTAGGTACTGCAAATCACATGAAAGATATATACTTGCAGTGTAATGTCCTCAGCTTTGAATTCCATAAGACATTATTTTTCTGTCTGTGTTATCAACTGATCCTGGAATAGGCCTGTTGAATATGTCCACCTTTTTAGGAATACTGTTGATACTATCAGCAGCAAAGACTTGACAGAGATTTGTAACAGAGAAAGCCTCAATCCAGAAAACAATTGTGCAAGGCAGTTATGCACAAAATGATGAGCCTGAGAGAGAGACCTGGTATTTGAATTGAACAATCCTCTGAACACAGTCACACATGAGCTGCCTCTGTCCATCAGCTTTTTCAAATGAGTCGTCCCCCAAAGGCCGGCCTTGCCAAGCTGGGAGGAAGAGATAGAGCTGCGAGCTGCTTCTCACACAAATCCATGGGCTTCCTATCATCTGTGGTGTGCAACAGTCTACAGCACCACAGTTTACATCTCAATCTGTCCGGCTGATCAGAGTAATCACAATTGGAAGTCACCCCAAACAACTGACAGACAGATCCACACTGTTTGATACTTGGTTGGTGGGAATGTCTTTCCCAAGGACTTGTTGACAGTGTTTGGTGAATGATAACATAATGGCCACACCATGAGTGTAGAATGATAATAAATGTTGGAAATGTGCAGATTATTTTAATAATAATAATTCATATTTCTATAGCGCTTTTCATTTGAATCTCAAAGCGATTAGCATATTTTGTTTATTAATTCGACCATTTTAAAAACAAGCACACATAATACTTGAAAAAAAAAACAGAAAAGTAATTGAGTATAACATACAATATAGTCTGGGACAGTATTTACATTGTGATCCTCTTGATAGTTCAGAAAGGTATGTGTATTGTCAGTGTATATTCAAACTGTTCTAGTTAAGAACCGGAGGACTCGTTGACTAGGTAGGTGTATAGATGAGTAGTGAATGAACCTTGACCTATGTACAAAGCAATTAAGTTTATTAGCAGACCTCAAACTACATGTTCATTCATCTGAAAGCTTCAAGACCGGAACTTCTTTCCAACTGCATGACAACCCTGTATTACTACGCACTTGTCATTTGGTGCGTAGTATGAGTGTGCCGTACTGTATACCAGGGTTTCCAAAACTCTGTCCTGGTGCCCCACCCTGAGTGCACATTTTGGTTTTTGCCATTGCACTACACAGCTGATTCAAATCATCAAAGCATGATGATGAGTTTTTGTTATTTGAATCAGCTGTGTAGTGCACCCATGGGGGACCCAGGACCGAGTTTGGGAAACCTTGCTATATACTACATCCCCCATTTTCACTCTTAGGATATCAACAAACATTCATGGAAAACATTCTTGTTCTTAAATAAACTCATGACTGAAAGTGTCAAGTATAATTTAATAGAAGAGGACATATTAACTCAATGTTTCTATTCAGCATGAACATAAACACACATTTCATTTAACTGTGTTCTTCTGTGACAGGTAAGTTTCACCTGGTAACTTTTTCTCAATGTCAACAACAATTCCTAACACTTGTGATAATGAACCTTGTCTTTTCACATTCAGTTTAAATCTTTTCACTAACCAGTTACGTGTCGGATAAAAAATGTCACGACAGGCCTGATGGAAACATAAAATTTGTTGGTAAACTTCACAAATGTCAACAAAACAAAATACGCTAGACAAGGTGGGATCTTTTTGTGTCGGTAAAATTAATTATGTGAGACATGGCGGTGGAAACACTTTTATGCGCAAATACTGATACAATAACCATCGTATCGAAGTAAACATGGAGTCACGAGATGACATGGTGCGTGGTCTCTCCACTACGACTCGGAAAAGCCTGCAGTTTATTAGGCTGTAGATTAAACGATTTGTGCTGAACTTCACAGGGTGGTGAAAGTGCAAGTTGATGAGCTTGATGCTCCTTTCCAATAAATATCGAGGGTCTTATTCTGGTGACATGATGATCGATGCTTGACTGCCGTTTGACAAATAAAAATAATCTCATCAAGTAGGCTATACTCACACAGTATCTGTGCGCTGTTGGCCAATACCAGAGTGGGCACATTCACTATCTAACACAACTTTTTTTGTTGTGACAAACCATCAGTGGAGTTGAAAATACAATGGAAACGCATTACATTGTTTATGTGCGCTACATCATCACGCACAGCTTTTTATCCGGGACAAGTCAATTTGATAAACACATTTCTGGTGGGGGAAATGCGCATGTTGTCACCAATTGGATGGAAACCTAGCTTTTGTCTCTTCTCTCTTTTGATGGTGTCTTTTCAAAGTCTTTTTTTTTTCATGAGAGAATGGACTGAATAATAGGGTTATAGGGTCACAGGTTACTATCACTTTACCCTTTGGTGGAGCTCAACCTTTACCGTCGGGTTACAAGGAAGTCTATATACCTTACTGCTTACTGGTGGCTTGATTTCTATGCCGCTTCTGGTGTGTGTGTTGTAATTGTGATGGGTGAGAGCTCTGTGTTCACATGCTTGTCTTCTGGAACTGTGGTGGGTGTGATGTGTGGCTCTTCTCCAGGTAAGCCACTACTCCAGGTAAGCCATCCTCGTGGTGCCTCCACGTACTGAGGCGCCTGGTTGCTGCCATTGAGTGGGTTGCAGCTCTGGGAGTGGTTTCGCACCTCTGGTTGTAGTAGTGCTCTTGTCGCTCTTGTAGATGCTGCAGCGTTGTGTGGGCGCTTTGTGGTATCGCAGGTTGGAGTAGTGTTGCCATAGAACAGTTCGGTATAGGTCGTCGTGGGTATCCTGGCAAACCCGCAGTTTCCCGCTCTTCTTCTCTGTGACTACCAGACTGCTGACCCATGCAGTGTGCTCTGTCAAACGGTCGACAACATCAGCCTCCAGTAGCTGATTCAGTCTGTCTATTACTGCCATTGTAATCTTTCTGAAGCCATGTATGATAGGTGGGACGTCTGGGTTCACATGGATGTGAAAATGATGAGCCTCGGAGAGAGAGACCTGGAATGGGAATTGAACAGTCCTCCTGAACACAGTCACACATGAGCTCCCACACGTCAGATTTTTCAAATGAGTCTTCCCCCAAAGGTCAGCCTTGCCAAGCTGGGAGGGAGAGATAGAGCTGTGAGCTGCTTCTCATACAAATCCCTGGACATCCTATCATCTGTGGTGCTCAACAGTCTACAGCAGCACAGTTTACATCTCAATCTGTCCGGCTGATCAGAGTAATCACAATTTGGAAATCTGTTGGCACAATGCAAACAAGTGACAGACAGATCCACACTGTTTGATACATGGTGGTTGGAATGCTTTTCCTCGGGACTTGTCGACAGCGTTTGGTGTATGATAACATAGTGGCTGCGCCATGAGTGTAGAATGAATAAGACCTTTTTGAATTGGGCTGCTACTGGTTGAGATTGGAATGTGCACCCTCTGTATATATTCTAACACATTGCTATATTACATTTATTGTAGGACTAACTGATTTAATTCAGTTCATTTAATTGAATCCCCATGGCTGCAAAGGCTATTTACTTTTATAAATATGGATGTTTTCCTTTTTAAGCATGCAGTAGCCAGATAAGATGTGGGGAAACTACCCTTTTCGGTTGAATGCATTCGGATGTGCAGCTGACTTGGTATCCCCTTTCCTTTCTACAGTGACCCAACACCCTCAGTGACCTAAATATATACATGAGACAAACATAGATATGGACATGTTCCTGAAACCCAGACTCCAAACTTCCCTGCACGTTTAATCCTGCCTTCAAACGCAGCACACGTCTATATGCGTCGGCATTGATCTGTCAGCAAGACATGGCACGTAAACATTTTCTTTGACCTCCCCTGCAAGACGCAATAGAGTGCAAGAATGGAGAGCAATCTGTGTCGTTTGCTATGAGCTGTGGGATACAAAAGATCCGTGTCTTTTTGAGGTATGTTTAAAAGAGGGAAAACAGGCGTTCTGAGGAAAGTCAGGCAGAAGGCAGACATATGATCCAGAGGGAGGCTCCTCCTGAAGAGAGCTTCTTTCAATTCTGTTTTTCTTCCCTCTTGACTGTTTAGCATTGCTGATCTTCCTCGGCTTCAAAGACTCCAGGCAGGCAGCGCACAAAGCTTTACGAGTGAGATTTGAGTTGCGGGTGCTGTATTGGTTGTTAGAGGTTTGGCTCTGTCTGCCTCCCCATTCTCTACCTAATCCCCCAGAGAGCCTGTTCGGAAGCGCTGTAAGGGGTGTATTTTATTTGCAAACAAATGTGAAAACAGTGCTGGTTAGCAGCTAGGAATATATACTCCCAGCTTTAGTTTCTTGCTTTGTACAAAAACACGAGGTAAGCATATTTTATGTGTGATGTCTAGGGCTGTGACAAGTCTTGTAATTTGAGGTTGCCGGTAATTGGCAAGGTACACGGTCACCAACATAACCGTTCGGTTATAGCGTTCGGTTAACTGCACTATAACCATTACACTTTATCAGTAGAATTTCATTATTGTTATTCCAAGTTATTACCTCTTAATATTAGTTGAGTATACCAATGAAGAAATGTCAAATTGGAGAGGAATTCCGAAAAAATACAGCAAGTCCCGTGCATTTTGTCTCTCCACTTTTCAGAACAATTTGTGTAACGTCAACCAACACTGCTGCGGTCATTCTCAGGGGTGGAAAAAGTACCCAATTGTCATACTTGAGTAAAAGTAAAGAAATGTTAATAGAAAATGACTCAAGTAAAACTGAAAGTCACCCAGTAAATACTAATTCAGTAAAAGTCAAAGTATTTTGTTTTAAATATACTCAAGTATCAAAAGTACACGTAAAAGTATATCAAGTATTTTTTTTTAAATCTACGGATAGCCAGGAGCACACTCCAACACTCAGACATCATTTAAAAGCTAAGCATGTGTCTTTAGTGAGTCTGTCAGATCAGAGGCAGTAGGGATGACCAGGTGAATCAGACCATTTTCCTGTCCTACTTTTGAGGGTGAGGGAAAGTGCATGGAGTAAAAAGTACATTAATTTATTTAGGAATGTAGTAAAAGTACAGACCCCCAAAAATGACTTAAGTAGTACTTTAAAGTATTTTACACCACTGGGCAATATGATGAGTTCAAAGTTGCTAGAGAGGACGCAGTAATGAGAGAAAAATGATATACTACTGGAAAAATGATATGCTACTGAAAATATTAGGATATCGGCTATGTATCCTATAGGATGAATCATTAAATGAGCTTGGCTACGTTTCATTCAGTTACACCCCATTTAATAAGAGTGGAAACGCAAAACTAGCACGAGTCGTCATTCCTCGCACGTATGCTGGCCCCCGTTTAAAAATGTTTTATAATAATCTGATTAAAGAGATGAAGTCCAGACAGGCTAAGCCTATTTTAGGAAACATTTTGAATGGATATAGAGAATTAGTGAACTCAAACATGCACACCCACCCACCTAAAAGGATCCATCACTTAACTCTCACTGACACAAATCACGTTTGTCCTTTCTCTCTGTCTTCTTCACTGTTCCCTTCTTGCGCAATTCATGCATCTCCATTGGCAACTCCACTGGCCTATCGCAATCAATCAATCCAATGTATTCATAAAGCCCTTTTTTACATCAGCCGATGTCACAAAGTGCTGTACAGAAACCCAGCCTAAACTCCAAACAGCAAGCAATGCTATCTCTTCCCCCTCTTTCTCGTTATTGAGCGAGCAGGGGAGAACCGGAATGAAAGTAACACTTTGTTTTTTTCTCTAATTACTCTGAGATCGATAGAGCTAGACACCATATTTTATGACAAACAACATGTATACAGTATGTCCTCTACCATTAGCAACTGTAATTTAATTTGTAGGGTAATTGAGTTGAAAATGAAATAGACTGAGAACAGAACTACTACAATATTACTTTTGTACCTGCCGGCGGGAGTAACACAGCCTTGGGATGGAAGTAACAACTGGTTAGAAGTGCACAATATCGGTCTTATCTCCACGTTTCCGGTTTGTAATGCTATTTACTGTCAACAAATGTACTATCAGCCATCATTTCATGTTTGTGTCGATTTTAATAATTCATGCTATAGGTTAGACATTTATGAAAATTAACCATATTCAACATCGCAATGTTGCGCAACCACAATATTTTGCCTTACAGTATTAACCGGACTAAAATGGATCACGTAATAGCTATATTAACCATCATTTTCTAATTTTACTTTAATAGGAATGTATTACATGTTTTTCACAATTTTCAATGGACTTCATTCTTAGCCCAAGAACTTTATTCTCTTCAGAAACGCACACTCATCATGCATCATGGCTTAACATAAGGTAATTGATTGTGAGCTTGTGGCGGCTAAGGTTAGGTGAAGTTTGTAGTGGCTGTTTAAAGAAAGCTGAACCATAGACTACTTTCAGGGTGAGGAACCATCTAACATCAAGTTGTAAAATAGTGAACTACTCCTTTAAACATTTATTTGATTTGATTCCAGGTCATTAGTTTACATTGTGTTACTTTCATCCCTTCCTTCTTTCCTGTATCTTCTCCCAGGCTAACCCACAAGACTAGCTAGCATGATACGTGAAACCTATGCTGTCAATTAGTCACTAGATGGGTTAACAAAATGACATACTGTATGTTTCGAACCTTAAACAACTAAACACAACTCTACAAACAAAAAATAAACAGTTGTGGGTCTGTTTTTTTTTACTTACATTTGCTCAAAACCAATTTTTGTTGACAACTCAGAGAAACATGGTCAGACTGGGCGTTTTTTTTCAAGGAGGTCTTCCTTCGCTACGCCATTCTAGCTTCTGTGTTATCTGATAAAATGGGTGTGTTACTTTCGCCCTTTGTTACCTTCGTCCCGGGCTCTCCCCTATAGACAATGAACAGCAATATAGTTTGAAGCTTATTTCAAGCAATTAAACAAATTATAATAGGCCTAGGCCTATTCGTGGAGAGAAGCATCAATTCTCTTGCTTGGTAAATAGTTTTAAATTAGGCTACAGTCTTGGCAATGAACTGGCGAGGAAGTTTGAATGGCGAGAGTGTGATCACATTGTCTAAATTGATACCTTGCTGCACTGATGCATTGCAAATGTTTAAAAAAACAGGCAGTGAGAAATATGTTAATTCACACAATGAACCCACAGACCTGTCAGTGGCAGTGTCCCAGAGAACAATTTCTATTGGTCAACAGCTTCTTTTCGCAAGCGAAAAGATGCAAAAATCAAACCTGCTCCGCATAAATAATTGACGGGTTGTGGAAGGACGATATTTCGGATTTAGTGTGAACGGGGTCATGAACAAGACATGCTCATATTTATTTATTTATTCCTAATTATTCGGTCGAATGTAATGGGCTTGGTGATGATGGGTTCTGACTTCTAATCTTGAAATATTTTTAATCATCAGGTATCTTACGGCAAGGAGAAGGGCCACAGTCTGGTTGTTACACCATAAGTTAATGGTTATCTGCAAAAGGAATGTATATGGTGGAGTCAATTAAGGTTGGATATGAGCCAGGGCCTTGGAATGTTACTGTGTGAGGGAAAGGCAATCACATGGTTGTGGTCACTGATAAGGGTGGAGAGCTGTGGATTAGTGAGGAATGGGGACCGAGGTTAGGTCAGGTCACAGTAAGGGAGAAGGAACAGTTTATTACCCGCATCACTTAACTTCCTGCCTAGCAATAAAGATGTAATGTTTAGAGGGAAGGAGGAGACTTCACCTAAATTGGGGTATATATACTTGTGTTGGTGGGAACATGTCTTAGTCTGTTCAGCTGTCTGACCCATTAGGTGACTTAACTTGGTTTGAGCTTTAATAATCACCCGTGAGTTTTTGCTCGGTTCATTTATAACCTAACAGTGAGAAAGGGACTTTACTGAAAATAGGCCTTTTACAAGATGAAATCATAACCGAGGTGTTTATTTCTTTAGGAAACGTTCTAAATGGACATAAAGACCTATAGAGAGAATCAGCGAACTCACACATGCACATTCCCGTAAAAGGACCCGTCAATCAAAGCCACCAGTGTATATCAGAGACAAGCAAATATTTTTGCATTCCTTGAAACGTATTCAAAAACCTAGGCTTACCAAAAGTAGGCTATAAGATAATGTATTAACAAGGAAAGCATGAAGGGGAGAGAGACAGCTATGCGATTGTAGCATAGCTGAAGATGAAATTGACAGTCATTGAAATTGAAACAATAACACACAACATGTCTATACTGTCGTGGCCCAAAGTTTTGAGAATTACACAAATATTAATTTTCACAAAGTCTGCTGCCTCAGGTTGAATGATGGCAATTTGCATATACTCCAGAATGGTATGAAGAGTGATCAGATGAATTGCAATTAATTGCAATGTCCCTCTTCGCCATGCAAATGAACTGAATCCCCCCAAAAACATTTCCACTGCATTTCAGCCCTGCCACACAAGGACCAGCTGACACCGTGTCAGTGATTCTCTCGTTAACACAGGTGTGAGTGTTGACGAGGACAAGGCTGGAGATCACTCTGTCATGCTGATTGAGTTCGAATAACAGACTGGAAGCTTCAAAAGGAGGGTGGTGCTTGGAATCATTGTTCTTCATCTGTCAACCATGGTTACCTGCAAGGAAACAGGTACGTTTGCAAGGAAAACGTGCCGTCATCATTGCTTTGCACAAAAAGGGCTTCACAGGCAAGGATATTGCTGCCAGTAAGATTGCACCTAAATCAACCATTTATCACATCATCAAGAACTTCAAGGAGAGTGGTTCAATTGTTGTGAAGAAGGTTTCAGGGCACCCAAGAAAGTCCAGCAAGTGCCAGGAACATCTCCTAAAGTTGATTCAGCTGCGGGATCGGGGCACCACCAGTACAGAGCTTGCTCAGGAATGACAGCAGGCATATGTGAGTGCATCTGCACGCACAGTGAGGCGAAGACTTTTAGAGGATGGCCTGGTGTCAAGAAGGGCAGCAAAGAAGCCCTTTCTCTCCAGGAAAAACATCAGGGACAGACTGATATTCTGCAAAAGGTACAGGGATTGGACTGCTGAGGACTGGGGTAAAGTCATTTTCTCTGATGAATCCCCTTTCCGATTGTTTGGTGCATCTGGAAAAAAGCTTGTCCGGAGAAGACAAGGTGAGTGCTACCATCAGTCCTTTGTCATGCTAACAGTAAAGCATCCTGAGACCATTCATGTGTGGGGTTGCTTCTCAGCCAAGGGAGTGGGCTCACTCACAATTTTTCCTAAGAACACAGCCATAAATAAAGAATTTTACCAACACATCCTCTGAGAGAAACTTTTCCCAACCATCCAGGAACAGTTGGTGACGAACAATGCCTTTTCCAGCATGATGGAGCACCTTGACATAAGACATAAGTGATAACTAAGTGGCTCGGGGAACAAAACATTGATATTTTGGGTCCATGGCCAGGAAACTCCCCAGACCTTAATCCCATTGAGAACTTGTGGTCAATCCTCAAGAGGCGGGTGGACAAACAAAAACCCACAAATTCTGACAAACTCCAAGCATTAATTATGCAAGAATGGGCTGCTATCAGTCAGGATGTGGCCCAGAAGTTAATTGACAGCATGCCAGGGCTGATTGCAGAGGTCTTGAAAAAGAAGGGTCAACACTGCAAATATTGACTCTTTTCATCAACTTCATGTAATTGTCAATAAAAGCCTGTGACACTCATGAAATGCTTGTAATTATACTTCAGTATTCCATAATAACATCTGACAAAAATTATCTAAAGACACTGAGGTGGCAGACTTTGAAAATTAATATTTGTGTCATTCTCAAAACCTTTGGCCACGACTATAGTCTATAAATTAAGAAAATATTCTGTATCAAATTATACCATGCCAGGTTGGATAGGATTGGCGTATTGTCCATTCAACACAACGTTAACGCATTATAGGCCTCAGAGCCAGAACAACCTTGTTGACTGCTGTTGAATCATTTATGAATAGTCAGACACATCAAACCTTTTTTTTAAAGAACGATATATTGATTTAATAGCAAGCAATGAAAACGTGCATTGTATAAAAGAAAGTCCAAACATCTCCCAAAAAAATGTTCTACTGAAATTACATAGCCTACAGACTAGCGCTTCTACACCCCGCGCATCTATCAGACAGAATTTAGTAAAGCAATTGCTCATAATCATTAGTAAATACACCCGCTATTAGGTATGTAAAGTTTATCTACATAAAAAATAAGGGACATTTAAAAAAAAACATTTAAAAATGTTGGCCTATTTTAAAGGGTTTTGACGTATTTTTTATATATACAAGCTGTCTTCATCCATAACCGTCAGTTACGCGGTTATTCAATTGCATCACAGCCCTAGTGATGTCACTTATCTTCTCTTCCATGGCAATTAGGATACAGCTGCATCACATCTGTTGCAGCAAAACGTTTCTATCCCTTTGGGACATACCTCACAAAACCTACTCCAAGTTATGCATGGAATGTGAGTGGAATTTATCTGAATACAATTTGAACCCGTAAGTTAATGCAAAAGACCCATCTTGCAGCAAGATTTGATTATTTTTAGGGTATGCCGTTAAGGCGGGGAGCAAGAATAGCGCTGTCATCATCACTCCTTGGTTGTCCTCACCCCCATCTCTCTCTTGCTGCACTGGGACACAAATGTCAGACAGTACATCGGCCATTACATTACAGACATGGGGAGACGTGTCTGGCTGCCCTGTAGGTCAAAGGAAAAGACCACCAGTGTGAGAGATGCCTGCATCCCAAATGGTACGGTATACCCTACATAGTGCACTACTTTTGGTCAAAAGGGTGCCATTAGGGTGCCATTTGGGACGCAAGCCAGAGAGTTTGCACGCTCTAGTGAGCACATCAGTAGAGTTCAGTGCCAGGGTTCTCTTGGTCATCAAAACAAAACTGCATTATGTTTAGAAAATGTTCAAGTCATACACCATAACTACAGATGAGATAGATACAGTACACTTCAGAAAGGGAACAGTTCATATATTAGCTTTGAGTGTCAGGTGTGCCGGATTTCTTTAATGTTTATATCCTCTAGGGAAATTAGCTTTTACAGACAAAACATGAAAGTATGTCAGGAAAGGAAAAGCAAGGGAGTGTGGGCATACAGTAGCAAGGGATTGATTTAAAAATGAATGACGGACTTGGTGAGTTCTGACTTCTAATCTTGACTTCTAATCTCTGACTTCTAACCAGAAGTTAATGGTTATCTGTAGGAGGAATGTCCTTATTGATAAATATGTATGTGTTGTGTATTTCTCGACTCGATGCAGAGAGCAAAATGTGCATATTGTTATGTTTATTGTAAAAACGTCATCCAGTAGGCCAAATTAAATATTTAGCTAAAGGCTATAATTACCCTTTATACCCTTATCTGAAAGTATTTGAGTAGGCTACAGAACATTGTGCTTGTAATAATTTCCTTGATTTGATCTATTAACATAACATTATTGTAAAACGTTTCCACCACTGCAGTATTCCACCTTTTTATACAAGCAAACAAAGGAATAAAACCAAAAATAATTGAAACCAGAGGAAATAGTTATTTACACTTCATTTTAAGATCAACTCAGTATATCTTGCAGTGGTGAAAGACCTGTATAGAGTATTTTATTTATAGGACTATCCTCCCAGTCACCTTGTCCTTCCAGTGACTGGGTGTGAAGACTGAGGTCTCAACATTTTGGGATTTGGCACAGATTCCAGTGTGTCCGTGAGTTTGTGTGCACGCAGCTGTCCTTGGTATCATGCAGATTAACAGAGTCCTCCTACAGTAGAGCTACCTTCAGGCCTCACATCTGATTGTGTGTGTACGTAGTACCTAGACACTGCACTAGCCAACTACACTACGACCGCACACTACGTAGCAATCAGCCTCTCGTAGACAGTACTTAGACACTGTACGATCGCAGGAATGAAGCATGTACGTGTTGAGTAACCCGAGGCTCTAGAGAGAGTCGTTTGGTACTATACTGCGGCATGTTTATTTATGACTGCTACTGTCTTCGTGTGGTGTCAATCGCAGTCATACAGTCAGATGTGTGTAATACTGGTTCATCGAAGACACCTTGTCATTTAGTTTTCCATTTCTAATAGCATACTGTATGTAATGGCATCTCACCTCGTTGTGATGCACCACACCGTGGTATCTACTGTATCTGCCTCTCGTCTGCCTGCCCTGTAGGGCTCAAGAAACTGAGCAGTAATACCAGCAACACTCTCACTTCTAGACCCAGAATCAAAGCAGTTCTATTGCAGCAGCAATTGCTGTACAGATTCTGTGAGGACGCTAGTAAAAAAGCTCAATGTGCCAACCAGTCTGGGAGAGTGGCCACGGCTGGACACGGGCAGTGAAATCCCTCTCTGAGGTGCCAGCTGTGGGCACTCCGTATTATGCTGAAGTGGTGTTGACGGGGATGCTAATTCCTAACACGAGGGCCAGTTGTAGACCACCAGATGGTGGTATCGCTGAAACCCTGGAATTGAAATGGGCAACTAATTCCTTGCTCAGACATTATCTGCAGTGTGCAGGATCGTCACTCACTTCACATAAACCAGACAAGGGAAAGAGGTGACATTCAGGTCACAGACATAACAGCAGTGACGATATAGTAATTTCAGTTGATGTAGGTGATGGCAGGGCTATTTAATTAACACGGGCGACATTCTGCGTGATTCTCCAATGATTAAACTGTGGTACTAAAAGCCCTGGAGGAAGGTTACATTCGCAATGTAATTGTGGAATGTCAGGAAAACATTAGCATTCAATATAGAACAACAGTGTTTTTGTAGATCAACATTAAACAAACAAATGGGTGTTTATTAGCTAGAATATGATTATGTTTCGCAGCCTAAAACATGATCATTACAGAGGAAAATGCTGCTTCACGCACATTTTCATGCATTTCTAATTTGGTCTGCATCTAACTGTAAGCCAACTGTACAATTTATGATAATAAAAAGACATGCATAAAATATAATTAACTAGCTTTTGCAGTTACCTGTATACTACCTGAGTTACTGCCCACTCCTTCTTTCAGACAGAGTAGGAAAAGCTAGCAAATCAAGTAAAAAAAAGATTTTAGTTAAAAAAAATCCCAGTGTGTTCAGTTAAGTCGTGTACAGATTTAGACACTCTATTTGATGACTAACAGGATGACTTGTAATACAGACAAAAATACATTACAAAAGGAGCAGAAATAATGTGCTTCTCTCGGGCAAAGGAGATTGCGCCAAAAATACATGAGACCAAGCTATTTGGTGATTTTAATTTGTCTTAACACTGTCTGAACTCTTAACCCTGTCAGCAGAACCAAACCAAGTGTCTGTTTATAGAAATATAACTTGAAGACATGTTTCACTCGTCTCTCTTGAAAAGGTACAGGATGTGTAGGTCTTTTAATCATCCCAAAATGCTTTGCACAGAGCAATCCTGGACTTTTCTGTCACATAGAACATGTCCCTTGCACATTTCCCCTCGAGCTCCTCTAGAAAGATGTACATCTCTTTTGAAGATTTACATTGTCTTCTTTGCAGTAAATAGTCAACAGAAAGGAAAATGTACAGGAAAATACGTAAAGACATTCCTGTATGTAAAAGACAATGAATAGGCTGGACGCTACAGTTTCCCTTGAGACCCGTGTCGATAGTTTTCATATGTAAAATATCATGCATCGTGTACTTATCTGTCCTCACTGGTTGCTTAATCTAAACATACACTTACATAATCACCCGTTACCTACAGTATGTACCTGAGGTTCTGATCTACTGTATACTAAAGCTGTCGGGTCGAGATAAACTAACTCATTGTAGCATATACCGGCGGGCAGCATGGACGACATCATGGCACTTCTCCCATGGAAAGATGCTGCCTCTGAAACAGTTCATTATTCCTCCTGTTCACTGTGACTGGGTCTTTCTTTGTCCTGGCACACTTGGCATGTGTTCAGTGATATGTAAAGGCTCTAAGTGTCTGATGGAAGTCACTTCTTATCTCCAGTGTGGGGCTGGGTCCACCTGATGAGCTCTGCTGGTGGGGAACGGTGGACTGGCTCTGAGGCTGCTGCTGCTGCCTCCTCTCCACCGCTCTGCATGACTTACCCCTCTGTTACGGATCTGGGAAGACAAAACTTGAAGCAGAACATAAAGAGCTGCTATGAAAATAACATGAGGCTTAATCAATTCACTGAAAGTTGGCAGAATGTATTTACATTGCCAGTTTATTTCACTCACTGAGATTGACTAGGAATACACCAACACCTCGGCACCTACCTGCCCTTTAAGAGTAGTTGGACTTGTTGATTGGACATTTACTCAAGCCACGAAGAGAGACCTGTATGAAATGAATTCAGGCTGTCTCCATGATCAAGAATCCTCAGAGGGTGTTGTGTTTCTGAAGGATCTCCTTGCGTTTCAGGCTTCCGTGTAGAGTGGTGGCGGAAGGAATGCGGCAGACGTGGTTCTTTAGGGCAGGTGTGGGTTACACGTGGGGTAGACAGCACTGCAGTGATGCACGTCTGCCACGTCTGGCCTCCGCACATCCCCAGCTTTCAGGGATACCAGAGTCAGCCTGGCGCCGCTACTCTCCAGCTGGGCAAAAGAGGACAAGGGAGAGGAGCGAGAGGAGCGAGAGCTCTCCGAGCCTCGGGTGTCTCCTGCTTTTAGCATTTAAAAATCACCACTGACCCCATTCAAAACCCCTGGACGACACATCACATGGGACTGTTTTCTCTCTGACAAAATTATCTGTCATCATTTCAAATGAGCAGCACTTTCCTAGAATCCAGCAGCTCACGCTGTGAGGGGTATTTTAAGACTGTAGAAGGGTAGAGATACCTAAAGCAGCTGAATGTGTGTGGTTTTGGCATATAAAGATGGGTCATGACAGCTGTAGTGGCAGAGTGGACAGTGCGCTATGATGGAATCTGTGATGATGAAACTGCAGTGATCTGATTTATTAGTAGAGTGGCCTGTAGAAGATGGTGGCCTACAGGAAGTATTTACATGTCGATTTTGCAGACTTGACATGGACGGTACGAAGGCCTCACCCTCTAAAAAAAGGGGGCGGGGTGTCTAAAATAAAACCAGCTTGTCACCGTCTGCTCCTTGGACAGAGGTGATCACGTACTGCTGGAGCGGGACTCCAACACCAAAAGGGATTGGACTTGTGGTGAGGAAAGGCATCCTACGGACCAGGGGTTTTAGTGGCCTTCCAGTGGGATTCTATCATCTTGAGTTATATTTTTCTATTCTTCACCGACGTGGTAGGTGGCATCTTGGAGCAACTGTGCCTGTGTTGTTTGGGTGGTCTTTAACCTCGACATAATGTTGTTGTTCGTAAGCTATTCAAAGGGGATTCATTGATGCATGCATAAATGCCTCTGTTTGCTACTCTTGTACATCATAGGCGTTTTGACTCTTAATAAATGTAGCATTCATTTGATTTCAGTCAATAATATGCCGTCAGGAAGTTAAACAGTGGAATCAATATGGAGAAATAACAACGTGCTTTGCAGACCTGAGTTCTCTTTTCCCATGGGTTCATTATGTGTCAGTATTTGATTATGTTTTTTAATGCATGGAAATAATTAGTAGTTAGAAGGAGCACTGAGGGGGGAGGTTTTGTTCTTGTGCCCCACTGAAAGCATTATTATTGTCCTCACAAAGCAGACATTGTTATGGCGGTCCTTGCTCGGAACTAATAGGCCAATCAGAAGTATTGTCATTTTACATTTTGGATTCAGACCGTAAGCTAACCTTGAGTAATGTAAACTGCATTTTTCCCTTGAAAATACTGGATTTGCCTCTGTAGCCTCATTGACTAGGTAGACGGACTGTCATTCCTTGTTTTGTAATCACTGATAGCAGTAGCTCTGTCATAGACCACAGCTTAGTTCAATATAGCTTTTGAGTTCTGCATATCAAAAGCGAGGACTCTGTCTGTCTGAACTGTTCCTCAGAAGGTAATTGCTGCCATAGACGACTGAAAGTGTTGAATGGCCAAAATAATTAAACTCACTTGATGAAATGGATGTACGAACATTATGGTATGACCTCGGATGCCACTATCGGTGCACTAAAGATTTGTTATATTAAGCCTAAGGCAGGACAGTGTCCGGATTCTGGAACTGCGTCTTCCAATCTTTAAAAATCTTGTCCTCACTGTTTGTCTCCAGCTCTTACTAAGAAATACGACTCTGCAGGCCAGCAACGTTTAAAATAGTGTTGATTTATTTTTGCAGGTAGTTGGTGCCTACATTACTTCACTTTCCTGATATGTGAGCTCTCAACTGAACATAAAATGTCACGAGATATCCCAAGATTGTTGACACATTTCTTGGTCTCAAAGTTTCACACAGCCATAATAAACATAGACCAGCTATGGTTGCAAAAGGCAATGGTAGACATTGAACTTTCTCCTACAGTATAAGAAACCATTTTCTTCTGGCGTCAAGTATGTTGAAGCTACCAGGATTTATGGTTTCAGATGAGGAAACCTATCTTATTTTGGGACATATCTATGCTTGTCTCCCACCCCTCTTTACAGGGTCATAGGTCTATACTAGCGTGCCAATCATGAATAAAAATATACTAAAATAGATGGTCAGAGACTGTTTTTGCTTGTCCACACAATCCTATGATGCTGTACTGATCAACAGCATCAGACACCAGCAGGACTATCTATGCCTATCAGCATGTTTTAATTGTCCTCTTAAGTGATCAAGTGTTTATAGACTCCAATAAGTTTAGCACACAAATAGGTTACTAGTCACGGTTCATTTAAGGGTATACTTATTTATTTGCGGCTGAAAAGCAGCAGGCCTATCCTTCAGATTAAAAAAAAATAAAATAAAATGATTTGACATGTTCCCGTTGACAGAGGACTTCACAGCATTTAAAGCTATGAATAGTGTTTGATATTGGGATTCAATATGTGCTTTGCTGTCATAAATCATATTACGTAAGTGCAATATCATCTCCAGCCTGACTCTTTTTTTGCTGACGGCGTTCTGCAGTTTTCATTCAGTTTGATAAAGTAGCATTTGCGGCTGTTCAGAGACCCGACTTTGTCTAATGCATGTTGAATCTGTTTTTAATTGGATTAATGCTGATTAGGGTTCACACCGCATACCAATTCAAAAACCTGAAATGATTGTGAATGAGAACTTTACTCTTAATGAGTGCCCCCTGCGGGATTCCAAAGCGATGCTTTACGGCAGGGTTTCCTAAACTCGGTCCTGGGGATCGTTTTGGATTTTGCCCTTGCACTACACAGCCGATTCAAATAATCAACTAATCATCAAGCTTTGCAATTTGAATCAGCTGTGTAGTGCAAGGGCAAAAACCAAAACCTGCAACCAGGTTTATGGTGCTTTGATAATGTATGTTCTACAAACCCCAAATAATATTTAGTGCTTCTGTAGTGCAACGTGAAACTGTACGTCCACGCTTCCCTAAAACCAGAACACCAGAGCTGAGGTACAGCCATCCCATGAGGTGTCCATGCTGGCTTAGTGCACATTAGCCTTGGTGCTATGTGTGGAGTGTTAACAGTCTGAGGTGTCAGAGAGTCATTACCCTAACCATGTTTTACACACAGACCAACATACATCTGTATTCTCCCAGTCTTTAATTACCATCCACAGGAATGGCTGTAATTGATTTGAATGATTCTCCTGTGTTGGAGAGGGACTTATTCACTTATTCACTTATTATCACTTATTCACTTATTCACTAGAGCACCTGCATTCTCATGGAAAATATAATTGTGAATTCCCTTTGAACTGGATGTGTGCTGTCACTGTACAAGAAACAGTTGCAATACAGAATGACTCACCCACTATCCATGACATGCTGTTGATTACAGAACACATGAATAGTCTACTACAGGGTTTCTCAAACTCGGTCCTCGGAACCCCAAGCGGTGCACATTTTGTTTTTTTGCCCTAACACTACACAGCTGATTCAAATAATCAACTAATCATCCAGCTTCAATCATTTGAATCATCTGTGTAGTGTTAGGGCAAAAAACTAAACTTGAACCCCTTTGGGTCACAAGGACTGAGTTTGGAAGACGCTGGTCTTCTGTCAATGTTAGATTTGACAGCCCATTTGACAGTCATTCACAGGGATGTTTGTGTACCCTTATTTTATAGTAATGCCTGTACTGTAAACTCCTTGTAAGCTATATTTAAAACATAGTTGCCTTTTTGCTCTTATGCATGTTTTACAGTCAAAAGCATACATTTTTATGTCCGACGTTTCGACAGACAAGCTGTCTTCATCAGGGTATAATGACAAACACTGCGGGGTGACTCATTTATATAGTGTCAAAAGACACACACAGGTGTCTGTAATCATGGCCGGGTGTGGCCTGATGTCATTGGTTCATTATCATATACTAAAATAGCATACAAAAAACATAAATGGATAGCGCACGATCATAGATACAATTTCGCTACATAAGCCTACAAACATTTACAATAGCAAAATCACAATAACCACAAGAATGGCTTCAGATCAAAGTTTACGTTAAGACCGAAGGGAGCAAGGGTCTTTAAATTAAAGATCCAGGCAGCCTCTCGTTTTAACAATAAATTGTCGAGGTCACCCCCTCTCCTAGGGAGGGTGACATGTTCGATGCCAATATAACGTACAGACGAAATCAAGTGGTTTTCTTCCAAAAAGTGGGCCGCAACTGGGTAAGTCTAGTTTTTGCACCTAATGGTGCTACGATGCTCCAAGTTACATATTATTAATTCACGCTTTGTTTTACCCACATCATTTTTACCACAAAGACAAGTTATAAGATAAATAACTGCCTTAGTGGATCACGTGATAACACCTTTGATTGGGATCTGTTTCCCTGTTTGGGGGTGTTTTGAAGGATCAACATTTTTAAGTGCCATTGCAATTGAGCACAGCCGTTACACTTGTAGCTTCCATCCAGTAGGGGCGCAAATAGACGTTGTCCAGGGATATCTTGGGGTGGTAAATCAGAGTTTACCAATTGATCTCTGAGGTTTCTGCCCGGTGAGTATACGACCAAGGGAAGGTCCGAAAGCACATTACTATCGTCGGATCTTAGAATGTGCCAATGTTTGTGAATGATTCCGTTAATTTGTTCAGAGCACTTTGAATGGCGGGTAGTTAGAATGCAAGATTGCTTCTTCAATTTTTTGGGAGGGGACATCTGAGCTCCTAGAGTGTGCGGCTCTCCTTTATTTATTGTTTAAGTGTTCCACTCCGCTAGCCAGCACCTCGCCTAAATAGGTGTGCGTTCCTTTTGCCTCTAGATTACAGTCAAAAGCATGCCATGTGATTGCACTGTTCCAGTTATAAATGTACTCTGTAGCTGCAAAATAGATCTGCTTCTTTTAAATCTGTGTCCCCTATTTAAAATGGTGAGAGAGAGGTCTTGATATTGTAGCCTCGCAAGCCACCTGATCTCGCAAGCTTACGTGAATGTTGGCTCTGTGCAGCGGCTTGCGAGACTATTGACATAGAGTAATGCACCTCTTTTTTTATAAGCATGTTTATAATTGCCCCCATGGAAACTCAATGCTGGTCAAAGAGAACACTAGCTGTGTATAGTAAATTATCTACTGGTGATATAGGCTAGTCAAACCATAATATTGTGTATAGCAGTGTTTCACAAATTATGGTTGGCGACCCCATGTGGGGTCACCTGATTAAAAAAAATTAAAAAAAAATGGGATCACAAGAAATAACAAAAATAACATTATCAATGATGAAGTTTATTTTCTACACAGAATATCATACAAAATGATTGCCTGATGATCTTCTGAACTTCCCAATACTTTTCTGATGCATTTCAGTCACTTCAAACCATACTTCCTTCCGATTGAAATACTGTCAAAAGTACTGTCAGACTGATTTGTAACAGACTGTCATAGTACCAATTTAATTATTATTTTTCACATGGTGGGATGGAATTGTTGTCTGGGGATCAAAATAAAGTTGCAGGCCCAAAAACGTTCGGGAACCCCTGGTGTATAACATAGGCTGTGGGGTAAATGCTATAATTAATGACTGCCGTTTCCTTAGCTGCTGGCAGCGCAGGTGTGACTAACAGGGTAGGACTTCTTGAGGAAGCTGTGAACCCAGAGGAACAGGATTCACTCTGAAGACTCAGATCCCATTGAAAAGACCCACTGGCGCCGGGATCCACTGACACCAGGAGCCACTGACACCAGATCCCACTGGCGCCGGGATCCACTGACACCAGATCCCACTGACACCAGATCCCACTGACACCAGATCCCACTGACACCAGATCCCACTGACACCAGATCCCACTGATCGTACCCATGGCCATGTCCCAGCAGGCAGCTGTCTCCAAGCAGCAGGACAACGCCTTCTCCAGCGGGGTATGCAGACACACACATTACACTATGGAAATGGTCATACATTTATCAATGTATTCATCAATTACCAGTTTTAGCTCATATAGACTTATTGACAAACCTCTTCTAACCTTAGAGGCTTCTGACAATGTCGGTGATAAGATGTATTTTATTTTATTTTCGTTGATTGTCCAAGTGTTTGAATTCTTTGTGTCCATTCTATAATGAGCTAAAAGCATATTTTTATTAATTGTGTGTGTGTGTGTGTGTGTTTCATCATGCCTGTTAATCCTGCCATGTCATGTGTGACTGTACGACCATTCCATTTTTAATGAGGTTGCATAATACGGGATATTTACAGTAGATAATTATGACCATGTTTTACATTAGTCACTATCATGCAAAGAGTCAGAGTGGCGTGATTGTTGTGATAGCCACTGATGGCTTTGTGGTGCTATATTAGTGGAAAGTGATGACAGCTGACTAGTAGGAGAGTTCAGTGGCCCTGCAGGCCCAAGGAAGCACGACTCCTCTCATGGGGCTCAGAGTGGAAATGGGAGCAGACAGGCAACACAATGGGGGATCTGTGCCCCCTGCAGGATCCCATTAGTCATATTCTAGATCTCAAAGCTGTCAACTGGACTCTGCAGGGTGGGCAAAACAACTATCTGCCTGGACAACATGCTGTGTTGCACCACCCAAAAAGTAACCAACTAGAAAGATTGCTCTGCCATTGTGTAAACAAAATGCCACATGCTGTCAGGAGGCATACATTGAAGTGTGTGTGTGTGTGTGTGTGTGTGTGTGTGTGTGTGTGTGTGTGTGTAAACACACTGCAATCTAAGTAATGGCTGCTCCAGTATTTTCTATTAACTTGCAGAAGTCTGTAATGAAACCCAAACTCAATAGCCTATTAGGCATCTGTCTGATCCCAGGCCATGTAGAAGTGCAGGCAGCTAATGATGTTCCACTGCTTCATTAGGTCATGGAGGAGTCTGAGGTCTGCTCTGTGCCTGGGGGGTTCGCCAGCGTCAGGGCACAATTTGAGAACCAGGAAACTGCAACATCGCACAATGTCTCCCAGTTCCACTTCCACCGCAGAGCTGTGCAGGTACTGTAATTAATGCAGGCTAATGCGATGCATGGGGGAACGTGCAGATATAGTATGACCTACGCTGGTCTAATTCCAGCCTACCATCCAGCCATCCATCCATCCACACCACTGTGTTCCTGCCCTCATAACTTCCCCTGCTGAGTGGAAGTCACTCACTCAGTGAGCAAGCACAAATCTTGGTGAATATTGTATGATTGAAGAGGCTGGGGAGATGCCCTCTACTACTATATTATCTTTTGCCTAGTCGTGCTCCAAAGGCTCAAGTTACAGATGTTAGATTTCATGCAGATCCCTGTAGACTGTCTGTCAAAACACTTGGATTTCCCACTCTAATTGCTGCTGCTTTGAATGGGACTGTTTCTATAGCTAGGAATCCCAAGCTAAAGTGGCACAAAGGGGCATAAAACAAATGAAGTCGGTTTTTTGTCCCTTTATGCATGGTGAGAGCTGCTGTGTGTGATTTAAGGTGAAACATCCATGGAATTGTCCTCCTCGTCTGTCATCCTCCCTTTGTCTGTGATTAGTATAATTTGACTGCAGTAGGCCACATATTGTTTTCAGTGATGCACAGTCTATCTGCTGCTCTTTGAGCATTCGTTAAACTCAGCCACTTTCAGTGCTGGGCTGTCAATAAGTGGGAGCCATTCCCTGCTGTGTGTGTGTGTGTTCGTGTGTGTGCGTGTGTGTGTGCGTGTGTGTGTGTGCCTGTGTGTGACACCCAATGTCTTCCATCTCACAGGAAGTTCAATTGAACTCTGAGGTGACAATGAGGAGCACTTCCAGAGACGTCATCCCAGCCTCTCAGCAGGCTATTTTCCACCAGGATGAACAGGTACATTTTGACCTTCTGGATTTCTCAGTTTCATCACATGACAGTGAAGCTGTGCTGACTACCCAGATATGTTTGTCTTGGCTATATGTGTTAACAATGGTAAATCTGTGTTTTAAATCAGTTGTTTATTAGAGAACAACTCTACAGACCACAGCCAGCACACTGACAACAAGGAAGACCTAGTAGAGAGTGGATTAACTCTAAAAGGCTTGATTCGTTCTTCAGTTAATCGCCATTACATAACACAGATTCACTTTCCATGTCCCCATACGCTTCAAAATAGGTGAGGATTTTTCTAATAGACGTGTCTTTCTGATTCAGGTCACGCATGAGGAAAACAGCTTTACCTCGGTTTATGACAACAACCATAATGATGAAAGAGGTAGGATGTTACTACACTATATGCTCATTATATCTTACAGTATGCGCCATCATTAAGATCAAAAGCACTGTTCAAATGATTCTAAATTCAATCATGTGAAGCAGATGGACTAATCTGTAGGATTATGTTGTTCTGCCCTTTTTGAATCTTTAGAGGAGGAAGGTCCTAGACTTACAACCAAGGAATTAAGAGATCACTTTGAGAGAACCATTGAAGAAGCTGCCCCAAGCAAGCCAATGAAGGTAATTCGACATGGTTAATTAACATGCTTGGTCTTAAACACATTTTATTTCAACGGACAAAAATTGTATAATTTTTGGGTTAGGTTACTGTACACTGCTGCTTTTTATCCCCATTCCTGAAAAAAGTTATTAACTTTATTTGAATGGTAATTAGTAGCAGTGTAGCTAATGTGTAATTACAGCTTGTTAATTAAATAACACTAGGAATTTTTTCCCCTTGTTTTCAAAATTATCAAAATTATTTTATCAAACAATGTTTGGGCACCAATCACTCAGTTAATAACGATGAGATTGAATATTGACAATTCGTGATAAACAAAGAGTTGGCATGCTAAACAAGCTATACATGTCATGTTTGCATTTAAATGTTGTTTCTTTAAACATGTCGGGCACCTCTAATGACAATAATTATTTTCTTCCCAAAAAGATTGGCCGAGCTGACATCAATAGGTCGCATTGGGCTTCAAATATATCAGAAAAACCAGTCTCAGCAAGGGAGATAAAAAATGTATCAACTGCGATACAGAATTTCTCATCGAGTGAGATACATAATGTCTCAGCAAGTGATATATGGGAAAATGCTGCTACTGAAGTGATAGAGGACACATCTGCTATTGCAGTTGACTACGAGGACACTGACTATTTCCCTCCACCACCTCCAGAAGATTTAGAGTACTTCCCACCTCCACCCCCAGACTTACTGCAGGTCCCATCAGAAAGTCCAGATATGCCAGTAGAGTGCTACTACTCACCTGAACCCCCGGAATCTGCTTACCCTTCTAAACGTCCACTCAGTAGACAGGAATACTTCAGGCAGAGAAACCAGTATGAGTTGAAACGCCTTTACAAGCATATACATCCTGAGGTGCGTAAAAACTTAGAGATGTATAGTGATGTGGCTGAGTATGAAAACACCCGACCAGAGAGTCAGGAGGAGTTCACGGGGGAGACAAGGTATATATACGAGGATAACGGTAGCAGCCCCAACGACTGCATTAGCCCAGAAGAAGAATACCTGGAATGGGATGAGATCCTCAGAGGGGAGGTGCAGTCAATGCGCTGGATGTTTGAGAACAAACCTCTGGATGCCATCAAAGACGACGCCTCAAATGAGGATGATGACCAAAACATGGAACAGGAGATGATTGTTGGGAGTGATGTAAGAAGCAAAGCATGGATGTTTGAGACCAAGCCCATGGATGCATTGGGATCAGACAACATAGCTTTAACTAAATATAGACACAAGTTCAATACGTTGGACAAAGGAGATGTCCGTGCTGCAGCCTGGTTGTTTGAAAACCAACCCATGGAGACCCTGAACAAAATGCATGGCTGTGAAGAGCTAACCAAAGAGATAGTGTTTACCCAGGAAGATGGCAGCTCTACCATACACATGCTTGAATCTCAGTACATGGAAACGTTAGGTCACACTGAGACCATTGATGACAGTCACCTCCTGAGTCTGAGATCAGTGCTCGAGGAAATAAAGGGAGAAGTGAAGACGATCACAAGCACATTTGAGACTCAGTTCATGTGCGTCCTCATGGGACAGTCAGGCCAGATGTTGGAGATAACATCTATACGCAAAGTGGAGACTGAGAAGGGGGACACTAAAACATCTACCTGGCTTTTTGATACCCAAGCCCTGGACATGGCTAATAAACCTGCTGCCCCAGTGAAACTTGTGTGTAGCCTGTCCATGGAAGACAACTATAAAGGAGATGTTCCCCGGAGTAGATGGTTGTTTGAAACAAAGACCTTAGACTCCGTTAATGAAGATGAATGGGAGAGCTCAATGCTGCAAAAGGAAGAGATAATTGGAGCCGATGTGCGAAAACACTGCTTAGCGTTTGAAACTCAGCCAATGGATCCTCTGAAAGATGACGCAAATGCTAGACCCCCGACTATCGGTGGTAATGTTAGGTCTGCGAGACACTTCTTTGAAACTAGTCCCGAGGCAGCTTTGACGGACCTCAATGAGGTAGGGAGCCTCAAAATGTTGGTGGCAGCTGAAAAACACAAGGGTGATAATAGACCCCAAAAATGGATGTTTGAGAATGAACGACTAGAGGACATAAGAGACGAGAAGAAGGGGATTATTCGCACTGTGAACCTCGAAAATCTCACTGAAGATCAAGCTACAAGCTACAACGCAGATGTCCGTAAGAATTGCATGGTATTTGAGACTCAGCCAATGGATACTTTGAAAGATGATTCGAATGCTAGAGCCCTGTCCAAGGCGGAAATTGTCAGAGGTAATGTCAGATCAGCGAGACATTACTTTGAAACCACTCCAGCGGACAATATAAAAGACCTTGCTGAGGTTGGGAAGCTGCAGAAAATGGTGAGACTCGATGAAGAGAAGGGGGATGTGAGACACCAGAAATGGGTTTTCGAAAGTCAACCCCTGGAGCACATTCAAGAGGAAAAGAAGGAAGTTATTCAAACCATTAACCTGGAGGAAATAGATCAAGTGGATGTCTCAAACTACAAGCAAATGTTTGAAACCACAGACTTAACCAGATGGGATGAATCTCAAAAGATACTCGTGGAGGGTGTAACATGTGGCTCTGTGAAATCTAACAAACATCTGTTTGAGTCTACACCAATGTACGCCATGCAAGACAGCTCTGGCCATTACCATGAGGTTAAAACAGTGCGTCGGGAAGAGGTTGTCAAGGGAGACGTAACAAGCTGCAAATGGATGTTTGAAACATGCCCCATTGACCAGTTTGATGAAAGTATCACTAATTATCAAGTTATTAAGGGAATATCCAAAGAAGAAGTTGAGTCTGGTGACGTTAAAACTGCCAAGTGGCTGTTTGAAACACAGCCTCTTGATGCAATTAAATACTTCAGCAATATTGAAGACGAGGAAAGTACAACTAAGGAAAGTGTTGAGATTGTAAAAGGGGATGTTAAAACTGGTAAGTGGTTATTCGAGACTAAACTAATGAATGTCCCATATGAGAAGGAGGAGTTGAAGAGTGAAAATGAGAGTGAGGAGATACGCAAAGGAGATGTAAAAATATGCACATGGTTGTTTGAGACACAGCCACTTGACACTATCCGAGATGAAACAGAAACTGTTCTACAAACATGCACTGTGAATCAAGAAGATGTCCAGGGCAAAGATGTACGAATGGCTCGTTTTTTATTTGAGACGGAGAATCTTGAGAACATCACAGGGGAGGATGAGAGCTCTAAGAGGGTTACAGAGATTGACATTCAGTCAGGAGATGTCAATAGAATGAAGTATATCTTTGAGAATCAGTCCTCTGATATCATGACCTCAACATCTGAGGAGTTCATGCAAAGGCTCAAAACTACACAATCAACTACACAATCAGAGGACATCCAGAAAGGAAATGTGGTGAACTGCAAATGGCTCTTTGAGAACCAGTCCATAGATGCCATACGTGATATCCAAGAAGAGACTCTGGACTCCCGCACTGTGACTGATGTACAAGGAGGTAATGTGGACAAAGGTCGTTTTATTTTTGAGACGTACTCCTTAGACAAAATCCAGGAGGTTTCCTCAGAGATAGATATTACAAAGTTGCAGAAAATAACTTGTGAGGAGGAAGAGAAAGGGGATGTGAGGAACTACACCATGATGTTTGAAACTCAGCCTCTTTATGCCATTCAAGACAAAGAGGGCCATTATCATGAGGTCACCACTGTCACAAGCAAGGAGATATTGAAGGGTGATGTGATTGGGTCCCGGTGGTTGTTTGAAACCAAGCCTCTTGATTCTATCAGTGATACAGATGAGGTCTATATCATCAAATCTGTCACACAGGAGGATGTTCAGAAAGGAGATGTTACTTCAGCCAAGTGGAGATTTGAAACACAGCCACTTGATACGATTGCAGAGGATATAAAAATGTCAGTTAAAACTGTTGAAGATATTCAAGGAGGAGATGTTAGAATGAATAAACAGCGTTTTGAATCTGATGTGCTGTCACAGAAGTCTGTGCGAACAGTTAATGTGAGTGAAATTCAGAAAGGTGATGTTAGGACAGCAAAATGGATGTTCGAAACTCAAACAATGGATAAAATACGTAGCCAGAGCGAAGAGAATTTAATAGAAACGGTCATGAAAGAGGAGGTGTTAAGGGGAGATGTTAGACAATCAGTGTGGCTCTTTGAACAGAATCCCCTTGACCATATAAAGGAGATAGATGAGGAAGATACAGTAGTTATTCAAGAGGAAATCCCCAAAGCCGATGTAAAGACAACAACATGGCTGTTTGAAACAACTCCGTTCCATGACTTTAATGAGAACAGTGTTGAGAAGTCGGAAATCCTGGGTAAAAGTATCAAAGGAACCCTTGAAGAACTTTATAGCCAGAAAATCGTTAATTCAAAAGGAGTACTCATTGAAGCAGATGAAATTGGGGACGTTAGAATGGCAAAATACCAGCTAATGAATAAGGATTCTCCAGAGATCCAAAGAGAGGAAATCATCAGCGGGGATCTAAGCAACATTATGATGAATCTTTTGAACCGTCGGGAAAGAATTGAGAGGGGGGTAGTGGTAGAGTCAGAAGAGAAGGGTAATATCAGTACAACAGTGCATCAACTGTTCAACCAAGAGAGGGGCATCAGTGTGGAAAAGGAGGAAATATTAAGAGGTGACATCCAGGAAGCTGTAAACAATCTTCTCAAGGAGGGAGGATCTGCTAAACGTGGTATACTCCTTCAAGAGGATGAGAAGGGAGATGTGCGAATGACTATATATTCTCTTCTAAATAAAGAAGAGGACATCAGTGTTGAAAAAGAGGATATAGTCAAAGGCAATATAAGAAATGCGCTCCAAAGACTATCCAACCCAGAAAGCCAAGAGCAGATGAGGATAAAGGTGGACGAGAACGAAAAGGGAAACGTGAACTTTTACTCCACATGCATTGAATCTGGGGCGCTTGACTATCTCAAACAACTCCAGGTAGAGCCAGATGAGACTCTACCTGAAAAGGTAGAGAAAGAGGAAATTATTAGAGGAGATATAAAGAGGACAAAACTCATTCTTGACAGTAATCGAGCACAAATTGAACGTACAGTAGATGAAGAGGATATAGTGTGCGGAGATGTTCACAACTCAGTCAAGGTTTTCATGACTGAACCCACACACTCACTGGATGGCCTACAGAAAGAGGACATTGTGAGGGGCGATTTGAAAGCCGCTATGAACTCGCTGTCTCAGTTTGTAAATCAGACAGTGGTTGTAGAGAAAGAGGAGGTGGTAAGAGGTAACATACACAAAGCTCGAAGGCACCTCGAGTTGGCTCAAACACGGCCCAAGGAGGTGGAAAAGCCAGAGATTGTCCGCGGCAACATCAAAGGGGCATTGAGGTCCCTAGAGAAATCTGCAACCTCCAAAGTTGAAGTTGTCATCGAAGATTTAGTACCTGGAGACATCAAAGGTACCTTAAAATCCCTGGAGCAGGCAAAGCAAACAGTCAGGGCTATCGAGAAGGAAGAGATTGTAAAGGGTAACATTCATACAGCCAAGCAATGTTTACAAGAGGCTTCTAATGACAGGAGGACATGTCAACAGGAAATGTATGTTCAGGGAAATGTGAGAGGCACTATTGAGCTCTTATTGGAACCACCAGCTTCTCCAAGAATGACACGGAGACCCAGCTTCGAGGGTGATGTGAAAATGTCCATTAAATCACTCTACGAGACACATGAGGTGCAAGAGGCAAGGGAGGAACAAACTCAACCAGAGAAAGAGGAGGTGATAAAGGGTGATGTTAAAGGCACAATCAAATCCTTGCTGGAATCAGCCCAGCGTGCAGCTCCTAAAATCAGAGTGGGAGCTAGAAGGGTCAAAGTTCCTGCGAGCTCTCCATTGCGCTCACAGCAAGGAAGCCCTCTATTACGTTCACAGCAAGGTAGCCATGAATGTTCTGTTGTAAACAAAACTGAGAGTGAGACACTTAAAAATAGGTCTCAAAGCAGTGAAGCACAAAGAAACCTACGGGGAAAAAAGATGGCTAATTCAGTCAAAACAGAGAGCTCAACACCAGAGAATCAATCCCTCTCAACTCAAAACACAATCAATACATCTGAATCACAGACTACTCAACAATCAACGGAAGTAATACAACACACAACCATCACTCAAAACCATGGTATTAAAACATTGGAGACTAAGTTCTGTAACCTCAATTCAAGTAGAAAGGGTTTGATCAGACTAGATAAAACCAAAGTGAAAACAAATGTTCTTACCCCAACACGGACATTGTCTGAGTCTGAACTTTCTCTCCCTCCCCCACCTCCATGTGATGATCAATCATCCCTAACCCCAGCCTCCTCTATCAATAGGCTGGACTTGGACCTTCCTCCTCCCCCAACTCCTCCTCCCCCACCACCTGTTGAGATTGATAATTTCCCTCCCCCACCAACACAGGATTTCCTTCCACCCCCACCCTCACAGTATGAACTGGACTCTATGTCATCCCAGACACCTCATCAATCACTAGCTAAAGCCACAAAAGTTACTGTCAAAAAGGTGAAAGGTCCTGTATTGCACCAAGTGTCAAAACTTGAGCCAACCAGTCAGATTCAGAAAATTCAACACGTAACCTCAGACAAATATTCAACCATAGCCAACAAATCTGTGATGGAAATCAGCCAAACTCAAATTGAATCAACATCATTTTCATCAACAAAAGTTTCATCTGAAATCCCAAAACCACCAGAATCACCACGACCATTAAAGAAAGTTTATGTTGCCCCTATAAGATTTACACATCCACCCTCTCCCCCTCCCTTCCTGAAATCCACTCTATTCAAAACTCCATTAATAAAGGCAGAGAAAAAGTACAGAAAACAGAAAGTGGGTAGTACATCGCCTGCTACACTGAGTCCCATTTTCATGCATGAGCCAGTAACTGCTGCCCTTGAAATGCTCTCCTCTGAGACCAGAATGGAGCAATCAAACAAGAGCATGATGTTTGGTTTCACTCAAGAGAATGCTGAAAAGACTGTGACCAATGTCAAGTCAGACACACTGTCATCTGATTTTTCCAAGCACCCCCAAATCTCAGAAACTCCTTCAAGCATGAATTTGATCTCTGCTGGGAATGGGCAAAATCTCCCTGAATCTGCTGTTATTTCTGCAACTAAACACCATATTGTCTCTAATGAAACATCCAAAGTCTCCTCCATTCAGCACCAGACATCTATTTCCTCCACAAAGCAACAGACAGTTACTGCAGCTAAACAACAGGTATCGTCAGCATACACAGAGCAGTCACACTTTGCTGTAAGTAGCTCTCAAGTCCAGATCTCGACCAGTGATGCTAAAAAGGTTGAAAATGTGAATGAAGATGTCAGAAAAGATGTCAAAAACCTCAAAACCACCCCTCAAGTCCAGATCTCGGCAAGTGACGATAAAAAGGTTGAAGATGTCAGAAAAGATGTCAAAAACCTCAAAACCACCTCTCAAGTCCAGATCTCGACAAGTGACGATAAAAAGGTTGAACGTGTGAATGAAGATGTCAGAAAAGATGTCAAAAACCTCAAAACCACCCCTCAAGTCCAGATCTCGACAAGTGACGATAAAAAGGTTGAACGTGTGAATGAAGATGTCAGAAAAGATGTCAAAAACCTCAAAACCACCTCTCAAGTCCAGATCTCGACACGTGACGATAAAAAGGTTGAACGTGTGAATGAAGATGTCAGAAAAGATGTCAAAAACCTCAAAACCACCTCTCAAGTCCAGATCTCGACAAGTGACGATAAAAAGGTTGAAGATGACAGAAAAGATGTCAAAAACCTCAAAACCACCTCTCAAGTCCAGATCTCGACAAGTGACGATAAAAAGGTTGAACGTGTGAATGAAGATGTCAGAAAAGATGTCAAAAACCTCAAAACCACCCCTCAAGTCCAGATCTCGACAAGTGACGATAAAAAGGTTGAACGTGTGAATGAAGATGTCAGAAAATATGTCAAAAACCTCAAAACCACCCCTCAAGTCCAGATCTCGACAAGTGACGATAAAAAGGTTGAAAATGTGAATGAAGATGTCAGAAAAGATGTCAAAAACCTCAAAACCACCCCTCAAGTCCAGATCTCGACAAGTGACGATAAAAAGGTTGAAGATGTCAGAAAAGATGTCAAAAACCTCAAAACCACCTCTCAAGTCCAGATCTCGACAAGTGACGATAAAAAGGTTGAACGTGTGAATGAAGATGTCAGAAAAGATGTCAAAAACCTCAAAACCACCTCTCAAGTCCAGATCTCGACAAGTGACGATAAAAAGGTTGAACGTGTGAATGAAGATGTCAGAAAAGATGTCAAAAACCTCAAAACCACCTCTCAAGTCCAGATCTCGACAAGTGACGATAAAAAGGTTGAACGTGTGAATGAAGATGTCAGAAAAGATGTCAAAAACCTCAAAACCACCCCTCAAGTCCAGATCTCGACAAGTGACGATAAAAAGGTTCAACGTGTGAATGAAGATGTCAGAAAAGATGTAAAAAACCTCAAAACCACCTCTCAAGTCCAGATCTCAACCAGTGATGCTAAAAAGGTTGAGGATACAAAAACAGATGCCAAGAAAGATGTCCGAAATCTAAAAACTAAAGATTCCCATAAATCTGAGGACAAGAAGAACAAGGATAATTCTGCATCCCAAGGACCCGAAAAGGTTTCTGACCAGCCTACCAAAACAGAAAAGGTAACCCAAGAAACAATTGTCAAAGCAGTCAGATCACCCTTGGAAGACAAAAATAAATATGATATTTATGTATCACAAGCAGGTGAGAAGGTTCCTAGTCAGTCAATTAAAGTAGAAAATGTAACCTCAGAATCTAATGTCAAAACAGGCAAAAAGAAGGCCAAAGGGCAAGAAAAGAAAGTAGAAGTAAAAGACATGAAACAGCCAGATGAAACTAAGAAGGAAATAATTTCACAGGTGAAGGATGTCACTAAGGTAAAGGTTTCTAGTGAGCAAACGCATCATGAGACTGAGGACAAAGTCAAGGTCAAGGAGGACAGTCAGAAAGCTCTTGCTGTTAATGACAACGAACCAGCAACTCCAACTCCCGCAAGAAAGAAGAAGAAGAAGAAGAAGAGGTCAAAAGCCTCTGCAGAATCAACTAAATCTGTTTCTGAAAGTTCCACTCAAAGTCAGGAGATCACTGTAGTGCAGATGCACAAAGCCCATCAAGAGGAGCACATTCAGGTACATAAGGAAGTGATTATCACTGAAAGCAAAGATGAAAGCAAAGTTCATCAACGTATCCAGGAGCAAGGAACAGTGAAAGTCGAAAAACAGGTCAAGGCATCGCAAAAGAAGAAAGAGGTGACCTCAAACCAGCAGATTCAAGACAAACCAAAGGAGGAATACAGAAATGTTCCAGTGAAAGTGGAAAGTGGAAAAATGACAAGCCAGTCAGCACAAAAGGATCCTACGAAGCCCTCAACAGGGAGCACTGAGGATTGTTTAGAGGGAACCCACACTACTCTGGAGAAGCATGAGAGTAAACCTACTTCTGAAAAGATCATTGTTGGTGGGGTAACTCAAAAAATACATAAGATAAGTATTGGCTCTTCAAAAGTGGAAAGTAAAAAGACATCACATGAAAGCAAAAAGCAAGAGTGGAGTGTAAAATCTATTGATCGTAGCGCACCCTCACCCTTACTACGGACGCGCTCACCCTCACCCACCTTTATTACCATTGAATCTACCCAGAGAACGGCTTCATCTCGGAGAATAACCCCATCACCTATCCCAATGCTCAGACCAGCCACTCCCCCAACGCCTCCCCCTCGCAAATTGGAACCTCCTACATCACACATCAATAGGGCCACACCCTCTCCCACCTTTTCTAGAGCAGAGAACTTGGCGTGGATAAAATATACTACAGCCCAGCTTTCTTGTGGAGTGACGCCACCTCCGGTTCCACTTCCTATGCAGGTCACAGAAAATAAATCTGACATTGTGGAATACCCCGCATCATTCTATCGGCAGATTAAAATTGAGGAACAAACTGAGGAAACTTCTGAAATGCTAGCGAAGACAATTGTCACTGCCAAAAAACGTCCCCAAAAATTATATGAAGAGGCTCAAAAGGCTGCTGTGAAGGTGACAAGTGGAAGGTCATTCCCTCAAATGGATAAGGAAGACATGGACGCTTCAGAAATGTCAGACTCATCAATGGTGACTACATCAGTGAGAGACAAGAGGGAGTTTTTTGAAGAAGCACAAAAAGCGGCAGAAAATAAGACTTATGTGCGAAAGGATCCCATTGACATACCAGAGCGCTTGGGCCCAGACATGGAGGAGCCCAAAACAACAAACCGAGACAGTAGGGATGAAACACAAAGCACATCTGAGAAGATCGCAGAGAACAGCACTGAAGTAGTGGGATCTACAGCGTCAACCGAAAAAGAATTGATGGAAGCTTCAGAAATGTCAGAGTCGTCAATAGTGACTACATCAGTGAGAGACAAGAGAGAGTTTTTTGAAGAGACTCATAAAGCTAAAGTAAATAAGTCTTATGTGCGAAGGGATCCCATTGACATACCAGAGCGCTTGGGCCCAGACATGGAGATGCTCGAACCAGAAAACCAAGAGAAGGAGAACCTTCCAAAGGTGGACTTGTCTGGATTAGTCAACACATTTGAAACACCAGAAGAAAAAGTTTATGTCAGAAAGCCTATCACAATGAGAGAAAGACGTGGGAGTGAGACAGAATACACAAAGTCTGACATAGAAGATACAGAAACTCAAGAGGAGCAAATGCTTACTTTGGACATCAAGGCTATTAAAAATGTTTTTGAAATGAGTGAGCAAAGTCCATCTTTCAAAGACGAGAAAAAACAACCGGATGAGCTGGAGTCAAACCTGAGTGAAAACACAACAGAGAGTTCAAAGCAGGAGAACACCCAGGAGACACAGAGGGGCTCCGGGCAGATTTCGCCCCTGCCTTCCCAGAAAGAAGTGCAACAAGTGTCAGCAGACCCAACAGACTCTGAAACCAAGTTAGTCACAGAGCATTTCGTGAACTTAGATGAATTAGGCAACAAGACAATTGGATCACTGAGCAGCACAATGGTTTCCCAGCACTCAAAGAGTGTAACAACCGACCATCCCCCCTTCTCATATGCTGACGTGGTAAAAAAAAAAGTTTCTCAGGTGACGCCATCTGAAACCCCAGATGAGGCTTCCACTGAAGAGTTGCTGAGGAATTTCCACGAAACATGGACGGAGAGTGAGAGTTTTTTCAAGAGTCTCGGCTACAGTGTCTCAGAGGAGAGAACATCACATGTTGTGTCACATCAAACGAAGACTATTGTTACTGGTAAAGAGTTGTGCTGCCTGCATGACAGAACTTAAACTAACTGTTAATAATGGCATGTAAAAATGCACCCTCTGATATTCAATGAGACCAAACATATTTACATGAGCCTGCTTTAACATGGAGAGAGATTATTGTGAATGAAAAAAGAACAAATGCGTCAATGAATAAAACATGGCAAAAGAAAAAGACTTAAGCATGTTATGATGACATGCCGGAATAGCATCTCACACATATACAATATATTGTAACGATCCAATTTAAATACAACCCTTCTTATTGTTGACCTTCAAAACCAACACAAAGTACAAGATTGGGTCGACACTGTTGGTTCTGCCCTTGAATTGCGTTCCAATGCAAAACTAGACAGAGAGCTAACAACTAAATCTTGAACATATTGTTAGCTATCTGTTTAGTTTGGCATGGGAATGCAATTCATGGGCAGAATAGTGAAAAAAATATATTTTCCAAGGCTGAAGCGTGACAAGAAATGAACTGCACTGAAAGAACTGCACTGAAAGACCTGCACCGTAGCGTTGTTTTTAGCTGCTTTTATGCTTGCAGAGCGAATCCTCTACTTCCTGTTTCCGTAGTCTTTCTAAGATACCGGTAAGCTCCACTAGGGGGCGATAAACACCATGGAACACAATGAAAATGCATCTTAACCAATGTAATAAAATAATATGTTACCTTCTAACAGGATGGCAGCACACTGTTTGTTATCAGTAAATAATGCATTTTTTGATTGTGCCTATAATGTGATTGTGCCTGTTTTGATGATTTACTATACTACGCATGGTCATGTAATTACGCCTTGATAACATTTCTTAATAACTGAGTCATTGTATGTTGTGATTAAAAAAAGGCTATAATGGTGTTCACTTTTCTCTGGCAGACTCGAGTTCTCAAGTCGGAGCTTTGCACTGTGTGTCGGAGGAGGGTCTATCCGATGGAGTCTCTAATAGCAGACAGAAAAAAATTCCATAAATCTTGTTTCTGCTGCGAGTACTGCAGAAATAAATTAAGGTAAAGTACATATCAACCAAACCAAGTGGAGTTCAAAGTACTGTGAGTGGATTTTTTGCTGTGAACTGGTAAGCTGTGCTTGAATGGTTGTGGTCCCAACAGTTTGTTGCTGCACATAAGACACCAATTCTATTGTGTTATGTTTGCAAATTAAGCAGTAAAAAGTTTGACATGTTTGTGGAATCTTGGAATTAATTGTAGCCCTTCTTCACACTTCACTGTTTTGAAAAATAATTAGTTCTGTCTCCTCCAGCCTTGGCAACTATGTCTCTCTCCATGGACATCTGTACTGTTTACCGCACTACAAACAACTATTCAAGTCCAAAGGGAACTACGATAATCGATTTGGTCAGACACGTCACAATGAAAAGAATGTCAATGAAAATGGCAGACTCATCACCTCATCAGAGCAACTTGATTGGAGGTATTCACAGAGCAGCATAGGCTCAACAGAAAAGGATACCCTTGAAAAAGAATTTATGAAATCAATTGACGAGAATAAACTCAATTGTAATAAGATGTCTGTTGTGTGGCCTCCACAAGCGCACTCCCCACAGAAAGCCTTTAAAGTAGAGGATGACATAAAGATGACTAAGCCACAATGGCCTCCACAGGACAATTCCCCAAAGTCACCCAAACAACAACACAGAAAAGCTACTTCCAGGAGCTCTCTTTGAAAGAGACCATTCCCACCGCCATCATGTATGCCACAGGAAACAGAAGAAAATTTAAGCAGTCGATGGTAAGGCAACCTATGAGGGCAAAAAGACAGTTGGAATTGGGAAAAGTCTGAGACTGAAGGACAAAAGGACAAGTGCAGTTGATACGAAGGGAATGAATGGTAGAAATGGTGTATATATTTATGGTGTGTGAGAGTGGAAGAAGATGGATCGGAAAGTACTGAGGGTCAGAGTGAAAGAGGAGTAGAATGACAGATGGAAACATGGAATGTTATGCTTAGAAATGGCACAGCCTCCCTCATTGGTCATTCAAGATTGATCATTGAAGACGTTAGCTCCAGATTTCACATGGAATTGACTCAGATTACTCATGTTTACTTGATCTCGAAAATATGTGTTCAATGTGTCTCAGAAATATTTGACTAATATCTTTAGGGTAATGTAGTTTAATTTGTTACATTTATATTTATCAATTAGTTTAAGTCCATGGAGAGACCATTGAAGGTTTCGAACACAGTCATCATTTTCTCTTGGCTATTTCTTTCAACATACAGTATCAACATTTTTACATTGACCTTTTTCTAGCACCTGGTGTGCAGCCTAGTAAAAATTATCTTGGAAATACTTTTTTTTAATATATATATATATACAGTATATATCCTATTCATTGGTGTTAATCTTGTTTGTTTTGGACATTTGTATCCTATTTTAAAGAGCAAATATTTTGCAATGCACATTAGATTCTTTAGATTAGACTACCTTGCTTTATACAAGATAATTCCTGATTCTTTCATCCTGTCAGGCTGGTTACTCAACAACAATTCTTTCAAATGTATTGCTGATCCAAGGGCAATAAAATCATTGAATTGGATAGTCTCAATTGACTTATTTTACATACATTTTACACAACATTCATACTAAATCTGTATAGAAACATACTGTATGAAAAACAGGTTTTGCAGAAGTGAAGATTTCTCCACACATACACATTTCGTGAAGCTAAGATTTACACTCTATATACAAAAGTATGTGAACACCCCTTCAAATTAGTGGATTCGGCTATTTTAGCCGTGTATAAAATTTAACACACAGTCATGCAATCTCCATAGACAAACATTGTCAATAGAATGGCCTTACTGAAGAGCTCAGTGACTTTCAACGTGGCACCATTATAGGATGCCACCTTTCCAACAAGTCAGTTCGTCAAATTTCTGACAAGCTAGAGCTGCCCCGGTCAAATGTAAGTGCTGTTATTGTGAAGTTGAAATGTCTAGGACAACAACAACAGCTCTGTGGTAGGCCACACAAGCTCACAGAACAGGATTGCAGAGTGCTGAAGCGCGTAGTCTGTCCTCGGTTGCAACACTCACTACTGAGTTCCAAACTGCCTCTGGAAGCAATGTCAGCACAATAATTGTTTCCATGGCCAATCAGCCGCACACAAGCCTAAGATCACCATGCACAATGCCAAGCGTCGGCTAGAGTGGTATAAAGCTTGCCACCATTGGACACTGGAGCAGTGGAAATGCGTTCTCTTGGTTGCCAGGAGAACGCTACCTGCCAGAATGCTTAGTGGCAACTGTACAGTTTGGTGGAGTTGGAATAATGGTCTGGGGCTGTTTTTTATGGTTTGGGCTAGCACAAAGCACGGTCCCTTAGTTCCAGTGAAGGAAAATCTTAACTCTACAGCATACAATGACATTATCAACGATTCTGTGCTTCCAATTTTGTGGCAACAGTTTGGGGAAGGCCCTTATAGCAACAAGAGGGGGACCAACTCCGTATTAATGCCCATGAATTTGGAATGAGATGTTCGACGAGCAGGTGTCCTACTTTTGGTCATGTAGTCTATGTGTAATCAAAATGTAACTGCTGAATAACCTGCCTATAAACACTTAACTGATAAACACTACAGTTTACTCCTAGACAGCCCAAATAACATGTTATCTGCTACAGAGGAACTCACATATGTCAGCTATTGACAGGTTAAATGTTTGCTGAAGGAAAGGGTGCTTTAACAAGATATCATCCTGTATAAGTTAACAACATGGTCCATACTGTTTTGAAGCTTTTACATTCCCTATAATGCTTATAAGTCACATTGATTGATTCATTGATTGATTACTAGCCTACTATCATCAAATAATTACTTAGACTATGTTAAACCTATGTTTCAATCCACTCGAGACAGCACAGGCTTTAAAGTCATTATCCATTTTGGCAGTTTTTTATTGAACCTTTATTTAACTAGGCAAGTCAGTTAAAAACAAATTTGTATTTACAATGACAGCCTACCAAAGGGCAAAAGACCTGCTGTGGGGACGGGGGACTGGTATTTTTTTTAAACAAATACGCATCACGACAAGAGAGACAACACAACATAAAGAGAGAACTAAGACAAGAAAATAGAAAGGCAGCAACACATGACAACACAGCACAGTAGCAACACAACATGGCAACAACATAGTAGCAACACAACATGGCAGCAACACAACATGGTAGCAGCACAAAACATGGTACAAACATTATTGGGCACAGACAACAGCATAAACAATACACAACAATACATGACGCAAAGCAGCCACAACTGTCAGTAAAAGTGTCCATGATCGAGTCTTTGAATGAAGAGATTAAGATAAAACTGTCCTGTTTGAGTGTGTGATGCGACGGGTATACAGAGATGACCAGTTTACAGAGGAGTATAGAGTGCAATGATGTGTCCTATAAGGAGCATTGGTGGCAAATCTGATGGCCAAATGGTAAAGAATATCTAGCCGCTTGAGAGCACCCTTACCTGCCGATCAATAAATTATATCTCCGTAATCTAGCATGGGTAGGATGGTCATCTGAATCAGGATAAAGTTTGGCAGCTGGGGTGAAAGAGGAGCGATTACGATAGAGGAATCCACGTATAGATTTAACTTTAGCCTGCAGCTTTGATATGTGCTGAGAGAAGGACAGTGTACCTTCTAGCCAGACACCCAAGTACTTGTATGAGGTGACTAAACCCTCAGATGTAGTAATCAGACCTGTGGGGAGAGGGGCATTCTTCTTACCAAACCACATTACCTTTGTTAAGGAGGTGTTCAGAACAAGGTTAAGGGTAGAGAAAGCCTGTTGGACACTAATAAATCTTTGTTGTAGAGCTTTTGACACAAAATCCGGGGAGGGGCAAGCTGAGTATCAGACTGTATCATCTGCATATAAGTGGATGTGAGAGCTTCCTACTGTCTGAGCTATGTTGTTGATGTAAATTGAGAAGAGCATGGGGGCTAGGATTGAGCTTTGGGGTACTCCGTTGGTGACGGACAGTGGCGGACACAGCAGATGTTCTGACTTCATACACTGTGCTCGTTGAGAGAGGTAGTAAGCAAACCAGGCCAAAGAACCTTATGAGACACCAATACTCCTTAGCCGGCCCACAAGAATGGAATGGTCTACTGTATCAAAAGCTTTGGCTTTTGTCTAAAGTCAATAAAAATAGCAGCAACAAATTGCTTAGAATCAAAGGCAATGGTGACATCATTGAGGACATTTTTAAGGTTGCAGTGACACATCCATAACCTGCACAGAAACCAGATTGCATACCAAGTTTGCAATCTGTTTTTCCAACATTTTTGATTAACAGGGCAAAACTAGAAATAGGCCTATAACAGTTAGGATCAGCTTGATCTCCCCCTTTAAATAAAGGACAGACTGTCGCTGCCTTCCAAGCCATGGGAACCTCCCCAGAAAGGCGAAACAGTTTTTTTTTTTTTTTTAAAGGTCAGAGATAGGCTTGGCGATGATAGGGGCAGCTATCTTAAAGAAGAAAGGGTCTAAACCATCTGACCCAGATGTTTTTTTAGGGTCAAGTTTCAGGAGATCCTTTTGCACCTCGGACTCAGTGACCGCCTGCGAGAAGAAACTTTGTAGCAGGGCAGGGGGAAAAGAGGGAGAAGCGTCGAGGCAAGTCGCATTAGAAGGGGTGGGAGATGAGGAAATGTTGGAAGTGCAAGGAGGCATGGCTAAGTCAAAGAGGAATCCTGACTTAATGAAGTGGTGATTAAGGAGCTCAGTCATGTGCTTCTTGTCAGTTACAACCACATCAACTTTAAGGGACATGGGCAGCTGTGAGGAGGGTTTATTCTCCAGGTATTTAAACGTTTTCCAGAACTTCGTAGTGTTAAACCCACAGAGAGAACAGCTCCTTAAAGTAACTAACTTTGGCCTTCCGGATAGCCTGAGTGCAGTTATTTCTCATTTGCCTGAACAAGAGCAAGTCAGCCAGAGTATGTGTGTGCCGAGCCTTTCGCCAAATGCAATTCTTGAGGTGGAGTAACTCACAGTCGAACACTACTACTCATTCAAGGGTTTTTCTTAATTTTTTACTATTTTCTAGAATGTAGAATAATAGTGCAGACATCAACACTATGAAATGTGGAATATTTTTTTTACCAAAAAAGTTTAAAAAAAATATATATTTTAAATTTTAGATTATTCAAAGTAGCCCTCTTGGAATTATCTCAACCAGTTTCATGAAAGCTTTTCCGACAGTCTTGAAGGAATTCCCACATAAGCTGAGCACTTGTTGGCTGCTTTTCAATCACTATGTGGTCCATCTCAATTGAATTGAGTTCAGATGATTGTGGATGCCAGGTCATCTGATGCAGCACCATCACTCTCCTTCTAAGTCAAATAGCCCTTACACAGCCTGGAGGTGTGTTTTGAGTCATTGTCCTGTTGAAAACAAAATGATAGTCCTAATAAGCACAAACCAGATGGAATGGCATATCACTGCAAAATGCTGAGGTAGCCATGCTGGTTAAGTGTGCCTTGAATAAACCACAGACAGTGTCACTAGCAAAGCACCCCCATACCATCACACCACCTCCTCCATGCTTCACGGTGGGAACCACACATGCCGAGATCATCCGTTCATTTACTCTGCGTCTCACAAAGTCACGCCGGTTTGAACCAAAAATCAGACCAAAGGACAGATTTCCAACTGTCTAATGGCCATTGCTCATGTTTCTTGTCCCAAGCAAGTCTCTTCTTCTTATTGGAGTCTTTTAGTAGTGGTTTCTTTGCAGCAATTTGACTGTGAAGGCCTCATCCTAACCAACCTGTCCTCCAAATACACCTCTGCTGTCTTCAACCAGGATCTCAGCGATCACTGCCTCATTGCCTGCATCTGTAATTGGTCTACGGTCAAACGACCACCCCTCATCACTGTCAAACGCTCCCTAAAACACTTCAGCGAGCAGGCCTTTCTAATCGACCTGGCATGGGTATCCTGGAAGGATATTGACCTCATTCTGTCAGTAGAGGAAAAAGTACTTTCCTCACAATCTTAAATAAGCATGCCCCACTAAAAAAATGTAGAACCAGGAACAGATATAGCCCTTGGTTCACTCCAGACCTGACTACCCTTGACCAGCACAAAAACATCCTGTGGCGTACTGCATTAGCATCGAATAGCCCCCGCATCGAATAGCCCCCGAATGGTGGCACCAACTTTTCAGGGAAGTTAGGAACCAATATACACAGCCAGTTAGGAAAGCAAAGGCTAGCTTTTTCAAACAGAAATTTGCATCCTGTTGCAAAAACTCCAAAACATTGTGGGACACTATAAAGACCATGGAGAATATGAGCACCTCCTCCCAGCTGCCCACTGCGCTGAGGCTAGGAAACACTGTCACCACCGATAAACCCACGATAATTGAGAATTTCAATAAGCATTTTTCTTTGGCTGGCCATGCTTTCCACCTAGCTACCCCTACCGCGGTCAACAGCCCTGCACCCCCCACAGCAACTTGCCCAAGCCTCCCCATTTCTCCTTCACCCAAATCCAGATAGCTGATGTTCTGAAAGAGCTGCAAAATTAGGACCACTACAAATCAGCCGGGCTAGACAATCTGGACCCTCTCTTTCTAAAATTATCCGCCAAAATTGTTGCAAACCCTATTACTAGCCTGTTCAACATCTCTTTCATATTGTCTGAGATCCCCAAAGATTGGAAAGCTGCTGCGGTCATCCCCCTCTTCAAAGGGGGGGGACACTCTTGACCCACAGGGTCCAATCCTCGGGCCGACTATTTTCTCTGTATACATCAATGATGTCGCTCTTGCTGCTGGTGATTCTATGATCCACCTCTACTCAGACGACACCATTCTGTTTACTTCTGGCCGGTCTTTGAACACTGTGTTAACTAACCTCCAGACGAGCTTCATTGCCATACATCTCTCCTTCCGTGGCCTCTAACTGCTCTTAAATGCAAGTAAAACTAAATGCATGCTCTTCAACCGATCACTGCCCACACCTGTCCGCCCGTCCAGCATCACTACTCTGGACGGTTCTGACTTGTGAATATGTGAACAACTACAAATACCTAGGTGCCTGGTTAGACTGTAAACTCTCCTTCCAGACTCACATTAAGCATCTCCAATCCAAAATGAAATCTAGAATCGGCTTCCTATTTCGCAACAAAGCATCCTTCACTCATGCTGCCAAACATACCCTCATAAAACTGACCATCCTACCGATCCTTAACTTCGGCGATGTCATTTACAAAATAGCCTCCAACACTCTACTCAGTAAATTCGATGAAGTCTATCACAGTGCCATTCGTTTTGTCACCAAATCCCCATATACTACCCACCACTGCGACCTGTGTGCTCTTGTTGGCTGGCCCTCACTTCATACTCGTCGCCAAACCCACTGGCTCCAGGTCATCTATAAGTCTTTGCTAGGTAAAGCCCCACCTTATCTCAACTCACTGGTCACCATAGCAGCACCCATCCATAGCACGCGCTCCAGCAGGTATATCTCACTAGTCACCCCAAATCCAATTGCTCTTCCGCCGCCTTTCCTTCCAGTTCTCTGCTGCCAATGACTGGAACGAACTGCAAAAATCACTGAAGCTGGAGACTCATATCTCTCTCACTATCTTTAATGACCAGCTGTCAGAGCAGCTCACAGATCACTGCACCTGTACATAGCCCATCCAACTACCTCATCCCCATACTGTTATTTATTTTATTTATTTTGCTCCTTTGCACCCCAGTATCTCTACTAGCACACTCATCTTCTGCACAGCTTTCACTCCAGTGTTTAATTGCTATATTGTAATTATTTCCCAACTGTGGCCTATTTATTGTCATACCTCCCTTATCCTACCTCATTTGCACACACTGTATATAGACTTTTTTTCTATTGTATTATTGACTGCATGTTTGTTTATTCCATGTGTAACAACTCTGTGTTGTTTTTTTGTGTCGCACTGCTTTGCTTTATCTTGGCCAGGTCGCAGTTGTAAATGAGAACTAGCCTACCTGGTTAAATAAAGGTGAAAAAAAAATCATGCAGTCTCCTCTGAACAGTTGATGTTGAGATGTGTCTGTTACTTGAACTCTGAAGTAAAAAAAATACTGCAATTTCTGAAGCTGGTAACTCTAATGAACTTGTCCTTTGCAGCAGAGGTAACGGTCCTCAAGAGAGACAGTTTCCGCATAGCACTTGATGGTTGTTGTGACCGCAATTGAAGACTGACCTTCATGTCTTAAACTAATGATGGACTGTCATTCCTTTTTGCTCATTTGAGCTGTTCTTGCCATAATATGGACTTATAGGGCTATGTTTCGTATACCACCACCACCTTGTCACAACAAGGCACACATGTTAATTGAAATGCATTCCAGGTGACTACCTCATGAAGCTGGTTGAAAGTGCCAAGAGTGTGCAAAGCTGTCATCAAGGCAAAGGGTGGCTCAAATATAAAATACATTTGGATTTTTTAACACTTTTTTTGGTTACTACATGATTACATATGTGTTATTTCATCATTTTGATGTCTTCAAATCAAATCCATTCAAATGTATTTATATAGCCCTTCGTACATCAGCTGATATCTCAAAGTGCTGTACAGAAACCCAGCCTAAAACCCCAAACAGCAAGCAATGCAGGTGTAGAAGCACGGTGGCTAGGAAAAACTCCCTAGAAAGGCCAAAACCTAGGAAGAAACCTAGAGAGGAACCAGGCTATGTGGGGTGGCCAGTCCTCTTCTGGCTGTGCCGGGTGGAGATTATAACAAAACATGGTCAAGATGTTCAAATGTTCATAAATGACCAGCATGGTCGAATAGTAATAAGGCAGAACAGTTGAAACTGGAGCAGCAGCACAGTCAGGTGGACTGGGGACAGCAAGGAGTCATCATGTCAGGTATTCCTGGGGCATGGTCCTAGGGCTCAGGTCCCCCGAGAGAGAGAAAGAAAGAGAGAATTAGAGAGAGCATATGTGGGATGGCCAGTCCTCTTCTGGCTGTGCCGGGTGGAGATTATAACAGAACATGGCCAAGATGTTCAAATGTTCATAAATGACCAGCATGGTCGAATAATAATAAGGCAGAACAGTTGAAACTGGAGCAGCAGCACAGCCAGGTGGACTGGGGACAGCAAGGAATCATCATGTCAGGTAGTCCTGGGGCATGGTCCTAGGGCTCAGGTCCTACGAGAGAGAGAAAGAGAGAAGGAGAGAATTAGAGAACACACACTCAGATTCACACAGGACACCGAATAGGACAGGAGAAGTACTCCAGATATAACAAACTGACCCTAGCCCCCCGACACAAACTACTGCAGCATAAATACTGGAGGCTGAGACAGGAGGGGTCAGGAGACACTGTGGCCCATTCCGAGGACACCCCCGGACAGGGCCAAACAGGAAGGATATAACCCCACCCACTTTGCCAAAGCACAGCCCCTACACCACTAGAGGGATATCTTCAACCACCAACTTACCATCCTGAGACAAGGCTGAGTATAGCCCACAAAGACCTCCGCCACGGCACAACCCAAGGGGGGGGGGGGGGGCCAACCCAGAGACAGGATGACCACATCAGTGACTCAACCCACTCAGGTGACGCACCCCCTCCAGGGACGGCATGAGAGCCCCAGTAAGCCAGTGACTCAGCCCCTGTAATAGGGTTAGAGGCAGAGAATCCCAGTGGAAAGAGGGGAACCGGCCAGGCAGAGACAGCAAGGGCGGTTCGTTGCTCCAGAGCCTTTCCGTTCACCCTCCCACTCCTGGGCCAGACTACACTCAATCATATGACCCACTGAAGAGATGAGTCTTCAGTAGAGACTTAAAGGTTGAGACCGAGTTTGCGTCTCTGACATGGGTAGGCAGACCGTTCCATAAAAATGGAGCTCTATAGGAGAAAGCCCTGCCTCCAGCTGTTTGCTTAGAAATTCTAGGGACAATTAGGAGGCCTGCGTCTTGTGACCGTAGCGTACGTGTAGGTATGTACGGCAGGACTAAATCAGAGAGATAGGTAGGAGCAAGCCCATGTAATGCTTTGTAGGTTAGCAGTAAAACCTTGAAATCAGCCCTTGCTTTGACAGGAAGCCAGTGTAGAGAGGCTAGCACTGGAGTAATATGATCACATTTTTTGGTTCTAGTCAGGATTCTAGCAGCCGTATTTAGCACTAACTGAAGTTTATTTAGTGCTTTATCCGGGTAGCCGGAAAGTAGAGCATTGCAGTAGTCTAACCTAGAAGTGACAAAAGCATGGATTATTTTTTTTAAAATTTAACCACCAACTTACCATCCAGAGACAAGGCTGAGTATAGCCCACAAAGATCTCCGCCACGGCACAACCCAAGGGGGGGCGTCAACCCAGACAGGATGACCAAAGCCAGACCATGGTTTGCAACTGCACATGAGGACAAAGATCGCAGTTTTTGGAGAAATGTCTCTCTGGTCTGATGAAACAAAAATAGAACTGTTTGGCCATAATGACCATCGTTATGTTTGGAGGAAAAAGAGGGAGGATTGCATGCCAAAGAACACCATCCCAACCGTGAAGCACGGGGGGGGAGGGGGGGCAGCATCATGTTGTGGGGGTCCTTTGCTGCTGGAGGGACAAGTGCACTTCACGGTTGGGACGCCACCAAAGCTCCGCCCCTGCGTTTTCTTCTCGAGGAAGCTCGGTCTGGCGGAGCGGAACTATGACATGGGGGACCGGGAGTTATTAGCTGTAGTCAAGGCTCTGAAGGTGTGGAGACATTGGCTTGAGGGGTCCAAGCACCCTTTCCTCATCTGGACTGATCATCATAATCTCTAGTATCTCCGTGCAGCGAGGAGATTGAATCCGCGTCAGGCCAGGTGGGCCATGTTTTTTACCTGATTTCATTTTACGATTTCCTATCGGCCAGTCTCACCTTAATACAAAGGCCGACGCGCTGTCCCACCTATATGACACAGAGGAGCGGCCTATCGATCCGACTCCCATCCTCCCAGCTTCATGTCTGGTAGCACCGGTGGTATGGGAGGTGGACGCGGAGATCGAGCGGGCGTTACGGTTGGAACATGCACTCCCTCAGTGTCCAGCAGGTGTGCAGTACGTGCCGCTTGGTGTCCGTGATCGGTTGATTTGATGGGCCATACACTACCCTCTTCGGGTCAACCTGGTATCGAGAGGACAGTGCGGAGTCTTAGGGGGAGGTACTGGTGGCCCACTTTGGTCAAGGACGTGAGGTTTTATGTCTCCTCCTGCTCGGTGTGTGCTCCTCGACACCTGCCTAGAGGGAAGTTACAGCCCCTCCCCGTTCCACAACGGCCGTGGTCGCATTCGTCGATGGATTTTCTCACCAACTTTCTCCCGTCTCAGGGAAACACCACGATCCTGGTCGTTGTGGATCAGTTTTCTAAGTCCTGCCATCTCATCCCGTTGCCCGGTCTCCCTACGGCCCTACAGACTGCGGAGGCTCTGTTTACCCATGTCTTCCGGCACTACGGAGTGCCTGAGGACATCGTTTCTGATCGGGGTCCCCAGTTCACGTCCAGAGTTTGGAGGGCATTCATGGAACGGCTGGGGGTCTCGGTAAGTCTGACATCGGGTTTCCACCCCGAGAGTAATAGGCAGGTGGAGAGAGTGAACCAGGATATGGGTAGGTTTCTGCTGTCGTATTGCCGGGACCGGTCCGGTGAATGGGCGAGGTACGTCCCATGGGCGGAGGTGGCTCAGAATTCCCTCCGCCACTCCACTACTAACATGTCACCGTTCCAGTGCATGTTGGGCTACCAGCCAGGCCTGGCTCTGTGGCATCAGAGCCAGACCGAGAATCCTGCGGTGGAGAAATGGGTGCAGCGCCCGAAGGACACCTGGAGAGCCATCCAGGAATCATTAAAACAAGCTAGTGGATGGCAGAAGAGGAGCGCTGACCAGCACCGCAGTGAGGCCCCCATGTTCTCACCGGGTGACCAGGTCTGGCTCTCGACCCGAAACCTGCCCCTCCGCCTGCCCTGCTGGAAGCTGGGGCCGCAGTGTGTGTGGCTATTTAAAGTCCTGAGGAGGATAAACGAGGTGTGTTAAAGGTTACAGCTTCCTCCTTACTATCATATTAACCCCTCGTTTCATGTGTCTCTCCTCAGGCCAGTGGTGGCTGGTCCCCTGCAGGAAGGTGAGGTGCCGGAGGTCCCTCTGCCCCCTCTGGACATCGAGGGGTCCCCGGTGTACACTATACGTGCTATTCTGGACTCTAGACGCCGGGTGAGGGGCCTACAGTACCTCGTGGACTGGGAGGGTTACTGTCCGGAGGAGAGGTGCTGGGTACTGGTGGGGGACATTTTGGACCCTTCACTACTGAGAGACTTCCACCGCCTCCACCCGGATCGCGCTGCGGGAGCCGCTCGTCAGGGGGGGTACTGTCACGACTCCAACCGAAGTGGCTCCCCTGTCTGTTCGGGCGGCGCTCGGAGGTTGTCGTCGCCGGTCTACTAGCCGCCACCGATCCCTTTTTCCTTCTCTGTTCGTTTGGTCTTATTGGTTGCACCTGTCTCTTATTTTGTTTCTTGATTTATGTCTATTTAAGCCTGTTAGGCCCACCTATGGTTGTGCGGGATTGTTCCTCTGTTAGTTTGTGGATGTGCACTTGTATTTTATTTTCTCCGGACTGTTTGGGCTGGTCAGTTTTATGCTCCTAGTGTTTGGCGTGACCGTTTGTACCGGAATAAAATGAGATTGTCCAACCCTCTGCTCTCTGCGCCTGACTCCAAACCCACTACTCCTAGAAGACTTGACACTGTATATGAGATTTTTTTTCCCCAGAAGTTTTTCCCATGCTGATCTTTGGCTTTTTGGGATGGTTTTTACGCTGCCTGTCTTGCAGGTAAATTACATTTCTGGTAGGCGTCATTTATATGTCATTAATCCTGTCTGGGGATGAGCATTCAGTACTGTATGTGCTGTGAGGTCTGTAATGTGGGTGCCACTGTGGTACAGAAAGGACATCTCGGATCTATTTCACCACATTTTTACACTTAAGAAATAGGAGTGAATATAATGTCCCTCTTGTGTAGTTATTTTTTGTTTCTTGTCTTATTATTTCTTTAAACATAAAAATATCTGCAGTTTATCCCATAAGCAAGTAGTTTAGCCTCGTCAGTTGGTGTTACAATTAAAGAACTGGGCTATAAAGCCAGTCATTCCGCAAATTCATAACAATTGTTGGTTGAATGGAAATACCCTTATAACGTCAATCTACCTTGCTACAGTATGTAAAGTAGATTTCTTTCTCTCAAGTGGATTGGCTACGACTCCATCGGATTACTTTCTGATTGGGCCGATCTCTTGTCAATGTATGAGCTCTAACTCCAGGCACTACGATCTGTTCTCTTCGAGACAAATAGCGTTTCGCTTTAGGATGCTGAAGGCACCGCTCTCGCATCAGGACCAGAAGTCTGAATGGGATGGAGACGAAAAAATAGGTAGGCTCAGCTTGCATGTTTCTGCCGTCTATTGCACTGTTTCAGAGCCACTTTAATCAACTGTTTAGTAGCCTATGCCGGGGATTTGACTTCATGTAAATGAGTTTACCGTAATATGTACACGGTTGCGTTCACGGTCCCAACCAGCTCATATCAGGCTACTGTTCACATTTTTTTATTCAGTCTCGAGGTATTTCCTTAATTAACTCCTAAAAAAACCACAGTGTAGCTCTAGCATCTGCGTGTTCCTGTGCCCTCCGCTGGACGCGAGCCCACTGATAATAGATTTATGATTTCTGCTCAATTGTGCAGCACTGAGCAACTCTTGATGGGGGCTATGTTGATAATGACAGTGGACTAGCCTGCTTCAAAATGAACTTCATTTAGAAACTTGGTGTGAAGAAGTCTTCTAATAATCAAAATAAACGGGCAGGTTGTCTTAACTGTAGCTCTGTTCTAGGTACTGTTGTCTATATGGCATGTAGTGTCTGTAGTTTCTTCTGATATCTCTAAAACTCCCGCTGTCCTCTTGGCTGTACAGAGGCATATTCATCTTATTGTACCATCATGTCTGTTATATCTCCCGTTCTATGTCCAACCTCCAGAAAGATGAGAAGACTGAAAGACAGGAATGCCTATGTGCCAATGTTAGCCTAGACACAGGTATAGGACTTACTTCATTTAAAGTGTTACCATAAAGTTACACACTCTGTGTCTGTGTACAATACATTATCGCAATTTGGCTAAATTATATTGCGTCGCAGTTAAGTCATTTTAATAGTGCGTTTATTAAATCGTGCTGTGCCCACGCACATGATGCATCCCATATGGCCATGCATATGATTATGCTTTTAGGCTTACTGTAGCTTAGGAACATGATATATGCCAATTCTCTGTGTATGATTTGTCTGATACTAAAAAGCATAATTGTGATTTGAAACATAACCATGAGAATGTGATAGGCAGCACATCAACAATGCAAAGGCATAGCCTATACCTCTTCAGTTTGTGTGCTTGATAATACCAATCTAGCAATAGCACAATCTTCTTTTGGCAGAGATTTAGGTGTTTACAGAGAAAATGAAAATGTCCGCCTTTGACTACAATCACTTTAATTTATGTCGTTTTGTGCTGCTGTCAAAGAGTTCTGCTCCCTTACACGGTGAGAGCCTGTAGGTCTCTCGTCAGTGCCCTCAATGTGACTGCCTCCTTTCAACAGGCGCTCACAGGCTTACATTCATGCTGAATATGCTGAGTCCTTGGTTTTTGCCTTTTTGACCTCAAACATGTGGTGAATTTGTTTAGCACATCTATTTTATTATATGAGATTCCTCTTGAAGTCTGCAAAAGGGGGCCTGCTTATATAAATGTTCTCCCTTTGGCTTTTCATCCGTGGCAGTCATGTAGTTGTAGGTTCTGCCTTTAACCTTGATGTGGAGTGTGTGGTGTCCAATTTAATTTCAGTTATTGGTTTGGTATCTAACAAATGCTACTGTGCTCCTCATCCATCTTCCTTAGATCTCCACTGTAATAATCTTTGTCATTGCCATTTTGCACTCGATTGGATCACATAATCCCTTCAGCCGAAGCATCAATATAAATCCAAACTCTTGCTCATACTACCACACCCGCACCAATAAAACATGCACATCTGCAGAACATAGAGACACAGGTGTGTGTGAAAAAAATCCTGGCATGCACAGGCTCTATCGTATCCACATTTCTGCCTTGTGTTTTAACTACAGCTTTGAATCTAGTATCTTGACATTGATATATCGATTGCAGCTTCAATAGACGTGGGAGTTAATCGATTCAATTTTTTTGCATTGACACACTGTGACATTTGCTGCAGCAGGAGGCCGAATGGGGAACCACACAACAATGATTGTGAAATGTATTCCAAGGAATGATTTTCAAAGATGGGTCTGGTTGGGTTCACGACTCCTGCAGAATTTATAGTGAAAAATATAATGCCAAGGAAATAATTTAAGTGGGTGAATATGAAAGTCTGCAGCCCTATAATTAAAACAATAGGACTTGGTTTATCGTACATCTTTTCAGAACAGATGAAGCAGTTACCAGTAGGTACATCTGTTAGATATTTGTTTCATCGCCCAATATCTTCTCATGATATTCTTCATTCCCAAACCAAGGCTTGTATTTGATGAAAGATGGGGGGCAAAATAAAATAAGTACACAGGCAGAGCTTTAGTAGAGCTTTGGGAGTTGCCTTTACCTGTTCCCGTTGGGCCGTGCATTATATATTTAAAGCCCAGTTCCTGAAGAGGCACTGGAGCTATAATTGGGTTTCTCTGAGGGAATTTTCTGGCTCTCAAGGCCCACGGACATGGTCATTGTGGAATTCGGTGTTCCACAGCTCTGGATCAAGTGGATCACAGAATAAATGTTATTGGCAGAACAAATCAGTTAGACGGGCATTTGAGTTCTATAGGCAGGTACGTACAGTACCAGACAAAAGTTTGGAATCACGTAGTAAACAAAAAAGTGTTAAACAAATAAAATGTATTTTATATTCTTAAAAGTAGCCACCCTTTGCTTTGATTACAGATTTGCACACTCTTGTCATTCTCTCGACCAGCTTCACCTGGAATGCTTTTCCAACAGTCTTGAAGGAGTTCCCACATATGCTGAGCATTTGTTTGCTTGTTTTCCTTCACTTTGCAGTCCAACTCATCCCAAACCATCTCAATAGGGTTGAGATCGGGTGATTGTGGAGGACAGGTCATCTGATGCAGCACTCCATCAATCTCCTTCTTGGTCAAATAGCCCTTACATAGGGGCCTTCCGAGTGGCGCGGTGGTCTAAGGCACTGCATGCAGTGCTATCTGTGCCACTAGAGATTCTGGGTTCGAGTCCAGGCTCTGTCGCAGCCAGCCATGAACTGGAGACCCATTGGGGCGGGACACAATTGGCTCAACATCGTCCGGGTTAGGGGAGTGTTTGGCCGGCAGGGATGTCATTGTCCCATCGCGCACTAGTGACTCCTGTGGCGGGCAGGGCACAGTGCACGCTGACAAGGTTGCCAGGTGTACGGTGATTCCTCCGACACGTTGGTGTGGCTGGCTTCCAGGTTAAGTGGGCATTGTATCAAGAAGCAGTGCAGCTTGTTTGGTTTATGTTTCGGAGGACGCACGGCTCTCGACCTTTGCCTCTCCCGAGTCCGTATGGGAGTTGCAGCGATGAGACAAGACTGTAACTACCAATTGGATACTACGAAAAAAAGAGGTGGAGGTGTGTTGGGTCATTGTCCTGTTGAAAAACAAATGAAAGTCCCACTAAGCGCAAACCAGAATGCTGTGTAGCCATGCTGGTGCCTTGAATTCTAAATAAATCATTGACAGTGTCACCAGCAAAGCACCATCACACCTCCTCCTCCATGCTTTACAGTGGGAACCACACATGCATAGATAATCTGTTCACCTACTCTGCATCTCACAAAGACACGGCGTTTGGAACAAATTTGGACTGTCGTTTCTCTTGTCTTATTTAAGCTGTTCTTGCCACATACATTTGACCAAATAGGGCTATCTTCTGTATACCACCCCTACCTAGTCACAACTCAAATGATTGTCTCAAACGCATTAAGAAGGCACACCTGTTAATTGAAATGCATTCCAGGTGACAACTTCATGAAGCTGGTTGAGAGAATCCCAAGAGTGTGCAAAGCTGTCATCAAGGCAAAGGGTGGCTACTTTGAAGAATCTCAAATATAAAATATATTTTGATTTGTTTAACACGTTTTTGGTTACTACATGATTCCATATGTGTTATTTCATAGTTTTGATGTCTTCACTATTATTCTACAATGTAGAAAATAGTAAAAATAAGAAAAACCCTGGAATGAGTAGGTGTGTACAAACTTTTCACTGGTACTGTATGTAAATGAGACATGTCTGTATTTAATAATCTATAAATTTGCACCATTTTCTAAAAACATGTTTTCACTTTGCCATTATGGGGTATTGTGTATAGATGAGTTCAATATATATTGAAAACATGTTTTAGTGCTAATTTATAGAAAATTAAATACAGACATGTCTCATTTACATACAGTACCAGTGAAAAGTTTGTACACACCTACTCATTCCAGGGTTTTTCTTTATTTTTACTATATATATATTACTATATACATGTATATGTATCCATTTGGAATTCAGGTTGTAACACAACAAAATGTGGAATAATTCAAGGGGTATAAATTCAATATATATACTGTATAAGTATGTGGACACGCCTTCAAATTATTGGATTCGGCTATTTCAGCCACACCCGTTGCTGACAGGTGTATAAAATTGAGCACACAGCCATGCAATCTTCACAGACAAACATTGGTAGTAGAATGGCCTTACTGAAGAGCTCAGTGACTTTCAACGTGGCACCTTCATTGGATGCCACCTTTCCAACAAGTCAGTTAGTCAAATTTCTCCCCTCCAAGAGCTGCCCCGGGCAACTGTAAGTGCTGATATTGTGAAGTAGAAAGGTATAGCATCAACAACGAATCAGCCGCGAGGTGGTAAGCCACAAAAAAACAGGACCGCCGAGTGCTGAAGCGTGTAGCACATCAACATTTTCTGTCCTCGGTTGTAACACTCACTACCGAGTTCCAAACTGCCTATGAAAGCAACGTCAGCACAATAACTGTTCGTCGGGAGCTTCATGACATGTTTTCCATGGCCGAGCAGCCGCACACAAGCCTAAGATCACCATGCACAATGCCAAGCGTTGGCTGGAGTGGTGTAAACTCGTTGCCATCTGTCTCTGGAGCAGTGGAAACGAGTTCACTGGAGTGATGAATCACGAATCTGGGTTTGGTGGATGCCACCTGCCTGAATGCATAGTGCCAACTGTAAAGTTTAGTGGAGGAGGAATAATGGTCTGTGGCTGTTTTTCATGGTTTGGGCTAGGCCCCTTAGTTCCAGTGAAGGGAAATCTTAACGCTACAGCATACAATGTAATTCTAGACAGTTCTGTGCTTCCAACTTTGTGGCAACAGTTTGGGAAAGGCCATTTTCTGTTTCAGCATGACAATGCCCGCGTGCACAGTGAGGTCCTGCACAGTGCCCTGACCTCAACCCCATCAAACACCTTTGTGATGAATTGAAATGCCGACTGCAAGCCAGGCCTAATTGCACAACATTAGTGCCCGACCTCACTAATGCTCTTGTGGCTGAATGGAAGCAAGTCCCTGCAGTAATGTTCCAACATCTAGTGGAAATCCTTATCAGAAGAGTGGAGGCTGTTATAGCAGCAAAGGGGGGACCAACTCCATATTAGAGGTCGACCGATTAATTGGAATGGGACTGATTTCAAGTTTTCATAACAATCGGAAATCTGTATTTTTGGGTGCTGATTTTGCCAATTTTGTTATTTTTTAATATATTTTTTTTACACCTTTATTTAATCTTTATTTAACTAGCCAAGTCAGTTAAGAACACATTCTTATTTTCAATGACGGCCTAGGAACGAGGTAGAACGACAGATTTTTACCTTGTCAGCTCGGGGGATCCAATCTTGCAACCTTACAGTTAACTAGTCCAACGCTCTAACCTCCTGCCTCACGAGGAGCCTGCCTATTACGCGAATGCAGTAAGCCAAGATAAGTTACTAGCTAGCATTAAACTTATCTTATAAAAAACAATCAATCAACGACTGTCGTTGCTCCAATGTGTACTTAACCATAAACATCAATGCCTTTCTTAAAATCAATACACAAGTATATATTTTAAAACCTGCATATTTAGCTAAAGGAAATCCAGGTTAGCAGGCAATATTAACCAGGTGAAATTGTGTCATTTCTCTTGCGTTCATTGCACGCAGAGTCAGGGTATATGCAACAGTTTGGGCTGCCTGGCTCATTGCGAACTAATTTGCCAGAATTTTACGTAATTATGACATACATTGAAGGTTGTGCAATGTAACAAGAATATTTAGACTTAAGGATGCCACCCGTTAGATAAAATACCGAACGGTCCCGTATTTCACTGAAATAATAAACGTTTTGTTTTCGAAATGATAGTTTCCGGATTCGATCATATTAATGACCAAAGGCTGGTGTTTCTGTGTGTTATTATGTTATAATTAAGTCTGATTTGATAGCGCAGTCTGACTGAGCAGCAGCAGGCCCGTATTCATTCATTCAAACAGCACTTTAGTGCGTTTTGCCAGCAGCTCATCGCAAGCACAGCGCTGTTTATGACTTCAAGCCTATCAGCCTAATGGCTGGTGTAACCAATGTGAAATGGCTAGCTAGTTAGCTGGGTGTGTGGTAATACTGTTTCAAACGTCACTCGCTTTTAGATTTGGAGTAGTTATTCCCCTTGCGCTGCAAAAGCCGCGGCTTTTGTGGAGCGATGGGTAACGATGCTTCAAGTGTGGCTGTTGTCGATGTGTTCCTGGTTCGAGCCCAGGTAGGGGCGAGGAGGGGGACGGAAGCTATACTGTTACACTGGCAATACTATAGTGCCTATAAGAACATCCAATAGTCAAAGGTATATGAAATACAAATGGTACAGAGAGAAATAGTTCTATAAATACTATATTAACTACAACCTAAAAACTCTTACCTTGGAATATTGAAGTCTCATGTTAAAAGGAACCACCAACTTTCATATGTTCTCATGTTCTGAGCAAGGAACTTAAACGTTAGCTTTTTTACATGGCACACATTCTTACATGGCACATATTACTTTCTTCTCCAACACTTTGTTTTTGCATTATTTAAACCAAATTGAACATGTTTCATTATTTATTTGAGGCTAAATTGATTTTATTGATGTTTTATATTAAGTTAAAATAAGTGTTAATTCAGTATTGTTGTAATTGTCATTATTACAAATAAAAAATCGGCAGACTAATCGGTGGCGGCTTTTTTGGTCCTCCAATAATTGGTATCGGTATCGGCGTTGAAAAATCATAATCGGTCGACCTCTACTTCACTATCATTGACACTTCAGAGCTGTGTGTGTTTTTTACATATGGCAGAGAATAGCAGAGCACCAGTATGGGACTATTACATGGAATTGGCACCAGGGAAAGCAAGGTGTCTTATTTGTGATAAAGATGTAAGCATGGGGTCAGCAACGGCTAAATCAAAAAATACCACCAATCTGTGGAATCACCTTAAGAACACCCATCCCAAAGCCCATATGTATTATATTAAGTTAAAATAAAAGTGTTCATTGAGTGTTGTAGCAATTATCATTATTACAAAAATGTGTGTATATATATATATATATATATTTTGTCCTCCAATAATCGGTATCGGCATTGAAAAATCATAATCGGTCGACCTCTACTCCATATTATACCCATGATTTTGGAATGTGATGTTCAACAAGCAGGTGTCCATATACTTTTGGTCATGTAGTGTACTTCCTGTCACTGTTGTGCATCAGATTTTTCACAAGGGGACAGCTTTCTTTCATCGGGCGGCCGTTTAGGAAATTATTGGCAAAATGTGAGTATACCTACAGTACCGTACTTCTCCAGGCATCACTACACCACTGGATATATGGGGTCATCAGCTCATGATATTTAGCTCTTTCACACCGCGTCTTGGTGATTATAGAGGCCGGGATAGTGTTGGAATGATTTTTTAAAAATACTGTGAGGAACTGTTATTATTCGCAATGGATGTTAAAAAAACAGACTTTGATGACTTACTGGGTGAGGTGAAGAAAAAATGACTGAGAAGCTCATTTGCGCTCAGCAGGCAAGGTACAGTAGGCCTACTTCGACGTGTGCTCAGGTGCTCTCCCTCAATGTTATCAGGACAGAGAAACCAGACAAATGCTCATTGCTCACATGGAGCTCACCATACAAAAGACATTGAAAAAAGCAAAAGTGTTTTTCTCAGAAGTGTAACAGGTTGTGAACTCTGCAAACAACATTTCCATTCTGATAATGACAACAGCAAATGACTGTCAGTAATACAGGCACAAAAAAATTGTCAAAGACTCCAGCCACCCTAGTCATAGACTGTTCTCTCTACTACCGCATGGTGAACCCTATTCGAATCAGTGACATACAGGGCATTTGGAAAGTATTCAGACTCTTTGACTTTTTCCACATGTTGTTATGTTACAGCCTTTTTCTAAAAGTGATTAGATGCGCGGGGTTTCCTCATCAATCTACACACAACACCCCTTAATGACAAAGCATAAACTGATTTTTATACATTTTTGCAAATGTATAAAACAATGTTTTTTTTAATGAAATATCACATTTACAAAGGTATTCAGACCCTTTACTCAGTACTTTGTTGAACCACCTTTGGCAGTGATTACAGCGTTGAGTCTTGTTGGGTATGACGCTTCAAGCTTGGCACAACTGTATTTTGGGAGTTTCTCCCATTCTTCGCTGCAGATCCTCTCAAGCTCTGTCAGCTTGGATGGGGAGCGTCGCTGCACAGCTACATTCAGGTCTCTCTAGAGATGTTCGATCGAGTTCAAGTCCAGGCTCTGGCTGGGCCACTCAAGGACATTCTGAGACTTGTCCCGAAGCCACTCCTGCGTTTTTTTGGCTGTGTGCTTAGGGTCGTTGTCCTGTTGGAAGGTGAACCTTCGCCCCAGTCTGAGGTCCTGAGCGCTCTGGAACAGGTTTCCATCAAGGATCTCTGTACTTTGCTCCGTTCATCTTTCCCTCGATCCTGACTAGTCTCCCATTCTCTGCTGTTGAAAAACCTCCCGACAGCATGATGCTACCACCACTGTGCTTCACTGTAGGGATGGTGCCATGTTTCCTCCAGACGTGACGCTTGGCATTCAGGCCAGTGTTCAGTCTTGGTTTCATCAGGCCAGAGAATCTTGTTTCTCATGGTTTGTGAGTCCTTTAGGTGCCTTTTGGCAAACTGCAAGCGGGCTCTTGGTCACCTCTCGACCAAGGCCCTCTTCCCCCGTTTGCTCAGTTTGGCCAAGCAGCCAGCTCTAGGAAGAGTCTTGGTGATTCCAAACTTCTTCCATTTAAGAATGATGGAGGCCACTTTGTTCTTGGGGACCTTCAATGCCTCAGACATTTTTTGGTACCCTTCCCCAGATCTGTGCCTTGATACAATCCTGTCTCTGAGCTCTACTGTCACACCCTGATCTGTTTCACCTGTCCTTGTTATTGTCTCCACCCCTCCAGGTGTTGCTTGTTTTCCCCAGTGTATTTATCCCCGTGTTTCCTGTCTCTCTGTGCCAGTTCGTCTTGTATGTTCCAAGTCAACCAGCTTGTTTCCCCCGTTCTCCTGCTTTTTGCTATTCTCCTTTTTCTGGTCCTCCCGGTTTTGACCCTTTCCTGTTTCTGGACTCTCTACCCGCCTGCCTGACCATTCTGCCTGTCTTGACTTCAAGTCTGTATGCCACTCTGTACCTCCGGGACTAGTTTTGACCTTTGCCTGTCCATGACCATTCTCTTGCCTACAACTTTTGAATTATTAAACATCTTAAACTTCAACCATCTTCCTCCTGTATCTGCATCTGAGTCTCGCCTTGTGTCGTGATATCTACAGGCAGTTCCTTCGACCTCATGGCTTGGTTTTTGCTCTGACATGCACTGTCAACTGTGGGACCTTATATAGACAGGTGTGTGCCTTTCCAAATTGTGTCCAATCAATTGAATTTACCACAGGTGAACTCCAATCAAGTTGTAGAAAGATCTCAATGATCTCATTGGATGACCAATGGAAACAGGATGCACCTGAGCTCAATTTCGAGTATGGCAAAGTTCTGAATACTTATGTAAATAAGGGATTTCTGTTTTACATTTTTTTTATAGATTTTCAAAAATTTCAAAAAAACTGTTTTCACTTTGTCATTATAGTGTATGGTGTGTAGATTGATGGGGGACATTTTTTTAAATCCATTATAGAACAAGGCTGTAACGTAACAAAATGTGGAAAGGTCAAGGTATCTGAATACTTTCCTGAATGCACTGTACCCATATCCTCCACTACGCCACGGCTGAGTATTGTTTCAGTAACACATCTTCAGTTGCGTTCATGTTTTTGGTATCCAAACAGAAATATAACTTTTGTAAATGTGGCAAATGCTAGATGGTTGTCTTTTTGGTTTTCCTGATATTGTCGTTTTGATAGGTATCATTCACTAAATTTGATGGCATCATTGTGAGCCAACTCTCTATACTTATGTGGCACATTATCACTACACTGATTAGCCCTGGTCTCATATCTTGATTCCATAGTTGGACCCAAAACCTGATTAGGAAGTATGCATTGTAACTTCTGATAACATTAGTAATGACTTTTTATCTTATGGGTATGCAGGATAGTATTTTGCATTCTCAGTGTTTCATCTATTTTATGCAATCTACAATTTTATGGGCAAGTGATTTCACTTTAGATGGAATCCCAGATTCCCAGTTTAGCCTTGTGTGTTACTTTGAATCACTGCACAGAACTGTTTTTAGTAATTTGGATTTCAGTAACTATTTAATATTTTAGTACATGTTTTTAAAAAGGAAAACGTTGAAATGCAAGTATTCATAGGAGATGCCTTATATAGAGTATGGTGAGAGGTGTTGGGAGTACATTTAAGTCTTGCTGTAAGCATCCATAAGTTGGTTCCTGTTCGTATAGTATACCCTTTAACTAAGCCATCCAAGTACATGGGACCTCAAGATACATCTAGGAATTCAGATTTTGATTAAGTAGAGTATGCAGGTTTTACAATGTTGAAATGTACCATTCTATGTTACTAACAGGACACAAAAGATTGTTCCAGTATATAAACCCAGGCAATTTACAAGCATAAAAACAAACTGAAAGAAATGTGCTTGAATTGTAGATTTAGTGTCCTACCTTTACTTGATTTACTTATTTATCTCTTTAAGCTGCCTCAATATCTCATCGCAGGGAGAGTGCAATCAATGCTCTGAGAGCTGCATAGTGCTTAAAAGATGGAGAACAAACCCTGTCCCAGCTTCCCGCTACATTTCTGACACCTCTCTGCTATAGTGTTGGGCATCACAATTTTTCGGGAGGTACGTGTGGACGCAGGAGTTGTCTTAAAACTAAATAAATAACTGTCTGTGCACAGCGAAAAAACAAGCTCTGAATACTTCCCAGCCTCTGGACAATATCCCAGGCTGACTTGCTCTCAGCTGTTTGTGTGGCTGGCTACTGCATCCTGGTTTTATGCTCATTCTGTTGTTAGCATTCCAATCCCCCTTGCACAGGTCTCATTACTTGTCTCTTCCGTCTTTAACGGAAGGTCTCTGAAGGAAACATTAGCAATCAAATGAAACTCTGGAGCATACACCACAGGTGTTTCCCTCAGTGCATACTGATGAGCTGCTGCTAACTGACTGAAACACTGAACTTGTACACAGCTATCCGAAAGGGCAGCAGACAAAGACATGGTGTTGAGTGGGAACCTTGTTGTTTAACCAGTAGGTGTTGTATAGGAGGGATGCCAGTTATCATCCATGGACACGTTTGGCTGGTTGTTTACCTCAACACCGAAGTCAGTAAACAAAGCTTGGAGTAGACACTCTTTTCGTGGTCCTTCTCCTCAAATGTCATCCAAGTTTAGATGTATCATTCTTTTGTAATAAGCCACTGTATATGCTGTTTGAAGCCACAACATGCAAAACATAATTATTGAAATGTGCGGCCGCTCCACAAAATGTTTCATATTATGTAGAGACTTAAATCATTGATCATTGTTTATCTTGCTTTGTTTTTCTATGATTTTGCCTATCCACGAAGATGATTGACAACCAGTTGTAGAAACTGCATGTATCACTTGCAACCCGTTTATTTAGTAATCCCATTTTACACAGAATTATGTATGAACATTTCCTTCCTTCTCCAGTCGGTGATAAATATGCAAACGTTCATAAAGAATGGAGGAAATTTCAAAGAAAACAATATGGGAAGGGAGCACTTGCGGAATATTGGTCTGCCTCCCTCCCTGTCCCAGCTGCCTGATAGGAGAAGAGTGGTTCTGAGGCCTCTTGAGAATTTTACTTGATTTCCCTTGTGATCAGGGCATATTTTCAGTGATTTCACAAAGCCTTCCCTTCCATGTAGTCGACTGAACCCATGACCTTGAGATGACGGGAAGTCTAAAGGCAGCCATGAAAAGTAGGGCTAAGAATTGCCATGGACCTCACGATACGATATTATCACGATACTTAGGTGCCGATACAATATTTATTGTGATTCTAACGATTCTATATGTATTGCGATTCGATACTGTGATGTTATTGTGATTTGATGTTCCAAAAATATTGCTCACTATAAAGTGCATTTGGAAAGTATTCAGATCCCTGGACTTTTGCCCCATTTTGAATACTTACTTACATACGTATTTAGATCCTTTGCTATGATACTCGAAATTGAGCTCAGGTGCATCCTGTTTCCATTGATCGTCTTTGAGATTCTTCTACAACTTGATTGGAGTCCACCTGTGGTATATTCAATTGATTGGAGATGATTTGGAAAGGCACACACCTGCCTATATAAGGTCCCACCGTTGACAGTGTATATCAGAACAAAAACCAAGCCATGAGTTTGAAGGAATTGTCCATAGAGCTCCGAGACAGGATTGTGTCGAGGCACAGATTAGGGGAGGGGTACCAAAAAATGTTTGCCGTATTGAAGGTCTCCAAGAACACAGTGGCCTCCATCACTCTTAAATGGAAAACGTTTGGAACCACCATGACTCTTCCTAGAGCTGGCCACCCGGCCAAACTGAGCAATTGGGGGAGAAGGGCCTTAGTCAGGGAGGTGACCCAAGAACCCGACGGTCTCCAGAGTTCCTTTCTTGAGATGGGGGAACCTTCTAGAAGGACAACCATCTCTGCAGCACTCCACCAATCAGGCCTTTATGGTAGAGTGGCCAGACGGAAGCCACTCCTCAGTAAAAGGTACATGACAGCCCGCTTGGAGTTTGCCGACAGCCCGCTTGGAGTTTGCCAAAAGGTACCAAAAGACTCACAGACCATGAGAAACAAGATTATCTGGTCTGATAAAATCAGATTGAACTCTTTGGCCTGAATGTCAAGCGTCACATCTGGAGGAAACCTGGCACCTATGATGAAGCATGGTGGTGGCAGAGTCATGATGTGGGGATGTTTTTCAGTGGCAGGGACTGGGAGAGTAGTCAGCATCGAGGGAAAGATGAACAGAGCAAAGTACAGAGAGATCCTTGATTAAAACCTGCTCCAGAGCGCTCAGGACCTCAGACTGGGGCGAAGGTTCACCTTCTAACAGGACAATGACCCTAAGCACACAGCCAAGACAATGCAGGAGTGGCTTCGGGACAAGTCTCTGAAGGTCATTGAGTGGCCCAGCCAGAGACTTGAACCTGATCGAACATCTCTGTAGATATCTGAAAATAGTTTTGCAGCAACACTCCCCATCCAACCTTACAGCGCTTGAGAGGATCTGCAGGGAAAGAATGGGAGAAACTCCCCAAATACAGTTGTGCCAAGCTTGTAGGGTCGAGGCTGTAATCACTGCTAAAGGCGCTTCAACAAAGTACTGATTAAAGGGTCTGAATGCTTATGTCATTTCAGTTTTTTATTTTGAATACATTTGCAAAAAGTTTTAAAAAACGTGTTTTTGCTTTGTCATTATTGGGTATTGTGTGTAGATTGATGAGGGAAAAAAAACGATTGAATACATTTTAGAATAAGGCTGTAATGTAACAAAATGTGGAAAAAGTCAAAGGGTCTGAATACTTTCCGAATTCACTGTATGTCTGCTGCAGAGAGACTAGAGATCACGAGAAAACGAGTTTTGATCAGTCATGGAATTGAAAGTGCTAAAACACATGTTTGCTCACTATTTAAAAAGAAGTTGGAGAACAAGCTATAGGATAAAAAATACCTAGCAGTTCATTTTTTTTAATCAATACTTGGTGTCAAAGTAGCAATATTATATAATCCAAAATAACATAGCGATATTTAACTGTAGCGATCCCGTCCGTCCGTCCGTCAATAATGAAAAAACAAATGGACTTTTACAGTGTTGCAGCTGTAATATACTATAATAACCCCATTTTAGGGGGTTGGTGAGAGAAACACAGATGTTGTTTATGTTCTGTTCTTTCTAGTGGCGTTTTAGACATGCTGCTAGAGCCCTGTGTGTGGAATAAAGGGCTGTGAAAGACAGGATTAGTTTTCTGCAGTGCACTGCACACATAATCATGTAAACCTCAGTCTGCCGCTCGCTGTCTGGCTGTTTAGGATTAAGCTGGGGAATCCAACTGGAGCAGTTTGACTTTTCAGCTCTTCTGCTTTTTTGAGCCAGACACCCCAGTGGAATAATTGCATTTCCTCCTACTTTCCCCTCAAAAACCTACCTTTTAATATTAAAGTCCTTTTACACTATCAATAATCATATGCTGAGTTGAATAGCTTATGCGTTGTTTCCATTGTAAGCACAAGGACTACAGCAACCTCATCTATATGTCTTCACAATAGATTACGACACTTCAATAGAATGATAAGTGTTTCACAAATTCATTTAAAGGTCAATGGTTGGATTCTGTATTCATGTCCCTTTAATCTATAACTGATGTCCAGGCAATGATGACAATGACTATAGGAATCTGCTTATAGGAATCTGCATATCATTCTTGTTATACGGTGTGCCTTTAGACTTACTAACAGAGCCTTGTTGTAAATCCCCTCTAGACTCGACTTTCTCTTGCTGACAATCTGTCTCAGTCAGACGAGCAACTTCCAAGCCCTCCCTGTCTGAAAGCTGAATTTAAATCTGATTTATTCTGTCCTCCCAGTGCTTCCGTTTTGAAATGCCTCAAAAGTCAGTTCACCAAAACCTTACTAAATCCAGGCATCTCAAGAGAATAAATATTTTTCACCCCCAAAAAATCGACTCAACATATTATACTGTCAATTTGTTTAGTTCCCCTGTAAACAACCAAAATAAATGTGCATTCTCTACAGTTTAAAGCAATTGAATAACATCGACTTGATTTTGAAATACTCGTCTATAGTGTCGTGCCAGTTTATTGATGATTGTGGTTTATTTTTGCGGACATGTTTGTCATAGAGCTTCAGAGGAAGTCTACGTGGGATTGGAAGGAGAGCAGTAGCTCTATTGATAGTGTCCTTCTGCTGAGCCTGTTGTAGGTTTAGCCTCTTCGTCAATACAAAATGATGCTTTAGGCAGTTGTATACAAACAACTCCACTGCACAACGAACAAAGTAACACAGTTCATTTTGATCTTCCATTTCATAACTGTGCAGAGGACGAGCCTATACAGTTATATGTAGGATCTTCATTTGATCACTTTTTTGTTGCTGAGAATTTTCCTGCACTGCAGGAAATGCAGATGAGCTTTGTGATTTACATACTTTCACTGAAAGCCCACACAGTTATATTAACAGTATTGCACTTTTCATGTAGCCTACTTTTGGCCAGCTAATAGCCCAACCACCGATCCAGCAACGTTATGGACTAAACATTCAAATTCTGTTGCTGCAGGATTACTTTGCTCTGACAATTATAGGTCAAATTAAGATCCTGCATCTGTATCACCGCAGGGAACTGGGTTGGCATTTTCAAAGTGGCACTGTACCCACATCTAGAAGTATAGAAATCATTCTTCTTTAGTCCCGTGTATTAATCACATAAGTTCTTGCTGATAGTCAGACTGATATCTTCCACCTTTTCTTGAACCCTCTTCCCCACAATAATTGAACCCTTCAACCGAAGACCCATAGTGTATTGTTTATTTTCAGATGCTTACAGATGTTGTGTCTTTATATATTTTGTATTAGAAGTTCACTGTAATGTCCAGAGGTCTCAACTAAAATGTACATGCATTGTACATGTTGTCCATTTTTGTATGTAATATCAAGACTCTGGATGATTCATCTTGACTATACAACTAGAAATATACCATATCACTAACATTTCCCAAAATTCAGATATATGGTTATTTCATTGAAGGGTTCAATTGAGCTTATTGGGGTGGTCAATTCTACAAAGAGGTGAGAGCAAATCCCAGAAGGTCAATAGTCCCACAGCTAATAGGTCAATTAAGGTACAGTAAAGTCAATTGGAAATGCTGAAAACCCTTGCTCTCTTTCCTGCCCCCTCTCTCTGACTTTCCACCACCTCATAAAAATTGGGTTTGAGTTACAGCATTCGGAAACTATTCAGATCCTGTGACTTTTTCCACATTTTGGTAGGTTACAGCCTTATTCTAAAATTGATTACATTGTTTAAAACCCCCCAGAAATATCACATTTACATAAGTATTCAGACCCTTTGCTCAGTACTTTGTTGAAGCACCTCTGACAGCGATTACAGCCTTGAGTCTTCTTGGATATGATGCTACAAACGTGGCACACCTGTATTTGGGGAGTTTCTTCCATTCTTCTCTGCAGATCCTCTCAAGCTCTGTCGGGTTGGATGGGGAGCGTCGCTGCACAGCTATTTTCAGGTCTCTCCGGAGATGTTTGATTGCATTATTTTAGAAGAAAAACTTAATCTAGTGCAGAAGAGTAGTTTGTGAAGTCATGGAGAAAATTAGCTCTCTATCTGAGAGGATGGAGTGGTCCAAATGGATTTGGGTCCCCTCATTTAAACTGCATGCCACTAAAGTTCCAGCAGAGGAAGGACTCGGAGGACTCACACAGACCGTAGGTAAATATTGTATACAGCACGCCTCAGTGCCCAACTTAACCAGAGAACTTCACTCTTCACTCATTTAACATCATCACATCAACCACTTATTTAGAGTATTTTGACTCCACTGAAACAGATGATGTGCTTAACTGTCATACGGCCATTTATTTTTAGCCTATTTTGGACAGTTTTTTCTTCCGCTCATGTCATTACATTTTGTGGTGCTATTCTCTAGTCTTCTTTGTGAGATTAGATTCATAAACTGTTGTTGTTGTTGTTGTTGTTGTTGTTGTTCTGGACAGGGTTGCAAAGGGATGGTGTAAAACTGGACATTTCAATGTTTACCAGTGAACTACCAGAATTGTTCTAACTTTTATGTAATTTATTACAAGACAACTAGTTGCCCATATTATCACAGGTGTCTGTAATTATATCTGTCCCTCATAAATTATCATAAATATAAACCATTGGTGTTTAATATGTGGGTTTCAACATGAAATATCCTTTAAATTGTTTTTACACAATTGAAAAAAAAAATGCTATGTCCATATGTCTTTGTAATACATATTTTGGCAATGAATTGGTTGCAGTTGTGGAAAAAAGTAAATAGTTGGAAGAGTTGCATTAATTTAAATGAATTCCATTGTTGATTAGATACTTTTTTTCCATTAATTAGGTTATTTTCTCTTGAACCATATGGTCTAACCACTAGAAACTCATGGACAATATGGACACAATTATGAATACTATATAGGAATACATTTTATACTGTAGTATTTGCAGTTTACTATAGTATAAATACTGTAGTAAAAATGATTTTGTAAATACTATAGTAATTACTGTAGTCTTTTTGTGGACTGTGGTATACTGTATCAATCAATCAAATGTTTTTCTAAAGGCCTTTTTACATCAGCAGATGTCACAAAATGTTTATTCAGAAACCCAGCCTAAAGCTCAAAAGAGCAAGCAATGCAGATGCACGGTGGCTAGGGAAAAACTCTAGAAATGCAGGAACCTAGGAAGAAACAGAGAGTAACTAGGCACTTCTGGCTGTGCCTGGCAGAGATTACAAGAGTACATGTCCATTAAGGTCAGATCGTTCTTCAAGATGTTCAAACGATCGTAGATGACCAGCAGGTCAAATAATAATCACAGTGGTTATAAAGGGTGAATGTCAGTTGGCTTTTCATAGCCGAGCATTCAGAGGTCGAGAAAGCAGGTGCGGTAGAGAGAGCGAGAAGGAGCGAGATAGGGGGAGAGAGAGGGTCAAAACAGCAGTTCGGAGAAAGGGTAGCATGTCCGGTGAACAGGTCAGGGTTCCATAGCTACAGGCAGAACAGAAGAAACTGGAGCAGCAGCATGACCAGGTGAACTGGGGACGGGGACAGCCAGGAATCATCAGACCATGTAGTCCTGAGGCATGGTCCTAGGGCTTATGTCCTCCAGGAGGGGAGAGAGAAAAGCGAGAGAGAGATGGGAGAATTAGAGGGAGCATACTTAAGATCACACAGGACACCAGATAAGACAGGAGAATTACACCAATTAGGACAGACTGACACTAGCCCCCCGGCACAGACTACTATTGCAGCATAGATACTGGCGACTGAGACGGGGGTGGGGAGACACTGGCCCGATCCAATGATACCCCCGAACAAGGCCAACCAGGCAGGATATTTATTTGGTATTTTTTATTTAACCTTAATTTAACTAGGCAAGTCAGTTAAGAACACATTTTTATTTACAATGATGGCCTACCAAAAGACTAAAGGCCTCCTTCAGGGACGGGGGCTGGGATTAAAAATAAAAATACATTTAAAAGAAATAGGACAGCACACACATCACGACAAGAGAGACAACAAAACACTACATAAAGAGAGACCTAAGACGACAACATAGCATGGCAGCAACACAGCATGGTAGCAACACAACATGATAACAACATGGTAGCAACACAACATAGCAGCAGCACAACATGGTAGCAGCACAAAACAGAGTGCAAACATTATTGGGCACAGACAACGGCACAAAGGGCAAGAAGGTAGAGACAACAATGCATCAATCAAAGCAGCAACAAATGTCAGTAAGAGTGTCCATGATTGAGTCTTTGAACGAAGAGATTGAGATAGAACTGTCCAGTTTGAGTGTTTGTTGCAGCTCGTTCCAGTCGCTAGCTGCAGCGAACTGAAAATATGAGCGACCCAGGGATGTGTGTGCTTTGGGGACCTTTAACAGAATGTGACTGTCAGAATGGGTGTTGTATGTGGAGGATGAGGGCTGCAGTAGATATCCTCAGATAGGGGGAGTAAGGCCTAAGAGGGTTTTATAAATAAGCATCAACCAGTGGGTCTTGCGACGGGTATACAGAGATGACCAGTTTACAGAGGAGTATAGAGTGCAGTGATGTGTCCTATAAGGAGCATTGGTGGATAATCTGATGGCCGGATGGTAAAGAACATCTAGCCGCTTGAGAGCACCCTTACCTGCCGATCTATAAATTATAATAGGATCTATATATTATAATACGGTGTGTGGTTTTAGTCAGAATCAACATTTTGGGAACAATGTGTCTAGTGTTTTGAGAACAGACTATCTGTCTGAGCCAGATCCGGGGAGACCTTGGCTAGGACACTGAGAACTTCCCAGTCCTAGGTCTCTCCCTATCTTAGGGGAGGGTAGGAAGACACTATTCTCACATACTCCCCTAGGCTCTGTTGGCGAGCGGATTTGATGGTTGGTGTGGAAGTATGTGTGTCGCTATAAATTGAAGGTCTTGTACTGTACACGTCAGAACATTCCCGTGAATAAACATTTAACTTTGGTAGACTGGGCCTCTGTCTGTTTCCTTTTCTATCAGTATCTTACAAATCCTGATATAACAGACTAAGGGTAACTTAATTGAATTGATAAATGAACAGGAGTATAGAATTCTCCTGACATTATGTCTCCGTAATCTAGCAGGGGTACAGTAGTGGAAAAAGTACTCAATTGTCGTACTTGAGTAAAAGTACAGATACCTTCATAGAAAATGACTCAAGTAAAAGTGAAAGTCACCAAGTAAAATACTTGAGTAAAAGTATGTGCTTTTAAATGTACTTAAGTACTGGTGTAAAAAGTACTCAATCATCATACTTGAATAAAAGTAAAAAGTAAAAGTAAATGTTATACAGTTGAAGTTTGAAATTAACATACACCATACACATTTAAACTCAGTTTTTCACAATTCCTGACATTTAATCCTAGTAAAAAATCCCTGTCTTAAATCAGTTAAGATCATCACTTTATTTTAATTTCAATTAGTATTTGGTAGCATTGCCTTTAAATTGTTTAACTTGGGTCAAAATTTCAGGTAACCTTCCCACAATAAGTTGGGTGAATTATGAACCATTCCTAATGACAGAGCTGGTGTAACTGAGTCATGTTTGTAGGCCTCCTTCCTCACACACGCTTTTTCAGTTCTGCCCACACATTTTCTATAGGATTGAGGTCAGGGCTTTGTGATGGCGACTCCAATACCTTGACTTTGTTGTCCTTAGGCCATTTTGCCACAACTTTGGAAGTATGCTTGGGGTCATTGTCCATTTGGAAGACCCATTTGGACCAAGCTTGTCAGCTCAGGGGTTTGAACTTGCAACCTTTCGGTTACTAGTCCAACACTCTAACCACTAGGCTACCCTGCCGCCCCAACATGATGCTTCCACCCCCGTGCTTCACGGTTGGGATGGTGTTCTTAGGCTTGGACGCCTCCCCCTTCTTCCTCCAAACATAACGATGGTCATTATGACCAAACAGTTCTATTTTTGTTTCATCAGACCAGAGGACATTTCTCCAAAACGTACAATCTTTGTCCCCATGTCCAGTTGCAAAGGGTATTCTGGCTTTTTTAACTTCTTGGATATCCCCTATATCCAAAAAAAATATATTTTATTTGAATGCTTTTCTTGTTTTTGTGAAAATGTTGCCTGCTGAATGCTAGGCTTAACTTCTTGCGTCGAGCAATCCCGTATCCGGGAGCGTAATCATAGCCTCAAGCTCATTACCATAACGCAACGTTAACTATTCATGAAAATCGCAAATGAAATGAAATAAATATAATGGCTCACAAGCTTAGCCTTTTGTTAACAACACTGTCATCTCAGATTTTCAAAATATGCTTTTCAACCATAGCTACACAAGCATTTGTGTAAGAGTATTGATAGCTAGCATAGCATTAAGCCTAGCATTCAGCAAGCAACATTTTCACAAAAACAAGAAAAGCATTCAAATAAAATAATTTACCTTTGAAGAACTTCGGATGTTTTCAATGAGGAGACTCTCAGTTAGATAGCAAATGTTCAGTTTTTCCAAAAAGAAAATTTGTGTAGGAGAAATCGCTCCGTTTTGTTCATCACGTTTGGCTAAGAAAAAACCCCGAAAATTCAGTCATTACAACGCCAAACTTTTTTCCAAATTAACTCCATAATATCGACAGAAACATGGCAAACGTTGTTTAGAATCAATCCTCAAGGTGTTTTTCACATATCTATTCGATGATAAATCATTCGTGGCAGTTTGGTTTATCCTCTAAACCAAATGGAAAAATGCACGCAGCTGGACATTACGCAATAATTTTGACGGAAGACACCAGGCGGGCACCTGGTAAATGTAGTCTCTTATGGTCAATCTTCCAATGATATGCCTACAAATACGTCACAATGCTGCAGACACCTTGGGGAAACAACAGAAAGTGTAGGCTCATTCCTGGCGCATTCACAGCCATATAAGGAGACATTGGAACACAGCGCATTCAAAATCTGGGGCACTTCCTGTAAGAAATTTCATCTTGGTTTCGTCTGTAGCATTAGTTCTGTGGCACTCACAGACAATATCTTTGCAGTTTTGGAAACGTCAGAGTGTTGTCTTTCCAAAGCTGTCAATTATATGCATAGTCGAGCATCTTTTCGTGACAAAATATCTTGTTTAAAACGGGAACGTTTTATTATCCAAAAATTAAAAGAGCGCTCCCTATATCGAAGAAGTTCATGCTATGCTAGGCTATCAATACTCTTACACAAATGCTTGTGTAGCTTTGGTTGAAAAGCATATTTTGAAAATCTGAGATGACAGTGTTGTTAACAAAAGGCTAAGCTTGTGTTTGAATATATTTATTTCATTTCATTTGCGATGAATAGGAAACGTTGCGTATTGTAATGAGCTTGAGGCTATGATTACGCTCCCGGATACGGGATTGCTCGACGCTAGAGGTTAATGGTGGTTTTGGAGCAGTGGCTTCTTCCTTGCTGAGCGGCCTTTCAGGTTATGTCAATATAGGACTCGTTTTACTGTGGATATAGATACTTTTGTACCTGTTTCATCCAGAATCTTCACACGGTCCTTTGCTGTTGTTCTGGGATTGAGTTGCTCTTTTCGCAACAAAATACATTCATCTCTAGGAGGCAGAATGCGTCTCCTTCCTGAGTGGTATGAAGGCTGCGTGGTCCCATGGTGTTTATACTTGCGTACTATTGTTTGTACAGATCAACGTGGTACCTTCAGGCATTTGGAAATTGCTCCCAAAGATGAACCAGATGGAGGTCTACACATTTTTTTCTGTGGTCTTGGCTGATTTCCCATGTCAAGCAAAGAGGCACTAAGTTTGAAGCTAGGACTTGAAAAACATCTACAGGTACACCTCCAATTGACTCAAATGATGTCAATTAGCCTATCAGAAGCTTCTAAAGCCATGACATCATTTTCTGGAATTTTCCAAGCTGTTTAAAGGCACAGTCAACTTAGTGTATTGTGGTGTACAGCAGGTCAGCCACCAGGGGGAGACTCGTCTTGGCCTGGTGACAGACGGAGTATACATCATAAGGCGATAGCTTGATCTGCTGGACGTGCCAGGCCTCGACGGGCTCTCCGGCCAGGACTAATTGGGGCTGATTGGGAGTTGGTGAGTAATCAAGGGCTGATTGCTCACCAGCTGTGCAAGTCCCATAAAGCTGCCAGAAGGGCAGCACCCAGGGAGAGAGGGGAGGGGGGGGAGGGGGAGGAGAGAAAGGACCCCCCCCCCCCCCTCTCCCTGCATTGCAGAGGTAACAGGGATGGTTGCAGAGGTAACAGGACTGAGTTCAGTTTTGATCCTCACAGGACACAGCAAGACCCGGAGCCAGGAAGACAGTATCCCGGAGAGGATCTCATGGGGCAGACCTATTCTTTTCTTTTTAATTATTATTTTAATAAACACCTTTGAAACTGAGCTAATCCTACTCTGTCCGTGTCTGATCTGTGTAAACGTTTTGACCCAACCCCCTGGTCTGCCACAGTATGTAAACTTCTGACCCACTGGAATTGCGATACAGTGAATTTTAAGTGAAATAATCTGTTTGTAAACAATTGTTGAAAAAATGACTTGTGTCATGAACAAAGTAGATGTCCTAACCGACTTGCCAAAACTATAGTTTGTTAACAAGAAATGTGTGGAGTGATTGAAAAAAAAAGTTTTAATGACTCCAACCTAAGTGTATGTAAACTTCCGACTTCAACTGTACATATTCTTGGTACCATTTGAAAGGAAACACTGAAGTTTGTGGAAATATGAAAGGAATGTAGGATAACATAACACAATAGACCTGGTAAAAGATAATACAAAGAAAAAACCTTTGAAATGCAAGAGAAAGGCCATCATGTATTTTTCCAGCCCAGCTGTAATTTAGATTTTGGCCACTAGATGGCAGCAGTATGTGCATCGTTTTAGACTGATCCAATGAACCATTGCATTTCTGTTCAAAATGTTGTATCAAGACTGCCCAAATGTGCCTAATTGGTTTATTAATAACTTTTCATGTTCAAACCTGTGCACTCTCCTCAAACAATAGCATGGTATTATTTCACTGTAATACCTACTGTAAACTGGACAGTGCAGTTAGATTAACAAGAATTTAAGCTTTCTGCCAATATCAGATATGTCTATATCCTGGGAAATGTTATTGTTACTTACAACCTCATGCTAATCGCATTAGCCTACGTTAGCTCAATGTCCTGCAGGGGACCCACCGACCCTGAAGAAATTTGAAGAAATTTCTGGAGTGGTTGAAAAATGTGTTTTAATGACTCCAACCTAAGTGTATGTAAACTTCCGACTTCAACTGTCAATGGATGAGAACGCTTCCTACTGCCTGAGCTATGTGGATGAAAATTTAGAATAGCGTGGAACTAGGATCGAGCCTTGGGGTACACCGTTGATGTCAGGCAGTGGCTGGGACAGCAGATGCTCGGACTTTATACACTGCACTCTTTGAGATAGGTAGTTAGCAAACTAGGCCAAAGACCCTTCAGAGACACCAATACTCCTTAGCCTGCCCACAAGATGAAATGGTCTACCGTGTCAAAAGCTTTGGCCAAGTCAATACAAATAGCAGCACAACATTGCTTAGAATCAAGGGCAATGGTGACATCATTGAGGACCTTTAAGGTTGCAGTGACACATCCATAACCTGAGCGGAAACCAGATTGCATACCAGAGAGAATACTATAGACATCAATATATATCCCCACCCACTTTGCCAAAGCACGGCCCCACACCACCAGCAGGATATCAACAGACCATCAATTTACTAACCTGAAACAAGGCAGACTATAGCCCTCAAAAACCTTCACCACCGCACAAGCACAAGGGGGCGCAAAACTAGACAGGAAAATGACGTCAGTGACCATTACATAAAAATAGGAGAAAGCTCTGCCTTCAGCTGTTTGCTTCAAAATTCTAGGAACAATAAGGAGGCCTGCGTCTTGTGACCGTAGCGTACGTGCATGTATGCAAAGCAGGACGAAATCGGAGAGATACAGTGAGGGAAAAAAGTATTTGTTCCCATGCTGATTTTGTACTTTTGCCCACTGACAAATAAATGATCCGTCTATCATTTTAATTGTAGGTTTATTTGAACAGTGAGAGACAGAATAACAACAAAGAAATCCAGAAAAACGCATGTCAAAAATGTTATAAATTGATTTACATTTTAATGAGGGAAATAAGTATTTGACCCCACTGCAAAACATGACTTAGTACTTGATGGCAATCACAGAGGTCAGACGTTTCTTGTAGTTGGCCACCAGGTTTGCACACAGGAGGGATTTTGTCCCACTCCTGTTTGCAGATCTTCTCCAAGTCACTAAGGTTTCGAGGCTGACGTTTGGCAACTCGAACCTTCAGCTCCCTCTCCAGATTTTCTATGGGATTAAGGTCTGGAGACTGGCTAGTCCACTCCAGGACCTTAATGTGCTTCTTCTTGAGCCACTCCTTTGTTGCCTTGGCCGTGTGTTTTGGGTCATTGTCATGCTGGAATACCCATCCACGACCCATTTTCAATGCCCTGGCTGAGGGAAGGAGGTTCTCACCCAAGATTTGACGGTACATGGCCCTGTCCATCGTCCCTTTGATGCGGTGAAGTTGTCCTGTCCCCTTAGCAGAAAAACACCCCCAAAGCATAATGTTTCCACCTCCATGTTTGACGGTGGGGATGGTGTTCTTGGGGTCATAGGCAGCATTCCTCCTCCTCCAAACACGGCGAGTTGAGTTGATGCCAAAGAGCTCCATTTTGGTCTCATATGACCACAACACTTTCACCCAGTTGTCCTCTGAATCATTCAGATGTTCATTGGCAAACTTCAGACGGGCATGTATATGTGCTTTCTTGAGCAGGGGGACCTTGCGGGTGCTGCAGTATTTCAATCCTTCACGGCGTAGTGTGTTACCAATTGTTTTCTGGGTGACTATGGTCCCAGCTGTCTTGAGATAATTGGCAAGATCCTCTCGTGTAGTTCTGGGCTGATTCCTCACCGTTCTCATGATCATTGCAACTCCACGAGGTGAGATCTTGCATGGAGCCCCAGGCCGAGGGAGATTGACAGTTGGTGGATGGTCGTGTAGCCCATTCCAGCCTTGTGTAGGTCTACAATCTTGTCCCTGACATCCTTGGAGAGCTCTTTGGTCTTGGCCATGGTGGAGAGTTTGGTTGATTGATTGCTTCTGTGGACAGGTGTCTTTTATACAGGTAACAAACTGAGATTAGGAGCACTCCCTTTAAGTGCGCTCCTAATCTCAGCTTGAAAAAGAGCTGTCGGACTCCATCTCAGCGTATTCTGTTTCTGGGTCTCGAGCTAAACTCAAGCTAGACTCAAGCTACTGTAGGTTCCGGCTCTGGTTAGCCAAATTTTGTCTCGGTCACAAACTGCATTTTTGACCGTGCCTATGCCTACTGGGGATGATGGCTTCTGTGATAGAAGTCGTTCCTGTAGGGCTATTGTTGGTACGGCCCTTCCAGCGCTGAGTGGTAGCCACTTACCTGAACGCATCTCACAGCCTAATCTCACAGCCTAATCCAGTCACGTTGGGTGTCCCTGTCAGGGTTACGGGCCATGGCCCAGTGTTGGGACCCTCTGCTATTGTCAGGGGGCTCACATGGGCTGAGTTGTATCCCGCAAAGTGATCACAACAGACGCATCCCACCGAGGGTGTGGTGCGCCGTACGAAGGCAACTTGATTCGGGGGCTGGTGCGCACTGCAAGTCAATTAGTATCTGGCGCTCAGCTCCTTCCCCAATATTCGGTGTGCATCAACAGATGGGGAGAGACTGCGAGACTGCCTCTCTTCCTCCTAATCTTGGCTCGTTCCCTATTGCTGGGGAGCAGTGTGCACATGCTTTCGCGTTGAGCGACGCATGTCCCTGGTTGCCTCAACTCAGGTGCAGATATTATATCCAGTTGTGGGACCCTCTCTCTCTCTCAGTAGTGGAGGCACTCCCAGGAATGGGATATTTTCGCCAGGGCCGACGTAGATATTTACGCATCGCAAGAAAATGCTCAGTGTCGTCTCGATGAGGGACCCGATTGCCCTATTGGGAACGGACGCTCTGGTGCACTAGTGGCTTCGGACCCTCCTTTACGTGTTTCCGCAAGTGGTTCTGATTCAGTCCACGTTGGTGTGGGTGCACCAGGAGGGCTTACCATTGATTCTCGTGGCTCCCCATTGGCCCAGCCACCATTGGTTCACCGAGATCATTCACCTTTTAGGCTGGGACCCGTGAAAACTCCCATTGCGCAGGGACCTGTTGTTCCTATGGGCCTGGCCACTAAGAGGGCCAATCTGATGGCCTCCGAATGTTATTTCTATCATTCAGTATACAAGGGCATCCTCCATGAGAGGGCTGTATGTGTATAAGTGGCAAGATAACGGACTTGTCAGTGCTCATGGCTTTGGCTTAACGTGCTGGGGACCTCCACGCATTATCCTACCTGTGCTCAGTTCGCCCTGGCGACTCTATGGTGACGTTTCATCCAAATGCGGCCTTCATCCCAAAAGTCATGGCTGTGTCCTACAGGTTCTTAGCTTTTGAGCTATTTCCCTTTTTCGCCCTTTCCCTCTAAGCAGCGTCTCTCCCACTGTTTTGTGGAGCCTATCTCCCTGGCATATAGCAGCAAGGGGCAAGGGTTGCCTAGGTTTTATCCCTTGGATGTCACTGCTCCCAGTATTGCACACAGTGTGCTTACAGCTGGGAGAGGGGAAAGTCACTAGGCAGCGTGACATGTGCACAATATCCAGACTGCCGCATCTGGCGGGGTCAGGTCTGGGTGGACCGTTTCATTTAGTATCCGTTGGGGTCGGCTTGGGGCGTGATTATATTTCCCTATAGTATGTTGTACCGGCATTGACTGACTGAAAGGGAAAGTAACTTTTTGTTATGACTAAGTACTGTTCCCTGAAGGAGGGAAAAGAGGTCCAACGCTTGTTTGGCCCGGCACCGCCCATTCCTGGGCTCGGTGAAGAGCGGTATTAAATTGAAGGAATGAATCCTAGCCTCACGCTTATCACCCATGGAAGACAGGGCTTGCAGCAAGGCTCGTATTTAACTTGCTTTGTCAGGCGTGATTGTATACCCTTCAACCAAAGTCCCCCATAGTATGTTGTACCTTGTTTTCCTCCTTCTGGGAACAGTAGTTATAGTCATAATGTTACGTTTTTGTGGACTGTAGTGTTTGTACGGACATTTCTGTAGTATTTACTTCAGAGTTTTCTTTATAATACTGAAGTATTTACTATGGTATTCTACAGTATACTATAACATTAAAAAGTACTACACAGGATCAAGGGATACTACAGTATGTAGTATAGTATTCTACAGTATACTACAGTTTAATACAGAATTCTATAGTATTCTATTGTAATTCTATAGTGTTTTTTATGTGGGCATGGTCAAGAACATTTACTAACATTACTCATTTACGTTTGTCTTGCCAACTTGTGTAGATTTCACCCTATTGACACATTTCTCGACCAACTCAGAGTGTTGGCAGAGGAACTGTGTAGAAGAAAGGGTACCTTCAAAGCAGGAACAATTCTTTCCTAGGCAGTGTTTGTATGATCCTGGATTGAGGCAGTTGGCTTTGTTTGCGACTTTTGAAACAGACCCCTAACCTCGACTTGGGTGCAAGCAGCGGGCTTGAGGGTCCTAGTAACCCTTTTAGTTTCTCAGGCACTGTTTACGCACCAGTTCAACGAAATATCAAATAAAAAAACTATAGCTGAGATTAGCTATGAACGGCATTCACATAATGACAGAAAGGAGACAAGAGCGGTCGGATAACAAAGCAAGCCCTCCATCATCATCACTCTACCTTCCTTTATGTACAGTGCCTTGCGAAAGTATTCGCCCCCTTGAACTTTGCGACCTTTTGCCACATTTCAGGCTTCAAACATAAAGATATAAAACTGTATTTTTTTGTGAAGAATCAACAACAAGTGGGACACAATCATGAAGTGGAATGACATTTATTGGATATTTCAAACTTTTTTAACAAATCAAAAACTGAAAAATTGGGCGTGCAAAATTATTCAGCCCCTTTACTTTCAGTGCAGCAAACTCTCTCCAGAAGTTCAGTGAGGATCTCTGAATGATCCAATGTTGACCTAAATGACTAATGATGATAAATACAATCCACCTGTGTGTAATCAAGTCTCCATATAAATGCACCTGCACTGTGATATTCTCAGAGGTCCGTTAAAAGCGCAGAGAGCATCATGAAGAACAAAGAACACGCCAGGCAGGTCCGAGATACTGTTGTGAAGAAGTTTAAAGCCGGATTTGGATACAAAAATATTTCCCAAGCTTTAAACATCCCAAGGAGCACTGTGCAAGCGATAATATTGAAATGGAAGGAGTATCAGACCACTGCAAATCTACCAAGACCTGGCCGTCCCTCTAAACTTTCAGCTCATACAAGGAGAAGACTGATCAGAGATGCAGCCAAGAGGCCCATGATCACTCTGGATGAACTGCAGAGATCTACAGCTGAGGTGGGAGACTCTGTCCATAGGACAACAATCAGTCGAATATTGCACAAATCTGGCCTTTATGGAAGAGTGGCAAGAAGAAAGCCATTTCTTAAAGATATCCATAAAAGTGTTGTTTAAAGTTTGCCACAAGCCACCTGGGAGACACACCAAACATGTGGAAGAAGATGCTCTGGTCAGATGAAACCAAAATTGAACTTTTTGGCAACAATGCAAAACGTTATGTTTGGCGTAAAAGCAACACAGCTGAACACACCATCCCCACTGTCAAACATGGTGGTGGCAGCATCATGGTTTGGGCCTGCTTTTCTTCAGCAGGGACAGGGATGATGGTTAAAATTGATGGGAAGATGGATGGCGCCAAATACAGGACCATTCTGGAAGAAAACCTGATGGAGTCTGCAAAAGACCTGAGACTGGGACGGAGATTTGTCTTCCAACAAGACAATGATCCAAAACATAAAGCAAAATCTACAATGGAATGGTTCAAAAATAAACATATCCAGGTGTTAGAATGGCCAAGTCAAAGTCCAGACCTGAATCCAATCGAGAATCTGTGGAAAGAACTGAAAACTGCTGTTCACAAATGCTCTCCATCCAACCTCACTGAGCTCGAGCAGTTTTGCAAGGAGGAATGGGAAAAAATTTCAGTCTCTCGATGTGCAAAACTGATAGAGACATACCCCAAGCGACTTACAGCTGTAATCGCAGCAAAAGGTGGCACTACAAAGTATTAACTTAAAGGGGCTGAATACTTTTGCACGCCCAATTTTTCAGTTTTTGATTTGTTAAAAAACTTTGAAATATCTAATAAATGTCGTTCCACTTCATGATTGTGTCCTACTTGTTGTTGATTCTTCACAAAACAATACAGTTTTATATCTTTATGTTTGAAGCCTGAAATGTGGCAAAAGGTCGCAAAGTTCAAGGGGGCCGAAAACTTTCGCAAGGCACTGTACAATCAGGGAACGCGTGACCATGTTTATCTCGCTACCACAAGGATGATGCAAGTGAAGTTTAGTCTAGTTTGTGTAAATTATTTAAATCTCAGTTGGTGCTCTCTACATTAGCTTTTCTAAAATACTTTAACTACACTCAAAGCTGTAATACGCCGTCGAGCAAGCGACAGGACTTCCGGTTTCCGAAAATATACACTTTTCAGTATGTTCAGACCACATCATAGGCTAACAATATGTGTGATTATACAGATATACAAATCGCAATATTTCACATTGTTTGTCTGTAGTACAATATAAGTCTAACATTCATTTGCATGAGACAAAGTCTACTTGATCAATAGTTATTGCTCTAGTATCCTATGTTGCCACTGGTGCTAATGACACCTATAGTGCCACCAACTGGTCTGGTGTAGCCACCTACGGCTGCAGTGAATTTATATTCACACAGCTTCTAAGGACATATACATAAGGTTTACATAACCAAATTTCATGGCCCCATGTCCATCGATTCAGTTCGTATATCCCTGGTGTGATATGGTGCCATCTAGTAGTTTAACGTGGCCCACTTTGAATGCAGCAACTAATCATTCTCAAATTCATTAGAGGCAAATTCATTGAGTCTATGTACTACATCTGAAGTCAATATGATTTATGGTTCATGAGAAGGTTTTTAAAGTATTTTTAGCATTAGCATATGTGCTAGTGTGCATCTGTAGGTACAGTGCAGTCATATTTGAATGCAACAACAATTATTTCTCAAAACCATTAAATACTAGTCTAAATACAAAATCTGACATGATTCACAAGGAGAAGATGATTGCAGATGATTTTGAGGATGTGTTACTGTACATATGCAAATAATTAGTTGTTAATAGTTTCCTTGTTCGAGATATAAATACCAAATTCAGTGTGGTTAATTTTTGGGATGTATATGATAGCGATGACAAGTTTCAAGTTGATATGCCACTGTGGAGTGGATTTACAGTGGTTTAAATGGACACAAAATCTGATTTCCTGATATATCAATAACTGTCACGACTTCCGCCAAAGTCGGTCCCTCTCCTTGTTCGGGCGGCGTTCGGCGGTCGACGTCACCGGGCTTCTAGTCATCGCCGATCCACTTTTCATTTTCCATTTGTTTTGTCTTTGTTTTACACACCTGGTTTCAATTCCTCAATTACATGTTCATTATTTAACACTCTGTTTTCCCCATGGTTTTTGAGCGTGATTGTTTTGTGTATGTTCGGTCCGTTATTGTGGGCTCGGTATTGCGACATGTTGTTGGAATATTTGAGTAAAGTTACTTGTGTTGCTCATCTCTGCTGTCCTGCGCCTGACTCCTCTGCACCAGCTACACCCAGACAATTACAATAACACAGCCTTCTCTCAAACAATCCCTTAGCGTTTCTGGTGTTATTATTTGGCTGTTTTTCAAAGGTTTTCCCAAATTTCCAAGATGGAGGAAAATCTATCCTGACAGACCTTATGGATCCTTGAGGCAAATGTGTTCAACGTGAGGAAAGATGCCTACATACAAAGTTTCAAGTATCTAGATGAAACTGGGTGGCAGATATGAGGCTTTAAGTGAGACTGCTTATAATTACGCTATCTATAGGCCATTGTGCCAAGTTACCCATGGCCTCTAGTTTCTGTGTGCCCTTTTTGTTTTTAAAGAGACCAATCTATTCTTGAATTATTTGACCAGGTCAAGGGTGGAAAATGTATCTAAGAATAGCAATAAAATAAATCGAATCAAAATCAAATTTGATTTGTCACATGCACGTGTTTAGCAGATATTTGTGTTTCTAGGTCTAACAGTGCAGTAATATCTAACAGTAATATCTAACAATTTCACAACATTACACACAAATCTAAAGTAAAGTAATGAAATTAAGAATATATAAATATTTGGGCATAGACTAAGATACAGTAGAATAGGATAGAATAAAGTATATACATATGAAATGAGTAATGCAAAATATGTAAACATTATTAAAGTGGAGAGTGATTCCAAGTCTGTGTATATAGGGCAGCAGCCTCTAATGTGCTAGTGATGGCTATTTAACAGTCTGATGGCTTTGAGATAGAAGCTGTTTTTCAGTCTCTCGGTCCCAGCTTTGATGCACATGTACTGTCCTCGCCTTCTGGATGATAGCGGGGTGAACAGGCAGTGGCTCGGATGGTTATTGTCCTTGATCAGCTTTTTGGCCTTCCTGTTACATCGGGTGCTATAGGTGTCCTGGAGGGTTAGGTGTCCTGGAGGGTTAGGTGTCCTGGGGGGTTAGGTGTCCTGGAAGGATAGGTTATCACAGCTTCGCTGTGAACCCCTAAATATTCAAAGAACTAAATTGGTAATCCAATCACATTCTCAAATAGCGGTTTACTCATTGTTTACTCTCTATTCCTATTGGTAAACACATTATTATTATTATTATTTTTACCCCTTTTTCTGTGATATCAAATTGGTAGTTACAGTCTTCGCTGCAGCTCCCGAATGGACTCGGGAGAGGAAAAGGTTGAGATCCATGAGTCCTCCAAAATACAGCCCTGCTGAGCCACACTGATTCATGACACACTGCTTGCTTAACTTCTTGGCGCACCCATCATTTTCATCAACATCCGCTGAATTGCAGAGCGCCAAATTCAAATTAAATTATTAAAAATATTTAATTTCCATAAAATCACAAGTGGAATCACAAGTCCTCAACTCACCTGGTGTGTCAGATTCCAAAAACACTTTACAGCTAAAGCAAACCAAGCGTTTATGTAAGGACATCTCTCTCAGCAGACAAAACATTACAAACAGCTAGCAGCAAAGTAGATTGGTCACGAAAGTCAGAAAAGCAATAAAATGAATCGTTTTGATGATCTTCGGATGTTTGCACTCACAAGACTCCCAGTTACACAATAAATGTTCCTTTTGTTCCATAAAGATTATTTTTATATCCAAAATACCTCCATTTGGTTGACGCGTTATGTTCAGTAATCCACAGGCTCGAGCAGTCACGACGGGGCAGATGAAAATTCCAAATAGTATCCGTAAAGTTCGTAGAAACATGTCAAAGGTTTTTTATAATCAATCCTCAGGTTGTTTTTACAATAAATAATCGATAATATTTCAACCGTAGCTTTTTTAATAGGAGAGAGAGAGAAAATGTCTGCTCCAAGCTGTTGGCACATGCAAAACTCTGCTGGCATCCAGCCATCCACTGACGCGATGTGATCGTTCTTGCTCATTTTTCAGAATAAAAAGCTGAAACTATGTCTAAAGACTGTTCACACCATGTGGAAGCCATAGGGAAAGGATCTGGTTGATATCCCTTTAAATGGAGGGAAGGCATGCAATGGAACAGGGAGCTTTCAAAATAAGAGGCACTTCCTAGTTGGATTTTTCTCAGGTTTTCGCCTGTAATATCAGTTCTGTTATACTCACAGACAATATTTTGTGTTTTCTTTCCCAATCTGACAATTATATGCATATTCTAGCTTCTGGGCCTGAGAAATAGGCAGTTTAATTTGGGTACGTTTTTCATCCAAACATCAAAATACTGCCCCCTACAACAGGTATTCAACAGGTTAACCCGGAAGCCAGCCGCACCAATGTGTCGGAGGAAACACAGTACAAGTGGGGACCAAAGTCAGCATGCATGCGCCCGGCCCGCTACAGGAATCTCTAGAGTGTGATGGGACAAGGACATCCCCACCGGCTTAACCCAGACGACACTAGGCCAATTGTGAGCCGCCTCATGGGTCTGCCGGTTGCGGCCGGCTGCAACACAGCCTGGGATCACTGCGCCACTGGGGAGACCCCCCTATTGGTCAACTTTTGTTCCCTCTGTAGATGTTCAGACCATCAACACACCACTTCAACCAAGTTATTGCAGTGGGCCATTTTCATTGCTGTGAGATTAGGTCTAAGACACTTTGCCAATCTCCATCAGTTGACAATGATCACACAGAGCACCTTTTGATGGCACTAAAAACTTACCTTTATCAGTACTACAGCGGGCACTGTGAATGTGACACTGTTACAGTCAGCGACCTGCACTGGGCATGCCAGAGTCTGCCTGTACTGTAATTGATATTCCCAATGATCCTTAGCGAGTTGCCAATAGAGAGGCTTGTGGCTGACTTCGCAGAAAATTCACTTGGCATGGCTCAGAGGGGATGACAGGAGTTTTGGTCAGGTGACATATGTGCTTTAAGGCCAACATCCTCTCCTTCAAGTGGTTGCCTATACAGAATGCACAGTGCCTTCAGAAAGTATTCATACACCTTGACTTATTCCACATTTTGTTGTGTTACAGCCTGAATTCAAAATAGATAAAAATTATGTTTCTTCTCACCAATCTACACACAATACCTCATAATGACAAAGTGAAAACATGTTTTTAGAAATGTTAGCTAATTTATTTAAAATTAAATATCTAATTTACAGAAGTATTCACACCCCTGAGTCAATGCGCTTGTAGAAGCGTCTTGGCAATGATTACAGCTGGGTAAGTCTCTTTCTGGGTAAGTCTCTAATAGTTTTCCACACCTGGATTGTGCAACATTTGCCAATTATTATTTCTAAAAGTTCTTTCAAATTGTTGATCATTGTTAGAGAACCATTTTCAGGTCTTGCCATAGAATTTCAAGTAGATTGAAGTCAAAACTGTAATTCGGACACTCAGGAACATTCACTGTCTTCTTGGTAAGCAACTCCAGTGCATATTTTGCCTTGTGTTTTAGGTTATTCTCCTTCTGAAAGGTGAATTCATTTCTCAGTGTCTGGTGGAAAGCAGACTGAACCAGGTTTTCCTCTAGGATTTTGCCTGTGCTTAGCGCTGTTCCATTTCTTTATTTATTCTGAAAAACTCCCCAGTCCTTAACTACAATCATACCCATAATATGATGCAGCCACAACTATGCTTGAACAACTGGAGAGTGGTACTCAGTAAGGTGCTGTATTGGATTTGCCCTAAACATAACACTTTGTATTCAGGACAAAATGTTAATTGCTTTGCCAATTTTTTTGCAGTATTACTTTAGTGCCTTGTTGCAAACAGGATGCATGTTTTGGAATATTTTTATTCTGTACAGGCTTCTTTCTTTTCACTCTGTCATTTGGGTTAGGAACTACAATGTCGTTGATCCATGTCATGTATTGTCATGTTGTGTCCTGTTCCTGTTCTTACTCTTCACCCTGTCTCCCTCTGCTGGTCGTATTAGGTTACCTTTTCTTCCCCTCTTTCCCCCAGCTGTTCCTTGTCTTCTCTAACTACCTCGTTCACCCCTTTTCCCACCTGTTCCCTTTTTCCCTCTGATTAGGTCTCTATATCTCTCTCTGTTTCTGCTTCTGTCTTTGTCGGATTCTCGTTTGTGTTACTCATGCCTGAACCAGACTATCGTCGTGTTTGCTGCAACCTTGTCCTGTCCTGTCGGAATCTGCCTGTTCATCTAACCTTGTCCTGTCCTGTCGGAATCTGCCTGTCCATCTGAGCCTACGTGTGTTTCGTCATTAAAGAAACTCTGTTTTGTTAATTCGCTTTTGGGTCCTCATTCACGCACCTGACAATCCATCCTCCATTTTCTCCTATCGCAGCCATTAAACTCTATACCTGTTTTAAAGTCACCATTGGCCTCGTGATGAAATCCCTGAGTGGTTTCCTTCTTCTCCTGCAACTGAGTTAGGAAGGACGCCTGTATCTTTGTAGTGACTGGATGTATTGATACACCATCCAAAGTGTAATTAATAACTTCACCATGCACAATGATCATGTTAAACACTATTATTGTACACAGAATGAGTCCATGCAGCTTATTATGTGACTTGTTAAGCACATTTTTAAATCATGAACTTATTTAGGCTTGGCATAAAAAGGGATTGAATACTTCTATCCGCTTTTAATTTTTAATTAATTTGTAAAAATGTGATCAAACATAATTCCACTTTGACATGATGGGGTATTGTGTGTAGACCAGTGACAAAACATCTCAATTGAATCCATTTTAAATTCAGACTGTAACACAACAAAATTTGGAACAACTCAAGAAGTGTGAATATTTTCTGAAGGCACTGTATGGAGTGCAGTGTGGGAGCTGTCACAGTCAGGGTTGCTTGAAACCAATGTTTACTTACAGGCGTGAGTGAGACTGCTATGAGGGCCCGTGGGGGCCAGTGGGGGCCCGTGGGGATGTTACTGAAGAAAAGACATCCCTGCATCACATTATCACTCCCCTCCAGTGTTCGTCAACCATTTTCTTCCAATTGTCAAGTGTGGCTGTGCCATGACATGTTTTACGATGTGTCCTTTAGTAAATTCCACACTCCCGCTGTAACTTTCAAGCCCTACATTAGCATGTCAATTGTGTTGAATGTAAACATAATATATATTATTTATCCAATTTCTCTTGAGCTTTTTTTTTATACATGATTCGGAAACCTGAGCAGAGTGATTGATGTCCACAGAGTTTGTGTGGCAACGCCTCTCAGTACTGAGACAATTTCACACAGGAGAGAAGAAAAGCTCAACTCTTCAGCACCTTTTGGATTATGTTTATTGATGGGTGGCTGGCAATATCACAGACAGAGACCTCTATCGGTTCTGTCAAGCTGCAAGAGTAAATTGCTCTCCCGTTAGGCCAGTTTAATGAGAAAATCTGACTGGTATTAGCAGGGACTTAGATTAACTATTGATTTTTTTTGTGGGAGACTGTAGACTTTCAGTCAAAAGAATGTGTTGTTTCAGGTCTGTCCACAGAAAATCTTAAGTAATGTGTTAGGCTGGGATGTTCTTATCTAAAACACGAGGAATGCAATCAGTGTAATCAGTGTTAACCACACTAGAACACAGCTACTCCCCCCAACGACCAGAAAGCCATGTAGTCATTAACAAGCTGTGTACATTAAACAGGCTTGGAATGTGTACATTGTTGATCTGCCCCTGTGGTGTGGTGTTTATCCCTCATCATAACGCTATCCTATTTTCAGCTATTCTCTCAAGGTAGGCCAGCAATTGCATCAATTAGCGGGGATAGCGAAACAAAAACACACGAGCAGCCCCCTTAACAATAGATAATGGTTGCATTTTCAAAGACTGAGACAGAGATAAAAGCTCTGGATCTTCCAGCTCCATTAGCGCCCATTTTAGCCCAAGATTAAAGGGCGTCTCGTGGAGGGTCTTGATGCCTGGAACAGAGCAATATTGGTCAGGAGTGGATGAAAGGATCAGAGGTAGAGAGAGAAAGAGGAAGAGAGCCAGAGAGCAAGGCAGTCCTGCAGTGGTGGAAAGTGATGAAGATTGAACAGCCTGCAGTGGGGTGAAGAGGCCGCTCCACAGGCCAGTGAAATTCGCAGCAGCAGAACAGACCTGCTTTTGGGAAATCAAAGGAATTTTCATCAAGGGAGAAGGTCTCTTTATCTCTTAACTATGATAAGGTGCGGTGCTAATGGACGTGGGAGAAGGCCACTGTAGGCACCGGCAGTGGAGGAACGAGCAGGGCGCGGATCCATTGGAAACTAAGGGAATATATATAATTATCGCTCTGGTGTCTGCCTGAGATGTCATTAGTCAGAGCAATTCAATTCAGCCATAGACTTTTAGGGAAAGCGATAGGGGACACTTAGTCAGTTCCAAAAGTTAATGCGTTCGACTGAAATGTGTCTTCCGTATTTAACACAACCCTTCTGATTCAGAGCGGCGCAGGGGGGCTGCCTTAATCGACGTCCACGTCATCGGCACCCGGGGAGAAGTTGTTGTTGGGGGTTAACCGCCTTGCTCTAATTTGATGGATGCATGCTGGGTTCCAACTGGAGGAAATAAATATAGCAGCAATAATTAGATTTTTCAGATTTTTTGGTTCTTTTCAGATGAAGGACAGATTTCTTCCTCCAGGTTTGTTGTTCTTCTCAGGAGCTCCATGTGAATATTTCAGTGGGTGTTCCCTGTCTGGGTCCTCTTGAGGGCAGTGGGTGGGTGCTTCATATAGGTATGGAAATGGATGGTTTGATTTTTCTGAGACTCGCATGTTAAAGTAAATGTCAACTGTAGAATAGTAGATAATCTACTAAGAACAATATTTTCACCTGCTTTACTTAGTCTTGCATACACTCACTGGACAGTTTATTAGGTACACCACCCCGTTCACGAAAATGCTTCGCTCCTACAGACGACGAGTCACATGGCCGTGGCTTGCTTAAATAAAGCATTCCGTTATGGTTTGATTAGAAAGGGCAAAACGAGTGACTTAAACGACTTTGTGTGGTATGATCGTCGGTGCCAGGCACGCTGGATCCAAATCTCAGAAACGGCAGGCCAGTTAGCGGCAGTCCTGTGGGCGAAAACAGCAAAGAGATTGAAGGAGAATGGTAAGAATTGAGCAAGCTAAAAGGAGGGCCACAAACAGACAAATAACGGCGCAGTACATTTACATCAACATTTTAGTAAGCAGTGGTGTGCAGAACGGCATCTCGGAGAGCACAACTCGTCGATCCTTGTCATGAATGGGCGATTGCAGCAGACGACCACATCGGATTCACTCCTATCAGCTAAAAGCAAGAACAAGCGGCTCCAGTGGGCACGTGATCACCAACACTGGACAATTGAGGAGAAAAATATTGCCTGGAACATGACAGTGAGTTCAGTTTACTTGAGTGGCCTACGCAGTCCCCAGACCTAAACCCAGTACTAATACATCTTTGGGATGATATGGAACGGACTGTTCTCAGCATGAATGTATTGCCGTCCAATGTGACGCAACTGTGTGATGTCATCGAGTCAGCAGGGACCAATATCTCTGTGGAACATTTCCGACACCTTGTCGAATGCCCTGAAGAATTCAGGCTGTTCTGGAGGCAAAGGGGGGTCCGACCCGGTACCAGATGGGAGTACCTAATAAACTGGCCAGAGTGTATATGTTGCAGATATTACAGACTCAAAAGTAGCAACAGTTAATGTTAAAATGGCAGAAATATGTCTTATATCGAATCATACAAAAGTACTAAGACAGATTTACACTCGTACCCATATACGGTTTGAAAATGGATGAATTGGACATGAGTTCCCCAACTAGCGGCCATGTTGGTTTTATTTGTCCCCCCCAAGTCCTCTGAGCAAAAAAATAAATAAAAAATACTGTTAGGGTTTATAATTATTTTGTTATTATTTAGAATTTTCTTTGTTAGACATAAGACTGTAAAAACACCAGTAAGTGAATATAATTGTCTAAATCTGTTCCCAAGTATTCCCACGCATAATACAGAGACACGTGATCATATAGAAATGTAAGACAAGTCAGAAATGATTATGTCTTAGTCAAATATTAGACCTGTTTCGGCTTTGAGGCAAATTTGCAGTCTATAAATTATTTTAAATTATGTTCCTGCCCCCCGACCATCCGTTGAAGAAAAAAAATCGCCCTTTGTCCCTGCTGCAGGGCTGGCGATTATGGGCGGACCTGAGGTGGCCTTGGCCGCCTTACCGTAGCTCCTTGCCCGTCCAAATAAAATATAGAATTATTGATCATTTATGTGACCGATACGCATATGCTGTCAGGACAAAAATAGTATGGCATGTTATACTCTTTTTAACAAATCAGATACAGTGCCTTGCGAAAGTATTCGGCCCCCTTGAACTTTGCGACCTTTTGCCACATTTCAGGCTTCAAACATAAAGATATAAAACTGTATTTTTTTGTGAAGAATCAACAACAAGTGGGACACAATCATGAAGTGGAACGACATTTATTGGATATTTCAAACTTTTTTAACAAATCAAAAACTGAAAAATTGGGCGTGCAAAATTATTCAGCCCCTTTACTTTCAGTGCAGCAAACTCTCTCCAAAAGTTCAGTGAGGATCTCTGAATGATCCAATGTTGACCTAAATGACTAATGATGATAAATACAATCCACCTGTGTGTAATCAAGTCTCCGTATAAATGCACCTGCACTGTGATAGTCTCAGAGGTCCGTTAAAAGCGCAGAGAGCATCATGAAGAACAAGGAACACACCAGGCAGGTCCGAGATACTGTTGTGAAGAAGTTTAAAGCCGGATTTGGATACAAAAACATTTCCCAAGCTTTAAACATCCCAAGGAGCACTGTGCAAGTGATAATATTGAAATGGAAGGAGTATCAGACCACTGCAAATCTACCAAGACCTGGCCGTCCCTCTAAACTTTCAGCTCATACAAGGAGAAGACTGATCAGAGATGCAGCCAAGAGGACCATGATCACTCTGGATGAACTGCAGAGCTCTACAGCTGAGGTGGGAGACTCTGTCCATAGGACAACAATCAGTCGTATATTGCACAAATCTGGCCTTTATGGAAGAGTGGCAAGAAGAAAGCCATTTCTTAAAGATATCCATAAAAAGTGTCATTTAAAGTTTGCCACAAGCCACCTGGGAGACACACCAAACATGTGGAAGAAGGTGCTCTGGTCAGATGAAACCAAAATTGAACTTTTTGGCAACAATGCAAAACGTTATGTTTGGCGTAAAAGCAACACAGCTCATCAGCCTGAACACACCATCCCCACTGTCAAACATGGTGGTGGCAGCATCATGGTTTGGGCATGCTTTTCTTCAGCAGGGACAGGGAAGATGGTTAAAATTGATGGGAAGATGGATGGAGCCAAATACAGGACCATTTTGGAAGAAAACCTGATGGAGTCTGCAAAAGACCTGAGACTGGGACGGAGATTTGTCTTCCAACAAGACAATGATCCAAAACATAAAGCAAAATCTACAATGGAATGGTTCAAAAATAAACATATCCAGGTGTTAGAATGGCCAAGTCAAAGTCCAGACCTGAATCCAATCGAGAATCTGTGGAAAGAACTGAAAACTGCTGTTCACAAATGCTCTCCATCCAACCTCACTGAGCTTGAGCTGTTTTGCAAGGAGGAATGGGAAAAAATGTCAGTCTCTCGATGTGCAAAACTGATAGAGACATACCCCAAGCGACTTACAGCTGTAATTGCAGCAAAAGGTCGCGCTACAAAGTATTAACTTAAGGGGGCTGAATAATTTTGCACGCCCAATTTTTCAGTTTTTGATTTGTTAAAAAAGTTTGAAATATCCAATAAATGTCGTTCCACTTCATGATTGTGTCCCACTTGTTGTTGATTCTTCACAAAAAAATACAGTTTTATATCTTTATGTTTGAAGCCTGAAATGTGGAAAAATGTCGCAAAGTTCAAGGGGGCCGAAAACTTTCGCAAGGCACTGTACATGGGATAAATATAGTAAGACAGAGGGGAGCTGTTTCTCTCGCTTGGATGCTTTCTCTGGTGAGATAGTTTCAGCAGAGAGGAAGAGGTGAAGCGAGAAGGCTCAGTCTCGCAAAAAAATATGTCCGGAATAAGCCCAATGCGTTTCCATAGGCCTAATATGCAGACCTAAGCTTGTCGCCTGCCTTCACGCCTTTGGGACAACGACTCCCATTGTTAGGGCAGAGACATCTTGTCATTATACAGATCTCTGGATTCAGGCAGCCACTTGCGAATTGGAAAATAAAGTTGGTGTGTGCACAGTGCACTGTTCGGATGCTAGCTTTCCCGAAAGTAAATTGATGTTTTGCCAAAATTCTATAATTACTCCTGTCTAAATCAAATAAATAAAAAAACTTCACCAGAAAGCATGACTTAGCCACAGAGGATCATTAGCTTATTTTTTAAAATAGCTGTGGATTGTTTCAAATCCCAAGCGTGTATGCCAATGCCCATTTGGGAAGCCTGCATGTCAATGGGCCTAGCTAATTATTGAGTTGTGACTTTAGTGAAAAGCATCTAAAATATGTGTGAAGATAATGTGTCATGAGTATAATTTTAAATGTTAAGACAAGAAGACGGGCAGGGTTGTGTGGCTGAGACCCCTCTCCACTGAGACCCCCCCCCCCCCCGTCTCCCGCCTGTTATTACGCATTCATTGTTTCATTGTGTGAATTGTTTGCCTCTTTGATTGTTTTATAAATTCCCCATTACATATGTCACCAGTAGGTCTAGTAAGAGTACCGTTAATCCTCTGTCATTTGGTTACGGTAAAGCCTGTTATTAATTAGAAGTAAATTAGAAGTAATTTACAGCTCTCATTCTCGGAGTGGAAACAATGTTTGTCACAACCTGCTACAATTGCGAGAAACAAGTTTTGGTTTGTTTCATAATCATAATTTATGAGTTTTGTAAATGTTTTCATAGTTTTTTGTTTGGAGTTCTCCATGTGAGCAATGAGCACGTGTCTGGTTTCTCTGTCCTAATAATTTTAAGGGAGCGCATGTGCCTGAGCATGAAGTAGAAGTACCTGGCCTCATCGCAGTGCTAGCTGTGCCACCAGAGACTCTGGGTTCGAGCCCAGGCTCTGTCGTAGCCGGCTGCGACTGGGAGGTACATGGGGCGATGCACAATTGGCCTAGCGCCATCCGGGTTAGGGAGGGTTTGGCCGGTAGGAAAATCCTTGTCTCATCGAGCACTAGCAACTTCTGTGGCGGGCCGGGCGCAGTGCACGCTAACCAGGTCTCCAGGTGCACAGTGTTTCCTCCGACACATTGGTGCGGCTTGCTTCCGGGTTGGATGTACGCTGTGTTAATAAATCATTTTGTGACTAGGGGGCAGTATTTTCATTTTTGGAAAAATAACGTTCCCGTAGTAAACAGGATATTTTGTCAGGACAAGATATGCATATAATTGACAGCTTAGGGTAGAAAACACTCTAACGTTTCCAAAACTGTAAAAATATTGTCTGTGAGTATAACAGAACTGATATTGCAGGCGAAAGCCTGAGAAAAATCCAATCCGGAAGTGCCTCATGTTTTGAAAGCGCTGCGTTCCAATGCGTCCCTATTGAGCAGTGAATGGGCTATCAACCAGATTACTTTTTCTCTGTATTCCCCAAGGTGTCTACAGCATTGTGACGTAGTTTTACGCATTTATGTTGAAGAATACCCGGCTACATTGCGCAACTGGTCACCTGATGGCTCTCAGAGTGATTTTCGCGTAAAATACAGAGGTAGCCATTATTCCAATCGGTCCTACTGAAGAACCAATTGTCCCGGTGGATATATTATCAAATAGATATTTGAAAAACACATTGAGGATTGATTATAAACAACGTTTGCCATGTTTCTGTCGATATTATGGAGCTAATTTTGAATATTTTTCGGCGTTTTCGTGACTGCAATTTCCGGGCGATTTCTCAGCCAAATGTGAAGAACAAACGGAGCAATTTCGCCTACAAAAATAATATTTTTGGAAAAAAGGAACATTGGCTATCTAACTGGGAGTCTCGTGAGTGAAAACATCCGAAGCTCATCAAAGGTAAACTATTTAATTGGATTGCTTTTCTGATTTCCGTGACCAAGTTACCCTCTGCTAGCTGGACAAAATGCTATGCTTGGCTATCGATAAACTTACACAAATGCTTGTCTAGCTTCGGCTGTAAAGCATATTTTGAATCTGAGATGACAGGGTGATTAACAAAAGGCTAAGCTGTGTCTCAATATATTTCACTTGTGATTTTCATGAATAGGAATATTTTCTAGGAATATTTATGTCCGTTGCGTTATGCTAATTAGTGTCAGTCGATGATTACGCTCCCTCATGCGGGATGGGGAGTCACTAGAGGTTGTAAGAAGCAGTATCGGCTTTGTTGGGTTGTGTTTCGGAGGACTCATGGCTTTCGACCTTCGTCTCTCCCGAGCCCGTACAGGAGATGTAGCGATGAGACAAGACAGTAACTACTAACAATTGGATACCACAAAATTGGGGAGAAAAAAGGGGGTAAAATTGTAGGAAAGTGCCAATTTGGGGATGTCTGAGTTCTGATTGTCTTAACTCACCACGTCCATCACTAATAAACTGAGATTCTCAGTCATTTTCTGCACCTCACACAGGAAGTCAACGAAGTCATTTTTTATTTTATTTATTCCATTGCGTTGTTTGGATGAACTGTTGTGTTCTCACCATTACATGCTGACCACACCGCTCGCGTTGTGTGTGTGAGCAAAATAAATGTACACATACGTTATTCAATCATTGCACCCACACTGCTTGCGCACATCAATGGTGTCTGCCAGGTGCTGAAATAGAACTTGGTTTGTGACGCTTGACGCGCTGCAAGTCCCGCCTATCCAATCTCCTCATTGGTTTTTAGGAGCATATACCCACGTGGGTGATTGAAAGATGAAGGGAGGTTCACACTCCAGTCCAGTTGGTAGTGGAAATGCACCTTAAAGTTGATGGCCAAACGCTATATAAAGTCCAAAGAAAAAGAAGAAGCCTAAAGGAGGAGTACTAGAAACAAACTTGATTTACCCTTTTATCTGTGGATTAGTTGTCAGAGTAGAGTACCTTGTGCATTTCAGGTAAAATAACAACCCAAAGTTTATATCCCAGGACAAATTAGCCAGCAAGAGCAAGCTAGATAGCTAAATTGCCATAAATGTTTAATGCTTTTTGACCTGTCCCCAAATAAATATAGTTGATCCAGAGTGTGTTTTAATCGTTCAACCTGCGTGTACTGATCGCATCTGGTGTGGGTGGACTAAATCAACATGCGCGTGATGCCGGACCCACTCTCGCGAGCGGTCTGGTCAGCATGTTGGCCTAATTATTTTCCCATAATCTCCAAACTATTCCCCTTTAATTGCTATCATGCTTATGCATATACCCTATCCATATAGGGCAATTCCCACGAGTGTAAGGGGTTTTAATAATTGCTCATGGAAATACATCACATGGACATTTTGGGCCACGTCTCGGAAAGAAATGGCTCATTTTTCGTTTCATTGTCAATGTTGAGGTGTATCATGCCTGTAACACGCTCAGGTGCACTGCAAGGAAGATTTAGAGGGGGAGGTGCTGCACTTCAATCACAGGATTATCTGTCCCGTGCACGTCTGTGTGTCTCTCGGTGTGGGTGGAACTGGTGATGTGCGTTCACATCTGATATTGAGTGAGTGTTGAGGTGTTTGTCTCTGAGGGGGATTTGCTGGGTCGACTGTTGTTTTGACCACACTAAGGAAGTGCAACCGGTGTGAGACAGCTAGCTAGTTAGCGGTGAGACCTTGAAGTAGTTGTTCCCCTTGCTCTGTGAAGCGATAGGTAACGATGCTTCGTGGGTGACTGTTGTCGACGTGTGCAGATGGTCCCTGGTTCGAGCGCAGGTTGGGGCAAGGAGAGGGACGGAAGAAATACTGTTGCTAATTAGCACTCAGAGAGACTAGTCTATGTAGTAGAGCTCTGCTACCCGACCCACTCATGACTAAATTGATCACCAGCTAATATTTTGAAGCTGAATTGTTTGCTCGTGCTCTTCGGTGCAGTGTCTCTGTATAGTCATATCTTACTAAGATCGTAACATGGTGTCAGAAGTACTTCAACATTGTCAAATATAAGACCAGAACATTGTCCAAGTCGACAGGAGAGATTATTTCACAGACAATAATAGCATTCCTTACATTTTTTCAAAGTTGAGAGTGACGAAAAGTAGCTAGCTAACTTCAGACTCTCATGTCTTGAGAGTAGTCCAAGCAGAGCCGTTGCTATGGATATTAACATGCTGGAGCGGATAGTATGCATTAGCTACTGGTTTCTAATGGAAGACACTTTTTCTGATTTTGGATTCGGGCAATAACTCAGTGCTCATCTATTACAAAAGCAATCAGGCTCGGGTAGGTTAGGGCCTGAACATCATGGGCATGGCTAGGGCTTGGTCTTAAAATTCATGTCCGTGCAGGGCTCTACTGTGCAGGCCAGTCTGTGGTGGAGTGTGTGGCATCAATAACCCAGTGCTCATCTATTACTGCAGCTCTCTCATTACTGCTTCTGAAATAACAGGTCATCCAGGGTCACTGGAGGTCACTGGAGGTCTCTGGGTTAGGACTGAGAGGTGACCTTACGGTGCTGATCAAACCCTGGCTATCATCAAAGCCTAATTGCAATTAAAAGTTTCCACTGGCCTCAAGGGGGTCTAGACAAGTAGTCTAAAGTCATGGTATTAACCAATGGGGTAAAAATGGCTTCAGTGACAAATGTCAACATCTTTTCAACCAAAAATATGTCTTTTCAATGTAAAGTATTTTAAATGTCTTGTGCTCATAGGGACCCTAGATTGAAATCAATTTGACAGAGTATAGGCCACATGATGTTCCTACTTTTAATGTCCATTCTTGAGAGTGTCTTTGCACTAATGATGTCTGACAGGTTTTTATGGGGACGTTTTGAAGCTGAAGGTTAATGGCTGTGTATCCTAGAGCTCTGAGAGAACCCGGCAGTATCTTTCAGCTGCTCTGCTGCTCTTTGTATTTAGAAACCGTATCCACAGTTACCTGTCTCTCACTATAATTGGTGTCCAGGAAGCTATCGTTACAGGACGTTTAGACAAAATAATGGCGGATGTCGTTTTCTGATGCCCCTAAATTGGAAACAATGACACCTAAAATCGCATTTTGTTGCTTTAAAGTCATTATTGTTGATCAAATGTTATGAAAGGGGTGAAAATGCATGTTTATGTATGAATGTAATAATTGATGTATTCATGCAAAGCTTATGCAAATCTATTTATGTTTAGTTTATTGTTTATCCCTCTATTTGGCATGGGCAAATGTAATTTAGTCTTCAGTCAATAATTTCTGGAACACAAGATGACTGAGAAGGATGTTAATTTGGACTTGAGTACTTAATTGCCTAAAGAACCTGTCAACTTATTACCATTTTTAAGCCCTCACGTCCAGCAGTGTTTTGGAAGGGAGAGTTAAGTGAATGAAGAGTTGCAGAGAAATGCAAAAAGAGGCACACACGACCACACACACACACACACACACACACGGTAGCATGCCAGCAGCAGCCCTCCCACTGCGATCCATCACTTTACATGTCAAACTGCTGTAAATGCTGGTAAAATCTATTTTCATGCTAAACCGAGTTGGGCTTCCAAACCAGGCTTATTAAGGGTTTTACAGGTTTTCGCAATCGCGTACAAGCATTTTTTGGGATCTGTGTTGAAACGTATATATGGCAGAACAACAAATGGTCAAATGCATTTACAGAACTTCTGATAATTTTCTTGCCTGTGTACCCGAGTTGCAGATCTTAGACCCCCTTTTACAAAACTTTAACTTTAAATAGAAATGTCAACAGTGAATACACAATTCACTGATAAGTGTTTTCTTCACAGAATGTGAACACATTGTTTTCATCAGAAGAGAAATGTCGGCAATTGTGTTCACTGTTTTCGGCAATCAGTAAATACTAGAGCACAACAAGTATATCACCAAATCACTGTCATACCATGTAACATATAGGGAAAGATCTAGGCAATGGGCAATGTCTAATTGTTATGATTGTTTACAATATTGCGGACCTGCAGAGATCCATTAAATTAAGTCATCAACTCCAACATTGTGATCTTCCATTATAGAGCTTTGCTTTGGTGTGGATTGAGGCCTGCACATTCACATCAGTTTGTGTTCCTCCATTGTATTCACCTTTCCTTATTTTCTATGGTTTGATTTTGTTTCTGTGTGCCAATGGAAAGTCTATAAAACTATGCGCAAACCAACCTATGTATTGAATACATGGAATTTATATTGTGATGATTGAATCCTGTACACAATGAGCTTCTTCTTTTTTTTTTACCAGGAATAATATTTCATTTGATGTGTATGAAATTGTTTGGTGAAATATGCATAAAAGGACAGTAATTGATCATAGTTCTGCTCCTTTTGGATAGTTGTACTTCCAGTTTTGATCATTATGATTTAGTGACAGCAAAGAAAATCTATTGATCTACTGGGATTTTAAAAGAGAGAGAAGTATGCAGAGACGTATTAGTGCGTTTCATCTTTTTTGCGGACAGCTGTGTTCTTTTTATGAATGCATTTGAAATGTTGAAGTTATAATATAGTGGTGATGAATGTACTGCTTGTTTTGAGAAGGTAACTACATTTTTAAAACTCATTTACTGTTTAGTAGAAGGCCACCAAGTGCTGTGTCTTCTGGACTCTGTTTTGAAAATCGACAACATTGTTACTAAAAAATGCTTGTACACAATTTGGAAAAACTGTTAATGCCATGCCTTAACGTCAAGTGCCAAGCTACAGTGGTGCACAAACTATGCATATTATTCACACTAATCTTTACAGTTGCTGTTTATGTGGGAAGGTGAATTGAGATGTTCTTGATTTGCTATCTAATATGTTGCTAGGTAGAATTAAAGGAATAGGGATTGCTCACATATTTCACAGAGTAGCAAATGCATTATTGTCATTGTATTTTCCCCCATAATAAGGTGTCAGGTTATTAGGAACATTCAACCCAACAAACTCAATTTCCATCTTCATTTTCTGTGATGAGCACAGATATTTGGTTATACTGGGGGGAAATTGACTTGTAAGCAGTAATATGGGATTTGTTTCACTAGTGGCCCGTGGTGTACACTTCTGAAAAGTGAGTGGTGATCATTGCATGATTGGTCAATTGACCTCTGACCTGGGGCATATGGTTCATGGGAGATATAAGTGTGACAAGCTACCTATGGCTATGGCCCCTTCGATTGCTATTGAGACACCGTCAGCTAAAGGGGACTGTGTTTCAGCGGGGATCAGAATGATTATTCTCTGCTTTGGCCTTTGAGTGTGAATAGAATAATTCCTCAGTTACCACAGACATTGTCCTCTTACACCTTTTCACCCGCTAGTGAAATCCAGTGCTGCAATGACACATCTCTCAGTTGTCTGGGCTCACCCAACAAACTGCTCACCAGGATTACCTCCTCTCGCTCTCTCTCTTTACCATGACACCCTCGCTCTCCATCTCTCTCTCCCTCCATCTCTCTCTCCCGCTCTCCATCTCTCTCTCGCTCTCCATCTCTCTCTTTCTCCCGCTGTCTGACAAAATGATCACAGGACTCTATACCTACTCTAGGACAGACTTGTGCTGCTGCTCTGTGGTCTCCAATAGGTTCTCCCCTCAACTCTGGCAGATGCTTGAGACGGCATTATGTAAACATACACCTTGGTGAATATTCTAGCAGTTTGCTGTTTACCAACTGATGTGATACTGAGAGAGAAGCTGTGCTGTCTTCTCATTGCCACATTCTCTCCATCTAGATCTAGAGCTGAGAAACATGCCATGAGTCAGAGTATTTCCATTCTGTATCTGAGAGGTCTTAGAGCAAGCCAGCCAGGAACCTGACATCAAAAGAATTCACACGAGGTACCAAATTAATATTATTAAGAAACGTGTCAACACTGTTTATTGTGTGTAATATCCGCGTCTGAATTCCATAGTTAACTGCTTCCTTTTCCCTTTACCAAACAGTCATTCTGTTTTTACTATGCAGAAACATGTGCTTCGCTTATTAACACAGGACTGGTTGAATAGGAGTTTATAGGCACCATTTAGTTTCCTTTCGGTTTTATTTATGGACTTCTTGCGTTTAGAGGAAGTTTATTCTCAATTGGACTCATCTGAGAATCACAGTCACATCACTGTGATAGGAGTGCGGACAGTAAATATGATGAATGTCCCTCTGTAATTACACTGCGATTCCATTTCACTTGTCATTAACTCTCTGCGTCAATTAATATCTATAGAAGGACTCATCCTTTTGGCAAAGTTAAGTATTGAAATGTGACCTACTGCAAATGCTGGGTTGTTGGATAACAACATCATTTACAACTAACAAATACAAAATGTATTTTTATTGGCAGAAGGCTTTCATACAAAGAGCTCTCATGGCAAATCAGATGACACATGTTGAAATGCACAACCGCACACAAACTCTTGATGAGGACATCTTCGATATGGGAGGACAGATCGGCGTCCCGTCAGTTGTAAATCATGCAGCGTGTTACGTCAAGATCGCAGATTTTAGAGAAACAACAAATGTCGGTACATATAAGTGTCTTATATCGGGTGAATGCTTAACTTCTTGTTAATATAACTGCACTCTCCAATTTACAGAAGCTATTACTGCGAACAGATGCCATGCTATTGTTTGAGGAGAGCTCCTAACTACAAAACACTTTTTTCACCACTTTTTTCACCACGATTCACCTCAGAAGGTGAAAATGTGTACTTACATTCTGAAATCTTGCTCTGATTTATCATCCAAAGGGTCCCAGAGATAACATAAAGTGTTGTTTGTTAGATAAAATCATTTAACATATACCTAAAAAGGTCCATATAGCATGCACAATCAATTTTGTATTTCCAAAAGTTCACCCTAAATGTTGTTTCAATGAGTCAAATCACGTTCGTATGTATTCCTCAGAGATCCTAGAAGGTAACAAGACGTCACTATATCAGTAGGGGTGTAGTATATCCTATAGGACACCATATTTGGTCAGAGAGTGACGCCTTCATTACACGCCGATGACCGATCATCTCTTGAACAACTATATTTGTCAAATAAGCACCAATCAGGGTCAAACAAAGCTAGTTAGATAGCCAAAGAGCTGTGCTTTACGGGAGTATCCGGAGCCATGTATATGTCGTAAAATGTAGCTACTAACCTTGTACAACAGCATGCCTTTTCATTTTGGACAAAAATTTGTTATGAAGATATGAAAACTGGTTGTTTTGCAAAAGTTGAACTTATAATATGGCTACTAATACTTGGAAAGCTAAATCAAAGTCCAAGTATACAGATTTGATGATATTCTTGCAGAACATTTTTATATGATTGCGAATGTCTCCTTCACGATTTGCCCAAATGTACCTTGGGACTTCACACTAAATGTCTTGTAGTTCTCTCATACTTCAAGTTATCCATCTGAAACTTTGCAGATACACTGCTGTCTTGTGGACACTATCGGAACCAGCGTGATTGTCATGTATTGTCATGTTGTGTCTTGTTTCTGTCCTTTCTCTTCACCCTGTCTCCCTCTGCTGGTCGTTTTAGGTTACCTTTTCTCCCCCTCTTTCCCCCAGCTGTTCCTTGTCTCCTCCTAACTACCTCGTCACCCCTTTTCCCACCTGTTCCCTTTTTCCCTCTGATTAGTCCTCTATATCTCTCTCTGTTTTTGTTTCTGTCTTTGTCGGATTCTTGTTTGTGTTGTTCATGCCTGAACCAGACTATCGTCATGTTTGCTGCAACCTTGTCCTGTCCTGTCGGAACCTGCCGGTCCATCTGAGCCTACGTTTGTTTTCTTATTAAAGAAGCTCTGTTTACGTTAATTCGCTTTTGGGTCCTCATTCACGCACCGTAACAGAAGAATCCGACCAAGAATGGACCCAGCGACTTCGGATCCTCTCCACTCAGCCGTCGAGATCCAGGGAGCGATGCTAGGCAGACACAAGCAGGAATTGTCTGCTGCTCGACATGCCGTTGAGACCCTGGCCACCCAAGTCTCCAACCTCACAGAACAGGTTCACCATCTCCGCCTCGATCCACCGGCCACTTCCAGGGCTTTCGAATCTCCGGAGCCCAGAATCAATAACCCGCCGTGTTACTCTGGGGAGCCCACTGAATGCCGCTCGTTCCTCACCCAGTGTGATATTGTGTTTTCTCTCCAGCCCAACACTTACTCCAGGAGCACTGCTCGTGTCGCCTACGTCATATCTCTCCTTATTGGACGGGCTCGTGAGTGGGGCACGGCAATCTGGGAGGCAAGGGCTGAGTGTACTAACCAGTATCAGGACTTTAAGGAGGAGATGATACGGGTTTTTGATCGATCTGTTTTTGGGGAGGAGGCTTCCAGGGTCCTGTCTTCCCTATGTCAAGGTAATCGATCCATAACAGACTACTCTATTGAGTTTCGCACTCTTGCTGCCTCCAGTGGCTGGAACGAGACGGCTTTGCTCGCTCGTTTTCTGGAGGGTCTCCGCGCAGAGGTAAAGGATGAGATTCTCTCCCGGGAGGTTCCTTCCAGCGTGGATTCCTTGATTGAACTCGCTATTCGCATTGAGCAACGGGTTGATCTTCGTCACCGAGCTCGTGGAAAGGAGCTCGCGTTCTCCGTTGCCCCCCTCTCCGCATCACTACCATCTTTCTCTGCCGGCTCGGGTGCTGAGCCTATGCAGCTGGGAGGTATCCGCATCTCGACTAAGGAGAGGGAACGGAGAATCACCAACCGCCTCTGTCTCTATTGCGGTTCTGCTGGTCATTTTGTCACTTCATGTCCAGTAAAAGCCAGAGCTCATCAGTAAGCGGAGGGCTACTGGTGAGCGCTACTACTCCTGTCTCTCCTTCAAGATCCTGCACTACCTTGTCGGTCCATCTACGCTGGACCGGTTCGTCAGCTTCCTGCAGTGCCTTAATAGACTCTGGGGCGGAGGGCTGTTTTATGGACGAGACCTGGGCTCGGGAACATGACATTCCCTCTCGACCGTGGTCTCACATCGCCTTAGATTTTGTCACCGGACTGCCTTCGTCAGCGGGGAAGACTGTTATTCTTACGGTTGTCGACAGGTTCTCTAAGGCGGCTCATTTTATTCCCCTTGCTAAGCTTCCTTCTGCTAAAGAGACGGCACAAATCATCATCGAGAATGTTTTCAGAATTCATGGCCTTCCGTCAGACGTCGTTTCGGACAGAGGTCCGCAATTCACGTCTCAATTTTGGAGGGAGTTTTGCCGTTTGATTGGGGCTTCCGTCAGTCTCTCTTCCGGCTTTCACCCCCAGTCTAACGGTCAAGCAGAATGGGCCAATCAGACTATTGGTCGCATCTTACGCAGTCTTTCTTTTCGCAACCCTGCGTCTTGGTCAGAACAGCTCCCCTGGGCAGAATACGCCCACAACTCGCTTCCTTCGTCTGCGACCGGGCTATCTCCTTTTCAGAGTAGCCTCGGGTACCAGCCTCCGCTGTTCTCATCTCAGTTCGCCGAGTCCAGCGTCCCCTCCGCTCAGGCTTTTGTCCAACGTTGCGAGCGCACCTGGAAGAGGGTCAGGTCTGCACTTTGCCGTTATAGGGCGCAGACTGTGAGGGCTGCTAATAAGCGTAGAACTAAGAGTCCTAGATATTGTCGCGGTCAGAGAGTTTGGCTCTCCACTCAGAACCTTCCCCTTAAGACCGCTTCTCGCAAGTTGACCCCGCGGTTCATTGGTCCGTTCCGTATTTCTCAGGTCATTAATCCTGTCGCAGTTCGACTTCTTCTTCCGCGATACCTTCGTCGCGTCCACCCGGTCTTCCATGTCTCCTGTATCAAGCCCGTTCTTCGCGCCCCCGCTCGTCTCCCCCCCCCCCCCCCCCCATCCTTGTCGAGGGCGCACCCATCTACAGCGTCCGTAGGATTTTGGACATGCGTCCTCGGGGCCGTGGTCATCAGTACCTAGTAGATTGGGAGGGGTACGGTCCTGAGGAGAGGAGTTGGGTTCCCTCTCGGGACGTGCTGGACCGTGCGCTGATCGAGGATTTCCTCCGTTGCCGCCAGGTTTCCTCCTCGAGTGCGCCAGGAGGCGCTCGGTGAGTGGGGGGGTACTGTCATGTATTGTCATGTTGTGTCTTGTTTCTGTCCTTTCTCTTCACCCTGTCTCCCTCTGCTGGTCGTTTTAGGTTACCTTTTCTCCCCCTCTTTCCCCCAGCTGTTCCTTGTCTCCTCCTAACTACCTCGTCACCCCTTTTCCCACCTGTTCCCTTTTTCCCTCTGATTAGTCCTCTATATCTCTCTCTGTTTTTGTTTCTGTCTTTGTCGGATTCTTGTTTGTGTTGTTCATGCCTGAACCAGACTATCGTCATGTTTGCTGCAACCTTGTCCTGTCCTGTCGGAACCTGCCGGTCCATCTGAGCCTACGTTTGTTTTCTTATTAAAGAAGCTCTGTTTACGTTAATTCGCTTTTGGGTCCTCATTCACGCACCGTAACAGTGATGGCTAGAACTGTGACCATTCTCTTGCATTTCAGAGATTGTGGTAGAAAAAGACTGGTTGATTTTTTTTGTTTTCATTTTCTTCTACCAGATCTATTGTGTTATATTCTCCTACATTCAATTCACGTTTACAAACATTTACACAAAGTGTTTCCTTTCAAATGGTACCAATAATATGCAGGACCTGAGCTACAGGCAGTTAGATTTGGGTATGTCATTTAGGTGGAAATTTTTTTTTAAAAGAGGGGGCTATCCATAAGAAGATAATGAGAGGACAGATGACAGGCCTGATGAGTATATGAGTAAACACATTGCCTTTCACAGAACCGTCTCAATGAATTCATTCTCTGGAGCTAGATTGTCAAATCCGTTGACGAGGGAATAAATATATACACCGACGAGTGGATTTGATGCCTGTCAACCATGGAAACATCCTAATCAGGTCAGAAACACTTTCATAAGGGAATATTCCATGATACTAATATCCCATAGAGGAGCATGCATGAGTACGTTTACATTTTACAGTACATTGGCTAAAAGAGAAGTGAGATGCTGCCACAGCTTTGAAATGAACCCATTTATCGCAATTGCAGAGCATGTTCGGTAATCAGTGTCAATTAAGATTTTGATGAGATGACAATATCAACCGTATGTAGTCTATTCTTAATTATGTATTCATTTAGTAGTCAATATTACAACCTTAGGCCAAAGTCTACCTATCTTGTAATATGATTTAGAAGATCAGATCTTCTAAACAGTGTATAGTATGGGCCAAGAACAGATGCTTATGCAATTGACCTTCACATTGTGACACAATTGCATCTGTGCAACAGAGTGGAAAGGTTACTCATGTGCTGGCATCAGTGTAATTTCAAGATGCATTATATTCTCCTTAATTTTGTAATGCAGTGGAATTACCACTAGGCATTGAACAGCATTGCACACAATTATAGTTTCCCTTTGGGAAACATTGAATTTATATTGTTGAGTTAAAGGCTATGTGGTGAGTGTTGGTCTTTAATTAACATGCTGAATTAATGAAGTATCAATAATAATGAATTACATTGCTAATTCATATACCAATGGTCTGGCTAAGCCTTAAGGTCTTCGACAATTAATTTGTGACCATTTAGCAATTAAGTGATAGCACATTAATTATTTTAATTGAAAGAAAAAATAATCATGTTCTGTGTTGAAATCATGTTATGTGTTTGTGGTGAAGAGTCTGACAAATTAGTCTGTGGTGAATTTGCCTTTGTCTGATAATTACCTCAAGTGAATAAAAATTCAGCCTAAGGAGGATGTTGGAGTTTGATCTCTGCTTCAAAAAGGGAACTATTTGTATTCATCACAACATCAATTACTTTGTAGCTTGTGATCCATAATACCTGCAATGAGCTCTGATTTCCCTGTTTCTGTCAATAGCTCTTTAGTCCACTGGGGGAAAAAAACGAATTGATTTACATGCATTTTCGGTGAAATACTGTGACTCTCCTGGAATGATTCATAGGATCATATTTGTTGGACCGCTCACCACAAAGACTCAGGTCTACAGATGAGGCTTTATATTGAATTTAACTTTTCTAAATGATATACATTAGGCCTACTAATATAAATCATGTAAATTGATACCCCTTTAAAAATCTGAATAATGTTTGTGAAGCTCAGTATAAATCACCCCCAGTGTCACTCAAACCTGGCAATGAAACTCTGATGAATAACTTTGACCTTAAGGAATGACTATGTTAATACAGTGCGATCAATCCCGCCTAGAGAGAATAATAAAAAGGTCACCAGTAGCTAGGTTTCCATCCAATTGGCAACAGATCTTCATGCGACTATTCAAAAATAAGCGCCATTTTCCCGCCAGTGGTGTTTTTCCACCAAGCAGACTTGTTGCTGATAAAAATGAGTGTGTGATGACGTACAGTGGTGCACACAAAATGTACTTTTTCAGGTACGTTTTCATGTCCCCAAAACAAATTATATGTCTTCCATTGCTTTTTCAACTCAACCAATAGTTTGGCACAAAAACTGTTAAATAGCAAATGTGCCTAATCTGGTTTTGGCACGTGTGCTCTAGCCAACAGCTCACAGGTAGGCTGCGGGAAGGCTGTACGGGGTAGGGTTGTCTACATGACGAGATTATTATGGATAAGAGAGAAACTATTTGTATTTGTCAAACAGCAGTCAGGCATCAATCACCATGTCACCAGAATAATACCCTCGGTATTTATTGGACAGGAGCATCAAGATCACCGTGCACCATCCGGTGAAGTTTATGATAACTTCTGATAACATCTGATAACATCTGTAGCCTAATAACCTGTTTGGTTTCCCGAGTCATAGTGGGAGGACCACACACCATATAATTGCGTGACTCCAAGTTTACTTCGATATGATGGTAATATTTGTACATAAAGGCTTTTCCACCAAAATTTCTCGCATAATGCATTTTTTCCGACACAAAAAGATCCCACCATGTCGAATTAACAGATTATTTTATAAAATTGTACCGAAACTACCTGTTTCAGCTGTCATGATTTTTTAAAACACAGTATGACTTTACTCGCATAAAAACTGTGGATGGAAACGTGGTTAGTGTTTTCGAGATTTCCAAAGACCTTTTGAAGAATATTCAAAGCCGTATTCAAATTCCATGTGCACTTACCTCTTCAATTTTTATTGTCCTTAAGGTAATATTTCCTCAACAGAAATTGATTATCCAAAATGTTTGTAGTTGAGTCCTAGTGTCTAATGTTGCTTGGAACTCTACCAGTGCATGATTTACATGACTGCTCAAGTCCAGTTAGGATTCAGTCCGACAGTTTATGAATGGTCATATTCCCTTCTCTAGACAAAGGTGTCAGGACAATTAAGTGGTGGCCTAATCATCTAGGATAGGCTTTTGTGTGACAGTGGTTCTCCTCAAGCCCAAGTAAAGCTCAGCCACCGGAGCTGCTAAATTAATGACCTTTTTACCACAGCCTTCCTCATTTTAATTAATCAATATCACCAATCAATTGGGTCTGAATTATAGTGGGTAATTAAGAAGATGCACCATTAACACAGGCTTCAGGGACTCCTTGTAGCTAGAGGGTGGATAAAGCTTGGTTGCCCATAAATGTGTCCATTACCCTAAGCCTACAAGAATGACTCTAGTTCAACGGTTCATTTGTGGGATGTGGCTTACTGTATATATACAGTTGATGTCAGAAGTTTACAAACACTTAGGTTGGAGTCATTAAAACTCGTTTTTTCAACCACTCCACAAATTTCTTGTTAACAAACTATAGTTTTGGCAAGTCGGTTAGGACATCTACTTTGTGCATGACACAAGTAATTTTTCCAGTTGGTCAGAAGTTTACATACACTAAGTTGAATGTGCTTTTAAACAGCTTGGAAAATTCCAGAAAATTATGTCATGGCTTTAAAAGCTTCTGATAGGCTAATTGACATCATTTGAGTCAATTGGAGGTGTACTTGTGGATGTTTTTCAACGCCTACCTTCAAACTCAGTGCCTCTTCACTTGACATCATGGGAAAATCAAAAGAAATCAGCCAAGACCTCAGAAAAACAATTGTAGACCTCCACAAGTCTGGTTCATCCTTGGGGAGCAATTTCCATATGCCTGAAGGTACCACATTCATATGTAAAAACGATAGTACACAAGTATAAACACCATGGGACCACGCACCCGTCATACCTCTCAGGAAGGAGATGTGTTCTGTCTCCTGGAGATAAACGTACTTTGGTGCGAAAAGTGCAAATCAATCCCAGAACAACAGCAAAGGACCTTGTGAAGACGCTGGAGGAAACAGGTACAAAAGTATCTATAGCCACAGTAAAACGAGTCCTATATCGACATAACCTGAAAGGCCGCTCAGCAAGGAAGAAGCCACTGCTCTCTAACCGCCATTAAAAAGCCAGACTACGGTCTGCAACTGCACATGGGGACAAAGATCGTACTTTTTGGAGAAATGCCCTCTGGTCTGATAAAACAAAAATAGAACGATTTGGTCATAATGACCATCGTTATGAGGAAAAAGGGGAATGCTTGCAAGTTGAAGAACACCATCCCAACCGTGAAGCACAGACTGGTGCACTTCACAAAATAGATGGCCTCATGAGGTAGGAATATTATGTGGATATATTGAAGCAACATCTCAAGACATCAGTCAGGAAGTTAAAGCTTGGTCGCAAATGGGTCTTCCAAATGGACAATGACCCCAAGCATACTTCCAAAGGACAACAAAGTCAAGGTATTGGAGTGGCCATCACAAAGCCCTGACCTCAATCCCATAGAACATTTGTGGACAGAACTGAAAAAGCGTATGCGAGGAAGGAAGCCTACAAATCTGACTCAATTACACCAGCTCTGTCAGGAGGAATGGGCCAAAATTCACCCAACTTATTGTGGGAAGCTTGTGGAAGGTTACCTGAAAAGTTTGACCCAAGTTAATTTTAAAGGCAATGCTACCAAATACTAATTGAGTGTACGTAAACTTCTGACCCACTGGGAATGTGATGAAAGAAATAAAAGTTTAAATAAATCACTATCAGGAATTGTGTCAGGAATTGTGAAAAACTGAGTTTAACTTTTTATGGCTGGGTGGCAGTATTGAGTAGCTTGGATGAATAAGGTGCCAAGAGTAAACTACCTGCTAAGACCCAGAAGTTAAGATATGCATACTGATAGTAGATTTGGATAGAAAACACTCAGTTTCTAAAACTGTTTGAATGATGGCTGTGAGTATAACATAACTCATATGGCAGGCAAAAACCTGAGAAAAAATCCAACCAGGAAGTGGGAAATCTGAGGTTTGTAGTTTTTCAACTCTTTGCCTATCCAAGATACAGTGTACATTTGGTCCAATTGCACTTCCTAAGGCTTCCACTAGATGTCAACAGTCTTTAGAACCTTGTTTGAGGCTTCTACTGTGGAGGGGGGGATGAGAGCTGATTGAGTCAGGTGTCTGGCAGAGTGCCATGAGCTCACGTGAGAGGTAGCTGCATTCCATTGCATTTCTAAAGACAAAGGAATTCTCCGGTTGAAACATTATTGAAGATTTATGTTAAAAACAATCTAAAGATTGATTCTATACATCGTTTGACATGTTTCTACCAACTGTAATGGAATTTTTGGACTTTTCGTCTGGCCTGCGCATCGTGAATTTGGATTTGTGAACTCAAGGCGCGGACAAAAAGGAGGTATTTGGACATAAATGATGGACTTTATCGAACAAAACAAACATTTATTGTGGAACTGGGATTCCTGGGAATGCATTCTGATGAAGATCAAAGGTAATTTAATATTTATAATGCTATTTTTGACTTCTGTTGACTCCACAACATGACGGATATCTGTATGGCTTGTTTTTGTGTCTCAGCGCCGTACTCAGATTATTGCATGGTGTGCTTTTTCAGTAAAGCTTTTTTGAAATCTGACACAGCGGTTGCATTAACCTCTCTAGGGTATGTGGGACGCTAGTCACACCTAGCCAACATCCAGTGAGATTGCAGAGCGCCAAATTCAAATACAGAAATACTCATTATAAAAATTCCAAAAAGATACAACTATTTTTCATAGGTTTAAAGATTAACTTCTTGTGAATCCAACCACGGTATCAGATTTCAAAAATGCTTTACGGCGAAAGCATACCTTACAATTATTTGAGAACATAGCCCAGCAGACAAATCATTACAAACAGTAACCAGCCAAGTTGAAGAGTTACACAAGTCAGAAATAGAGATAGAATTAATCACTTACCTTTGATGATCTTCATGTGTTTGCACTCGGAAGACATTCATTTATTCAATATATGTTCCTTTTGTTTGATAAAGTCTCTCTTTATATCCGAAAACCTCAGTTTTGTTTGTGCGTTTTCTTCAGTAATCCACAGGCTCAAACGCAGTCACAGTAGGCAGACAAAAAATAAAAATTGTATCCGTAAAGTTCATAGAAGCATGTCAAACAATGTTTATATTCAATCCTCAGGTTGTTTTTAGCCTAAATAATCGATAATATGTCGCGCACAAGAAAAAGCTCTGTGACACGGCAGGGTCCACTCATTCAGACTGCTCTTACTACCTCATTTTTCAGAATACAAGCCTGAAACAATGTCCAACGACTGTTGCCATCTAGTGGAAGGCATAGGAACTGCAATTTGAGTCCTAAGTCAATGGATACTGTAATGGCATTGTATAGAAAACTACTACAAAAAACAATCCTACTTCCTGAATGGATTTTTCTCAGGTTTTCACCTGCCAAATCAGTTCTGTTATACTGACCGACATTATTTTAACAGTTTTAGAAACCTTAGAGTGTTTTCTATCCAAATCTATTAATTATATATATGCATATCCTATCTTCCGGGCCTGAGTCGAAGGCAGTTTAATTTGGGCATGCTTTTCATCCAAAATTCCAAATGCTGCCCCCTACCCTAGAGAAGTTAAGGAGAAGTTTATCTAAAGTTCCATGCATAACACTTGTATTTTCATCAATATTTATGATGAGTATTTCTGTAAATTGATGTGGCTCTCTGCAAAATCACCGGATGTTTTGGAAGCAAAACATTACTGAACGTAACGCGCCAATGTAAACTGAGATGTTTGGATATAAATATGAACTTTATCGAACAAAACATACATGTTTTGCCCGCTTTGAGGACAATACAGTGCCACTGACACGGCCCGCAAATAAAACATGCGGACTCTCCTTCACTGCAGCCGACGTGAGGAAAACATTTAAACGTGTCAACCCTCGCAAGGCTGCAGGCCCAGACGGCATCCCCAGCCTCGCCCTCAGAGCATGCGCAGACCAGCTGGCTGGTGTGTTTACGGACATATTCAATCAATCTCTATCCCAGTCTGTTGTTCCCACATGCTTCAAGAGGGCCACCATTGTTCCTGTTCCCAAGAAAGCTAAGGTAACTGAGCTAAACGACTACCGCCCCGTAGCACTCACTTCCGTCATCATGAAGTGCTTTGAGAGACTAGTCAAGGACCATATCACCTCCACCCTACCTGACACCATAGACCCACTCCAATTTGCTTACCGCCCAAATCGGTCCACAGACGATGCAATCGCAACCACACTGCACACTGCCCTTACCCATCTGGACAAGAGATATACCTATGTGAGAATGCTGTTCATCGACTACAGCTCAGCATTTAACACCATAGCACCCTCCAAACTCGTCATCAAGCTCGAGACCCTGGGTCTCGACCCCGCCCTGTGCAACTGGGTACTGGACTTACTGACGGGCCGCCCCCAGGTGGTGAGGGTAGGTAACAACATCTCCACCCCGCTGATCCTCAACACTCGGGCCCCACAAGGGTGCGTTCTGAGCCCTCCCCTGTACTCCCTGTTCACCCATGACTGCGTGGCCACGCACGCCTCCAACTCAATCATCAAGTTTGCGGACGACACAACAGTGGTAGGCTTGATTACCAACAACGACGAGACAGCCTACAGGGAGGAGGTGAGGGCCCTCGGAGTGTGGTGTCAGGAAAATAACCTCACACTCAACGTCAACAAAACTAAGGAGATGATTGTGGACTTCAGGAAACAGCAGAGGGAACACCCCCCTATCCACATTGATGGAACAGTAGTGGAGAGGGTAGTAAGTTTTAAGTTCCTCGGCGTACACATCACAGACAAACTGAATTGGTCCACCCACACAGACAGCATCGTGAAGAAGGCGCAGCAGCGCCTCTTCAATCTCAGGAGGCTGAAGAAATTTGCCTTGTCACCAAAAGCACTCACAAACTTCTACAGATGCACAATCGAGAGCATCCTGTCGGGCTGTATCACCGCCTGGTACGGCAACTGCTCCGCCCACAACCGTAAGGCTCTCCAGAGGGTAGTGAGGTCTGCACAACGCATCACCGGGGGCAAACTACCTGCCCTCCAGGACACCTACACCACCCGATGTCACAGGAAGGCCATAAAGATCATCAAGGACAACAACCACCTGAGCCACTGCCTGTTCACCCCGCTATCGTCCAGAAGGCGAGGTCAGTACAGGTGCATCAAAGCTGGGACCGAGAGACTGAAAAACAGCTTCTATCTCAAGGCCATCAGACTGTTAAACAGCCACCACTAACATTGAGTGGCTGCTGCCAACCCACTTTAAACAATGCTACCTAATATAATGTTTACATACCCTACATTATTCATCTCATATGTATATGTATATACTGTACTCTATATCATCTACTGCATCTTTATGTAATACATGTATCACTAGCCACTTTAAATATGCCACTTTGTTTACATACTCATCTCAAATGTATATACTGCACTCAATACCATCTACTGTATCTTGCCTATGCCGCTCTGTACCATCACTCATTCATATATCTTTATGTACATATTCTTTATCCCCTTACACTTGTGTCTATAAGGTAGTAGTTTTGGAATTGTTAGCTAGATTACTTGTTGGTTATTACTGCATTGTCGGAGCTAGAAGCACAAGCATTTCGCTACACTTGCATTAACATCTGCTAACCATGTGCATGTGACAAATACAATTTGATTTGATTTAACATTAAGTCTTATGAGTGTCATCTGATGAAGATCAGCAAAGGTTAGTGATTCATTTTATCTCTATTTCTGCTTTTTGTGACTCCTCTCTTTGGCTGGAAAAATGGCTGTGTTTTTCTGTGACTAGGGACTGACCTAACATAATCATATGGTGTGCTTTCGTCGTGAAGCCTTTTTGAAATTGGACACTGTGGTGGGATTAACAACAAGTTTATCTTTAAAATGGTGTAAAATACTTGTATGTTTGAGGAATTTTAATGATGAGATTTCTGTTGTTTTGAATTTGGCGCACTGCACTTTCATGTCATATCGATCCCGTTAGCAGGATCTAAGCCATAAGAAGTTTTAAATGTATTTGACTAAGGTGTATGTAAACTTCCGATTTCAACTGTATAGACAGACAGACAGACAGACAGACAGACAGACAGACAGACAGTACCAGTCAAAAGTTTGGACACTGCTGCTTTTACTTCTCTGCGGTCCAACTCATCCCAAACCATCTCAATTGGGTTGAGGTCGGTTGATTGTGGAGGCCAGGTCATCTGATGCAGCACTCCATCATTCTCCTTCTTGGTCAAATATCCCTTACACAGCCTGGTGGTGTGTTGGGTCATTGTCTAGTTAAAAAACGAATTATTGTCCCACTAAGCGCAAACCATGCTGGTTAAGTGTGCCTTGAATTCAAAATAAATCCCAGACAGTGTCACCAGCAAAGCACCCCCACACCATCAAACCTCCTCCTCCATACTTCAGTGGGAACCACACATGCGGACATCATCTGATCACCTACTCTGCGTCTCACAAAGACACCGTGGTTGGAACCAAAAAATGTCAAATTTGGACCAAAGAACAGATTTCCACCAGTCTAATGTCCATTTCTCGTGTTTCTTGGCTCAAGCAAGTCTCTTCTTCTTATTGGTGTCCTTTCATAGTGGTTTCTTTGCAGCAATTCGACGTGATTGTTTTTCACGTGAACTTGCAATGAGATTTTCACGTGAACGTTTTTCATATTTGAAACTGCAATTTGATTCATATATGTGATTTAAAAAAATAATCCAATCCAATTGTATTTGTCACATACACTGAATAAAACTGGTGTAAACTGGTGTAGTACTATTACCAGTACCAGATCAATGTGCAGAGGTATGAGGTACAGTATTTTTGAAGGCAGGTTAAAGTGACTAGACATCAGGATATACGGTACAATAATATGAGTAAAATAAAGAAGTGTAAAAGTGAGTATGTGTGAGTGTGCGTGTGTGTGTGTAATGGGGATGTACAGTATGCGTGTTTGTGTTGTGTCGGTCTGCGTGTGTGTGTAGTGTATGTGAATGTGTGTGGGAGTGTCCATGTAGTGTGTGTGTGAGTGTATGTATATATAGTGTAGTGAGTGTGCATAGGGTCAGTGCAAGAGAGTCATAACAGATAGTTTGGGTACCATTAATTGACTCATTATTTAGCAGCCTGGCTATTTAGCAGTCTTATGGCTTGGGGGTAGAAGCTGTCTCGGTGATTCAGCCAGTCAAAATTCTCTCGAGGGTGCAGCTGTAGAACTTTGAGGATCCGAGGGCCCATGCCAAATCTTTTCAACCTCCTGAGGGGGAAGAGGCACTGCCGTGCCCTCTTAATGAGTGTGTGGGTGTGTGTGGACAATTATAGTTCCTTACTGATGTGGATGCCAAAGAACTTGAAGCTCTTGACCCACTCCACAACAACCCTGTTGATGTGGATGAGGGTGTGCTCTCCCCTCTTTCTCCTATCAGCCACGATCAGCTCCCTGGTCTTACAGACGTTGAGGGAGAGGTTGTTGTCCTGGCACCACATTGCTAAGTCTCTGACCTCCTCCCCGTAGGCTGACTCATCGCCGTCGGTGATCAGGCCTACTGTCGTTTCGTCAGAAATCTTGATGATGGTGTTGGAGTCGTGCATGGCCACGCAATCTTGGGTAAACAGGGAGTACAGGAGGGGACTAAGCACACACCCCTGAGGGGCCTCCGTGTTGAGGGTCAGCGTGGCGGAGGTGTTATTGCCTACCCTCACCACAGGGTGCTATCACGCAAGGCACAGTTATTTTCCTTGAAGCGAGTTATTGTCTGCTAGCTCTGCCACATACAACAAGCATCGGCGCCGGTGTAATAGGATTCCACCTTCCTCCTATATTGTTATTTTGCGTGTTTGGTGTCTCGTCGGAGGTTGTAGCGGGCCTTCTAGTAGGTGTCCGTGTCCCGTTCCAAACCAAAAAGCAGTAGCTCTAGCCTTTAGCCCAGCACGGATATTGCCTGTAATCCATGCTTTTTGGTTTGGATATGTTCTTATAGTCACTATAGGGACGACATCATCTATGCACTTATTGATGAAGCCCATGACTGTTGTGGTAAACTCCACAATGCGATCGGCTGAATAGCTGAACATATCCTAATCTGTACTAGCAAAACGGTCTTGTAGCCTCCGTCTGCTTCATCCAACCACTTCCATTTGGGCTTTCTTTTAAACAGGATGCAGGAGAACGGAGTCATGGTCAGATTTGCTGAAGGGAAGACGAGGGAATTGCAAGCACACATGTGGGGTTGAAATAATGTGAAAAGATGGCATTAATATGTTGCAGTAGCAATGTTTCCACCGGTAGAATTAGGGAGACCACATCTAAAAATCCCAAGGAAACTATTTTGCGGGACATTATTGGAACAGTAGACAGAATAAATGTTTAGGGACAGGTTCATGGATCACGTTCAAATGGCGACATAGTTCTGCACTATGAGGGTCACTGTGTTAAAAGGGCAATCCTTAGTTACTACATCCATTTTTGGACTTATATTTAATGATACTGTATGTACCCATTGATTCTTTAATATAACATACACATGCCTCATGAGCTTTCTTCAAATGTCGTACCCCATCAGAGCCCATAATATAAGCTTGTTTTACTCCAATGTTTTATGTTTTACTCCAAACAAAATAAATATAAAACAATAGTCGAAAACATATTTAAAAAGCTATAATTTTGATATCATGGATGGTCAGTCCTTGCATCCATATAGCATAGTATATGGATTTGAAAGGGGTTGCATTTCATCAGCTCCATCCCTCCACTTGTTAGTGATAATGTAGTGGGGAGAGTACTTTGCTAAGGTTCAATTAAGGATTGCTGTTTTAAACACCTTTAATGCAGTAATAATAGTGTTAGTATATGGTGCAATCCTCTAGTGAGTGAGTTGCTTTTGTTCCAATATCAAGCAAAACTTCTGAAGTCGAAAAAACTAAATTCTTAGTGTTCTGAACAAAAATAATGATATTGAAAGCAAAACGTAAACACAAAAGTATTGATATTAAAACAAAATATTGCAAGGAAATCATTTTGAGATGCAAGAACAAAATGTGTTGTAAATGGATGCAAAAAAAGTGTTTTGCGATTAGGCTAAATAAAATGCCTCCCTCTTTCCTGCAATTGTCCTGATATTTGGTTATGTTACCCTAGCCTTTGCTTTTGCTGCATTTTTCCCAGTTGCATGTTTTGGCACATTCATTCCAACAAAACAGCACCCTGCTGGTTTTCTTCTGAAGCTAAGCAGGGTTGGTCCTGGTCAGTTCCTGTAGCTGGGAGTGGTAAGAATAAATGTGTGAAACTCTGTCTGACCCATGTCAAGATTAAAAAGAAATAAAATGCATTTTTGCACTTTTTTGTTGTTGTAAGGGCTGTCTTATATTCCTATGAGAACTCAATGTTTTTTTATCAGTCACTTGCAGCCAGGCATTTTGGAATTGACAGACTAATATGTTTATTGGAGCTCATTCATTTTGGCAGTAGTTGAAGGCTCTGTGTGTAGATGTGAGAGAGAAATCGTTTTTTCACTCAACAACTGTATGATGCTGCTTTTGCATTTACTGTGCCAAGTACAGAGCCAACATGGACAGTCTCTTAACATCACTGAGGTATAGCGTTTATGGTGGACAAAAACTCTGAGTGAAGCTATTGGCGGTTTAAGCCAAGTAGACCGTAATTCAATGAAACTACAAGTGCATCCTATGGGAAGTTGTTTATTAGCAAAAACATTGTGCTAGAAGCACTCTGCTGGCCTGTAAGAGAATCCACAGTGACGAAAAGGATGTTTACATTACAAATCAATACCTAAATGGGGCTAAAAAATCTATTGATTTATTTGCCACAAACTACTGTGATAATGGATGGAGATGAATTCTGACATCCCAAGCATAATTCATACCCAGCATTGCAGGTTTCTTTCATCATTAAGTAGTAGTGTTAAATGGTAGCAACCGCCGTAAGATCAACCAAAGGTCAAGCCCATTGCTGAGGTTAATAGTTGTCCAGAAAGTAATAAATAGCTAAACTGCTACAGTGTCTCACATGATGTAATGGTATTATACGAGGAAATTGCTGCTGGCTCAGAGCAGTGCAGTTTAAGAAATGGCTGGGGTTTGATGTGCACCATATCTTTACTGTTGGAGTTGCTTGTGTGACATTAAAGATAATTGTCATGGACAGCATCTACTACTCTCTTTGTTTTCGGGCGTGCCTCACAGCTAAAGACAACGCTGAAGAGGAGCAGCGTAACTTCCATAGACCATGATAAGATGAATAGTCTTAAAGCTTAAGTGAAATAATAAACAAACAAAGATCCAACATTTATTCAAGTCTGTTGAACTCCTCAGGTACTGTTTTTTTTGTTTGTTTGTTTTTTTGATTGGAATGCTATGGTTATACTTTTATACCTCATGCAAGAGAAAATGGACTGAAACGCATGGTTTTGGGTGCGGCATTTACCGTGTCCTCCCTCACTTCCCCTTCCATTCGTCACTTGAGAACGTGTGTCCATTGAACTGAGTATGGGGGCTGAACAAAGCTCGAGACGTTATGAGCTCTCTGTGATGCGGTCAACATAACTCACTGTTTGCCACCAAGATTAAAGATATTATTGATTTTAAATAAAACATTTTAGCTAGCAGTGTTTTGGTCCATGAATGGGGTGAATAGCTTTCAAATGAATGGAGTGAATAGCTTTCAAGGCCATGCACTCATTTAAAGGATTATGTATGCCTGGGGCACTAAAGTAGTTGGACTGTTAGAGGGACAGTATTTTTCCCATTCCTGGGCCACTGTCTCATCACATGCCTCAAATGCTACAGCCAATCTCTCTACCTCTGGCGTAGGAGTTGGAGCCGTTTCAGCTTTCCCACTCTGCAATTAGTTTCCACGTCATTTCAGCCCCCCAAAAAATGTAATGTGATGATGTTGAGTCAACGTGGAAAACTGATTGAATTTGCAAAAAGTCATCAACATAAGGGATTTTTTTAATTATTTGAACCTAAATCCAATGACAGGGTTTCACATTGAATCAACTAAAAACTCAACCAAATGTGAACTGATGCCTGTGTCCTGTGGGCTGCATTGGTTGCTGTGGCCATCTGTTAATAAAGATTAGTCATACAGTATCAATCAAAAGACTGACCAGTGAAATGACATGATTAGCATACTTTATGTAAATTATACTGTACCTTGCCATTATTACAGTGCTTTGGGGAAGTACAATATTTGAATTGATGTGTTCAAATTAATATATATTGTACAACCAAATCACATTATTATGCAACTCTGGCTGTGAAGCTTTAAACTCTGGCTAAAAGTGTCCACCTTCCCACATCGAAGCAAACTTTAGGTCCCATTTCCTGTCCCCTACCTCACACATTATTTCACAGTGAAGTTTCAAAAAAGTGCTTTGAATTTAAGCAGGGATATTTCAGCCTGCATCACCTCATTTTACCCTGCAATGCATTAGGAGCTGGCTCCTTAGATGTCGGATATGAACTTGATCACTCTTTTGTTGCGAAGGAAATTCAAATGAGCCTCACGATTGGCTAAAAATGAACTATTCTCTTTCTCTCTATGTGGGGGCAGTCGAGTCATTGGGAACTGGGTTCGCTATCTTAAAACAATGTTCTCTCGCTCAAGCGCTGTAGTATGGACAGTCCAGGCTTATTTTACCCCTGATCTTGATAAGGAAATGACCAAACAAGACACTTTGGATAACATAAATAGTAAACAAATAAAATAATAATAGTACAGCAACATTAGTTTCCATTCAAACAAAGTGTCAGATCAATTGCCACAGTAGATTGGCTGTGGTAAATGAGGAAATACTTTATTTCTGTTGTACAGAATTCTTGTCAAATAGATTAATTGTCCTTAGTCTGTTCAAAAAGGACAACGCTTTTCCCATGACAATACCAACTAGAGGGTGGACAAATCTTGAAAGACTTTGGTTGCAAGCAGGACTAAGTCAGACCGGAAGAGGCGAAACGAGAGGGCTCACTCATGGCAAAATAAATCCAGAATAAGCCCAATGCGTTTCTATGGGCTTAATATGCAGACCTAAGCTTGTCGCCTGTATTCCTGGCTTTGGGACAAGTACCATTGTTAGGGCGGAGACATGAGTGTCTCATCATTATTTACAGATCTCTGACTAAGGCAGTGCTTCTCAATTATTTTCTGTTACGCCCCCCCCCCCCCCCCCCCCCTCAGGATTAATGACTACAATGAGCACGTTTTGCCATGCACAGCTTTTCGAAGCGGGGTTTGAAGCATGATACTGCAACTTTCTGCTCCTGCTCAATGTTTAGCTGGGACCTGTACTTGGTCTTCAGTGCAGCAACAGCAGAGAAGCCAGTCTCACAAAGATAAGATGTTGCAAAAGAAAGAAGAATGCCTCTACACTCAGCCAGAATTCACTCAGTGTCTGTGATGTGAACCTCAGTCTCAATGTGGAGTCAGACGTCATACCAATGAACTGGTCCTCCTCTGCAGAGCTGAAACCAGTTGGAGCTGGTGCATTGAAAGGATCTCTCTCCCAGTCACATTGGGAACTGTTTTCAGGGAAGTACTTTTTAAAAAATCCCATCAGTGATGAAATATGCTCCTTAATGTATGGAATCACTGAGGTGGCATCATAGTCAGTAGTGTCAACAAATTCATGCAGTTTCTCGAATGAATCAGTATTTCCTTCATCAAGTTGCCTGCCCCACATTGCAAGCTTTCAAGTGAAAGAGCTGATCTTGTCTGTGACCTGAGGGAGGTGTTTATCTTTCCCTTGAAGCTGTAGATTTAGTTCATTTAGTTTTCCAAATATGTCACCCAGGTAGGCCAGTTTTGCCAGGAAGTTCTCATCACTAACTTTTTCTGCGAGGTCAGACTTGTGCTCCTGCTCCGAAAACATTCTTATCTGCTCGCTGAGCTCAAAAACTCGGGACAAGACTTTTCCTCATGACAGCCACCTTGCTTCACTGTGAAACAGCACAGCTTGATGTTCAGCTCCCATATCCTCACATATAGCAGAGAAGACTCTTGTTTTCAGTGGTCTGGTCTTTATAAAATTGACTACACCTACAATGTCAGTCATGACCTCACTTAATTCAGAGGAAAGATGCCAGTGCTTCTCTGTGTATAACACAGTGTGTCCACTCAGCATTAGGTGAGGCCTTCTTGATGAGTGCCCAAAGTCCTTTTCTCATCCCTGCCATGGTCTGTGCACCATCACTGCAAACACCAATGCAGTTCTCCCACTTTAGCCCATTCTCAGTCAGGAAGCAGTCCAGAATTTTGAATAGCTCTTCAGCTGTGGCTCTGTCTCTGACATATTTACAAAAAAGTAGATCCTCACACAGGGAGTTTGTCATGTCAAAACGTACATAAGCGATGAACAAACAGTCTTTGTTGCTGTCAGTTGCTTCATCAAACTTTAAGGCAAAATGTTTGTCTTTGAGTTTATCTACCAGCAGTTCATTAAGATCGTTAGTAATGTCATTTATACGTCTGGCGACAGTGTCATTGGACAGAGGGATAGTTTTATTTTTGCAGCACTTGCGTCATTCAGCATGACAAAGACCATGTCTAATGCTGCAGGCAGTATCAGCTCCTCTGCTATGTTTTTTTTTGCACTGAGCAATTTGGTACGCCACCTTATATGATGCTAACAGTGCTCGCTGGTTTACTGAAACCATTCACAAAGCGGGGCGATTGTTGGCAATATTCAGCACGTTTTCACTGAAAAAACTCAAGTGGGTTATCAGCGTGATTGGGGTGTAATGTCTTTAAGTGACGCCTTAATTTATTTGGCTTCATGCTGTCCGCTGCCAACATTTTTAGACACAGTAAACATACCGGTCTTTCCTCGTCTCCCACCGTAGTCACAGTGAAGCCAAGCGCTACATACGCTTCGTCATATTTCCTCGTCTTAGCTTTCGGGAGACTTACGGTTGTCTCATTATCTCCATCTCTCTACGCCTTTCTTTTCATCCCTGTTAAATATTTTTCCATGGTGTCTCTTAAGGGTTTGTTATCTGCACTTCATATCTCCTGCTCTGTGCTGTGTGCTCTTGTTCGGTGCAAAAAAAGCATGTTCCCCGGGGTCACACGCGGAACAAATAGTGGCAGAGAAGGAGAGAAGGACTGGACTAAGGTAACATTGACATCCACTTTTAGGGAGCGGTAATGATGTGACCAATTATAGTTGCAATTGAGATCAGCAGTGCGGGTAAATTTAGCGCATATTGATGGTTTAATGAGATATCAGTTGGCGATAACCCTCTAGTGCCATCGATGGTTACAATAGGAACTTGTTAAATCATTATATAGAGTACCACAGTATGAGTCATAATACCCATAAAACCTAGCAGTCAAACAGGGAAATGGTTCCAATCATTTTTCCACCATTCATTTTTCCATAGAGGGTTTTAGAATCACTTAAAATAAGGGCTGTGTTTTGTGTAGACTTACCCTGGAGTTACGTTTTGATAACAGTCTAAATCTCTCCAGGACAAGGTGACTTTCAGTAAACTTACTAGTTACAAATTTTGTTTGGTAATTTTTTACACGCATGTCCCCCCGCGCACGAGACTGACATCAAACAAAGTCAATAGGCTGTACAGTTTCAATTAAGGTAATTCAATCGTGACTTACAGTTGAAGTCGGAAGTTTACATACACCATAGCCAAATACATTTAAACTCAGTTTTCACAATTCCTTAAATGTAATCCTAGTAAACGTTCCGTGTTAGGTCAGTTAGGATGATCACTTTATTTTAAGAATGTGAAATGTCAGAATAATAGTAGAGAGATCTATTTATTTTGGCTTTTATTTCTTTCATCACATTCACAGTGGGTCAGAAGTTTACATACACTCAAGTAGTATTTTGTAGCATTGCCTTTAAATTGTTTAACTTGGGTCTAACGTTTCAGGTAGCCTTCCACATGCTTCCCACAATAAGTTGGGTGAACTTTGGCCCATTCCTCCTTACAGAGCTGGTGTAATTGAGTCAGGTTTGTAGGCCTCATTGCTCGCACTTGCTTTTTCAGTTCTGCCCACAAATGTTCTATAGGATTGAGGTCAGGGTTTTGTGATGGCTACTCCAATACCTTGACTTTGTTGTCCTTAAGCCATTTTGCCACAACTTTGGAAGTATGCTTGGGGTCAATGTCCATTTGGAAGACCCATTTGCGAACAAGCTTTAACTTCCTGACTGATGTCTTGATATGTTGCTTTAATATATCTACATAATTTTCCTAACTCATGATGCCATCTATTTTGTGAAGTGCACCAGTCCCTCCTGCAGCAAAGCACCCCCACAACATGATGCTGCCACCCCCCGTGCTTCATGGTTGGGATGGTGTTCTTCGGCTTGCAAGCATCCCCCTTTTTCCTCCAAACATAACGATGGTCAAACAGTTATATTTTTGTTTAATCAGACCAGAGGACATTTCTCTAAAAAGTGTGATCTTTGTCCCCATGTGCAGTTGCAAACCGTAGTCTGGCTTTTTATCGCAGTTTTGGAGCAGTGGCTTCTTCCTTGCTGAGCGGCCTTTCAGGTTATGTCGATGTAGGACTCATTTTACTGTGGATATACAGTGCCTTGCGAAAGTATTCGGCCCCCTTGAACTTTGCGACCTTTTGCCACATTTCAGGCTTCAAACATAAAGATATAAAACTGTATTTTTTTGTGAAGAATCAACAACAAGTGGGACGCAATCATGAAGTGGAACGACATTTATTGGATATTTCAAACTTTTTTAACAAATCAAAAACTGAAAAATTGGGCGTGCAAAATTATTCAGCCCCCTTAAGTTAATACTTTGTAGCGCCACCTTTTGCTGCAAGTCGCTTGGGGTATGTCTCTATCAGTTTTGCACATCGAGAGACTGAAATTCTTTCCCATTCCTCCTTGCAAAACAGCTCGAGCTCAGTGAGGTTGGATGGAGAGCATTTGTGAACAGCAGTTTTCAGTTCTTTCCACAGATTCTCGATTGGATTCAGGTCTGGACTTTGACTTGGCCATTCTAACACCTGGATATGTTTATTTTTGAACCATTCCATTGTAGATTTTGCTTTATGTTTTGGATCATTGTCTTGTTGGAAGACAAATCTCCGTCCCAGTCTCAGGTCTTTTGCAGACTCCATCAGGTTTTCTTCCAGAATGGTCCTGTATTTGGTTCCATCCATCTTCCCATCAATTTTAACCATCTTCCCGGTCCCTGCTGAAGAAAAGCAGGCCCAAACCATGATGCTGCCACCACCATGTTTGACGGTGGGGATGGTGTGTTCAGCTGTGTTGCTTTTACGCCAAACATAACGTTTTGCATTGTTGCCAAAAAGTTCAATTTTGGTTTCATCTGACCAGAGCACCTTCTTCCACATGTTTGGTGTGTCTCCCAGGTGGCTTGTGGCAAACTTTAAACAACTCTTTTTATGGATATCTTTAAGAAATGGCTTTCTTCTTGCCACTCTTCCATAAAGGCCAGATTTGTGCAATATACGACTGATTGTTGTCCTATGGACAGAGTCTCCCACCTCAGCTGTAGATCTCTGCAGTTCATCCAGAGTGATCATGGGCCTCTTGGCTGCATCTCTGATCAGTCTTCTCCTTGTATGAGCTGAAAGTTTAGAGGGACGGCCAGGTCTTGGTAGATTTGCAGTGGTCTGATACTCCTTCCATTTCAATACAGTGCTCCTTGGGATGTTTAAAGCTTGGGAAATCTTTTTGTATCCAAATCCGGCTTTAAACTTCTTCACAACAGTATCTCGGACCTGCCTGGTGTGTTCCTTGTTCTTCATGATGCTCTCTGCGCTTTTAACGGACCTCTGAGACTATCACAGTGCAGGTGCATTTATACGGAGACTTGATTACACACAGGTGGATTGTATTTATCATCATTAGTCATTTAGGTCAACATTGGATCATTCAGAGATCCTCACTGAACTTCTGGAGAGAGTTTGCTGCACTGAAAGTAAAGGGGCTGAATAATTTTGCACGCCCAATTTTTCAGTTTTTGATTTGTTAAAAAAGTTTGAAATATCCAATAAATGTCGTTCCACTTCATGATTATGTCCCACTTGTTGTTGATTCTTCACAAAAAAATACAGTTTTATATCTTTATGTTTGAAGCCTGAAATGTGGCAAAAGGTCGCAAAGTTCAAGGGGGCCGAATACTTTCGCAAGGCACTGTATATACTTTTGTACCTGTTTCCTCCAGCGTCCTTTGCTGTTGTTCTGGGATTGATTTGCACGTTTCGCACCAAAGTACGTTAATCTCTAGGAGACAGAATGTGTCTCCTTCCTGAGCTGTAGGACGACTGCGTGTTCCCATGGTGTTTATACTTGCATACTATTGTTTGTACAGATGAACGTGGTACCTTCAGGCATTTGGAAATTGCTCCCCAAGGATGAACCAGACTTGTGGAGGTCTACAATTGTTTTTCTGGGGTCTTGGCTGATTTCTTTTGATTTTCCCATCATGTCAAGCAAAGAGGCACTGAGTTTGAAGGTAGGCCTTGAAATACATCCACAAGTACACCTCCAATTGACTCAAATGATGTCAATTAGCCTATCTGTCACGCCCTGGTCTTAGTATTTTGTGTTTTCTTTATTATTTTGGTCAGGCCAGGGTGTGACATGGGTTATTTATGTGGTGTGTTCTGTCTTGGGGTTTTTGTAGGTCATGGGATTGTGGTTAGTGGGGTTGTCTAGAATAGTCTATGGCTGCCTGGAGTGGTTCTCAATCAGAGGCAGGTGTTTATCGTTGTCTCTGATTGGGAACCATCTTTAGGCAGCCATATTCTTTGAGTGTTTCGTGGGTGATTGTTCCTGTCTCAGTGTTTGTTTGCACCAGATAAGGCTGTTTAGGTTTTCACGTTACGTTTATTGTTTTGTATTGTTGGTGTTTATCTTTCATTAAACATGTATCGAAATAACCACGCTGCATTTTGGTCCGCCTCTCCTTCGACGAAAGAAAACCTTAACACTATCAGAAGCTTTTAAATACATGACATCAATTTCTGAAATTTTCCAAGCTGTTTAAAGGCACATTCAACTTAGTGTATTTCAACTTCTGACCCACTAGAATTGTGATACAGTGAATTATAAGTGATATAACCTGTCTGTAAACAATTGTTGGAAAAATGACTTGTGTCGTGGACTGAGTAGATGTCCTAACTGACTTGCCAAAACTACAGTTTGTTCACAAGAAATTTGTGGAGTGGTTGAAAAACAAGTTTTAATGACTCCAACCTAAGTGTATCTGTCAATGCGCACAATTTCATAAAAAATCTACTCAAGACATTGGAATCATTTTACAATTTCAATAGCATTAAGGAACATTTATTTCACACTATCATTTCAAGTACATGTGATAGTAAATGCATGCTAAGACGATTTGCACCATGCGTGATGTATATTTTTCACTCAGAATGAACAGGTAAGTGAAACAACAATCAATACCGGAATTGCGCTACTACTAATATGCAAATCAGACATTTTAACATGGAATTAAATTGACGTCAATTTTTTTCCCCGCTGAACCTAACCCTAACTTAACCTATTCCTCCTAACCTGCTACGTAAGTTATCCTAACCTGCTATGAAAATAAATGTTTTGACCAAAGCTCTGTCCCTTCTAGACAAAACCGGATTTACCCTCCATCCTCTTTCTCTTCTGAATCTCTCCTTTCCAATTTGAAGGGTATTTTATTTTCTTGGCAGGCCCATTCTCCTCCCCCTCGGTTGTGCCGCTACAAGCTGTAAATAAAAAGACACACAAAATGCTTGATTTCTAGTACATGGCACAAAAAGTTTACAGAGGGGATACATGACCTTGCTTATAGACCTTGTCATGAAAACAGAATGACATTTAGACACACACACACACAATGAGAGAGAGCAGTGCGTAGGAGGATGCTGCGGTGGAATGACCCGTTGATCTAGTTAACGTTAGCTAGCTACATTTTTGACACTGCACCTAGCTAGCTAGCCGAGTCAGTTGATCTAGTGGCAACCCAATGTGATAGCTAGTTAACGTAAACTCGTACATCGCCTTGGTCCATACAATTGACCTTATTTTAGCGCACCAAAAATGTAATACTTCCAGATCAACTGTAATGTCAATACCATTGTAAAGCACAATTTCTCCCCTTTCCAACAAAATCAATTACATGACCTAAACACTGGCCGTTTCTGCATAATTCAAGCAGGCAATGAGCCCCGTCGGGTCTTTTTAAAAATGGCGGGTGGGGAAGCGAAACTAATGCGTGATGGTGAGACGGAGTGATCTTAGAAGTAAACAGCGGCTTTGAGAATGATGATCGCAATGATGATGCAAAAAATGACGAGGTATCCCCCCATTACCCCCGTCACTGTCCATTTTTTGTTTTTAAACGACGAGAGAAGTGCTACACCTGGTGGAGAGAGATTGTAAGACAGAAAAGGTTGCTTTATTCATGCTGTACGTTACGACATGACACGTCCCGATGTAACGGAGGGTCCTTTTTTTCAACTTTTCTCCAATACTATAGAGCCATTACCATGTCGATCAACGCTTGAATAGAAACCTAGTTCACACCCCCGATTTTGAAGTCAACACAGTCGCTACAGTCCCATTAGTTTACTTTGTAGCCTCGTTTGAATGTCGCGGTTACGCACATTTGTACGGAATGGGGTGAGTTTACGTTACCTATTTCCACACTCATCTGATTACTCTTTTCACTCTTTATGCCAATGATACGATGGCCAGTTAGCCAAAAAACAGAGATCATATGGGGAGCTACAACACAGATATGAAACTTTTTCTGGTCATATTCTAGGTTAGCTAAAGCTACCAAGCCATTTGATTTGCACTTGTCCTCAAAACACAATTGCAACAGCAGAATTATAATTTAGAAATACAATATCTTAATCCAGAAATATATAATATTACAAAGGCAGAAGGTAATTAAAACGCAACTTACCTCGTGTTTGATCATGTCTGGCTGACAACCCAAGAACAAAAATGTTAAAATTAAAAAAATCAACAACAAAAAAATATCAGAAATGAAGTGTGCTTCACTTCAAGAGCCGTGCTGGTGATAAAACTGGGTTTGACGGACAGCTGAGAGCCAGTGGACTTAAGAGTTTTGATGACAAGCTACACTATATATACAAAGGTATGGGGACACCCCTTCAAATTGGTGGATTCGGCTATTTCAACCACACCCTTTACTGACAGGTGTAGCACACAGCCGTGTCATCTCCATAGACAAACATTGGCAGTAGAATGGCCTTACTGAAGAGCTCAGTGACTTTCAACATGGCACCATCATAGGTTGCCACCTTTCCAACAGTCAGCGTCAAATTTCTGCCCTGCTAATGCTGGCACGGTCAACTGTAAGTGCTGTTATTGTGAAGTGGAAACGTCTAGGACCAAAAACGGCTTAGACGTGAAGTGATAGGCCACACAAGTTCACAAAATGGGACTGCTGAGTGCCAAAGCGCGTAATACGCAAAAATTGTCCCTGGAAGCAACGTCTTCACAATAACTGTTTGTCAGGAGCTTCGTGAACTGGGTTTCCATGGCCGAGCAGCCGCACACAAGCCTAAGATCACCATGCGCAATGCCAAGCATTGGCTGGAGTGGTGTAAAGCTCGCCGCCATTGGACTGTGGAACAGTGGAAACGCATTCTCTGGAGTGATGAATCAAGCTTCACCATCTGACAGTTTTGGGGAAGGCCCTTTCCTGTTTCAGCAGGACAATGCATCCGTGCAAAAAGCAAGTTAGTTTGAGGTCGATGTGGAAGATCTTGACTGGCCTGCACAGAGCCCTGACCTCTACCCAATCGAACACCCTTGGGAGGAATTGGAACGGCGACTGCGAGCCAGGCCTAATCGTCCAACATCAGTGCCCGACTTCACTAATGCTCTTGTGGCTGAATGGAAGCAAGTCTCCACAGTAATGTTCCAACATTTAGTGGAAAGCCTTCCCAGAATAGTGGAGGCTGTTACAGAAGCAAAGGGGGACCAACTCCAAGACAATTTGATGTTCAACGAGCAGGTGTCCACATATTTTTGGTCATGTAATGTATTTTGAATACATTTCATTGGTCAATGGGTTGTGGTCAATGGGTTGTGAAACGTTCATACAGACATAGAGGAACATAAACTCAGCAAAAAAAGAAACGTCCCTTTTTTAGGACCCTGTCTTTCAAAGATAATTCATAAAAATCCTATTAACTTCACAGATCTTCATTGTAAAGGATTTAAACACTGTTTCCCATGCTTGTTCAATGAACCATAAACAATTAATGAACATGCACCTGTGGAACGGTCATTAAGACACTAACAGCTTACAGACGGTAGGCAATTAAGGTCACAGTTATGAAAACTTAGGACAGTAAAAGAGGCCTTTCTACTGACTGAACAACACCAAAAGAAAGATGCCCAAGGTCCCTGCTCATCTGCGTGAATGTGCCCTAGGGATGCTGCAAGGAGGCATGAGGACTACAGATGTGACCAGGGCAATAAATTGCAATGTCTGTACTGTGAGACGCCTTAGACAGCGCTATAGGGAGACAGGACGGACAGCTGATCATCCTCACAGTGGCAGACCACATGTAACAACACCTGCACAGGATCGGTACATCCGAACATCACACCTGCGGGACAGGTACAGAATGGCAATAACAACTGCCCGAGTTACACCAGGAACGCACAATCCGTCCATCAGTGTTCAGACTGTCCACAATGGGCTGAGAGAGGCTGGACTGAGGGCTTGTAGGCCTGTTGTAAGGCAGGTCCTCACCAGACATCACCGGCAACAACTTCGCCTACGGGCACAAACCCACTGTCGCTGGATCAGACAGGACTGGCAAAAAGTGCTCTTCACTGACGAGTCGCGGTTTTGTCTCACAAGGGGTGATGGTCGGATTCGCGTTTATCGTCGAAGGAATGAGTGTTACACTGAGGCCTGCACTCTGGAGCGGGATCGATTTGGAGGTGGAGGGTCCGTCATGGTCTGGGGCGGTGTGTCACAGCATCATCAGACTGAGCTTGTTGTCATTGCAGGCTATCTCAACACTGTGCGTTACAGGGAAGACATCCTGCTCCCTCATGTACCCTTCCTGCAGGCTCATCCTGACATGACCCTCCAGCATGACAATGCCACCAGCCATACTGCTCGTTCTGTGCGTGATTTCCTGCAAGACAGGAATGTCAGTGTTCTGCCATGGCCAGTGAAGAGCCCGGATCCCATTGAGCATGTCTGGGACCTGTTGGATCGGAGGGTGAGGGCTAGTGTCATTCACCCCAGAAATGTCCGGGAACTTGCAGGTGCCTTGGTGCAAGAGTGGGGTAACATCTCACAGCAAAAACTGGCAAATCTGGTGCAATCCATGAGGAGAAGGTGCACTGCCATACTTAATGCAGTTGGTGGCCACACCAGATACTGACGGTCACTTTTGATTTTGACCCCCCCCCCCCCCCCCATTTGTTCTGGGACACAATATTCCATTTCTGTTAGTCACGTGTCTGTGGAACTTGTTCAGTTTATGTCTCAGTTGTTGAATCTTGTTATGTTTATACCAGTATTTACACATGTTAAGTTTGCTGAAAATAACACAGTTGACAGGGAGAGGATGTTTCTTTAATTGCTGAGTTTATAATACAAATAAAAAAATGAAAATCACCAATTTTGGTTGGGAATTTTTCCCTTGACACCGACAATTTAATATAAATCGATGTAACTGAAGTGATTTGGTAAAATCAGTAAAAAGTCAGTTACTTCAGAAATTACTTGAGTAAGAGTACAATTACAGCCCACAGAGAGTAACTACAAAAGTACTAGTCGCTCCAAAAAAGGTCAGTAAAGGGACGGATTTGAACCCATGGCATGTGTGTGCCGTTTTCAGAAGCAGTACCGGCAGGACCAAACAGGTGCTGATAAATGTATTTCGCCTAATGCTTGCCTTGCACATATAATTTTAAAAAACAGATTTTCCCCTAACAAGAAATACATCTACCCCAACAAATATTGTCAATTTATCATAATCCAAATAAGAATTCACACGAGAAACGCTGTAGCCTACACAGGCTACTTGAACTGTGGAGCACAGTGGACCTGCAGTTTAAGTTATTGGGTAGCATAACACCCCCCCCCCAGGCCCCCCCCCCCCCCCCCCCCCCCGGCAGTGATTCTAAATATGAAATATCCTTTATTTTCCAGGATTATTTTCCTTCTGCGAACGACATGGGTCATATTAAGATCTGACATCTGTATACATCATCTCACAGCAGCCCAAACTTAGTTGGAGCTCCGATTCCTCCCATAGAAAAATGTGTCCTCTGTCAATGTCTAGCAGTGTGACAGTGAGGAATGGCCCCTGAGCTGCAGACCCACTATCCTGCAGGCCCTCTGGCTCTCTGGAATGGCTCTGTTGGGGCCTCGCAGCTCTCACTGCTGATCTATCACCTCTCTGACACCGCACACACAAACACACACGTAAAAAGTTAGAGGGCAAATTTTAATGGAGCATTTGAAAACGTGTCATCTAAAACAGAGACAAAAAAAATGCGTCATACTGCCTCATTGTCAGCCCCCAACTTTCTATGATAATCCCCTTCAATTATCTCTAATGATAGTAATTCCATGTTTTGAAAATTGCAGTAGTGTAAGTGAATATTATTTTATTCAAAAACATAGCAGAGCATGCCTGGAATGAGAGGGTTTGACTTGAGAGAGGATGTGAGTGGACAGAGGAGGGGAAGGGAAATGGGGAGGCCATCTAACAGTAAAAGTGTCCCATCTTCATAGGCTGGTGATCAATGGAGACAAAAGGTCTGAGCAGGTGACAGACTGACTTGTGGTGGCCCACTGTAATTGTGTTTGCTTCAGAGCTTTGCCTGGAATCATAAATTATAGACGGAAAGCTGTTTGCATTAAAAGGGTCAAGGAAAATATAGCAGGTTTTATCACATGGGAATGGCAGAGAGAAAAGGCCTTCTCCTGTTCTGTTTCTGATCCCTAGCCCCTAAAACATATTGACTCTGAAAGTATATTTCATCACAGCATTTGGGAGAGAATGAGAAATGAAAAGGTCAAGGAGAGGGCCACTTTGAGAAGGCTGCAGGCACACACACACACACACACACACACAGTGTGTGAAGCAGGATCATTGCAATTGCGTGATTGGGGCCAAGTTCTCTCTGTGTGCTGTTACATACTGTATACTGAATTTGTCTATAAAAAAGTGTATTAAAATCACACACCTTGATTTGTGATCTCAGTCACTAAAGAATGACCTACTTTTGTTCAATTTCAAATATACCAGTGGCTCATCACCAATAGTGATTATTGCTTGCAAGTTTAGATTTGAAGAGTTGAATAGTTTATGTTTTATCCTTATGTGAGTCAAACCTTTATTGAATGTGAATAGGGCATTATAATACTGGTATTCTTTTTGACTTTGTTTTGAAATGCACCTCTAGTCATTATTGCCCTTTAAGTGCTTGCATGTCTTTATATGTCTACTTCTTGTTGCCGAAGGCTAGCTACTGTTCTGTGTAATACCCAGGCTCCATAAACAAGTATGCATGTGCCAAGATTAATCACAAAGGTTCCGTAATGGCTTATCCTCTGCGAATGGCAGCTTTTATCTCACACCCATGGGAACTGTATCTTAGAAGAAAGACATTGATAGAATAAAAGATAAGAATTATGCTTCAGATAAAATAAGGCTTTTCATTCTAAGATAATTCTAATCGAGAGTAACTTTCACTTTGTACTGAATTTCCTGCTTGAGTATGCAACATACAAATGAATCAGTTTCTAGAACACAAATGCTAGGAAATACAGAATGATACAGTATGATACATAAGTTGTATACATATGGGCCCTTTGCACATAATCAATGTGTTTTGTGTATGGAAATGGAAATGATGGTGAAATCATGTTATCATGGTTATCATGTTCTCATGTACTGTATTACAGTATACTTCAATGTGATAAATGTTTAATGAATTAATTTCAACCTATTATTATGTACTGTTTCATATTTTCAAACATGAGTCAGGTATAATTCCTTTTGGCCATGCATTTAGAGGCTACAAGGGGAGAATGAATTACCTTCCCTCCCATCTCCAGGTTCCATGGCTGCTCTTATTCTGCCAGACAATGCATCCTGCCTGGGTTCATCAACTACACATTGTCTGACCCCAATGAACCTGTTTATGAGCAGCCCATTAGGCCATTGGTTAACTAAGATTGCCCAATCACATCAATAGATCGTTGATTTGTGCCTTTGTCAGACATGTGCTCTTAAATGGACTTAGTTGGTAGTCTAATGTCCAGATGTAATCATCAGTTTTCTGTCAATATGTGATCATCTTTACCCTGCATTTTGGGTTGTACTCTTCTGTGATCATCAATTGGAGTTGATATTATAATGATTGCTTAAATTTCTTTAATGCCATTTGGCAGCTGTATAACAACAAACTGTGCCTTTGGAGGCATGTTTTAATCACAGATTGATGTTTTTTGTCTTGAGTCTTGTCGCTTTCTGCTAAATTGGCCAGCTGCAAAGTCAAAATTGTCTATAATGTAAAAATTCATGAAAACAAAAATGTGCTTTTTGGTCTTGCATTCGGTTAGGCATTCGGGTTAGCATTGTGGTTAAGGTTAGGATTAAGGTTAGGGTTAGGTTTAACATTGTATGAATTAGTGGCTGTTCCAGCTAGTGACCTCTGCAGAGCTGCATATAGAACAAGATTCATGACAACAAAAAAACGTTAACCTGCATTTTAATCACACAGTCTCTTTGCCAGAGGAAGTTGTGTCATACTGATATTCACTTTGATGAGATGGTGGTGGCTACATCTTATCATACATATCATCTTCCGGTCTCTTTGTGTTCTCCCCTCTCAAATATTCCCTTTGATGATACTAACGGGAGAACCAGAGTCAAACAAGTGCACAATTCCACTTTCAAAGTTCTGTCTGACATTCCGCCTATCCAGCTAATGAGTTCTTCAGTATCGCAAACCTTTGTCTATGTTTCTTTCATCTCTTATTGGGATGTGTTTGGACGTTGTAGGGTTGTAGTTTGTCTTTGTTCACCTTTAAGGACCAATTGTTTATGCGAGAAGACAACCTAATTAGTGAGCTATCGTCAACATTTGTCATTTTCAAGTTATATGCACTTAAATTGTTTTTAAATGTGGTAACAAATCTATGGAAATGTTAATTTAGAGCAAATTACATAAATATTTGGTTTAAACAGGTTTAAAGTAATGTGTTTTAAAAGTCACACTATCACAGTCACAGTACAATGAAGGGGCTCTGAATACAACATCAACTAAGTTTTCTGAAAATAATTGAGGGAGCTAAATGGAGAAAGAAAAACAAATGCAAATATAGCTCCAAGCAGCCATGTCGGCATTCAAGCTTTGGCCCCACAGCGCCACCGTCAGGACAAGTTGGACACATCACACTTGGATAAGCTACTTCTGAACTTCTTACCACGCTTGCCAAATGTCAGAACTCAAAACCAAACAGATCATGCAATATGCTTTTGATGGTTTTGGAAAAAATGTTATGATGTTGACTACTTTAAAACATCTTCTACACCAGAACCGCTTGACCGATTGGCACCAAATGTGGTATATAGCATCTTCAAATCAATTCAAATTGTATTTGTCACACACACATGGTTAGCAGATGTTAATGCGAGTGTAGTGAAATGCTTGTGCTTCTAGTTCCGACAATGCAGTAATAACCAACGAGTAATCTAACCTAACAATCCCACAATTACTACAACCACAAGTGTAAAGAGATATAGAATATGTACATAAAGATATATGAATGAGTGATGGTACAGAACGGCGGAGGCAAGATGCAGTAGATGGTATCGAGTACAGTATATACATATGAGATGAGTAATGTAGGGTATGTAAACATAAGTGGCATAGTTTAAAGTGGCTAGTGATACATGTATTACATAAAGATGGCAAGATGCAGTAGATGATAGAGTACAGTATATACATATACATATGAGATGAGTAATGTTGGATATGTAAACATTATACTAAGTGGCATTGTTAAAAGTGGCTAGGGATACATTTTTTACATCAATTTCCATTATTAAAGTGAGCTGGAGTTGAGTCATTATGTTGCCAGCAGCCACTCAATGTTAGTGGGTCGTTGTTGTCCTTGATGATCTTTATGGCATTCCTGTGACATCGGGTGGTGTAGGTGACCTGGAGGGCAAGTAGTTTGCCCCCGGTGATGCGTTGTGCAGACCTCACTACCCTCTGGAGAGCCTTACGGTTGTGGGCGAAGCAGTTGCCGTACCAGGCGGTGATGCAGTCCGACAGGATGCTCTCGATTGTGCATCTGTAGAATTTTGTGAGTGATTTTGGTGGCAAGCCGAATTTCTTCAGCCTCCTGAGGTTGAAAAGGCTTCTTCTGCGCCTTCTTCACAACACTGTCTGTGTGGGTGGACCAATTCAGTTTGTGATGTCTGTGATGTGTACGCCGAGGAACTTAAAACTTACTACCCTCTCCACTACTGTCCCGTCGATGTGGATAGGGGGGTGCTCCCTCTGTTTTTTCCTGAAGTCCACAATCATCTCCTTTGTTTTGTTGACGTTGAGTGTGAGGTTACTTTCCTGAGACCACACTCCGAGGGCCCTCACCTCCTCCCTGTAGGCCATCTCGTCGTTGTTGGTAATCAAGCCTACCACTGAAGTGTCGTCCGCAAACTTGATGATTGAGTTGGAGGCGTGCATGGCCACACAGTCGTGGGTGAACATGGAGTACAGGAGAGGGCTAAGAACGCACCCTTGTGGGGCCCCAGTGTTGAGGATGAACGGGGTGGAGATGTTGTTACCTACCCTCACCACCTGGGGGTGGCAGGTCGGGAAGTCCAGTACCCAGTTGCACAGGGTAGGGTCGAGACCCAGGGTCTCGGGCTTGATGACGAGTTTGGAGGGTACTATGGTGTTAAATGCTGAGTTGTAGTCAATGAACAGCATTCTCACATAGGTATTCCTCTAGTCCAGATGGTTTAGGGCAGTGTGCAGTGTGGTTGCGATTGCGTCGTCTGTGGACCTATTGGGGCGGTAAGCAAATTGGAGTGGGTCTAGGGTGTCAGGTAGGATGGAGGTGATATGGTCCTTGACTAGTCTCTCAAAGCACTTCATGATGACGTAAGTGAGTGCTACGGGGCGGTAGTCGTTTAGCTCGGTTACCTTAGCTTTCTTGGGAACAGGAACAATGGTGTTCCTCTTGAAGCATATGGGAGCAGCAGACTGTGATAAGGATTGATTGAATATGTCCGTAAATACACCAGCCAGCTGGTCTGCACATGCTCTGAGGACGCGGCCTGGGCCTGCAGCCTTGCGAGGGTTAACACGTTTAAATGTTTTACTCACGTCGGCTGCAGTGAAGGAGAGTCCGCAGGTTTTGGTAGCAGGCCTTGTCAGTGGCACTGTATTGTCCTCAAAGCGAGCAAAGAAGTTATTTAGTCTGTCTGGGAGCAAGACATCCTGGTCCGCGACGGGGCTGGTTTTCTTTTTGTAATCCGTGATTGACTGTAGACCCTGCCACATACCCCTTGTGTCTGAGCCGTTGAATTGCAACTCTACTTTGTCTCTATACTGACTCTTAGCTTGTTTGAATGCCTTGCGGAGGGAATAGCTACACTGTTTGTATTCGGACATGTTTCCGGTCATCTTTCCCTGGTTAAAAGCAGTGGTTCGTGCTTTCAGTTTCGCGCAAATGCTGCCATCAATCCACGGTTTCTGGTTTGGGAATGTTTTAATAGTTGCTGTTTGTATGACATCGCCGATGCACTTTCTAATGATCTCGCTCACCAAATCAGCGTATTCGTCAATGTTGTTGTTGGACGCAATGCGGAACATATCCCAATCCACGTGATCAAAGCAGTCTTGAAGCGTGGAATCAGATTGGTCGGACCAGCGTTGAACAGACCTGAGCGCGGGAGCTTCTTGTTTTAGTTTCTGTCTGTAGGCTGGAAGAAACAAAATGGAGTCGTGGTCAGCTTTTCCGAAAGGAGGGTGGGGGAGGGCCTTATATGCTTCGCAGAAGTTAGAATAACAATGATCCAGGGTTTTACCAGCCCTGATTGTGCAATCGATATACTGATTGAATTTAGGGAGTCTTGTTTTCAGATTAGCCTTTTTACGGCTGTGATTATAATCAAAGTGAATTCCCTTGGTAGATAATGAGGTCGACATTTGATTGTGAAGAATTCTAAGTCAGGTGAACAGAAGGACTTGAGTTCCTGTATGTTGTTATGATCACACCGCATCTCGTTAATCATAAGGCATACCCCACCCCCCCCCCCCCCCCCCCACCCCCCGCCCCTCTTCTTACCAGAAAGATGCTTGTTTCTGTTGGCGCAATGCGTGAAGAAATCAGCTGCACCGACTCCGATAGCGTCTCTCGAGTGAGCCATGTTTCCGTGAAGCAAAGAATATTACAGTCTCTGATGTCTCTCTGGAAGGCAACCTTTGCTCTGATTTTATCAGCCTTGTTGTCAAGAGACTGGACATTGGCGAGTAGTATGGTAGGGAGTGGTGCGTGATGTGCCCATCTCCGGAGCCTGATCAGAAGACCGCTTCGTTTGCCCCTTTTACGGCGACGTTGTTTAGGTTCGCCGGCTGGGATCCGATCCATTGTCCTGGGTGGAAGGCAAAACACAGGATCCGCTTCGGGAAAGTCATATTCCTGGTCGTAATGATGGTGAGTTGACATTGCTCTTATATTCAGTAGTTCCTCCCGACTCTATGTAATGAAACCTAAGATTACCTGGGGTACCAATGTAAGAAATAACACGTAAAAAAAACTAAATACTGCATAGTTTCCTAGGAACGCGAAGCGAGGCGGCCATCTCTGTCGGCACTGGAAGTGTGCAACAGGTGAATCCTGAATGTTGATTGGTTAAAACAGAATTCCAGTCAGTGTCTATTCCACAAGTTACAACTTGCTAAATCTATGACGTTAAAATACCTATTTACTCTGTTCCATCTGACTACGCAATCTACTGTCTCATCAGCCCAGCCAAGCAATTTATAAACTTGATCTCCACTATAAAAAGCATCTAGACATTGTCTCACATTTCTTTTAGACTAACATTTAGTTTTCAACAGCGGAGATTTGTCTAATCCTTGCTGTCTCTCTCTGACATTTGCATTATTGTTCCAAATAAATGTTACTAGAAAACAGCTTAAACAAATGCAAATGCTGCTACATTTCTGTTGTTCTGGCTGCACTTTTTGACGTGACTGTAAGTTAGCCGTAGTTGGCTAGCTAGCAAGCAAGGGATAAGAACGTTGCCAGCCAGTATGTCAATGGAACATTTAGAATGAACGACTGGGTCGCGTCTATAGATGCAGAACAAAAATACTGAACGGGTCGCGTCTAGCAACTGAACCGATAGAATGAACGACCAGTCGGCAAGGGTAGCAACCCTAGATTTGTGCAAGGACTATATCTTGTGGAAGGATGAAATAGTATGAATAAATTAATCCAAATAACGTTTTTAATGAAAATATGTCAAACATTATTTGAATGTATTGGTAACTCATTGTATAAAAGTGATAATGCCCTCGAAGCCGGTGTTTGGAGTATTTTGGCACGGTTTGCCTGCCCGAGACGAAACACCCGTGCCAATATATCCTCCAAACACCGGCTTCATGGGATATTATCACTTAAATAGACCCACACAATATTTTCCAAATCTTTAGTTCAAACAACATGGCTGCTATAAGCCAATGAGCTTGCATTAAGGGTTATTCCTGTGCAACAGCGACTCCATGACGCCAAACAGAACCATGCTCTACAGGTTAGCCAAATCCGCATGTGAGTCAAACAGATCAAGAGTATTAAATATGTGCCTGTTATAGTGCACCATGTGGTGGATCTTATTGTTCTTGCATATGTTAAGTGTTGACAGTGTTTGGAACATGTGATTCATATTCTGTTTCAATACAAATATTGATTTATGCATGTATGTGCCAAGTCACACCCACATGAATGTTTATTAGTCAGTAGCAGCTACAATATGAATACCCTTCATCTACCCTGATTGAAGTGGATTTTAACAAGTGACATCAGTAAGGGATCATAGCTTTCACCTGGATTCACCTGGTCAGTTTATGCCATGGAAAGAGCAGGTGTTCATAATGTTTTGTACACTCACTGTATATCAGTTTGGCACCGAACTGTCAAAATGAAGACCAGAATTGACCTGTTTCAATGAAAAAACATTTCTCATGAAAGTTACTCTTTAAGTGCCAGTTTAGTGTCAGTACTTGTTATTTTTTTTATTAAAATGTTGCTCTGACAAACAGTACTGGAGGACATGGATTAACTGATGTATGTTAAGAATGTTGTGTTAATCAATGGCAAGCAGTGTACATTCATTTACATAACAGATATATCCTCTCTGCATGAATACTTGCTTTCATAATTATCCAAGCACATCATTGGACATCTAAGCACATCATTGGACATTGAGAATTGTACATAATTCAGATAACAGTTTTACCCGACTGCTGAGAGGATCATTGCCTGCTGTGAAAGCCCTTGAGCCTCCCTCTGCTCTGCCTCCTGATGGGAGACATTATGAATGCAGAACATGATAACCTTACTGTGAAATTGTAATCAATTTGGCACAGATGGATTTTAGTCCTCTTTGTCCATACAGAACATTTTGAAGTATTGTTATTGAGGAGATAAGAAGGCAGGGAGAAGCTAAACATTTCTCTCAGATACAATTTTCTCCACCTTTGATATTTTAATACACGTCTTCACAGTTTGGAAGCGTTTGCTTTCTCACCGTATTTGACATCTTAATTGTATACACTTTAGTTCAACTCAATTTGATTGATTGATATCTTGATTGATTGCATGGCAATTCACCTACATTAATGGACAAGATAAGACAGTCATGGTAGTGTTGCATGAGCACACTGAAGCCTCGAGTTGTTTCACTGTAAAAGACGATGGACTGATTACTGTAGTCCTCACACCCTTTCTCTCGATTGGACTGTGCATTCCCCCCTGCTGCGGCAGAGATCCAATACTGTATGTGATGAAGAAAGAACACCAGCATAAAGACCAATCAACAGAAGCACCATCTGCCATGTTAATGACAGTGCCTTGGCATGTGTGGTTGGAGAGATCTCTTCTCAAACAAACATTATCTCTTACTTGTGCTCAGGCTCGCTTAGGGATCCCGACCTGCTGCAACAGGAGAGAGGAGCAGATGATAAGGGCAGTCTGATTTAAAAACACACACAGAAACACTGTTTTACTCTTCACTGGGACAGTGTACTGTGTTTATAGTGTGCATCACTATGCAAATACCTCCACCATTGCAATGATTTGTGGTAATTGCTATTGTTTTAACTGGCAAATATTTCAATGGATTTTCATAAGTACAGTACCAGTCAAAAGTACAGTACCAGTTAGGACACCTACTAATTCAAGGGTTTTTCTTTATTTTTACTATTTTCTACATTGTAGAATAACAGTGAAGACATCAAAACGATGAAATAACACATGGAATCATGTAGTAACCAAATAAGTGTTAAACAAATCAAAATATATTTGAAATGTTAGATTCTTCAAAGTTGCTACCCTTTGCCTTGACAGCTTTGTACACTCTTGGCAATCTCTCAACCAGCTTCATAAGGAATTTGGACTCCTCAGACCAAATAACAGATTTCCACCAGTCTAATGTCCATTGCTCGTGTTTCTTGGCCCAAGCAAGTCTCTTCTTATTGGTGTCCTTTCGTAGTGGTTTCTTTGCAGCAGTTCGACCATGAAGGCATGATTCACGCAGTCTCCTCTGAACAGTTGAGGTTGAGATGTGTCTGTTACTTGAACTCTGAAGCATTTATTTGGGCTGCAATCTGAGGTGCAGTTAACTAATGAACTTATCATCTGCAGATGAGGTAACTCTGTGTCTTCCTTTCCTGTGGCGGTCCTCATGAGAGCCAGTTTCATCATAGCACTTGATGGTTTTTGCAATTGCACTTGAAGAAACTTTCAAAGTTTTTGAAATTGTCTGTATTGACTGACCTTCATGTCTTAAAGTAATGATGGACTTTCATTTCTCCTTGCTTATTTGAACTGGTCTTTTACCAAATAGGGCTATCTTCTGTATACCACCTCTACCTTGCCACAACACAACTGATTGTCTCAAATGCTTTAAGAAGCGCTTGATGGTTTGAAAGAAATTCCACAAATTAACTTTTAACAAGGCACGCCTGTTAAATTAAATGCATTCCAGGTGACTGGAAGCTGGTTGAGACAATCAGTTGAGAGAGTGTGCAAAGCTGTCAAGGCAAATGGGGGCTACTTTGAACAATCTTAAATATGAAATATATTTTGATTTGTTTAACACTTTTTTGGTTACTACATGATTCCATATGTATTATTTCATAGTGTTGTCTTCCCTATTATTCTACAATGTATTTTTTTTTTTAATTAAGAAAACCCCAGGAATGAGTAGGTGTCCAAACTTTTGACTGGTACTGTACATAACATCTCTTGTTGTTTTTTTAAGAGTGGGTGATATTGCCAAAATATTATATCATAGCATGATATTAAAATAAATATTGACAGTATTTTATGCTTTCGAATAATAGAAGTTCTAAATATGCTTCATGAGTCATTCAGTTTCCTAGTTTCAGTGCCTCTGCAGGCAGGCTGCCCTCTAAAGTGATGATGGTGCAATGCAGACAGAACATGCTTTCCATCCGTTCCTGCAACCTCCTCTACATGTAGGCCTTATGATTTTGCTTGCTCTGGACTCCAGAGAAGTGACATGATACTGTATATCCCAAGTTGATATTGGCTGCTAACATGAATGACTTCCAGCTCCAAATGCAACTTATTTCTGTAGCCTATCTTACATTTTGAAAATGTGTAACCGTTTATGGCTGTAATTACAGGCTACATTTACACAGGGTTTGTGAGGGCATGTTGGCGTGTGCACATGTGCGGAGGTTGCAAGTTTTGTACTACTCCTTTCTGGGGTTGCGGGTCAAAAAGTTTGCAAACCACAGGAATACATGATAGTTGCAACAAATGGAATTGGGTTAGATATAGTCATGACATGTTACAGTGTTTCTTAAAATCTTATATTTGTACTGGAATTGGTCATCACAGTTCAAAATAGTTTTGCAAAATACTTTAAAACAGAGTAAACTGTAAAAACGGACGTTACACACACATGTATCACATTTAACAAACCAAACATGGAAATACCTGTCAACACTTCCACCGAAGTCGGTTCCTCTCCTTTTTCAGGTGGCGTTCGGGGTCACCGGTCTTCTAGCCATTGTCGATCCACTTTTCATTTTCCATTTGTTTTGTCTTGTTTTCCTACACACCTGGTTCTCATTTCCCTCATTAAGTGTTGTGTATTTAACCCTCTGTTCCCCCATGTCTTTATGTGGAATTAATTATTGTAAGTGCTTGTGAACATGTTGACTGGTGCACGATGGGTTTTGTACACATGTCTTGTTATTCTTTATGCCGTTGTTTTTTTTGCAATTAACCTGCTCCGGCTATTACCTAGTTCTGCTCTCCTGCATCTGACCTCCCTGCCACTGGTTACGCACCTTGTACAATACCTTTATGGAAGGTCAAGTAAAAACACAAACCGGTCCATCCATCAATACCGGTATATATTAAAAGCCCAGCACAACTTCAGAGTTTAAACTTAAAGGGCGGCTGCACTTCCTGAGTTGCCTCGTTTTAGATTTGGTTCATGAAGTCCTTGTTCACCTTGTTCGCAGTTCGATGTGAATCAAATCCCAAAAAAAATTCATATCTGATTCAAATCTACAATTTTTCTTGCCGTCTGAACAGACGAAAAGCACATGGAATCCGATATTTCAAGCCACATTTCAGATTCAAATCCGATTCCTGGTCATGTGACCTGTGTCTAAATGGTGAAATCTGATTTATTTTTCCCTCAAGTGGTTTTTAGACTGTTTGGCATATCTTGTTGCTTGCTAGCTTCTCCCCAGTGGCCATACAACATGAATAAGATGTCTTTTACTGGTTGAAATCTGGTCGGGTTGTCAGTTGATATGCATTTTTGTTGAAATCTGATTGAACTACTGACCAGTTATCTAAATGCTACTCAATTAATAGACACCAATCTATATAAACATGTGCATAGTGTTTGTGGGCCTTGCACACATTGCATATAAGATACTAGAACCATTAAAATGATGAACATGTGAAGAATGTTATTTTTCAGTAGGGTTTGCATGATTCAGCTTAGCACACTTTGCAAACAGCTGGCAGAGCACACCAAAGTGAGTTATGATCTCATGGCATACTACTGAGACAACACGCTCTGGCCTATTATTTTTTTAGGCCGAGGGGGCATTTGAGGCTTTTATTCAGCAGGTGACGTGATATAGAAATGTGAAATATTTCACCTTCAAGTAAAAATATGGGACAGTCTGCGGTCCTATAGTTATCAGAGATGGTCCATAATTTAGAGAATCTCTGATGCTATAAGTGCTTTTGCTACAGGCTATGGCAGTGTTTTCATAGTTGCAGTCCACCCAATTGACAAGTGCACATTCACTTTCATAACATTTGTTCCAGGTTAACAGCATGTAAGATAAAAATGCACAATAATACAGGATACCTTTACAAAAATGCACTGCCGTTAAAATGCAGTGAAACTGCAGTACAATAAAGGTGGTTGTTCAACTAATGATATCTTGCTGTCTCTCCATCTCTTTGTAATCCATCTTAAATAGCTAGTCTATGTTAGCTAATTGCATGTTAATTGTGCTGCACATTTTATTTTGTTCCACTGAATGCTGTTTTGATGTTCTATTATGACTGACACAATTTGTTTTCAGAAATAACAGGTAGGTGTCATGACGTCTCATGATTGGAGACAGGCACAGGAATATGTAATAGGGGATTTTATTTTCTCCACCCAAACAAAAGAGCGAGGTGTAAACCTCTAAATAATACATGGGATGAGACCCGTAAAAACAAGTGCACAAATACACGTAGCATGGAAGCCGATACACCAGCACAGGTACTCACTGGACCAACGACATGGTAACAATAACCGACAAGGACAATGGGGAACAGAGGGCACATGTATACTAAACAGGGGGAATGGGAACCAGGTGTGCGTAATGAGACAAGACAGTCCGGGGTTGGTGATAATGAATCCAGTTCAGTGACACCTAGAAGGCCGGTGACGTAGACCTCCGGAGCTGGTGAACGGAATGGGCAGCAGTACCGAGGGGATCCGTGACAGTAGGCAATGTATTTTATTTCAATATCCTTACTACAGTCCACCAGGATTTACAAAACACAATTTTTATCGCATATATATATTTCCATCAATAATTAGTCCAAAAATCATTGCACCTGAATTTGACCCTGAAAATATAGCAATATTTTCCCTTTATTTTAAACAATTAACATAATGCATGCAATAATTGTATTTTAATTTCAGTAGCTTAATAAGGAGGTAGGCATATTAGTTCCAGCTAAAAATATGTGCTTCATGTGCAATAGATCTCTGCTTGCATGCAGCCTGCTGGCTCGAGTGCATCAGTCAACATTCCATAAGGCAGTTGGGACAACACAGCTGGAAAACAACGGTAGTTTCTTGAAATCTACACAAACTAATTTAAAAATATTTGACTGGTAAGTGGTAGTTCCTGTTCTCCTGCATTCTTGTTTTACTTTTGTAAGTAAAGCGGTGATTGGTTAACAATAGCTAACTTAGCTGGCTAATTTTAGCTAGCTAACGTTAGCTCGCTGGCTAATCCTCCGTGGAAATGGTAAATTAACATTTGTAGTGTAGTGTAAGTAGATCCAATTGAAATAGCACCTTTTCTAATAATATAATGAACATGTGATAGGTCGCTAACTTCTTAATTGTTACAAACAAATTAGTGCATGTACTAGTAAGCTAAATACATAATTTTACAACCCAGTTGAAAGCGTGTAGTTGTTGACATGAAATGAATGAGACAAATGGATTGACAATAACATGAGCTTAATAATGAGGAGAATGTATCTAGTGGAGTTTCACTGAAGGTCTGATGCTCTGTCTATGAGTACAGTGTATAAGCTCAATGAAGAAAAGCTATCCAGCATGTTTTTAAAGCCGGGATTCATATGTTATTATCTATTCTAGAGGTTGACCGATTAATTGGAATGGCCGATTAATTAATGTCGATTTCAAGTTTTCATAACAATCGGTAATCGGAATTTTTTGGACAACGATTATGGCCAATTACATTGCACTTCATGAGGAAACTGCGTGGCAGCAAGGAACCTAGGTAAGTTGCTAGCTAGCATTTAACTTATCAACTTAACTTAACTATCAACTAATCTAAAAAACAATCAATCTTAACATAATCACTAGTTAACTACACATGGTTGATGATATTGCTAGGTTATCTAGCTTGTCCTGCGTTGCATATAGTCGATGCGGTGCCTGTTAATTTATCATCAAATCACAGTCTACTTCGCCAAATGGGTGATGATTTAAGAAGCACATTCGAGAAAAAAACATACTATTATTGCACCAATGTGTACCTAACCATAAACATCAATGCCTTTCTTAAAATCAATACACAAGTATATATTTTTAAACCTGCATATTTAATTAATATTGCCTGCTAACATGAATTTCTTTGAACTAGGGAAATTGTGTCACTTCTCTTGCGTTCTGTGCAAGTAGAGTCATGGTATATGCAGCAGTTTGGGCTGCCTGGCTCATTGCGAACTGTGTGACCATTTCTTCCTAACAATGACCGTAATTAATTTGCCAGAATTGTACATAATTATGACATAACATTGAAGGTTGTGCAATGTAACAGCAATATTTAGACTTAGGGATGCCACCCATTAGATAAAATATGGAACGGTTCCTTATTTCACTGAAAGAATAAACGCTTTGTTTTCGAAATGATAGTTTCCAGATTTGACCATATTAATGACCTAAGGCACATATTTCTGTGTGTTATTATAATTAAGTCTATGATTTGATATTTGATAAAGCTGTCTGACTGGGCTGTGGTAGGCAGCAGCAGGCTCGTAAGCATTCATTCAAACAGCACTCTCCTGCATTTGCTAGCAGCTCTTCAAGAAATGCGCTGTTTATGACTTCAAGCCTATCAACTCCCGAGATTAGGCTGGCAATACTATAGTGCCTATAAGAACATCCAATAGTCAAAGGTATATGAAATACAAATGGTATAGAGAGAAATAGTCCAATAATTCCCATAATAACTACAACCTAAAACGTCTTACTTGGGAATATTGAAGACTCATGTTAAAAGGAACCACCAGCTTTTATATGTTCTCATATTCTGAGCAAGGAACTTAAACGTTAGCTTTTTTACATGGCACATATTGCACTTTTACTTTCTTCAACACTTTTTTTGCATTATTTAAACCAAATTGAACATGTTTCATTATATATTTGAGACTAAATAGATTTTATTGATGTATTATATTAAGTTCATATAAAAGTGTTCATTCAGTATTGTTGTAATTGTCAGTATTACAAATAAATATATAAAAATTGTCAGATTAATCAGGATCGGCTTTTTTTGGTCCTCCAATAATCGTATCAGCGTTGAAAAATCATAATCGGTCGACCTCTAATCTATTAATCTCTGTAAATATTGTTTGACCAGTAGTATGCACTCATTACTCTTTCATATGCATTAAACTTACCATATCTGGAAAGAACCCTGTATTCATTTGCTTATTGTACTGTTTAATAAAACTAAAAATATTTCTGTATCCCCGTCTCAGATATTTTGAGAACCAATACATTTCATTTCTAATTATCCATTTCCTGCCTCATTTATCATAATGTCATGATAATTTAAAAAAAAAATGTTTTAAATAATAATAAAATAAACTCAGCTAAACCTACATCGTTTCAGCATTCTCTACATTCATGTCAGTAATATCTAACCTCGTCCCCAGGCTAATTGCTACCCCATACTGTATATCAACAGAGAGAACCGGCTGGTGGATGAGAGTACCTGCTATGTGTAACTAGACCAGGAAAAAGGGGCCCTTCAAGTCAGCCTATTCAGTCAGAAAGTGAGATTCCCTGCAGCCCTAATGCATGAATAAAACATTCCAGGACAAAGTGGGTAACGTAATTATCATCTTTTCCATTTCCCACGACATCAGCCTATTCCTTCCATACAGTGGGGATCACCTACACAGTATGTCATCTCCATTTCCTGTCACTGGCTATGTTCCAATACACATTGTAGTATTCTAGTATGCACATTGGAACAGCTGTGGCTAGCCAAAAAGGCCTTGTTTTGAAAGCTGGATCATCTTATCTTTTGAGGCTTTAAAAGTGTTACACTATGATTTTGAACATTCAAAGCAACTGGGAAACGTCCTTGGCAGGCATTGTCACCTTAGCTTGCTACATAACTTCTGAGTGATAGGAAGCACCACCACCAATTAGCCTGATTATACCCTAATTGGAGGCAAAAATACAATCTCTGACCTGCCCTTCTATACAGAGCATACTGCTGCTTAGTATTCTGCCGTATGCAGGCTCTTTGGCCATGTCAGAAAGAGTGGAATCACTAATGGTCGATAGATCTTGGTATTTAATGAACAGGAGCCTCATAATTGACTCTTCACCATTATCACCTACAACAATGGCACCGTAATGATTCATGGCCAAGAAGCTGCACTTATCCTATTCACATGAGTTTCCATCGCTGAAAGAGCTAGCAGACACCTTATAAAAGAGAATGACACTAGCTGCTACACTTCAATCATAATATAGACTTAATGAGAAATCAGTTAATTCCAAAAGTCTCCCCACCCTCATATCTAACCAAGCCACCCTAGCAGAGATGTCCCAACTGTCCCAGGCTTTAGAGAGCACCTCCCTACTGGAAGTAGAGGGGACAGTTCTGAGGAAGGAAAAGGAGGAGCTGAGAGGGGAACGGTCAAGAGCATCATAAAGAAAGAGGTAGCTGACATCAGGGAGGAGCGGTCATAGAATTGCTAGAACACAGAGACACCCCCATCCACACTCTAACATGGTGACCAGACAGGCTCCGCACACGTGTCTCCGTGCGCCATCGTGCTCGTGTTGATTTTGTCAATCCCCATCAGATGTGTTCGTGACACACAGGTTGAAATACCAAAACCAACTGTGAGCCAACATATTAATTTTGGAACACAAACAAAACATTCATGGACATTTAGCTAGCTTGTTGTTGCTAGCTAATTTGTCCTAGAAAATAAACATTGAGGGCCTCCCGGGTGGCGCAGTGGTTAAGGGCGTTGTACTGCAGCGCCAGCTGTGCCATCAGAGTCCTGGGTTCGCGCCCAGGCTCTGTTGTAACCGGCCGCAACCGGGAGGTCCGTGGGGCGACGCACAATTGGCCTAGCGTCGCCCGGGTTAGGGAGGGCTTGGTCGGTAGGGGTGTCCTTGTCTCATCGCGCACCAGCGACTCCTGTGGCGGGCTGGGCGCAGTGTACGCTAGCCAAGGTGGCCAGGTGCACGGTGTTTCCTCCGGCGCATTGGTGCGGCTGGCTTCCGGGTTGGATGTGCGCTGTGTTAAAGAAGCAGCGGCTTGGTTGGTTGTGTATCGGAGGACGCATGACTTTCAACCTTCGTCTCTCCCGAGCCCGTACGGGAGTTGTAGCGATGAGACAAGATAGTAGCTACTACACAATTGGATACTACGAAATTGGGGAGAAAAAAAGGGGTACATTTTTTTTTTTTTTTAAACAAAAAAAAAAAAAAAATAAATAAATAAATAAACATTATTATTTTACCTGAAATGCATATATTTATTTTACCTTTATTTAACCAGGTAGGCCAGTTGAGAAGTTCTCATTTAAAGCTGGCAAAGCTGGCAAAAATAAAGCAAAGCAGTGGAACATGGAATAAGCAAATGTCAATAACACAATAAAAAAATCTATATACAGTGTGTGCAAATTTAGTAAGATTAGGGAGGTAAGCCAAAAATCTATATACAGTGTGTGCAAATTTAGTAAGATTAGGGAGGTAAGCCAATAAATAGGCCATAGTGGCAAAATAATTACAATTTAGCATTAACACTGTAGTTATAGATGTGCAGAAGATGATGTGCAAGTAGAGATACTGGGGTGCAAAGGAGCAAAAAATAAATAACAATATACGGATTAGGTAGTTGTGAGGGCTATTACAAATCGGCTGTGTACAGGTGCAATGATCGGTAAACTGCTCTGACAGCTGATGCTTAAAGTTAGTGAGGGAGATATGAGTCTCCAGCTTCAGTGATTTTTGCAATTCGCTCCAGTCATTGGCAGCAGAGAACTGGAAGGAAAGGTGTAGTTGGCTTTGGGGATGACCTGTGAAATATACCTGATGGAGCGTGTGCTACGGTTGGGTGTTGTTATGGTGACAACTGAGTTGAGATAAGGTGTGGAATTACCTAGCAAAGACTTATAGATGCCAGTGGGTTTGGCAACGAATATGAAGCGAGGGCCAGCCATCGAGAGCATACAGGTCGCAGTGGTGGGTAGTATATGGGGCTTTGGTGACAAAACGGATGGCACTGTGATAGACTACATCCAATTTGCTGAGTAGAGTGTTGGAGGCTATTTTGTAAATGACATCACCGAAGTCAAGGATCGGTAGGATAGTCAGTTTTACGAGGGTATGTTTAGCAGCAAAGGTGAAGGAGGCTTTGTTGCGAAATAGGAAGCCGATTCTAGATTTTATTTTGGATTAGAGATGCTTAATGTGAGTCTAGAAGGAGAGTTTACAGTCTAACCAGGCACCTAGGTATTTGTAGTTGTCTATATATTCAGAACCGTCCAGAGTGGTGATGCTAGACGGGTGGGCGGGTGCAGGCAGTGATCGATTCAAGAGCATGCATTTAGTTTTACTTGCATTTAAGAGCAGTTGGAGGCAGTGTTGTATAGCATTGAAGCTCGTCTGGAGGTTTGTTAAGTGTCCAAAGTGCCAGAAGTATACAGAATGGTGTTGTCTGCTACAACACAGAGACACCATATAGTCCTTTGTGGAATTTTTACCCATCATGAGGCATACAAAAATTGTGTGTTCACTACTCGATAAAAAAGGGTAAACCTAGTTTGTTTTTCTCCTCGTTGATTTTTCTTCTTCTGTGGTTTTTATTTGGTGGTTGGCAACCAACTTTAAGGTGCATTACCGCCACCAACTGGACTTGAGTGTTGACCTCATTCATCTTTCAATCACCCACGTGAATATATGCTGCTTAAATCCAATGAGGATATGGGAGAAGCAGTTTGGATTGAATGAATGAGTAACATATGTGTACATTTATTTTGCAACGCTCACGCACCCAACGCGGGTTCTCTGACCTGTCTGGTCAGCATGTAAGAGAACAACTGGAGCCTACCACAATCACTTCCACATCCCCTCATTGGCAGTACCACTGCTTCTCATTGTGAACCTCCAGAACTCACAGACTCAGCACAAGAGGTCAGTAACTAGACCCAGTACAACTCCTACTCCCACACCTGCACTGACTAGACCTCCCCAAGATCCTCACATCCTAGCCCCAGAGCACCAGTGCCAGCAGAGCCATTCTGGGAAACTGCTATTTCCTGACGTTTCCATCAGAAAGCAAGTGCCTTGAAAAGTCTGTCAAGCAACAAATTAAATGGGGCCAAAGATATTATAATTCACACAGGTACTAATGATTTGATGGCAATGGGAGGACATGTAGCCCCTGCAATGCAGCAAGTGGCAGCCAGAGCTGCAAAAAGATTTCCTAACACCAAAATCACTATGTCCACCCTATTGCCACATGGCGATGTACCCTTCCACATTATTCAGAGCAAGAGATGTGTAGAGGCTTTGCTCTCTTGAACAATGTTTACCTAGCGGACAACCATGACCCCCCCAGCTTATGTGCAACCTAGTAGACTTGAACAAGCAGGGTGTCAAGGTGTTTGCTAGGAAAGTGAAAGAAACTGCTCTATGAAAAAGTAAATTATAACATTTTTTAATAAGAGGAACCCTTCCATATATCCTCCAAGATCCCGACCACTAGCTCCCACCCAGAGAGACCAGCACCATCCTACACCACCAGGCCCTATCCAGAGAGGCCAGCTCCACCCTACACCACCAGGCCCTATCCAGAGAGGCCAGCTCCACCCTACACCATCAGGCCCTAACCAGAGAGTCCAGCTCCAGCCTGCACCACCAGGCCCTATCCAGAGAGGCCAACACCACCCTGAACCATCGGGCCTCTTCCAGAGTGGACAGCACCCCCCACCCCCTCCCATGCTAACAGGACAACACCCTAATCAGAAGAGACCAACAGTCAAACAAGACAGCTATGCAGAAGTGACATGAATAGAGCACCCTCCTGCAGCCGAGCTAAACCAGATAAGGCATCTGCTGAACATAATCTGCTAAAAATCTGTTATCAGAAATAGAATGATTAGAAATACAACCTATTTACATTAAGAGTTCAGTTTTATATAAGCTACCCAGGAAAGGGTTCATATACTGTAAATATACAGTAAGTAGATTCAGAAACAAAATTCATCAGATTAGTAATTTGGTAATCTTAGATAATATGAATATATTACCCATTACTGAGACTCACTTAGACAGCACATTTGATGTTACAGGAATACAAGGATATAACATCTATAGAAAAGACAGGAATGTCTACAGGGGAGGTGTTGCTGCATATATATATATATATATATATATACAGTTTGTCACAGCCGTTGAAGGAAGTGAACCAAGGTGCAGCGTGGTGAGTGTACATGTTCTCTTTACTAAAAAAAAGAAGCCAAACAAAACAATAAACACTACAAAACAAACCGTGAAGCTAAAGGCTATGTGCCATAAACAGTCAACTTCCCACAAACACAGGTGGGAAAAAGGGCAGCCTAAGTATGGTTCTCAATCAGAGACAACGATAGACAGCTGTCCCTGATTGAGAAACCTACCCGGCCAAAACATAGAACTACACAACATAGAACATAGAATACCCACCCCAACTCACGCCTGATCAAACCAAAATAGAGACATAAAAAGGATCTCTAAGGTCAGGGCGTGACAGTAACCCCCTCCAAAGGTGCGGACTCCGACCGCAAAACCTAAACGTATAGGGGAGACCCCGCTCCACCCCACTCTGGTGGAACCTCTGGTGCGGGGACTCTCGTTTTCGACCCCGGACTGGGGACACTCGTAGCGGACCCTGGACTGGGGACCCTCCTAGCGGGCCCCGGAGTTGGGACCCTCGTTGCGGGCCCCGGACTGGGCACCCTCGTTGGAGGCTCCGGACTGGAAGCCGTCGCTGGAGGTTCCGGACTGGAGAACGTCTCTGGAGGCTCCGGACTAGAGAACGTCGCTGGTGGCTCCGGACTGGAGGCCGTCTCTGGAGGCTCCGGACTGGAGACCGTCTCTGGAGGCTCCGGACTGGAGACATTCTCTGGAGGCTCCGGACTGGAGGCATTCTCTGGAGGCTCCGTGCCATGACTACTCGCTGGAGGCTTCATGCCATGGATCATCACTGGAGGCTTCTTGCCATGGATCATCACTGGAAGCTTTGTGCCATGGATCATCACTGGAGGCTTCGTGCCATGGATCATCACTGGAGGCTTCGTGCCATGGATCATCACTGGAGGCTTCGTGCCATGGATCATCACTGGAGTGGAGAGACACACAGGAGGCCTGGCTCTGGGAGCAGGCACAGGACTCACCAGGCTGGGGAGACATACAAGAGGTGTAGTTCTAGGCACAGGCACAGGACTCACCAGGCTGGGGAGACATACAGGAGGCTTCTTCCTTGGCCGAGGCACCGGATACACTGGGCCGTGGAGGCGCACTGGCGGTCTCGAGAGCAGAGCTAGCACAACCCGTCCTGGCTGGATGTCCACTTTCACCCGGCAAATGCGGGATGCTGGCACAGAGCACACCGGCCTGTGAATGCTCAACCGAGACACTGTGCGCATCACCCCATAGCCTGACCAGTCACATGCTCGCCACGGTAAGCACGGGGAGTTGGCTCAGGTCTGAATCCTGACTCTGCCACACCCCCCGTGTGCCCCCTCCCAAAGACATTTTTGGAGTGGCCTCCCGGTCTTTAGTGCCAGCCGTGTGTAAACCTGGGCCCTCTTTCTCGCTGCCTCCACCTTCCTCTCTGCTTCCAGCTGCTCCAAAGGCAGGCGATCCTTTCCCGGCAGGATCTCCTCCCATGTCCAGGATCCTTTACCATTTAGGATGTCCTCCCATGTCCAGTCCTCCTGAACACGCTGCTCCTCCTTACCACGCTGCTTGGTCCGTGTTTGGTGGGAAGTTCTGTCATGGCCGTTGAATGAAGTGGACCAAGGTGCAGCATGGTGAGCGTACATGTTCTCTTTATTTAAAAAAAAGACAAAACAATAAACACTACAAAACAAACCGTCAAGCTAAAGGCTCTGTGCCATAAACAAAGTCAACTTCCCACAAACACAGGTGGGAAAAAGGGCAGCCTAAGTATGGTTCTCAATCAGAGACAACGATAGACAGCTGTCCCTGATTGAGAACCCTATGGCCAAAACATAGAATTACACTACATAGAACATAGAATACCAACCCCAACTCACGCCCTGATCAAACCAAAATAGAGACATAAAAAGGATCTGTAAGGCACAGTTGAAGTCGGAAGTTTACATACACTTAGGTTGGAGTCATTAAAACTCGTTTTTCAACCACTCCACAAATGTATTGTTAACAAACTATAGTTTTGACAAGTCGGTTAGGACATCTACTGTGTGCATGACACAAGTCATTTTTCCAACAATTGTTTACAGACAGAATATTTCACAATTCCAGTTGGTCAGATTCCAGTTCCAGTTGGTCAGATGTTTACATACACTAAGTTGACTGTGCCTTTAAGCAGCTTGGAAAATTCTAGAAAATTATGTCATGGCTTTAGAAGCTTCTGCTAGGCTAATTGACATCATTTGAGTCAATTGGAGGTGTACCTGTGGATGTATTTTAAGTTCTACCTTCAAACTCAGTACCTCTTTCCTTGACATCATGGGAAAATCAAAAGAAATCAGCCAAAACCTCAGAAACAAAATTGTAGACCTCCACCAGTCTGGTTCAGTTTCCAAATTTCCAAACACCTGAAGGTACCACGTTCATCTGTACAAACAATAGTACGCAAGTATAAGGAGGAGATGAGTTCTGTCTCCTAGAGATGAATGTACTTTGGTGCGAAAAGTGCAAATCAATCCCAGAACAACAGCAAAGGACCTTGTGAAGATTCTGGAGGAAACAGGTACAAAAGTATCTATATCCACAGTAAAACGAGTCCTATATTGATATAACCTGAAAGGCCGCTCAGCAAAAACCACCATTAAAAAGCCAGACTACCCTTTGCAACTGCACATGGGGACAAATATCACACTTTTTGGAGAAATGTCTGATGGTCTGATGAAACAAAAATAGAACTGTTTGGCCATAATGATCATTGTTATGTTTGGACGAAAAGCCGAAGAACACCATCCCAACCGTGAAGCACGGGGGTGGCAGCATCATGTTGTAGGGGTGCTTTGCTGCAGGAGGGACTGGTGCACTTCACAAAATAGATGGCATCATGAGGCAGGAAAATGATGTGGATATATTGAAGTAACATCTCAAGACGTCAGTCAGGAAGTTAAAGCTTGATCGCAAATGGGTCTTCCAAATGGACAATAACCCCAAGCATACTTCCAAAGTTGTGGCAAAATGTCTTAAGGACAACAAAGTCAAGGTATTGGAGAGGCGATCGCAAAGCAATGACCTCAAAATAACATTTGTGGGCAGAACTAAAAAAACGTGTGCGAGCAAGAAGGCCTACAAACCCGACTTAGTTACACCAGCTCTGTCAGGATATTGACACAAAATTCATCCAACTTATTGTGGGAAGCTTGTGGAAGCCTACCCGAAACGTTTGACCCAAGTTAAACAATTTAAAGGCAATGCTACCAAATACTAATTGAGTGTATGTAAACGTCTGACCCACTGGGAATGTGATGAAAGAAATGAAAGCTGAAGTAAATAATTCTCTTTACTATTATTCTGACATTTCACATTCTTAAAATAAAGTGGTGATCCTAATTTACCTAAGACAGGGAATTTTTACTAGAATTAAATATCAGGAATTGTGAAAAACTGAGTTTAAATGTATTTGGCTAAGGTGTATGTAAACTTCCGACTTCAACTGTATATATTCAGAGCCATATTTCAGAAAAGCTCAGAGGATCTCATGACAAATTAAGTACAAGTGCTGTGGTTGTAGGTTCACCTGCCTCATCTGAAGCCTCTTCTTTTAGACTGCTACTATAGGCCATCAAATGCAAACGGTCTCTGATGCTAACAGAGACATGTGTTGTCTTGGTGCCCTGAACATTGACTAGTTATGATCTAGTTGTCCTCTCAAGAGGCTGCTTCTTACTGTTACTAACATGACCCAGGTTATCACTGAACCAACTAGAGGATACACCAAAAGTTGGATCTGTGATATCCACTTGTGTTGATCATATCTTCACCAATGCTGCAGAGCTTTGCTCGAAAGCAATATCAGTTTGGCTGTAGTGACCATAACATTGTGGCAATAACAAGGAAATCCAAAGTACCAAAGGCAGGGCCTAAAGTTATTTACACTCCATTCGGAAAGAATTCAGACCCCTTCCCATTTTCAACATTTTGTTACATTACAGGCTTATTCTAAAATGAATTAAATAATTGTTTTCCTCATCAATCAACACACAATACCCTATAATGACAAAGCAAAAACAGGTTAACATTTTCACAAATATATTCAAAATAAATAAAACAGAAATACCTTATTTACATATGACATGGTGAGGTTAGACCCAGATGCAGAGAAGAGACCAGACGAGGAATCAGTGATTAAGGATAAACATAGTACTTTATTGAGAAACAGTAGCCGCAGGATCACAATACACCAAAAAAAACAAAAAAACATTGTCACCGCCGCCACCGCCGCCACCACCACCATCACCACCACCATCATCATCATCATCATCATCATCATCATCATCACCAGTCTCAAAAACTCATTCAGGAAATGACCGCACACAGTAAACAATTCATGCTTCTGCAAAGGACAACAGCAAACACACCTCTTTTAACAGGGAATTCATAATGAGTAAATTGAACACACCTGAGTGTTGTTAATGTCTCTTGGATGGTCTCTAGCACCCTCTGGTTACAGGTGGAACCATGACAACCTAAGTATTCAGACCCTTTGCTATCAGACTCGGAAATTGAGCTCAGGTGCATCCAGTTTCAATTGATCATTCTTGAGATGTTTCTACAGCTTCATTGAAGTCCACCTGTGGTAAATTAAATTGATTGGATATGATTTGGAAAGGCACACACCTGTCTATATAAGGTCACACAGTTGACAGTGCATGTCAGAGCAAAAAACCAAGCCATGAGGTCGAAGGAATTGTCTGCAGAGCTCCGAGACAGGATTTTGTCAGGACAGATCTGGGGAAGGGTACCAAAAAATGTCTGCAGCATTGAAGGTCCCCAATAACACAGTGGCCTCCATCATTAAATGGAAGAAGTTTGGAACCACCAAGACTATTCCAAGAGCTGACCGCCCGGCCAAACTGAGCAATCGGGGGAGTAGGACCTTGGTCAGGGAGGTGACCAAAAACCCGATAGCTCCAGAGTTCCTCTGTGGAGATGGGAGATCCTTCCAGAAGGACAACCATCTCTGCAGCACTCCACCAATACGGACTTTATAGTAGAGTGGCCAGATGGAAGCCACTCCTCAGTAAAAGGTACATGACAGATGGCTTGGAGTTTGCCAAAAAGGCACCTAAAGGACTCTCAGACCATGAGAAACAAGATTCTCTGGTTTGATGAAATCAAGATTGAACTCTTTGGCTTGAATGGCGGCGTCCCATCTGGAGGAAGCCTTACACATCCCTATGGTGAAGTATGGTGGTGGCAGCATCATACTGTGGGGATGTTTTTCAGCGGAAAGGGCTAGTAGAATAGTCAGGATCGAGGAAAAGATTAATGGAGCAAAGTATAGAGAGAGCCTTGATGAAAACCTGCTCCAGGGCGCTCAGGAACTCAGACTGGGGTGAAGGTTAACCTTCCAACAGGACAACGACCCGTAGCACACAGCTAAGACAACGCAGGAGTGGCTTTGGAACAAGTCTCTGAATGTCCCTGGACTTGAACCCGTTCTAACATCTCTGGGTCGACCTGAAAATAGTAGCGCTGCTCCCCATCCAACCTGACAGATATTGAGAGGATTGGCAGAGAAGAATGGGAGAAACTCCCCAAATACAGGTGTGCCAAGCTTGTAGCGTCATACCCAAGAAGACTCCAGGCTGTAGTCCCTGCCAAAGGTGCTTCAACAAAGTACTGAATACTTATGTAAATGTGTTATTTCATTTTATTTTTATACATTTGAAAAATGTCTGAACCTGTTTTTGCTTTGTCCATATGGGGTATTGTGTGTAGATTGATGAGGGGGGAAAAGTATGTAATCAATTTTATAATAAGGCTATAACGTAACAAAATGTGGAAAAAGTCTGAATACTTTCCGAATGCAAAAAGGTTCTCAGAACTATTTTGATGAAGATATAAAAAAATATATGTTTTCTGTTCTTATTAAACTTATGGAGGGAATTGTGCTTACCTTTATTTAACTAAGTCAGTTAAGAAAAAATATATAATTTACAATGGCCTACCTGGGAACAGTGGATCAACTGACTTGGTCAGGGGCAGAACAACAGATTTTTACCTTGTCAGCTCTGGGATTTGATCCAGCAACCTTTTGGTTATTGGCCCAACCCCCTCACCCCCTAACCCCCTAACCCCCTCTCCCCTTCACCCCTAACCCCCTAACCACTAGGCTACCTGCCGCCAAATAAAATGCTATATTTTAAAGAACAAGTTAACTACTGACTTTCAGCATGCATATAGGGAAGGGCACTCAACTTGTACTGCATTGACTCAGATGACTGATGATTGGCTAAAATAAATGGATAGTAAGATGTTTTGTTGTATTTCAGTGCAGCATTTGATGTTATTGATCATAATTTGTTATTGAAATAAATCACCTGCCATCACATGGTTGGAGAGTTACTTATCCAATAGAACTCAGAGTATTCTTCAATGGAAGCTTCTCTAATATCAGATGTGTACAGTGTGGTATCCCTCAGGGCAGTTGCATTGGACCGTTACTCTTCTCAATTTTTACAAATTATATGCCACTTATCTTATAAGAAGCTCAAATAACTATGTATGCTGATGATTGCACACTCTACACATCAGTACCTACAGCCAGTGAGTTCTCTGAGACTCTTAGCAAGGAGTTACAGTCAGTGTCAGAATGGGTAATTAACAATAAACTGGTCTTAAATACATCTAAAACCAAAAGCATTGTATTTGGTTCAAAACATTATCTTAGACCAAAACCTCAACTGGAGTTGTGCATAAAGTGTGTGACCGTTGAAGAAGTTGAACTCTTAGTAATGTTGGATGGTCAGTTATCACATTCAAGTCATATTGACAAAGTTGTTGTGAAGATGGGGAGAGGTGAGTTTGTTATATAAAAATGTTCTGCGTTTTTGATACAAAGATCAACTGTATAAGTTGTTCATCTTGTCCCATCTTGATTACTGTCTGGTAATACGGTCAGGTGCAGTAAAGAAAGACCTAGCAAAGCTGCAGCTGGCTCAAAACAATGCAGCACGCCTGGCCCTTAACTACACACACAGAACTAACATCAACAACATGTATAATAGACTTTCATGGTTGTGGGTTGAGGGGAAATGTACTACTTCTCTTCTAGTCTTTTTATTTGTATAATCTATTTGCATTCACTTAAAAAATACATCCATATGGTACCCAAACCAAAAACAGATTTAATGCATCGCTCAGTTTCAGTATGTACAGTATGTCATCCTGGAATGCTCTGCCACCAGAGGTTTCTCAGGTAAAAAGCAAGTTTAGCGTTACAATGTTTTTATAAATGCTTTTTATCACAGAGCCACTCCTCTTTCTAAAGATCTAATTTAACTGTACTGTATATAACAATATTATATGAATAGTGTGTAAATAGTATTTTTGTTGTCTTGGTGTCTTTGCTATATATACTCTTATTACGTTTTTTAATTTACATTTTTTATTTAATGTAATATCTTATGTTGTTTTAGTCTATTACTGTTATGTACTTTGTCATGTATTTGTATGTTTTATGTGGACCCCAGGAAGAGTAGCTGCTAAACGAAATAAACTAAACTAAACACCACTGTGCACACACCTGTCATTACTATGACAAATAGCGTAGCCATGACAACAAAAATCTGATTTTCTCACTTGTAACATGCTGTTTGGACAGTCAGTATTCCAAAATTTGAAAAACAAACCCGATTTGAGCATTAAGGCCTGCAGTGTGAACAACGCTTAAGAAATGCTAGCAACCTTGACTAAATTCAAACGGGATTTTGTTTTAGGATGTGGTTTGATGTCGATGTCTCCTCTGTGTGTTTGCCTGGGAAAAGAGTTAGCCAAATGATTTCGCCAATTAGCTTCAGCCGGCTGGTGCTCGCCCAGGGTTGAGAAGCTTACTTTCAAAATGTAATCTGTTACGGTTACTGGTTACCTGACCAAAATTGTAATCAGTAACATATATTTTGGTTTAAGTTAATCAGACTACTTTCAGTTACTTTTAGATTACTTTCCCCCTAAGAAACATTAGAAGAAGAAAAACATTAATATTACCAATTGAAAAACATATATTACAAGATAAATCCATGTTAGAATTTACATAGGTGGCCATAAATGGATGCTGCATTTTACTTTATGGGTTGGTTGTATGTAGGTTTCTTCTAACCCATTGCTTTCTACTTCAATACAGATACTAATACTATTAGGCTATATCTTTACATTAAAAACCAAAGTTTGTCAGATTTCTACTCATTCCAATTAATTGAATAACCCTTGATCTTCAAGAATAGGACTTGTAAATATGGAGAGAGAAAAATTATCTGAGCATGACTGGCCTCCCAAGTGGCGCAGCGGTCTAAAGCACTGCATTGCAGTGCTAGAGGGGTTACTACAGACCCTGGTTTGTTCCCAGGCTGTCACAGCTGGCTGTAATTGGGAGTCCCATAAGGTGGTGCACAATTGGCCCAGCATTGTTAAGGGAGGGGGTAGGATGTCATTGTAAATAAGAATTTGTTCTTAACTGACTTACCTAGGTAAATAAAGGTTCATGAAAAAAGGACTTCTCTGTTGTTTATTTTGTTATTGTCATGGGGGACTGATTGGGCTAATTGCTTTGAGTTGAAAAATAAATGCTGCTCTCATGGAATGGAATGCTTTGAGCACTACCATAAAGTACTATTTGCATGTGAAAGATGAATGCCACATGCTGCATTTGCTATAGGCCTGTTTTTTACATTTCTGTTGGTGACACTTTGATATCTTGATCATTTGCAGCTGTTTAAGTCTATCAAAAGTGTGTGAGTTTGAGCCTTTGTGCGTTAAACCTATGGACAATAAAATCCCCACTCGTGGTCTTCTTAAATGTAAACTTGTTTTTGACAGTATGTGGAGCACAATACCACGGAGGAGTTTAGAAGGGAGGAACTCCCTAAAACTTCTATTCCATAGGCTGGGATCCACACTATGCAGCTTTTGTAAGAGCAAATTCTTTCACTGGTTGCAAAAACAATGATTCATAAGCAGCTTAAACTTCTTCAATTCAACCATTATCAGGTTCAAATAAAATAAAAAATTGTGAACAGCCTTCCACACAAACCACAATCCATCAGGCGCAAATAGCTAAATGAGAAAGCAGCAGTGTTATGTAAATATCAATAATAAGTTATATAGGGTTAGGGTTAGGGTTAGATAGCGGGAACCCGGTTACCGAGATTTACTGGGATTTACCGCCAAAACCACTCCCTTTTCCCGGGATAAATAACTGTGAGAAACTAAATTATAATAAATTATTTATATGAACAGCATGACGTGAAATGGAACTGTTAAATTATGCGATGTCTAAATCTGGCCTCTCTAAGGCCTCTGCATGATGAATCATCAACGCTCAGGGCGGGGACAGACAGCCCATCTCAGTATGGAGCTCAGTTCACAATGCATGTAGACCTATCATCTCATCATGGTAACTTTATTTCTTGTGACCGGTAGGCCTGCATTTGCTGCAGCATAGTCTATGCTACAGTAATATGAAGACTGAATGTGTGTCTAATTTACCCCTCTCCAGCTGGCTTTTGGGGGTCACCTAATCTTTTTATTGTAAAGATTATTATCTTTTTAATTGCAGCTGCAGTATTAAAACAGCCTATCACTTGAATATCGTTGCTTTAAATCAGTGCACGAGCGAGCGCTCTCTTGCACTCTCCATTCAAATTGCATCCAAAATAGATAATCTTGTTGTAGATTGATATATAGCCCTAAATATAGATGTCCTAGACTACCTCTTTCAGGTAATACATTCAATTCAGTCTTAGCCTTATATTTAGCAAATTTATGATGGGTTATGCAATATAAGCTTCTAACTTTTAGCCTCTGTCTCTTTAGCAATACACACGCACCTGTGCTCAGCTGCCCTCTTCATAAAAAATGCTCCTTAGCTCTTGGAGTCCCATGCAGGACATTTGTTTTGTACTTATACCAATAGACTATTTGAAGAGGAATGTAAGCTTTTGTTTGTTGAATGTTAAATACAGCAGCCAATAGAACTCACGGATAGTTTTAAAGAAGAGTGAACGCACAATGGCGGTAGGTTATAGTAGTTATTTATTCAGACCCACAACCATTCAATCTTCTTGAAGAGAAGTAAAAGCCTTCTGCATCTAATTCTAGTCCTATATTATTCAAGGATGTCATTAGAATTATAAAGATAAGGACAACTAATCTTATTTCATTTAGCCTAACTGCTGAAAGCGAGGAATGAAGGAATGAGAGAGAAAGCGGAGGTAGGCTAATAACATAATGGGAAATATTATGAAAGGTGTGTCAGTCTGAAAGTATGAAAGGTATATATATATATATATATGTTTCAGTCTATTATTTCTACAAAAATGTAAATAACATTTGCTAACCGAAACTTGTAACTTTGTAGGCCGCATGTGCTACACCAGAATCGCATGTTCTCTCCCTGCTTTAACATGGTTTGAACAATGTGTGAAATTCCAGTACATATAGAGCAGTATAATACAATACAGCAAAGTAATACAGTTCACATTAAAACATATTATTCTCCTGGAGATAGTTAAATGTATTTAATCAAGAGACCATATGGCTAGCTACATCTATGGGCTTTTATGTTTTTCTATCATGCGTAATGTGCAGTAGCCTATATCATATAGGTAGAATTGCGTTGTTTGTAACTTATTTTTTTACTTATTTTGTACATTATGTTGCTGCTACCGTCTCTTATGACCAAAATAACTTCTGGACATCAGGACAGCGATTACTCACCAAGAACTGGTAGAAGCTTCAGACCAGTCCGACGTGAAGGATATACTGCTTTCCCGGGAACAGGCCCAAATCCCCGTCATTTGCATGAAGAGAAGACAGAGAAACAGGGGCGGAGGTCGGGCTGCCTTCTGAGAATTCCACTGCCTTCCATTCTATTAGCAAACATGCAATCATTGAAAAATAAAATCACTGACCTATGAACAAGATTAAACTACCAACGGGACATTAAAAACTGTACTATCTTATGTTTCACTGAGTCGTGGTTTAACAACGACATGAGCAACATACAGACGGTGCTCCTAGTGGCCAGGGACTTTAATGCAGGGAAACTTGCATCCGTTTTACCAAATTTCCACCAGCATGTTAAATGTGCAAACAGAGTGGGAAAAAAACTCCACCTTTACTCCACCTTTACTCCACACACAGAGACACGTACAAAGCTCTCCCTCGCCCTTAATTTGGCAAATCTAACCAAAATTCTATCCTCCTGATTCCTGCTTACAAGCAAAAACTTAAGCAGGAAGCACCAGTGACTCGGTCAATAAAAAAGTAAGACCTTTCAACAGGTCAACATTCACAAGGCCGCAGGGCCAGACGGATTACCAGGACCTGTACTCCGAGCATGTGCTAAGCCAACTGGCAAGTGTCTTCACTGACATTTTCAACCTCTCCCTGTCTGTAATACCAACATGTTTCAAGCAGACCACCATAGTCCCTGTGCCCAAGAACACTAAGGTAACCTGCCTAAATGACTACCACCCCGTAGCACTCACGTCTGTAGCCATGTAGTGCTTTGAAAGGCTGTTCATGGCTCACATCAACACCATTATCCCAGAAACCCTAGACCCACTCCAATTTGAATACCGCCCTAACAGATCCACAATGCTATTCATTGACTACAGCTCAGCGTTCAACACCCTTGTGCACTCAAAGCTCATCACTAAGCTAAGGACCTTGGCACTAAACACTGCCCTTTGGAAATGGATCCCAGGTGGTAAGGGTAGGTAACAACACATCCGCCACGCTGATCCTCAGGGGCCCCTCAGGGGTGTGTGCTCAGTCCCCTCCTGTACTCCCTGTTCACTAATGACTGCACGGCCAGGCACGACTCCAACAACATTAAGTTTGCTGATTACACAACAGTGGTAGGCCTGATCAATGACAGGACAGCCTATAGGGAGGAGGTCAGAGACCTGGCCGTGTGGTGCCAGGACAACAACCTCTCCCTCAATATGATCAAGACAAAGGAGATGATTGTGGACTACAGGAAAGATTTGCCATGGTTCCTCAGATCCTCAAAAGGTTCTACAGCTGCACCATCAAGAGCATCACTGCCTGGTATGGCAACTGCTCGGCCTCTGACCGCAAGGCACTACAGAGGGCCTAGTACATCACTGGGGCCTAGCTTTCTGCCATCCAGGACCTCTATACCAGGCGTTGTCAGAGGAAGGCCCTAAAAATTGACAAAGACGCCAGCCACCCTAGTCATAGACTGTTCTCTCTGCTACCACATGGCAAACAGTACTCGAGCGCCAAGTCTAGGTCCAAGAGGCTTCTAAAACAGCTTCACCCCCAATCCAAAAGACTCCTGAATAATCTAATCAAATGGCAACCCAGACTATTTGCATTGCCCCCTCCCCCTTTACACTGCTGCTACTCTCTGTTATTGTCTATGCAAAGTCACTTTAATAACTCTACCTACATGTACATATTAACTGAATTACCTTGACTAACCGATGCCCCTGCACATTGTCTCTGTACCGGGACCCCCTGTATATAGCCACACTGTTGTTATTTTACTGCTGCTCTTTAATTATTCGTTACATTTATTTCTTATTCTTGTCTTTTTGTAGGTATTTTTTAATAATTTTTTAAAAACTGCATTGTTGGTTAGGGCTTGGGGTAAACATTTCACTGTAAGGTCTACACCTGTTGTAACATTTGATTTGATATCTAGGTAATTGGATAATGGCACAGTCATTTGGGATTTTTGGGGTTTGGGCTCATTAAATGTCTTTAATGTAGGGCTCAGAAAATGTATATGGCTCATCAGGCTCAGGTAGCATCAGGCTTGATTTAAAAAAAATCAAAGCTCTAATCAAATCCAGACATAGGCCTATTTACAGTACATGCTTTACAATGCTTTTGAATGACACTTCCGGTTTTGGCAGGAAATACCGGGTTAGGCGGGAGAAAAGTGATTTATTCTCGGGAGGGAACATTTGTGAAATACATACATATCGCTCATAGGCTACACCACTGCTGTCGTCATTACCTCCAAGCGTTTATTCAAATTGAATAAATAATCTTTGGATCCCAACAGCAGTGAAAGCAGTGGAAGACATAGCTTGAACTGTAGCCTACACAATCTTATTTGTGCTCTTTTCCCAGGATCCATCAAATGCATTTGGTGTGTCATCATAGTGGTCCGACTCCCTTAGGCGGAACAAACTTAATCTTGTGCCTTTTTTCAATGCTGATTTCAATGTCAGAAAACAAAAAGGTGTCAACAACAACAACATCTTAAACATCCTTTCTGAACTTAAAAGTAATCCTAGAAGTAATCATCTAGTTTTTCAAAAGTATCTGCAATCTGATTACAATATTTTGGCTGCTGATGTAACAAATTGCAGTTACAGTTTTCTTTTAATCAGTACTCCCAAACCTGTGTGCAACTGTGACAAAATTGGTTTGACTTTGGATAGACTATCCCCGGAGCTAGTTAGGAACCTTCAACACAATGTAAATTAAACAATATTTTCATGTTGCACACCTTTTAGTTTTCTTATTAAATGCTTTCAATATTTGTATATGAATTTCTACAATTTAAAGTTAGTTTTAGGTTTTTAAGCATTGCAACTTGAAGCTATTGGAAGTTTTACATATTGTCCCATGTACTGTGTAAATTACCGATGGTCCCTACCTAGCACCATAGGGATATCCAAAGTAAACCAAAATGTATCATGGACATTAAGATTGGGTCACGTGCATCTGCACTCTGAATTGATGATTACTTGTCTGCTGCCAGCTGTGGGCATGTGGGCAGGATTGAAACAAACCCAACCTTCATTTTACGTTGTGATGCAGTCATGCAAACTTTTGGACTGTTTTGGACAAGACTGACTTTATGATCAAGATTATCATATCTACACGTTGTTGTCCATTTTGAAAGTAGAATAAAAGTTTCTGACTCATATCGAAATGAGAAGTTGTCAAGCAAACACACTTTGGGGCAATTTTAGGGGCAATTGCTCTTCAATATTTTATTTGAAATTATAGACTAACTACTAGTGAGAACCTAAAGTCAAGGCTGGCATATTAACATCTGGAAGTTTGGCAAATAGTGATTTTTGCATGATTTCCTTTGCAGGAAAGCAATATTCTGCAGATTAAATTGTCACGTCACTCAGAGCAGAAACTGTGTTTGCTTGGCATTTCCGGAGTGATTGTCATAATGTTGACATTTCCAGGAAGATTAATATTTGCATAATATCTTGATAGCATACATTTGTCAACAACCTTCGAGCTGTGATGTGTTATTGCACAGGAAATCATTTGGCCATGATGTACATTTCCCCACTCACATTTGAGCCATGCTCATTTAGACAAACATTCAGCTCATGATATCTTGACTTGGGTTCGTGGGTAGGCTAATGCATATTAGCTAAATTGAGCTTGAAAAACAATAAACAAAGCGCTCTATAAAATGCCACTCATGAATACCAATGTCACACCACAAGCCTGGACAATAAATATAAACTACAGTATTTCTATATGCATTCTGTATTATGTGTCTAGATCTTGTTCACTTCCCTGAATTGAGACGCTAGAAGCATGTTGTGTCCAGTGCCTTTTATGATGCTTTGTACTTGCTCTTACTCATGTCCAACACTCATCTTCAACCCTAGTGAGCCAGCCATCTTTAATAGAATACCAATAATGGGTTTAGTTTCACTTTGGCAGTACTGTCCCTGAAGATAACATAGCAATTAATGTGCAGGAAGAGAGAGAACCAGGGATTCCGTTCTCTCCTCATCCGAAAGCTGTCAGCTTCTGACAGATGTCGTTTACGCCAATTACATTTCAAAAGAGAATTTATTGCGCTCATTTGCAACGGCATCTGTAGTTGTTTGTGTACGTTAGGATGTTTTTCCCCTCCTCAGAATAGGGGAACCATAACCATTCTCAGACGTGGTACATGGGCATTTACTGCAGCAGCTGCTGTCTCCCATACACCAGGGTCAATAAATTCCTGTCATGGTAGGTTCACTCCAGAGGTTTGACTGATTAGCATAGTTTGATGGAGTTCTGAAACCAGGGTTTGTCTCCTGATTTTCCATATTTTAGATAACAAGTAATACAAGTTTGTCAGGCATCACCTGGGCTGACACCTCAGAACAAATTAGTTTGTCGTGACATAACTGTGTTTTAGGAATCATGTGCAAGGCTAGTAGCTAGGCTTGCAAAAAACTCCCCTATCTTTATTTAAATTTGATCTGTTCCCTCTTTTCAGAAATAGCAATTATGGGGACAGCTGGAGAACCTAAGAGCAGATTAACTGAAAGTAGAAAGAAAAGTCTCTATTAATCTAATTCATAAGTAACTACACAATCCTCTTTCTAAAACGAACACCTCCTAGCTAATGATTACCACTCTCTCAGTGTGTCAGCAACTCAGCCTGCCTCAGACATGAAAGGCTTGGCTAGATTGATCTGAATAACTTTACCTCCCAAACGAAGAAGGTGTCAGTATGGGCCATTCCTTGCCATTCTTCCGCCCTAGGCAAGACCAGAAAATGACAAACCTTCAAAACTAGAGTAGTAAGCAAAATTATGTTGAAAAGACATCTATCTACAAGACGTATTTTCCAGACGTTGAAATCATGCTCATTTTTGGTTCTGAATGAAAGTTTTAAATAAGTAATTTATGGTCATCTTAAGGCCAAATCAAGGCTGGTCCAGACCGGATAAAATCTGAACCGAACATAGTGTTGCCTGAAATGTAATTTTATGAATGCCCATCCAATATTTGGTAAGCCTACTGTTTGTAAAACTCCATAAAAAGACGTCCAATCCGGACAGCGCTCCAAAAGACGTTGGCTCATGCTTACTGGCGTGTAGCCTACCATGTCAGCCCGCAATGTAATTTTAGCAATACCCATCCACGTGGTAGGCCCGCAGTTTGTAAAACAGGTCATTGCATTGGCTTTGTTATTTCTGATTATTGTGACTAATCAATTTGGATGTTTAAGCTCTGCATATCAGCTACCCAAATTTATCAGGAGTTTTCATTAGCCTATTTGCAATATGTTTACATGGCGCACGTGAAATGCAGAAGTATTTTCCTTTTCACTATGATCAGCTTGTCAGAAATTGACAGATACAAACTTGAAACCACTGATCGTGACAATGGGGTGAAACTCCAGAACAACAGTTGTGATTGTCCATCCATATTGTCAATTTTACTTTGACCTGTCCTGTTTTTAGGATATGTAAATCTTGGTGAGGCAAACGTTTAAAAAAATGCGGGGGATGCATGCCAGCAAAGCCACAACACAACACTAATCAATACAACTGGGAACTCGGAAAAAACAAGGTTGAATCATGATGTCAGTGATTTTCAGGTCAGAGCTCTAGAAAGAGGCCAAAGTTCCCGACTTGGAAATTCCAAGTTGGATCATCGTATTTTCCCAGCCGGAGCTCGTTTTTTTCCTGAGTTTCCAGTTGTCTTGAACTCACTGGCGTCTGAGATTTCCCAGTTCCGAGTTTTCAGTTGTTTTGAATGCGACAGAAGTCATGTTGGATTGGCCAATGTTGAATGTTTATCCTTTTAAGCTTGGAAAGGAGACCCTTAAACCCAGACTTGGACTACACACCCACTCAACTGAATAGTAGACTAGTGATTGCTTTTCAATGCTTACAGTTAACCACTGATTCCTTCCAAACCACAAATTGTTGAATTTGCGATTTCCAACTTGTTGTGTAATATTTGTGTCCAATGGCCGATGAGCACCGATACGTTTTATCTATAATTTCTCTTAAGAATGTCTCTTCATATGACAAGGATTGAAAAGGATTTGCCATTAAATTATCTTGATTCATGATGATGAATGCTAGCTTGCTAGCTAAGATTTTGGATCAGTCCAATCAAAGCTACTGTAGATATAACGTGATTTGACATAATTTTATCTGTGGCCAATGAATTTGAGCCTTCTTGGATGGGCACTTCTAATGTAACTCTATGCCAGCATCCAATGGGCTTGACTTTTCGAGCTCTACCCATAGACCATGAGTGACAGAACACTGAGCCAATCACAGCGCAACTGTATTAATCCCAAAATAACACGCAAAACAGGCACCAAAAAATATATTTTTGCTAAACAGGTGGTGCTCAACACAGCCTGAATGACTGGTCGCCACTGGAGATGCGTCTTAGTCAGTTTCGTTCAGAAAATGCCTCCCTCAACAATCTGCCACCTAATCCTGTATACACAAACTGTAATGAGCGGGCAGGCCGTGAGTCTGGCCTCATTTAGACATCCATCATCAGCGTGATGGGATATACACAGAGCATAAAATGAACAACCGCCACCCACCAAATGCTGTTAAGCGTTACAAGCGTTACATTCACTAATAAAAATAGTCACAAGCCAAGTATGAGCACGTGCGGTTAGGGTTAGAAAAGGCTGCAGTAGTTGTTTCCAAAGTATTTCTGCTGTTTGGTTTCATAACTACTAAACGCACAAAGAAATATGAATCCTATATCATACCTTGCGTAGGGAGACTGCCTAGCAAGGGAGCTGTGTGCACAGAGTGGTGTTGATAGATTCATTTTTGGAGGCACTGCGCACAGGAAAGAAAGTTGGTCTAGTTTAGTCTAAAGTCTACAAAGTGAGACTTTGTCCTCGTGTTTCTTGGCAATTCACACTGCCTTCGGAAATTATTCAGACCCTTTCACTTTAAGCACATTTTGTTACGTTACAACATTCTTCTAAAATGGATTAAATAAAATAATTTTAAAAATCTATCTACACACAATACCCCATAATGACAAAGCGAAAACAGCACCTTTGGCAATGATTACAGCCTTGAGTCTTCCTGGATATGACGCTATAAGCTTGGCACACCTGTATTAGTGGAGTTTCTCCCATTCTTCTCTGCATATCCTCTCAAGCTCTGTCAGGTTGGATGGGGAGCGTCGCTGCACAACTATTTTAGGTATTTTCAGATATGTTTGATCGGGTTCAAATCTGGGCTCTGGCTGGGCCACTCAAGGAAATTCAGAGACTTGTCCCCAAGTCACTCCTGCATTGTCTTGGCTGTGTGATTAAGGTCATTGGAGGAGGGCTGCAGAGATTCTCCCATCTCAACAGAGGAACTCTGGAGCTCTGTCAGAGTGACCACCGGGTTCTTCGTCACCTCCCTGACCAAGGTTCTTCTCCCCCGGTTGCTCAGTTTGGCCATGTGGCCAGCACTAAGAAGAGTCTTGGTGGTTCCAAACTTCTTCCATTTAAGAATAATGAAGGCCACTGTGTTCTTGGGGACGTTTTTTCATACCCTTCCCTAAATCTGTCCCTCGACACAATCCTTTCTCGGGGCTCTACAAACAATTCCTTTGATCTCATGACTTGGTTTTTGCTCTGACATGCACTGTCAACTGTGGGACCTTATATAGACAGGTGTGTGCCTTTCCAAATCATGTCCAATCAATTGAATTTACCACAGGTGGACTTCAACCAAGTTTTAGAAACATCTCAAGGACATCTCAATGAAAACAAGATGCACCTGAGCTCAATTCTGAGTCTCATAGCGAAGGTCCTGAATACTTATGCAACTAAGGTTTTTTTTTTATTTTTTTATTTTATAAATTTGCTAACATTTCTAAAAAACCTGTTTTCTCTTTGTCATTATGGGGTATTGTATGTAGATTGATGAGGAAATGTTTTATTTGATCCATTTTAGAATAAGGCTGTAACGTAACAAAATGTGCTAAAAGTGAAGGGGTCTGAATACTTTCCGAATGCATTGTATATTTTCATCTACCTGCCAGAGTGGCTGGTGGACCAAACAGTTAAATAACATCCTGAGAACATGTTTTGATAAGACTTTTAATAGCACTGCTAGCTTAGTTTGGGTTAAGTGTTTTGAACTCTAAGCACATATAGAAATTCATTTGCTTTGGCATTAATCATGCAAACACAATGTGTTTTTATTGTGACACTGCATCAGTGATATTAGAACTTAGGATCTTCTGTTCCCTATCCATGAAATGAGTCTACTGCACCACCAGGATGGAGCTAGCATGCCATGTTTTTTTAACTCATACAAAGTTGTTAATTTTAGTATATTCAAAAAGACCCAATTTCAAAAGAAACAAGCACTCATTAAGATCAGGTGTGGCCAATTAGTGGGCACGGCCAACACACCTGAACACACTTAACAAGATAGAGGATTGAGAGAGTTTTAATGATGCTGAGTATGGAATGTACAGTATATGTGTTTAAATAACATTCCGAGAATGTTCTTCAAACATAACTGATGTTTTTTTTGTGGTATTTATGGAAAGTTTTCTAAATGTTCTGAGAACATGACTTTAAACAGAACCATGAGGAAATCTGCAAAAAAGTACTGACATTCCCACAGAAGTACGTTGTATGACATTTTCTGAACAATTTGAGAACATTACTTTAAATAGAACCATGGGGAAATCTGTAGGAAACGTTATGCTGAAGTACTGAAATTCCCACCTAAGAAACATATGGTTCTCAGAACGTTATGTGTTAGCTGGGTAATGTCTTCACATATAACCATCTGTCATCATCCTGTTGTAATTATAGAAATGTAGTTATTATGGCGTACAGTGCTTGTCTCTTCATTAAGTTGAGCAGTGCATGGTGGGTAATTGCACAGTGCACTTGTAATGATGAAAAACGTAGCTGTTCATTTCTCTAGCATGCTGTTGTTTTCCCTTGGAGTAACATGCTACAGTTCCCTGCAGTGGTCTGGGCTTCCTCTTGTCAAGCCAGCGGTGCATTACGCTGAGACAATACTCTACATAGGCCTACACTGCTACACACAGCCTTCACCAGAGTCCTGTTATTTTAAAGTAAGATCAAATTAAAGTGTGATATGTGCCACATAAATGTTCACTTGTGGTAAGGCCATTCAGGGCAGACAGAAGAGAGAGGTGGAGTGGAGAGGTGTACTGTCAAGGTGAGCTCTACTATTAATAAATAGGATGTCCATGACACCTTCTCTTTTGGCTCAGTGCATTTTTGGACACAGTAGGCCCTGGGGGAGGAGAACAAAGATCAGTGGGCAGCAGCACAAGTGTTGGCCTCATCCCGGCAGGGATCCAGCTCTGTGTTTGGAAACAGGTTTTCACAGAGCAGCTCAACCCTGGTGGAAGGAGAACAGCAGATACAATATGTCACAGGCATCTGATACCAGAGGGTTAGGTGGGTTGATAAAGGGTTTATAGGTTATCTTAAGCCAGAAGCATACCACCCTGCATCCCACTGCTGTCTTGCTTCTGAAGCTAAGCAGGGTTGGTCCTGGTCAGTCCTTGGATGGGAGACCAGATTCTGCTGGAAGTGGTTTTGGAGGGTCAGTATGAGGCACCATTTTCTATTTTTTAACAAAAAAAAGAATATCCCATTTTCCCAGGGCAGTGATTGGGGACATTGCCCTGTGTAGGGTGCTGTCTTTCGGGTGGGAAGTTAAACAGGTGTCCTGACTCTCTGTGGTCACTAAAGATCCCATGGCACTTATCTTAAGTGTAGGGGTGTTAACCCCAGGTGTCCTGGCTAAATTCCCAATCTGGCTCGTTCTTCCCCACTCCACTGTAACTATTCCCCAGGTTGTTGCTGTAAATGAGAATGTGTTCTCAGTCAAGTGATCGGGTAAAATCAAAAGGTCTGGGAGTTAGGATCTTTGACTCATCTCTCCAGACAGACAGACGGTCTCCAGCACACAGCTCGACACCACCACCTGTCCCACGGTGCAGCCTGAGAGATGAGCCTTATTGTTTCAGACGTGCCTAATGATTTATTTACAGCCTCTGCTGTGCCATGCTTAAAATTAGCAACAACAGCTTTCCCAGCAAGTGGGTCTTGATAGGATCTGCATGTTCTGCCTAGCATCGGGGCTGAATAAGTGATGCTGCTGGGGAGGGAATTTAATAGCCCCACTCATTCCACAGGATCCTATCTGTGGGTCCTTTGTAGTTGTGTGTAGAAGCTTATTTAAGAGGATTAAGATTTATTCACAGTGGTGCATCGAAGAACTAACTGACTGACTTTGATTTAAGCCAAGCCATTCCCCTGCTCTGGGTGTATTTTGAAACATGTCAATAAAAAGTATGTCCAATACTGTAGACTTATCTGTTATGCACTGCAGTCAGATGGTACCTGATCCCCAAACTGTTCAGACATGTTTTTATGTTTCACTCTTGAATAAATTTGAAGACCTGACTTATGCAAGGTGACCCTAAAGAACAGACCGTCTGATAGGTGTGTTTCTGGGCATGCTCAGCCAATTAAATCTTCTCTAGATGTTGTGTCCAACTATTAGATAGCTGAGGCTGTGAATTGACTGCTGTACTCGGCTCTCAAGTGAACATATTCAATTATATTATATTATAGTCTCTCTTTGTGTGGTTGGTCTTAGCCTCCTGCTGCTTGTCAGCATGGGTAGTGGAGGTGGTTCAACATAAGTAACCTGACACCTGAAGATGAGTTACCTTGGCTGAGACCTAGGCTTTAAATTGATGTGCTAACCTGGTCTCAGTATTTTATTACTCTTCCTGGGATCCACACAAAGCATAAAACATGACATAATACAAAACATTGACAGACAATAACAGTTCAAGGACTGAACTACACAAATATATACAGTACACAGTTACAGTGCATTGCGAAAGTATTCGGCCCCCTTGAACTTTGCGACCTTTTGCCACATTTCAGGCTTCAAACATAAAGATATAAAACTGTATTTTTTTGTGAAGAATCAACAACAAGTGGGACACAATCATGAAGTGGAACGACATTTATTGGATATTTCAAACTTTTTTAACAAATCAAAAACTGAAAAATTGGGCGTGCAAAATTATTCAGCCCCTTTACTTTCAGTGCAGAAAACTCTCTCCAGAAGTTCAGTGAGGATCTCTGAATGATCCAATGTTGACCTAAATGACTAATGACGATAAATACAATCCACCTGTGTGTAATCAAGTCTCCGTATAAATGCACCTGCACTGTGATAGTCTCAGAGGTCCGTTAAAAGCGCAGAGAGCATCATGAAGAACAAGGAACACACCAGGCAGGTCCGAGATACTGTTGTGAAGAAGTTTAAAGCCACATTTGGATACAAAAAGATTTCCCAAGCTTTAAACATCCCAAGGAGCACTGTGCAAGCGATAATATTGAAATGGAAGGAGTATCAGACCACTGCAAATCTACCAAGACCTGGCCGTCCCTCTAAACTTTCAGCTCATACAAGGAGAAGACTGATCAGAGATGCAGCCAAGAGGCCCATGATCACTCTGGATGAACTGCAGAGATCTACAGCTGAGGTGGGAGACTCTGTCCATAGGACAACAATCAGTCGTATATTGCACAAATCTGGCCTTTCTGGAAGAGTGGCAAGAAGAAAGCCATTTCTTAAAGATATCCATAAAAAGTGTCGTTTAAAGTTTGCCACAAGCCACCTGGGAGACACACCAAACATGTGGAAGAAGGTGCTCTGGTCAGATTAAACCAAAATTGAACTTTTTGGCAACAATGCAAAACGTTATGTTTGGCGTAAAAGCAACACAGCTGAACACACCATTCCCACTGTCAAACATGGTGGTGGCAGCATCATGGTTTGGGCCTGCTTTTCTTCAGCAGGGACAGGGAAGATGGGTAAAATTGATGGGAAGATGGATGGAGCCAAATACAGGACCATTCTGGAAGAAAACCTGATGGAGTCTGCAAAAGACCTGAGACTGGGACGGAGATTTGTCTTCCAACAAGACAATGATCCAAAACATAAAGCAAAATCTACAATGGAATGGTTCAAAAATAAACATATCCAGGTGTTAGAATGGCCAAGTCAAAGTCCAGACCTGAATCCAATCGAGAATCTGTGGAAAGAACTGAAAACTGCTGTTCACAAATGCTCTCCATCCAACCTCACTGAGCTCGAGCTGTTTTGCAAGGAGGAATGGGAAAAAATGTCAGTCTCTCGATGTGCAAAACTGATAGAGACATACCCCAAGCGACTTACAGCTGTAATCGCAGCAAAATGTGGCGCTACAAAGTATTAACTTAAGGGGGCTGAATAATTTTGCACGCCCAATTTTTCAGTTTTTGATTTGTTAAAAAAGTTTGAAATATCCAATAAATGTTGTTCCACTTCATGATTGTGTCCCACTTGTTGTTGATTCTTCACAAAAAAATACGGTTTTATATCTTTATGTTTGAAGCCTGAAATGTGGCAAAAGGTCGCAAAGTTCAAGGGGGCCGAATACTTTCGCAAGGCACTGTAATGTTGGAAGTTTACATACACTTAGGTTGGAGTCATTAAAACTCGTTTTTCAACCACTCCACAAATTTCTTGTTAACAAACTATAGTTTTGGCAAGTCGGTGAGGACATCTACTTTGTGCATGACACAAGTCATTTTTCCAACAATTGTTTACAGACAGATTAATTAACTTATAATTCACTGTATCACAATTCCAGTGGGTCAGAAGTTTACATACACTAAGTTGACTGTGCCTTTAAACAGCTTGGAAAATTCCAGAAAATGATGTCATGGCTTTAGAAGCTTCTGATAGGCTAATTGATATAATTTGAGTCAATTGGAGTTTTACCTGTGGATGTTTTTCAAGGCCTACCTTCAAACTCGATGCCTCTTTGCTTGATATCATGGGAAAATCAAAAGAAATCAGCCAAGACCTCAGAAAAAAGTTGTAGACCTCCACAAGTCTGGTTCATTCTTTCCAAATGCCTGAAGGTACCACGTTCATCTGTACAAATAGTACGCAAGTATAAACATCATGGGACCAGGCAGCCATCATACCGCTCAAGAAGGAGACGCGTTCTGTCTCCTAGAGATGAACGTACTTTGGTGCGAAAAGTGCAAATCAATCCCAGAACAACAGCAAAGGACCTTGTGAAGATGCTGGAGGAAACAGGTACAAAATTATCTATATCCACAGTAAAATGAGTCCTATATTGACATAACCTGAAAGCCCGCTCAGCAAGGAAGAAGCCACTGTTCAAAAAACCGCCATAAAAAAGCCAGACTACGGTTTGCAACTGCATATGGGGACAAAGATCGTACTGTTTGGCCATAATGACCATCGTTATGTTTAGAGGAAAAAGGGGGAGGCTTGCAAGCAGAAGAACACGATCCCAACCATGAAGCACAGGGGTGGCAGCATCATGTTGTGGGGGTACTTTTCTGCAGGAGGGACTGGTGCACTTCACAAAATAGATGGCAACATGAGGCAGGAAAATTATGTGGATATTTTGAAGCAACATCTCAAGACATCAGTCAGGAAGTTAAAGCTTGGTGGCAAATGAGTCTTCCAAATGGAAAATGACCCTGATCATACTTCCAAAGTTGTGGCGAAATGGCCTAAGGACAACAAAGTAAAGTTATTGGAGTGGCCATCACAAAGCCCTGACCTCAGTCCTATAGAAAATGTGTGGGCAGAACTGAAAAAGCATGTGTGAGGAAGGAGGCCAACAAACCTGACTCAGTTACGCCAGCTATGTCAGGAGGAATGGGCCAAAATTCCCCCAACTTATTGTGGGAAGCTTGTGGAAGGTTACCGAAATGTTTGACTCAAGTTTAACAATTTATAGGCAATGCTACCAAATACTAATTGAGTGTATGTACACTTCTGACCCACTGGGAATGTGATGAAAGAAATAAAATATGAAATAAATAATTCTCTCTACTATTACTCTGACATTCCACATTCATAAAATAAAGTGGTGATCCTAACTGACCTTTAGCAGGGAATTTTTACTAGGATTAAATGACAGGAATTGTGAAAAACTGAGTATATGTATTTGGCTAAGGTGTATGTAAACTTCCGACTTCAACTGTATATTTTTTATTTTTTTAAGCTCCCACATCAGTACATGCACATCTGCCTAAGAGTTATTTAGGTGAGAAAGGGGAGAGGCGTTGGGCTGTTGTATTTGTTTTTAAAGCTAATTCTGCTGTTTACTTGAGTAATTTCATGTCCGTTCATGGCTCTGTGTAATACCATGACTTGCCTTGAATTCATTCTGGATTTGGGGACTGTCTTGAGTCACGCAGACGGTTAGGTTGGTGCTTGTGACTCCCATCACCCAGTTGATGTGTATCAGCAGCTGGGGTGGCTGCAGGGAGGAGAAGGTCACTGACAGGAGTGTAAGTGTTGTGGAGATATTTGAAACCCAGTCAGTAAGTTACACATTTCCTCCCTTGGTTTCCTTTTCCATTTAGAGGTTCTAGTTGACCTTACACTTGCTAATTGATACGGTTGTCCTGTTTTTGCACTTCATTATACAGAAACATACAAGCAGTGGTTGAAATGCGCCGGTGCTCGCGTGTAGAGTACATCAAATTGGCACCTCATATTTTTTACTACTTGAGTACCGTCATTTTTTTTTATAGAATACTGGCTCTAAAATAGGAACCAACCCTGGTGGGGTAGAATCACAGTGAGTATCGGTACCTTTTCCATTACGCTTCAAGCAGTGCTTATAAGTCACATAACAAGCATGTTGATGGGTTTGTTATTAGTTCAGACTAATAGCCGTTGTTACGGCAGGCCTTTGAGCATGAATATTGTACCATAAAGAGGGGTTCCATTCTGGAGTGTACCAGCCTCAACTGAACGCTGACTAATTCACCTCAGGGCTTTACAGTAGAGGTGGCAGAGATGCAGCACAGCGGAGTGCCAAGCTTTTAAACTGTCATAAACTCTCCTCCAAGATGAATATTGCCTGTGAGACTTGAATTATCTCTGTATGGAATAATGTAACAGTGATTCCAATTTTATGAGCTTGTTTTTCTCAGTCTTTTGCGATCAATTTCATTTAGCTTTATGTGGCTTCGCTAGTTTAATTGCCTGGTATATTTTCCCTCGTGTTTTCCGTGCTGTAAGCATAAAATATGTAAATTATAATATTTCCCTAATATAAAAGTGATAGAGCAACAAATAAGAGAGGAGGGTTTATTTTTGAAGACGGTGATATTGATCATTTGATTCACATCGTATATCTGAATGTCATTCGTTTTGCATCCCTTCCTCTGAGTGCATGGTAGAGGTCTTCTCGGGTCCACAAAGTTGGACCCATACCTGAACTGACCCGGACCCAAACAGATCTGATCATTTAAACAAAGGGGGATCTGGACCCAAACAGATCTGATCATTTAAACAAAGGGGGATCTGGACCCGAACAGATCTGATCATTTAAACAAAGGGGGATCTGGACCCGAACAGATCTGATCATTTAAACAAAGGGGGATCTGGACCCGAACAGATCTGATCATTTAAACAAAGGGGGATCTGGACCCAAACAGATTTGATCATTTAAACAAAGGGGGATCTGGACCCGAACAGATCTGATCATTTAAACAAAGGGGAATCTGGACCCGAACAGATCTGATCATTTAAACAAAGGGGGATCTGGACCCGAACAGATCTGATCATTTAAACAAAGGGGGATCTGGACCCAAACAGATCTGATCATTTAAACAAAGGGGGATCTGGACCCAAACAGATCTGATCATTTAAACAAAGGGGGATCTGGACCCAAACAGATCTGATAATTTAAACAAAGGGGGATCTGGACCCAAACAGATCTGATCATTTAAACAAAGGGGGATCTGGACCCAAACAGATCTGATCATTTAAACAAAGGGGGATCTGGACCCAAACAGATCTGATCATTTAAACAAAGGGGGATCTGGACCCAAACAGATCTGATCATTTAAACAAAGGGGGATCTGGACCCGAACGGACCAGATAACAATCAAACCCGATTGGACCCGAGTGACAGAAATTATTCTTATCAGCAAAGTTGCTCTTCTGTTTAATGAACAGGTGGGTTGGTTGTTTAGCAACAAAACGGACATATGCACAACTATGGGGCAATCTGCTTTGATTGTTGACAACATGTAAGCCATATTTCATCTCCAATATTTATTGAAAACACACATTTGCACAGTGAGCACATGTTGTCTTTCAAACACGTCGTTACAGTTGGTGGTTAGCTGGCTAGAGAATCTTTATCATATTAGCATTGACATGAAATCCTTCAAAACACCTCAAAACAAGAGATGGTATCAAGAACAAGATGAAACGAGCTGAAACGAGCCACTTGCTATTCTCCACATGGCAGCTTCTCGTCATTCTTGCTGGCAATCTGGCCGTCCAGAATCACAACAGCATGCTGTCTCCTGCCCCATGAAAGTGTGTACATCGTTTTCATGACGTTGTCACCTAATATGTTGGCTAGGCCTTCTATTAGTCAATAGATTCACCTTATTAGCGTCAAATAAATATGCTATAGGATATGCAGGCCGTGGTCTGTTAGACAGGTGGGTCTATCAGCTGTAGTTACATAGACCCAAAACCCGATGACGATTAAACAGGACCCGACCCGGACACAAGGGAAAAGTTTGGATCCTGGGTCGGGTCTCGGGTATTCGGGTTCGTGTGGACCCGTGAAGACCTCTAGTGCACGGAGAGGGCGAACAGAGAGATCATCATCTTACCCAGACGTGTAGTGTAATATGACACAGTGGAACATGGAGCGAGATGTCATTTGAAACATTATGCATATTTTTCGAGATGTCCTTGTACACTCAAGAAAACACAAACCACTACCTGCTCTATTGATACCCTTAAACTTCACGTTTCAGAAGTTTGATGACAAATAACCTGCCGTCCAGTCCATTGTCAGAACGTACAATACACGGACAGATACACAGAGATAAAGCTACCATCATCATTCCATGACTGCTGAAAGTTCAAATTTGCAGCTCAAAGCACCACAAATAGCTTGCCAGCACAGTCAGCGGTGTCACTTTCTTCAGAACCACGTTCAGCTGTCTGACAAAAATGTATTCCACACCAAAGCCATTTGTCTCACCAGGAACAATAGATTTCACAAGGTCTGTCTATTGGAACATTTGTAGACTGTGATGGAATAGGCTGTGGAATCAGTTCTATTCTGACCCCTTGACTTTTTCCTCATTTTGTTACCTTTCCACATTTTGTTGCTGAGCTCAGTTTTCGAGTCTCATAGCAAAGGGTCTGAATACTTATGTAAATAAGGTATTTCGTTTTTTTATTTTTGAATACATTTGCATTATGGGATATTGTGTGTAGATTGATGAGGAAAACAATTAATTTAATCAATTTAAGAATAAGGCTGTACATAACAAAATTTGGGAAAAGGGAAGGGGTCTGAATACTTTCAAAATGCACTGTATGTGACGCAGCACGCGATTTTCGGGGACCACCTTTGGCTTGTGGGCCCTACTTTCAGAACTACTGGCTAAAAAAGTATACACAAGTACCAGAGAATCTCCTTAAAACCCACCACATGCTGTGCTGCACCTTGTCAACTTCCATATGGTTCTTCATCACATCTCTTCTCTGCCAGGCTGTTTCGCCATCGGTATTTCATACCAGTAATCATCCAAATTATGTGTTATCATGAGAAAACACAGAGCCATGTATCATGCCAGTAGTCTTATCAACACAATATATATTCAAACTTCTGAAGAAGAATTATAAATACTGTAGGAATCCAACCCCGAGAAAGACCTTCACACATCATGTTGTATCGGGAGAGCTGGTATAAGGCTTTGATGTGTAAATGTAAAGCAACAGCAAGGCTCACATGGAATTATGATACACAATGATAGAGTGGAGGATAGAGAATTAGCTGGAAAACATACTCACGAAAACAGGTCCTGTGTATAAATGGACAGTCTGGTTCGATCGACAAAGTACTTGGACTCGTCTTTCAGGTTAAGGAAGAACTGTTTCTGTCGGTCCATTGGGGGAAAAAAAGAGAAGAAAGGTGGTCAAGAAAGATTTAGGTGCAACCTTTCCCTGTAATGTGTGTATCTGTTAATAGAATCTGGCACCTATTAGAGAGAGACGTGGTTATTGCAAAAACATTTGAAAGTTGTGTCCATAAATCTGCATGGGGCTATAAATCAAGTAATGACTTGTTGTGTACAGAGGAACTGTATAATAGCCCTTCTTACAAACCAGCGATCAAAATACTCCACCTGCAGCCTGGGAGAAAGACATGTCACTTTGTGATGAATGGTCGCCTTTGTACTGCACTCCTAACACAGATTTACCCCTTGTTGTAAAATAAATCTTGATAAATTGAGTCTATTTTCATTGCTTTGACTAATTATTTCACAATGTTGCTTGAGTCTGTGAGGTGTAGCCTACCGGCTCCATTCCAGCTCGGTGGGGTTAAAGCGCCTGCAGCAATGTGTCTGTGTGTGTCTAAACAGGAAAGAGTTGTATTTTTCTTACAGTGTCCTCTCTGACAGACAGTCAGCCGCCTGGTCCAGTCATATAGCAGACATTATGATTGGCTCTCTGCATGACATCCAGCATTATGGAGATGGATTGGAGTAATAAACCCTGGCTGGCTGCCCACGCTACACAACAGAGACTAATACACCGACACAGACCGGACAAATATACAGCGGCAGAAAACATACCAATGCATACAAACAGGGGGAAATGCAATGCCAGAGAATCTACTATACAAGCTGTTCTGTTATTCGTTTTATTCCCTGCAAAGTCGTATTGATTCCTGAAAGGGGGATGGATGCAACATTGTCCATGTTTTGGATGACTTGAAATGCTATAATGAAAACCCCTGTTAAGAAATCTCGAATGAGATGACAGACTCTGATTTACCAGCAGATCTATCTGGCTCAGGTCTGGTTGAAGAAATACTATTGCCACAGGAATCGGCATAAGTTTTGCTAGGTTTTCATAGTGCAGAAAGTTCTTCCATGGTCATTTCCCGAAAAATGCTGGTAAGGCACATTTACTTACTTTTTCCATTTTGGCCCCCAGTCTCCAAACACTTAGGAGAGTCAATGACTGAGCCATGAATGTAAAAGAGCAACCTTTTATTGCCACTTTACTTAATCAACTTAAAATGGCAATGTGTCACCGGTAGGCATTGCTTAGTGAAGTGCAGTGGCGCTGGAACACATAATTACACTGTAGGACTGTTAAAGTGAGTCTTTAAGAGCTGTTCGGATCATTATGTATAAGTGCTGCTGGGTAGTCTCTCTCAGATTCATGCTCCCTAGCTTACCCCCTTTTTGCTGTTGACTTTCAGCATGCTGCCATGGCAACTAAACAGCCTCTGTCTCTCAATCAAGCTGGATTTGATTTTAAACATTCTAAATGTGGATAGATCCCTTCAATAATGTAGAAATTATGTGTGTATTCAAAAACACTCTATCGTGGATAATATTATGAACACAATGTCATTTGCCTGCTGAGTCACGTGCATCACGCTTGGAAGTTGGCATGAGTATGGGCTGTAGTCACTCAGGCTCTCTACATCTGCTAGCAAGGAACTATATCATGGCTGGACTACTAATGCGACCCTGCACAGTTCAGCCTGAGATGCACTGGATATTACTCTCATTGAATTAGGTCTAGCGTTGCACATTGTAGTGCCATCTTACTGTAACTAAGCACATCTAACTGTGAATTATTAACAAATTGAAAAGACAATAGTTTTGCTGTTGCAACTAGTCACTGACAGCAGATTCAGGGTCAATTCAATGATTTTAATGCAAAGGAGCCAAATGTAGCTGGGAATGTTTGAAACATAACTTTAAAAATGGTTCAGTGCGTGCAGTGTGTGTCGGGGAGCATTGCAGGCAGACCTTGTGCTACTGGGATGTCTTTGTCCAGAACATTCTTTGCGTTAACTTTTCAGGTTGACGAGAGATGAGATGTACTTCTATGTTTTATAGTCAAGAAAGAATGGAATTTACAAGCTGAAAATAATCGGGTCCGTAACTACATGTGAAGACACCGAGGTCCAGACCTCTGACATGTTTTATAATAAAATATGTATACTGTATATTGTATACATTAAAGAAAATCAGTTACGGGTCAACATCTAAATATTGCTTCCAGAGTTGACCAAAGCTCAGAACGCTTATATTCTTGATCTGACTAATCGCACCTGCCTATTTGCAAACGATTGGAATCGTGAACAGTGGTTTGTTGGTTATGTTCACCTGCGTCCCCTGGATTTGCCTCCCGGACATGAAACAAACTACCCGTCTGCTCAAGTGGAAACGCTGCTGACAGTGTGTTTGCGAGATGCCGGGCAGAAGGCCATTCTAAAACCTCCCCGAGACTCCTGACGTGTCTACAGACATCCCCCAAAATCATGGGCATTAATATGGAGTTGGTCCCCCTTTGCTGCTATAACAGCTTCCATTCTGTCACAAGAGCATTTGTGAGGTTGGGCACTGATGATAGGCGGTTAGGCCTGGCCCGCAGTTGGCAATCCAATTCATCCCAAAGATATTCGATGGGGTTGTGGTCAGGGCTCTGTGCAGGCCAGTCAAGTTCTTCCACACCGATCTCAAATAACCATTTCTGTGTGGACCTCGCTTTGTGCATGGGGGCATTGTCATGCTGAAACAGGAAAGGGCCTTCTCCAAACTGTTGCCACAAAGTTGGAAACACAGAATCGTCTACAATGTCATTCATTGTATGCTGTAGCGTTAAGATTTCCCTTCACTGGAACTAAGGGGCCATGAAACAACCAACAAACAAAGCCCCAGAATATTATTACTCCTCCACCAAACTGTACAGGTGGCAATATGCATTCGGGCAGGTAGCATTCTCCTGACATCTGCCAAAGCCAGATTCGTACGTCGGACCTCCAGATGGTGAAGCGTGATTCATCACTTCAGAGAACGAGTCTCCACTCCACTGAGTCTAATGGCGGCGAGCTTTACATCACTCTAGCCAAAGCTTGGCATTGCTCATGTTGATCTTAGGCTTGAGTGCGGCTGTTCGGCCATGGAAAACCATTTCATGAAGCGCCTGACGAAAAGTGCTGACGTTGCTTCCAGAGGAAGTTTGGAACTCGGTAGTGAGTGTTGCAGCCAAGGACAGAGGATTTTTTTACACGCTACGCGCTTCAGCACTCGATGGTCCCACTCTGTGAGCTCGTGTGACCTACCACATCGCGGCTGAGCCATTGTTACACATAGACATTTCCACTTCACAATAACAGCACTTACAGTTGACCAGGGCAGCTCTAGCAGGGCAGAAATTTGACGAACTGACTGAAAAGGTGGCATTCTATGACTGTGCCATGTGAAAACTCACTGAGCTCGTCAGTAAGGCCATTCTACTGTCAAGGTTTGTCTATGGAGATTGCATGGCTGTGTGCTCAATTTTATACAGCTGTCAGCAACGTGGCTGAAATAGCCAAATCCACTAATTTGAAGGGTTGTCCACATACTTTTGTATATATAGTGTATGTCAGTCAGATAGCAAGCTACCAGCAGAAACTTATATTTCAGTAATGTTGAAGGACTCTAGTATTAGGCTTCTCATTCAGCAAGAAAGATGAAGAAGGATGAAGTAAGAAGCTAACGTTATACGGAGCCTACCTCAGCAGGCTACTAATTCTCATAATAACTTTTAATTACAGAGAGTAGGCTACTGAGAGAGAGTAAAGTGGTGAGACTGTGGCAAGCTGCAAATGCATGCAGGAGGAAGCAGAGATTCTGAAAATCAACCTGCAATAGAGAATTCCGGGAAATATTATAATACTGGGCGTGGTTTTGAGCAAAGATACATTTGTAATTTTACTCAACAAGCTAGTTCAAATCCAGCTCACTTTGAGCGGAGTTTGTTGAGTAAACAAACGTTAACACACAGGCTCAAATTCTTGTCCTTTTGAAGTCCACTCAACTCGCAGAATAACGCTGATTAAGCAAGTGGTTCAGTTGTCTTTTTAAACATTGAAGGCCACTTTATTCAATAAATAAGATGTATGGAGAATGGAAGCAGGCTGAAGAACTCAGTTAATAGAATAGTGTCTCCACAGAGAAATAACACATTTGCAACACACTGTGCCTTAGACTGATGCTTTGTTACTGCTAGCTTTCTCAATCTCAAGAAAATCATCAGCAGACAGCTAGACAAAAGGAAATCAGGGGGACAGAGGGAGATTCAGAGTGTATTTTTCACAGTGGAAGAAGAGAATGAGAAATGATTTAGGGGAAAGAATGGAGGTGCAGTAATGACTTTGTGATGGAGGGATAGTGAGGATAAGGCCGATATAGAATAGAAAGATTGAGATTGATGGGTTTTTCTGACGGTCATGGCTGCCAAAAAAAGGAAATATATACAGTCTGGGGTTCTACCAGTGGTGTGACCAATTAGAAACAAATTGTCTTTAACAGACAGGGAGGACAAGGAGTATATTGAAGAGCATGCACAGTACATTATATGTGAACACACTCCATCCACTGGTTTTAGTCAACGTCACTATCTACTGATATGAATCAGCGTTTATTCTCACGAGAGGCTAAAGTTGACCATCATTTTGATGTGAATTCTAAAATAAGTTTGGAATGTTTTTACAGTACCTATTGTACTTTCTACATGGAATCGGTTATTTTACAGTTTGAAAACAGTTAAAACCAGTTTTCACAGACTTGCTTTAGTAGAATAAAATATATTTCTAATTGTGTGATAAAGCTGTTGATTCCCAGTGCCTATGATAGAATACTGCAATACCAACGACTGTAAAAGAGCACACCACCAATAATTGGATTCTATGAAAAAGGGGGTAAAATTCAAAAAAAAAAAGAGAGCACACCACAATCTCACCATCTTCCACCATCTTGTGTGTTTTATTTTATTCCTCATGTAAATCTGCATTGTTGAGGAAGGGCTTGTGAGCAAGCATTTCACGGTAAAGTTGATTCGATTTAAAAAATGTTATTTAGTTAGGTCAATATGTTTGTCTGGTAGGCTGGACTCTGTTTTATAGGCAGAAATACTCAAGATGTCAGAATACCTATCACACAGGTTTGGATCTGACTGAATTAAGCCAACCTGTGACCAACCTGTGGTTCTAAAGCATTGATAACGCCTTGATATGCTATCACTTATGACTCCCAGATAAAGATAAACCCTTATGCGCTATAGCACCAACCACCTGTTCTAATGCATAGATACAAAAGGACACCACAGTCTAGTACCTCCACACCGTCTAGACATCTCTGGATTGTCCCAAAATATGAGGGTGTTATACAGTACATGGATGTGAGATTTCAGTAGGCTCAGTAATAGCACCATGATAGCAGTCTATTATTCCCCCCATAGATGATAGCATTTCCTCTCCAGGAGAAAAGCTTATTACTGAGCGATGTTCCCCTTCACCAGCATATCTGTGTCATAGAGTGCAGTCAGACCGAGCACTGCCAAAACCAGAGCTGCTCTGGACCCGGGGAGACAGAGAGCTCACACCATCAGTACCTCTGTTCTACTTGTCATATTATTTTCAACCAACCTGTCTTATCTTTAAAGGGACATTTGTCCATGCAAGTTTAATGTGGAGGATTAGTGTGGACACATGGTGGACTGAGATAAATCTGTTCTCAAACAGTAGGCATAGGCCAGACATTTAAATTGATTCCATAAATGTGGAGCCCTGTAGGAAGCTGTTGTAGTAGCTTCCTCTACATGCAGCTCTATACAGCGCATTCGGAAAGTATTCAGACCCCTTTTTCCTCATTTTGTTACATTACAGCCTTATTCTAAAATGGATTACAAATCCCTCATCAATCTTCACACAATACCCCATAATGACAAAGCAAAAACAGGTTTTTAGAAATGTGTTATTAACATAATTATTCAGACCCTTTGCTATGAGACTCCAAATTGAGCTCAGGTGCATCCTGTTTCTATTGATCATCCTTGAGATGTTTCTACAACTTGATTGGCATCCACCTGGGGTAAATTCAATTGATTGGACATGATTTGGAAAGGCACACACCTGTCTATATAAAGGTCCCACAGTTGACAGTGCATGTCAGAGCAAAAAAACAAGCCATGAGGTCGAAGGAATTGTCGTCTATAGAGCTCAGTATATATGGTTGACAGTGCATGTCAGAACAAAACAAAGCCATGAGGTTGAAGGAATTATCCGTAGAGCTCAGAGACAGGATTGTGCCGAGGCACAGATCTGGGGAAGGGTACCAAAACATTTCTGCAGCAATGAAGGTCCCCAAGAACACAGTGGCCTCCATCATTCTTAAATGGAAGAAGCCAAGACTCTTCCTAGAGCTGGCTGCTCCCAGCCAAACTGAGCAATCGGGGGAGAAGGTGCCTTGGTCAGGGAGGTGACCAAGAACCCAATGATCACTCTGACAGAGCTCCAGAGTTCCTCTGTTGAGATGGGAGAACCTTCCAGAGGGACAACCACCTCAGCAGCATTCCACCAAACAGACCTTTATGGTAGAGTGGCCAGATGGAAGACACTCCTCAGTAAAAGGCACATGACAGCCCACTTGGAGTTTGCCAAAAGGCACCTAAAGGACTCTCAGACCATGAGAAACAAGATTCTCTGGTCTGATGAAACCAAGATTGAACTCTTTGGCATGAATGCCTAGCGTAGCGTCACTTCTTGAGGAAACCTGGCACCATCCCTACAGTGAAGCATGGTAGTGGCAGCATCATGCTGTGGGGATGTATTTCATTGGCAGGGACTGGGAGACTAGTCAGGATCGAGGGAAAGATGAACGGAGAAAAGTACAGAGAGATCCTTGACAAAAACCTGCTCCAGAGCGCTCAGGACCTCAGACTGGGGTGAAGGTTTACCTTCCAAGAGGTCTAACCTTCCAAGAGGTCTAACCTTCCAAGAGGTCTAACGTCTCTGGAGAAAACTGAAAAAAGCTGCACAGCGACGCTCCTCGTCCAACCTGACAGATCTTGAGAGGATCTACAGAGAAGAATGGGAGGAACTCCCAAGAAGACTTGAGGCTGTAATCGATGCTAAAGGTGCTTCAACAAAGTACTGAATAAAGGGTCTGAATAAGTAGCAAGTCGCCGAGTGGTTGGAGCGTTGGGCCAGTAACCGAAAGGTTGCTAGATCGAATCCCCAAGCTGACAAGGTCAAACTCTGTTGTTCTGCCTCTGAACAAGGCAGTTAATCCACTGTTCCTAGGCCTTAACTGACTTGCCTAGTTAAATAAAGGTTAAAATAAATGCATTTATTATATATTGATTTTTTTTTCATACATTTGCAAACATTTCTAAAAAGCTGTTTTTGCTTTGTCATTATGGGGTATTGTGTGTAGATTGATGAGAAAAGATAAACAATTTGATACATTTTAGAATAAGGCTGTGACGTCAAGGGGTCTGAATACTTTCCGAATGCACTGTAGATGCTGTTGACTTACACTGTATTCATTTAATTAGTTTGATTCCAAGGGGGCTTTTTAACCCCAGGTTTTGATTCCATGGAGAATAACCAAAGATGCAAATTGTGAGGGGCTCATTCTGGAGCATTTGCTGTCATCAGTAGCATGCAGAGATGTGTCCTCAGCTCACTGCAGTGTCATTAAACAGGTGCTTGCCAAGGTCGCTTATCATATGCAGGAGCATAACAAAGAGCCTGTAATGTCTCTGTCTGAGTTAAAGATTTACATTAAGGATTACACAAACAAGCAGTTTGAAGTAAACACCTTCCTTATACCGCCTCAGTGCAGCTCTGAAGTAATGAACAGTTATGTCAGGAGATCTTTGTTCTGGTTCTTTTTTTTTCTCTCTCCCTTTTGCTTTTTGATGGATACAAAATAGACCAGACAAAATCATTAAAACGCTATGCTTGGATAAATGGAGCTTGTAAAATATTTTTTTTAGTGACAGGTGGACAAAAGTATAAAGTCAGATCAATTATGTTTATTCTGCTTTCTCTTTTGTTGCTTCCGTGTCCTCAGTATAGTACAGTACTCTAATAATGATATGTCCTTTAATGTGCCACGTTCATTGTCACTACTTTAATACGCCTTTGTGCTGCAGATTTCATTTCAGAATGTGCATCTCAGTTATTGTTATAGCTACCATAGGCATTAAGTATCCTATCTAGTCTTGTTAAATAGATAGTCCATTATGTTAATTAGATTGAAATTGGAAATGTGTGCAGCAGTCTTACCATTTACTACCTCTGGCCCGTCATTGCAGTGTTTTCTAAAGCATAAGGGTCTATAAAGTGGGTAGCTGTACAGTATGCCAAGTATGCTGTGTGTAGCCAAAGCACTAGCAACATGCACTTTGTTAGCACTAGCAACATGCACTTTGTTTTTGTCTGTAATAGACAGTAATTGCCCAATTATTCCATTCCAGAGATTTCTAAATGTATCACTACCACTAATTAATAAGAATAGTATCTTTATTACTGTACCAACAATATGTAGTGTCATTTTTTTGTGTGTTTGGTGATGGTATTACTGGCTTGGTGTCAGAGTTATATTAATACGCTGAATGGGGATGCCCTCTTTCTAGGACCTATAGGGGAAGATTATGGCACTTTGTGGTTGGCAGCATTTAGCCATTTCCTAAAAGCATTAGTCTGAGTCTAAGGCCTTGTGTGAGAGATAATAATTACATCAGACTGCATTACCGTACAATCTGAGTAGATTCTCTCACAGGACTTCTGATACTTTTCAATTATCCAAAATATCAAAATACTTTTTCAATGTCACCCGAGCTGGGTTTTTGAACAGCTGAGAACTCATACAATTCTGTATTAGCATTTTATTTTATGGTGCACCCTACTGTGTGAAAGCTAAGCTTAGTCTAGAGGCAGTACAAAGATAACTCTTATCAAAAGCTGTTGGTTGTAACTGCTGAGTCCTGATTTTAGAGAAACTCTAACACTACTTGATAAAACTTTGTATTATTTTATTTAGCAGACGGGTGTGCTTGCTGAACCTATTAAGATCTATCTTTTTGTTCTGGCGTTAACATGTTATTTCTCTTTTTTTCAGATGTAAATGGAGACGCACAAGTGTCAAGAAGAAAAACAGGACATCTGCACGGTTTCAAACCGGATTTTCATTAAAAGGCAAACAACGACATCCCATCACTTTCCTCTAAAACAATCCATTACTGACAATTAATGTCAAGCAGCACATCAGTGCAGCATTATGCTGCCTTGCTGGAAGGAACACTGCTAATGGAAAGAAAGCCTTTTAAGATTCAATACATTAAATACATATAAATGCACCAGAATGCCTTCAAAAGTCTCATGCTTGTACGTGTTGACGGTCGTTTGCTGGGCAAGTGCTCTTTGGTACTTGGGTATATCCCGGCCGACATCCTCCTATGTCAGTGGGCAGATGTCTTTGCCGATCCGGAAGACTGTGAAAACCCTTAAGAACACTACGTTCAGCAACATCCGGACGCGAACGCTGAACCCACACGCCTTCGACTTTGTCATCAACGAGCCTAAGAAATGTGAGAGCAACACGCCCTTCCTGGTCATCCTGATCAGCACCACACACAAAGAATTCGATGCCCGTCAGGCCATCCGGGAGACCTGGGGAGATGAGAGCACCTACAGCGACATCCGCATCATCACCCTCTTCCTGCTGGGCCGCAACACGGACGCCGTCCTCAACCAGATGGTGGAACAGGAGAGCCAGATCTTCCACGACATTGTGGTGGAGGACTTCATAGACTCGTATCACAACCTCACCCTCAAGACCCTGATGGGCATGCGCTGGGTGGCCACCTTCTGCTCCCAGGCCCAGTACGTCATGAAGACGGACAGTGACATTTTCGTCAACATGGACAATCTGGTCTACAAGCTTCTGAAGCCCACCACCAAGCCCAAGAGGAGGTACTTCACGGGCTACGTCATCAACGGCGGTCCCATCAGAGACATGCGCAGTAAGTGGTATATGCCCAGAGACCTGTACCCCGAGGCTAAGTACCCCCCCTTCTGCTCGGGCACAGGGTACGTGTTCTCAGTGGACGTGGCTGAGCTGATCTATAAGACCTCTCTGCACACCAGACTGCTCCACCTGGAGGACGTGTACGTGGGACTGTGTCTGAGGAAGCTGGGCATCCACCCCTATCAGAACAGTGGCTTCAATCACTGGAAAATGGCCTACAGCCTGTGTAGGTACCGTCGTGTTATCACTGTCCACCAGATTTCACCGGAAGAAATGCACCGGATCTGGAACGACATGTCCAGCAAGAAACACCTCCGATGCTAGCACCTGGGGACAACTTGGACCCTTCTTCTGTTTTGTTTTGTTTTTTTACCTCTCAACCTGGTGTTCTAACAAAGTTGTTTTCATTTTCTGACAACATTAGTTCTCTATAGGCTACTAGTATACTTCTACTGAATCCAATGTAGCTGTTGGGTGCATGAGGCTTGTAAAGTGCATGTTCTCATTCAAACACACACTAAGATAGTGTTGTTGCCAGTCATTTTGTAATCTCTGGTCTAGAGCTGTAGACTTCAACAACTCATTTCGATGAACATTTACTCTGTACATTTACAAGTGAAACCAGAGAGGTATTACTGAAAGACAAAATGATGTATATGTCAGTGCAAGTGTCTATCTACTTTCTGCCAAGTTCTCATGCTGTTTTGGGGATGGTACTTCCTTACAGCAGGAGAAAGCCTCCCCCACACCATGTCTCATCCCTCCTACCAGGCTTATGGATGGCCAACAGTTGTAGGCTACACCATAGTAAATACACATTGAAATAGAAACTAATGCTGCAACAATGAAAACAACAATATCTATATTCTGCAAATGTAGAACAAGTTGGAATGTTAATTGTTCTTTTCTATTGTTGCGATTTAATAAGAAATGAATACATCTCTACTGGATGTACTTTATCACTATTGGTAGTGATGTTCACTATTCACTATTGTTCAAAACTACATGTGTGGGTCAAACAGATGTTATAAATGTGATCCCCCCCCCCCCCCGGATATCTTTGTTTACATATTGGTGTAAATGTAACTGCCTCTTCATCTGGGAAGAGACAGGAAAATGCTTTTTACATTTAGATGTCATTGATCATTTCTACTCAAATTATTTTCTTACAGTGTACTTGAAGTATTTCATGGTGTCGTGCTACCTGCTTCTGATAAAACTGGCTACTATTACTGTACTCTACGTAGGTCGGATTCACGACCACGACCAAGTATCAACAGACGTTACATATCATCTTGTGCACGTGGCAATTTACATAGTAACTTTTATCTAAATTCCCAAGTGAATCTATTATAATGTGTTATTTGGCATATCTTTACTGAATCACTGCTATAGAAATAATGGGAAATAATTCAATTTTCTGGAACTTGGGATAGCTGTTATGGCCCAAATGTCATTTTCAAATGTTTATTATTATTTTTGAAGTATTTAGTATTATAAGCTATTGTGACATTTGACTGTGAAAGTATAAAGATATATCCTGAAGGAGGTTGTTGTGATATAAAGTATGTTTTTTTTACATAAAAAAATATTCATACTTGAAAAGTAATGAAACCTATTCAATGCCCTGTATACTTGGTGACCCTTAAGAGAAAGGGGATACCTACTCAATTGCACAATTGAATACATTCAACTGAAATGTGTCTTCTGCATTTCACCCCACCACTCTGAATCATAGAGGTGTGTTAATCGACATCATCGGCGCCCAGTTGTTGTTTTGGGGTTAACTGCCTTGCAAAAGGGTAGAACCGCAGATTTTCGCCACCTTGAGGGTTCAAACCAGCAACCTTTTGGTTCGTGGCCCAATGCTCTTAGCCTAGTGGTTATCTGCCACATTCATGTTTATCACATTTGTTTAGGGGTTAGATTTGTTGAATTACTGCTGCTTGTATGGATTTTCATGTTCCATCTAATTTTATATTCATCAACAAACTCGAGTACCATACACAAAATGACATCCAGCAGAAAATATTTCCATAGTTCCATGTGAAAGAGGGTATTTGTATCATTTTGGATTTTCAGTGGATCTAGGCAGTTCAATTCACCTTAAGTATCTTCCAAACATCAACATGCCAAATACTGTATGTAATAAATGGAGACACTATTTGGCTGAAAGGACACCTCACCGCCTTTTCCATACAGACTTGGGAGAATTGACCTTGGCAAGGTTGCCTAACCTGTTCTAATTCACATTAGCACATTGTAATGTTAACATTTACAGTTTAGTAATTTAGCAGACACTCTTATCGAGAGCGACTTACAAGAGCAATTTACATTAAGTGGCAGATTTTTCACCTCGTTGGCTCGGGGTTCTCGACCCAACGCTCTTCTTAACCGCTAGGCTACCTGCCACCCATGTTTTGTATTATGACACTCCCCTTTGTACAGAATGACTTCAGTTAGGTAACGTTTATGAAAATCAACACCAAATCAACTCAACACAACTTTAGTTTTAATAATAGCAATTCATTTGTTGCTCCTCTGCAGAAATGTTTTTAATCAGCCGATTACAGAACAAAGATAATATGCGTAAATGGTACAACTACTGTACATAGAAAACACAATAACTTACCTCTTGAAATAAAGTATTTAGAACAAGTTAATATTTGTTTACCACTTTCAATACTTCAGAAAATAATTTAGAGCTACTGTACTTGTTTTGGACAAATTAATGGCTCATCAACATTTCAATAGTTTCCTTTGGGTTTCGTTTGCGGATGCATTGTTATACAGTACATTTCAGAGAATAATATGTCGGAAAAAACATCTTGTAGTGCAGTAAGTCAGAGCAAGAAACTGAGTTTTTCAAGATTTTATCAATTAATTTGGCTTCGGGAAAACACATTAACTGAAGCATATTACAGAATTAAGGTTTGGGTTATGGTTCAAATCACCATTATGTAATGACAAAGAATACAGGTTAAATTCTCATTACAATTCATAACACAAGTCTCCCAGGGCTAAGCATTGTTTTGTCAGGTGCATATAATCTGCCCCAAAAGTGCATTGTAGCTTGTCCTTAACTATTGACTTGAGAAAATACTACCATTGAGTTGTATCACTGCTGGAATATAGGCATGTATGTTTGTGAAATGGTCCAAACAAACAAAGTTCTGCTGTTCGCGGTCTCACACATTACCTACGTTCTTAGGCACAGATCAAGGAACAAGGCACCTCTAGCATTTTTAAGCATCAACACTGTCTTATGAAGAAGCAGCACATTTACACGTCAGCAGGCTTCCGTCACTTTCACCGAAAATGGGTCCCATAAATGTATTGGTTTACTATCATCTATACACAGTACAGCTAATTCCTTTTAAAACATTCATTATGTTTATCACGAAAATGTGCTTTTTTTTCTCCGTCAATAAAAGAAATCGTACATTCTGAACAGGGACTACAATACAGACCGCTGAGGAACATTTCTTTATCTCAAATGAGTGGTCTGAAATGGAAGTTGAAGAATATATTTTTCACTGTGAAAACACAACAGTGAGAAACAAATAAAAGGCATTCTCAATGTAATAAATAATAGTAAGAGTTTCGCTGAAAGCAGAGGTACCATGATAAAAAAAAACAAAAAAAACAACAACTCCTAAGCCACTTTGTTTAATCCTCAGCTACTACCGCCTGTGTACATCTTTAGTTTCCTGGGCTGAATCCTGGTCCGTCCGCTGGTCTGGCCTGGGTGGGGGTTCTTGGCGGTGGAATGTCGTCGGGGAGGGGGGGCTAGCTGAACTGTGACAGAGCTGGGCATCAGGGCAGGGAGGGGAGAATGGAAGAAGGGGAGAAAGGGGTGTGTCTGGTGCTTCTCGGTCTGTCTGTCTGTCTGCTCTGACCCACCTCCTCCATCTCAACTGCTTTGGCCATGATGAGGGGGGCATCAGCTAACACTCAGCTGGGCGAAGCCGATCAGCTTCACGTCATCTGCGATCTCCGTGTCATCACAGCCAGAAACCTGATGGAGGAACAGATTAAAAGGGTTGGCTGGGGACCATAAGATCCTATCAGCCACCTACACAGCAAGATTACCAGACATAATCCAACACCCAGTGAACAGCTGTACCCTAACAATAAGGATGGGTTTTGTCACTGATCCTACTTTAAGTAGTAAGCTACTGTTTAACGGATTCATATAATTTGTGTTTGGTCTTAAATCCTTTACAGCCAAGAAAAAAAGTTGAGCACAGGAGAGATTTGTCCTCTCGTAACAGGACACGAGAGCACGGTAGAGGAATTACAGTCCTTCAAAAGATGAAACGCCAAGGAAACATTTATGGAGAGAGCGTTCGCAGATATCGACAGTATTTTTCCCTACAGCCAAGGTAGAACAATGTTATTCATCCATTTAATAATAGAACACGCCTCATATCCTCAGAGATGGCGTCTTAACAGCCCTTTCAATTACTACATCAAGTTATTTCCCATTACTGTTCTGACTAGAACCATGTCTCTAGACATCATGGGGAACAAACGATGCAAAACGCACAACGATCATTTGCCTTCAGGTATTCATTTCATCGATGAATTAATAATAGTATGATGCGACAGCTTTCCACTGTGACTGGTTGCAGAGCAACCCACAGCACTCTTCTGTGTTATGTGCGTTGTACTGAAAAATAATGTTCTTTGTTAAAAGCTCTATGACCATGTGGCACAGGTCTCTGTTGCGTTTAATTAGGACGATATAGGCAGTCCTTTAAAACAAGGCTTTTTATATGTACAGGACTTCTAAAAAGATGGTTACAGCAGGCATGCCTTTCTTTTTTTAAGAAACACATAATTACTTTGTCCGCACTTGCGTCACTGGCACTGATTACTCCACTAAAGGCCTCCAAAAAACTTGAAAAAAGCGCTGATGAAATACAAGTTGTATTTTATCGACAGGTTCACTTGAGAGTGAGAGTTTCTACTGCTAAATTCTAAACTAATTATGCTCCTATGCTTGCCCCACAAGTAGGCCTTATTACTGGCAACATGCATTCAGATTGGTTTGAGTGGAGTCCCTGTGAGGCAATCGATATCCCTTTTTCACTTCACTATCCCCCCTGGAAGTGGTACAGTGTGAGTCAGTGGCCCAATATCAGCATGCCTCCAGCAATTTACAGCAGAGCATGGAGAGGGGCTCTGTCTCTCCCCGGCGTCTGTGGCTGCAGCTGTCTGTGTAGAGGCCGCAAACATAATTCAGTGTTTCTGGTCGATATTTGGAGTTGAGTGGCTCTGTGTGACTTTGTGCCGCCTGGACTATAGCAGTGTGTTAACAAATAGAAGTGGGAAAGTGCTCTGGCCAATATATATATTTATATATACACACCCGGGCCAGGCCCCAGCCAGCAGCACAGTCTGCCTGCTGCCCCACTAAGTCCTCTGATGCAGTTCTGCACTCCAGAGAGTCTCCAGCGACATTCACCATCTGCCGATAAGACATGGCAGAAAGGGCGGACAGTGATGTACTGTGACCCACCGCACAGATGTTGTTTACCTCCTCCACGCCATCTAAAAGGGCGCTCGAAAATAGCCCTAACACTACGGCAAACCACCCGGGATTGTCATTAATTGCTTCCTTTTAATTATTCTCCGTAGAGAAATTGAATTGTTTTGCTCGGTGTGGATCAATGTAAATCCCATCGCGCCGTGCACAGGGGGGGAAGCATACGTGCAGATTAGAAGCGTCACCCATCAGTTACCCCACTTAAAAGGACAAAGCCAGTGCTGCGACACGCCTGTCATCACAGATTTCTCCCATTCTCTAGCACCACCACTCATTTGGGATTTGAACGGTGTGTCTATTTCCAGACATCACAACCCTAGAGCATTGTCCTTTAACATACATATTATGACAGTACATTTTCTCAAGTCAATCCGTCGGTGTGATGTAACGTTGTGTTTTTTTTTTTTTGGGAAGCATCCCGCTCTTATTTCGCGTAGCTATCTTGAGACATGAGGTGGTGTGACATTTACCGTCTGGGTACTCACCAGTTTAAAGGTCAACACTTTGTAGGTGGTCGGGTCATCTACAATCTTCTGAAGGTTAGCCGCAACTGCAAGGTAATGTTATATATATAAAGAATGCACGCGTTAATAGTGTTGTTACACTGTCACATCAGATAATCACAGATCACATTCGTTAATCAAGACCGTACGGAGCTGCTCTTATGCTTCACATTGACTTTGAGAGGGATATGATTATTTTGAAAATACCAGACCGGGGTCAAATACATTTGTCAAATCCGTTCCTAAATACTTTAACTGTGCTTGATTTTGTTTGCCCAGTAAAATAGTCCCAGACGTACAAACTCCAAGCTAAATCAAGCACACCTCACGCGGAAAATACACCCTAAGCCCCGCAGTATAACAGAAAAACAAGGATGAGACATTTACCGGCAGCAACATCGTGTCCATTGACAAGACCAGCTGAGAACAGTTCCTGGGAAACCCCAGTAGCCGTGTCTACGGAGAGACACACAGTATTACAACCAGGTGAGAAGTAAACATGTGACCAACGGTACTACAGTACACTTCAATACCAAATACAATAACGGGCGCTAATAACAACATTATAACACTCCTTCACTTTGTGCAGCTTTTACCTCGGCCAGGAGTGAACTCAAAGCGGATGTCATTCAGCTCCTTCCTGGAGTTCCTAAGAAAAGAGATGAGAAGCTGATTAGTATAAGATGTGCCCAACAGGCTGTCCTCCATAGGAACAGACAGGAGGTCCAGGACCTAGTTAGTCTGGTCCCAGATCTGTTTGTGCTTTAAGACAACTATGGCATGACAATAGTCAGATGAGTTGGCTACTACAGCGCAAACAAATCTGGGACCAGGCCAAGACTCCCTGAACGGTCTATTTCATTTAGACTGTCTGAGGAGGCTCCTGACAAGCGGACCCCAAGGAATAGTGGAATGGAAAAAGACAGCCTGGCTGCCACATCCACACTTTAACACTACAAGTCTCTAGGCTTAACACACTAGGTCATGTTAAGAAGATCAGATTTTCTTACTAACTGCTTAAGTCAGTGTTACTACTAGCTACTCTAATATCATCCTGTATTTACTGACAACACAGTTGGTGAAGAATTAGTGCGGAAATGTTCATCTTTGCATGTGTCTTGTGCATATTAATCAGGCAGCATTGTAAGCTCAATAAATACATGCTTTTATGATGCATTGTAAGTCTTGTGTAGGGTTCCAAAGAACAGCTGACTGATGGCTACAGTAAACACCATGTTTATAGTGCATCGGCCAAACCCTCACTCTGCTCTGTATACCAGTGGGGCATATACAGTATACAGCCTTTTGCGGTGACAACATGTACTGTATATAGAAGTTATCTCTGCACAGGCAATAGAAGGCTAACATGATTATGCAAAAAAAATATATATAAATATATATATATATATATATATATGTATGTATGTATGTATGTATGTATGTATATATACAGTGCCTTGCGAAAGTATTCGGCCCCCTTGAACTTTGCGACCTTTTGCCACATTTCAGGCTTCAAACATAAAGATATAAAACTGTATTTTTTTGTGAAGAATCAACAACAAGTGGGACACAATCATGAAGTGGAACGACATTTATTGGATATTTCAAACTTTTTTAACAAATCAAAAACTGAAAAATTGGGCGTGCAAAATTATTCAGCCCCCTTAAGTTAATACTTTGTAGCGCCACCTTTTGCTGCGATTACAGCTGTAAGTCGCTTGGGGTATGTCTCTATCAGTTTTGCACATCGAGAGACTGAATTTTTTTCCCATTCCTCCTTGCAAAACAGCTCGAGCTCAGTGAGGTTGGATGGAGAGCATTTGTGAACAGCAGTTTTCAGTTCTTTCCACAGATTCTCGATTGGATTCAGGTCTGGACTTTGACTTGGTCATTCTAACACCTGGATTTGTTTATTTTTGAACCATTCCATTGTAGATTTTGCTTTATGTTTTGGATTATTGTCTTGTTGGAAGACAAATCTCTGTCCCAGTCTCAGGTCTTTTGCAGACTCCATCAGGTTTTCTTCCAGAATGGTCCTGTATTTGGCTCCATCCATCTTCCCATCAATTTTAACCATCTTCCCTGTCCCTGCTGAAGAAAAGCAGGCCCAAACCATGATGCTGCCACCACCATGTTTGACAGTGGGGATGATGTGTTCAGGGTGATGAGCTGTGTTGCTTTTACGCCAAACATAACGTTTTGCATTGTTGCCAAAAAGTTCAATTTTGGTTTCATCTGACCAGAGCACCTTCTTCCACATGTTTGGTGTGTCTCCCAGGTGGCTTGTGGCAAACTTTAAACGACACTTTTTATGGATATCTTTAAGAAATGGCTTTCTTCTTGCCACTCTTCCATAAAGGCCAGATTTGTGCAATATACGACTGATTGTTGTCCTATGGACAGAGTCTCCCACCTCAGCTGTAGATCTCTGCAGTTCATCCAGAGTGATCATGGGCCTCTTGGCTGCATCTCTGATCAGTCTTCTCCTTGTATGAGCTGAAAGTTTAGAGGGATGGCCAGGTCTTGGTAGATTTGCAGTGGTCTGATACTCCTTCCATTTCAATATTATCGCTTACACAGTGCTCCTTGGGATGTTTAAAGCTTGGGAAATCTTTTTGTATCCAAATCCGACTTTAAACTTCTTCACAACAGTATCTCGGACCTGCCTGGTGTGTTCCTTGTTCTTCATTATGCTCTCTGCGCTTTTAACGGACCTCTGAGACTATCACAGTGCAGGTGCATTTATACGGAGACTTGATTACACACAGGTGGATTGTATTTATCATCATTAGTCATTTAGGTCAACATTGGATCATTCAGAGATCCTCACTGAACTTCTGGAGAGAGTTTTCTGCACTGAAAGTAAAGGGGCTGAATAATTTTGCACGCCCAATTTTTCAGTTTTTGATTTGTTAAAAAAGCTTGAAATATCCAAAAAATGTCGTTCCACTTCATGATTGTGTCCCACTTGTTGATTCTTCACAAAAAAATACAGTTTTATATCTTTATGTTTGAAGCCTGAAATGTGGCAAAAGGTCGCAAAGTTCAAGGGGGCCGAATACTTTCGCAAGGCACTGTATATCAGCAGGAAAAGAGTCCATTACTGAGAATCTCAATGGGTTCCATGAAGTAGATATTGTAACTGTGCTAATGCAATCACGTACTTGCGGCTGTGGAAGACTGACAGATTTGGAAATTTGATTTGGATTTGAAGTGTTCTTGCAGTGGAATGACCAGAATAAGGAAATACATATTTCCAGCAATATCTCATGCCCATTTGAATCACTATGGTTACATGTACTATGTTTAAAGTCCCGCAAACAGTGTAATTGTTGTTGTCCGTCGAAATACAAAAGTAGTCCGAACATATTGTAAATGACCGTTAATGACAAACATGTTCACAAGCCTCATTTGAATTAAACCATAATTACATTTTCACAAGGACTTTAAGTCATTGGTAAAGCTAAAATGAGTTATAATTAATAAAAGCATGTCTGAGGTATACTACTGCCTGAAGTGTTTCCACAATCTCAATGTCCTTGACCTTTTTATATAGCTCTGGTTTAGGAGAAGAAAACAGATGAATTCCTACATGAATGCAATCTGGGGGATTTTCATATGTGTCACCTGTACATGATTGATCCTTTACTGAGGTCAGATGAAGTGTCGGAACGCAGCTGAAACAGGGAATATTGAAGCTCAGTTGCAATTGTATTATTGGTTTTATGTAAAACGTGTAGAATCTTTTCTTCTTCCAGAGGGTGATAGAAGCAAAACAGCAGAAGGTTTGCTGAGGATAATGGTGTAAAAAGGGCTTTAGTAGTTCCGCATTTTAATGTAGAGCTCACATATGGCTCAGAACTACCGCAGCCTATTCATTTATACAGCTTTCTTATGCAGCAACTTCAATCCAGCAAGACAAGACAATGCCTCTCCTAAGAAACTGCATGATAGGCCACATTAAGTGAAAGTCCATCCGCATGTCTACCCTATGTTAATTTTACGCTGTGCAACCCCGGGTAAATTCTCTCTAACATTTCCATTAATACAGTACATGGTGAATTTAGTCCTAAAAACTACTCCCTACACAGTGGCTGATGGGTGTGACAGCTTTTGTACAGTGTCATGGGAGTGGATTAATTTGGGCTGTAATTAAGATGCATAAATCACATCCATCTAAGCCCACCTGCTAGCCCCCGATTCACATTTCACAGGACATGTTGCATGTAAGTAACATGCTCCGATACATCATTGAGGGCTGATTTAGTTCTGAGAGCGAGAGAGAGAGAGAGAGAGAGAGAGAGAGAGAGAGAGAGAGAGAGAGAGAGAGAGAGAGAGAGGATTTCCATCAGCTGCCTGTGAGTCAACTTTACTCGTCCAATTCTGCAGATTCGCAGCTAGAGAGAGGAAGTCAGGGGCGAAACCTGAGCTTAGCAGATGGATGTAGGGTGTCTGCAATCTCTCCATTTCAGCCACGGACAGTGTGAGAGCGTGCTGTGGAGGGTTGCTGTAACCACACCTGTGTCAAAGGGCCTGAGCCCGGCGTCTCTATTTGCCTACTTAGTCCTGCTCCAGAGAGATGGGCAGCAGAAGCCTGGAAAGTCTCTGTCAGATTATATTGTGGGAGGTAAATAAACCGCACACACAGATTGAGAAACAGTTTAGAAGTTTTCTTTTTTCTTTTAAAACTTCAGTATTCCAGAGTCTTGCTACCAGTGTTAAGATGTTCCTAAATAACTGTGTAAAGTTTTAAGTTTCATGTTTTTATCAGCACAGGGACAGAATAAGACCATGATTTTGCTCAGTCATTGTCAAATCCCAGCATACCACACCCTCCAAATGAATCACCAGAGATGCCAGTGGGCACTAGCAAGCATTAGGGAGATAGGAGTGTTTACTCGGTAAAGCATGAACTACAATAACTCTTGGGTGTATAGAGGGGTGTTCTATCTGCTAAAACAGATTTCCCCTGGTAGGCAATGGGAGCTCAGGCAAACACTTGACTGGCAAACACTGGGACTAAAGACTTTCTCAGACTAAAAGAGAAGTGACAAGTTCGCAAGTTTACATTACAGTAACAGGCCTAGCCGAGGGTACTTTCGCGAAATCTCTAGGCAATCTCTCGTAGTGAAAAGAGGCTCTGAGAGAAACTGCCAGTCTCAGGTCCCTTGAGTAACTCAGGTAATGTTAGTCTAAAGAACACATTAACACTTCTGAACTGCACTCTGTAACTGAAGCTGTTTACAGTCTGTCCTGACCAGAATTATGATTGGTATGTTGGGGAAAGTTAGGTGTAAAGCTCTGAGTATTTACCGCAGTTCAAGACCGAGGCCAGGTAAAACATACGGTCTGTTGTGTATCGACTACACAAGAGTCCTCTAAATCCTGTGTAGCAGTGACAGGGGGGTCATTTCTTAACACACCAACAAACACAATCAATACACACACCTGGGGGTAAACTGGGGAGTGTTTTGAGTCCGATGAAAAGTACTTCAGCGCTTTAGCCTAGAAAATGCCTACATGAATGGGCCCACAATGTGAGAGGAGACCGTGTTAATGTGCCAGTAATTCATTTGGGATGGATTGTGCTGGCATGTAATTTTGCGTTCTCATATTTTGGCTTCCTGGAGGAGGAAAGTATAGCTCATAGTTGTCTATATGTATGACTCATTGAAAGGGGTTTAATTGAGCAATAAGGCCTGAGGGGGTGTGGTATATGGCCAATATACCATGGCAAAGGGCTGTTCTTATGCACAACGCAATGCAGAGTGCCTGGATACAGGCCTTAACTGTGTTTTATTGGCCATATACCACAAACTTCTGCGGTGCGTTATTGCTATTATCAACTGGTTACCAATGTAATTAGAGCAGTAAAAATAAATGTTTTGTCATACCCGTGGTATGTGGTCTGATATAACACAGCTGTCAGCCAATCAGCATTCAGGGCTCGAACCACCCGGTTTATAATTCAGTTTAAACACTACAAAGCACAATAGCCACATATGCCTGGAGCACTGTTGGTTCATTGGTTGACTTCTGTCCTCCCATCATTACATATACAGTGCAAATCAATCAGCAAACAATTGCCAGTGAAGATGACGTGTCAAATGTACAAAATAACATTTTTCAACACCCAGGTCATTCAAAAATGTCCTGTTGTTCTTAATGTCTTTTCATTTCAGGTTCCTGACGGTTCAAGTCCCCCAGTGTGTCTGAGATCCTTTCTCTGTTTCAGACATACATCAACATCCCAACTGAATACAGTTCTCTAAAGAGCCTTCATCAACGGGTTCACAATAGCATAAATCCTTTTCTAATCAGCCTTAACACCCTCATCAGTTTTTGGGAAGAGAATTGATTGTGCTGTGTTGTTCTTTCAGATGCAATTAAGTTTTCCAATTAGCTTTTTATTTTTCCCAAGAGAGCCACCACCCCAATACCACCAGAACTCTGTTCATGATTTTAGTCTTCGGCGAGGCAATTGTTGAATTAAACCATAATTACGTTTTAATCTGCATTGATTATCGTGATTACAAAGCGGAAAACTTTGGAAAAGCAACAAGATAAATCTTATAATCATTGTATGGAGGAGTATTAGTAACAGGCTGCAGATCAATCACAGATTAAAATATTAAGATGTATCCATAAGAGAGGGATTACTGTAATGCCATTGTGACTGGAGAGAGATATAGCTGGCACTGTTATATGTGGGCTTTAATAATGCTATAGGTTTCAGGTTGAATCAGGTCGGATAACTGCAATACTCCTGCTAATCCCCCTATGGACATTCAACCCCATTCAACCTACTCTGCCCCCACCCCAACAACATTCATCACTGTTGCAGTTGTCATTATTATTTTATTATTAAAACGTGTGTTGTTTTTATTTCACTCAATGTTCATGCTGCTGCTTCCCCTATGGTCATTCCACCCCACCCCCTCGACAGTCTTTATCCTGCCTCTACCCCAATGGACATGCATCACTGCTACAGTTGTTATGATATACAGTGCCTTGCGAAAGTATTCGGCCCCCTTGAACTTTGCGACCTTTTGCCACATTTCAGGCTTCAAACATAAAGATATAAAACTGTATTTTTTTTTGAAGAATCAACAACAAGTGGGACACAATCATGAAGTGGAACGACATTTATTGGATATTTCAAACTTTTTTAACAAATCAAAAACTGAAAAATTGGGCGTGCAAAATTATTCAGCCCCCTTAAGTTAATACTTTGTAGCGCCACCTTTTGCTGCGATTACAGCTGTAAGTCGCTTGGGGTATGTCTCTATCAGTTTTGCACATCGAGAGACTGACATTTTTTCCCATTCCTCCTTGCAAAACAGCTCGAGCTCAGTGAGGTTGGATGGAGAGCATTTGTGAACAGCAGTTTTCAGTTCTTTCCACAGATTCTCAATTGGATTCAGGTCTGGACTTTGACTTGGCCATTCTAACACCTGGATATGTTTATTTTTGAACCATTCCATTGTAGATTTTGCTTTATGTTTTGGATCATTGTCTTGTTGGAAGACAAATCTCCGTCCCAGTCTCGGGTCTTTTGCAGACTCCATCAGGTTTTCTTCCAGAATGGTCCTGTATTTGGCTCCATCCATCTTCCCATCAATTTTAACCATCTTCCCTGTCCCTGCTGAAGAACAGCAGGCCCAAACCATGATGCTGCCACCACCATGTTTGACAGTGGGGATGGTGTGTTCAGCTGTGTTGCTTTTACGCCAAACATAACGTTTTGCATTGTTGCCAAAAAGTTCAATTTTGGTTTCATCTGACCAGAGCACCTTCTTCCACATGTTTGGTGTGTCTCCCAGGTGGCTTGTGGCAAACTTTAAACAACACTTTTTATGGATATCTTTAAGAAATGGCTTTCTTCTTGCCACTCTTCCATAAAGGCCAGATTTGTGCAATATACGACTGATTGTTGTCCTATGGACAGAGTCTCCCACCTCAGCTGTAGATCTCTGCAGTTCATCCAGAGTGATCATGGGCCTCTTGGCTGCATCTCTGATCAGTCTTCTCCTTGTATGAGCTGAAAGTTTAGAGGGACGGCCAGGTCTTGGTAGATTTGCAGTGGTCTGATACTCCTTCCATTTCAATATTATCGCTTGCACAGTGCTCCTTGGAATGTTTAAAGCTTGGGAAATCTTTTTGTATCCAAATCCGGCTTGCCTGGTGTGTTCCTTGTTCTTCATGATGCTCTCTGCGCTTTTAACGGACCTCTGAGACTATCACAGTGCAGGTGCATTTATACGGAGACTTGATTACACACAGGTGGATTGTATTTATCATCATTAGTCATTTAGGTCAACATTGGATCATTCAGAGATCCTCACTGAACTTCTGGAGAGAGTTTGCTGCACTGAAAGTAAAGGGGCTGAATAATTTTACACGCCCAATTTTTCAGTTTTTGATTTGTTAAAAAAGTTTGAAATATCCAATAAATGTTGTTCCACTTCATGATTGTGTCCCACTTGTTGTTGATTCTTCACAAAAAAATACAGTTTTATATCTTTATGTTTGAAGCCTGAAATGTGGCAAAAGGTCGCAAAGTTCAAGGGGGTCGAATACTTTCGCAAGGCACTGTATATAGTGCTATTTCTATTTCAGTCTTTTTATGACACATTTTCATTATTTCACTTCACTTAGTCCTGCATGTTGTAAGCCTAAGATTCCCCACTGTACCCTGCAATCCCACCTGCAACCCTGTATTAAACACGCTGGATCTCGTTCCCCATCTGTTTTCCCACAACACAAATGAGATTTGAATGGAAATGAACTCCAGTGACGTCACTTGTCCTCCCATTATGTTAACTAGATAGCAAGCAAAGAATTGAGTAAGAATTGTAAGAATTCCCAAGCTCCGTTGGGATACCCTATAAAATACGCAAAATAACATTCATTTCTGTGATTCCTTTGCTCCCCCTAACACGCATATTCAGTACCCTCAGCATGTTTTCTACACTTAGCCCTTTGTACTTCTCCCTCTCTCCAACTCTTGACTTTTCTTCAGTTTAGCCTTAATCCTGCTGTCAAGCGCTCAATAAATCCAGACTTAAAATCTGTCCTCACAAGTATGGTTGCATCACAAATGGCACGCTTCAAAAGTAGCGCACTAGGGAATAGGGTGCCATTTTACCTCCCTGCACTGTATCTGCTAATAAGGACCTACTGTTTGTCACACACATATGAAGCCAGTAAATGTGACCAGTGACCATGTCATCTCCTGATCCTCTGGGGACTGTGTACCAGCAGACCTCTTTAGGCTGGTGTATTACAAACTGTAGTGACATGGAGGTTTTCTGTCACGTGAAAAGAGACGATGAGTGCACATGGTAGTGTTATAATGTAACGCCGTTGTATCACTGCACATATTACAGCACATTCACAGAGCTGTGAAATGTGACCAATATTATTCACCCCTGTACAAAGGTACTGTATCTTCCCAGCGAATCGAATGTAATGTAATGCTCTGTCAAGTGCTTCCAGGACTACTTTTACAGTTCATGGACTAAACAGGGCTATAGAGAAACCTCTATGCAAATACATCGACGTTGTATTTCTCCATAATGCGTGTCAAAACCGATTGCAATAGAGCCCCATTCATTATCGCTCTATGGGAGATTGGGAGTTGCATTTGAGTTTATCTGAAGTCCTTCGGGCTAAAAGAGGGCTTGAAATTGAGAGGCCTGATAAATGAGCTGCTCTCTGTTGGCTGCTGCCAGACAGGGGCTGGCTGTTTCAGCACGGATCAGAGGTGTGGATCTTGTCAGTTGACTTTTGACTTAATCTACCAACACACGTCACTGAAATCCATTTGCTGTGGAGAGGCAGCCCTCAGCGCAGAGCAGGATAGGTTTAATACAGTGCCTTGCGAAAGTATTCGGCCCCCTTGAACTTTGCGACCTTTTGCCACATTTCAGGCTTCAAACATAAAGATATAAAACTGTATTTTTTTGTGAAGAATCAACAACAAGTGGGACACATTCATGAAGTGGAACGACATTTATTGGATATTTCAAACTTTTTTAACAAATCAAAAACTGAAAAATTGGGCGTGCAAAATTATTCAGCCCCTTTACTTTCAGTGCAGCAAACTCTCTCCAGAAGTTCAGTGAGGATCTCTGAATGATCCAATGTTGACCTAAATGACTAATGATGATAAATACAATCCACCTGTGTGTAATCAAGTCTCCGTATAAATGCACCTGCACTGTGATAGTCTCAGAGGTCCGTTAAAAGCGTAGAGAGCATCATGAAGAACAAGGAACACACCAGGCAGGTCCGAGATACTGTTGTGAAGAAGTTTAAAGCCGGATTTGGATACAAAAAGATTTCCCAAGCTTTAAACATCCCAAGGAGCACTGTGCAAGCGATAATATTGAAATGGAAGGAGTATCAGACCACTGCAAATCTACCAAGACCTGGCCGTCCCTCTAAACTTTCAGCTCATACAAGGAGAAGACTGATCAGAGATGCAGCCAAGAGGCCCATGATCACTCTGGATAAACTGCAGAGATCTACAGCTGAGGTGGGAGACTCTGTCCATAGGACAACAATCAGTCGTATATTGCACAAATCTGGCCTTTATGGAAGAGTGGCAAGAAGAAAGCCATTTCTTAAAGATATCCATAAAAAGTGTCGTTTAAAGTTTGCCACAAGCCACCTGGGAGACACACCAAACATGTGGAAGAAGGTGCTCTGGTCAGATGAAACCAAAATTGAACTTTTTGGCAACAATGCAAAACGTTATGTTTGGCGTAAAAGCAACACAGCTCATCACCCTGAACACATCATCCCCACTGTCAAACATGGTGGTGGCAGCATCATGGTTTGGGCCTGCTTTTCTTCAGCAGGGACAGGGAAGATGGTTAAAATTGATGGGAAGATGGATGGAGCCAAATACAGGACCATTCTGGAAGAAAACCTGATGGAGTCTGCAAAAGACCTGAGACTGGGACGGAGATTTGTCTTCCAACAAGACAATGATCCAAAACATAAAGCAAAATCTACAATGGAATGGTTCAAAAATAAACATATCCAGGTGTTAGAATGGCCAAGTCAAAGTCCAGACCTGAATCCAATTTAGAATCTGTGGAAAGAACTGAAAACTGCTGTTCACAAATGCTCTCCATCCAACCTCACTGAGCTCGAGCTGTTTTGCAAGGAGGAATGGGAAAAAAGTCAGTCTCTCGATGTGCAAAACTTATAGAGACATACCCCAAGCGACTTACAGCTGTAATCGCAGCAAAAGGTGGCGCTACAAAGTATTAACTTAAGGGGGCTGAATAATTTTGCACGCCCAATTTTTCAGTTTTTGATTTGTTAAAAAAGTTTGAAATATCCAATAAATGTCGTTCCACTTCATGATTGTGTCCCACTTGTTGTTGATTCTTCAAAAAAAAATACAGTTTTATATCTTTATGTTTGAAGCCTGAAATGTGGCAAAAGGTCGCAAAGTTCAAGGGGGCCGAATACTTTCGCAAGGCACTGTACATAGCACATACAGCTAGCCACTTTATCTCTCTGAGTTTGGGCTGAGTTTGGGCTGATTCTACAGTACATCGCTCCCCATACGCTGCAAAGAAAAACAGGCTCAAACGCCTGCAATGAATGGAACTCTGGTCACTGAGAAATAGCTACAGCCCCACTGCTCACAGAAGCGTCCATTTATTTACATGTCAAGGTTAGAATAATTACACTTCTCTAGTAGCCAACCCTCTAGTTGGCCTGCTGGCGTGCAGTGGAGGGGAAGGCTTTGTGTTGCGCAGGGGGCCTGGGGAGGCCTCTTCAGATGCTGACTTATCTCATCGACCCAGAGTCTACTCTGCACCCAGCGCGGCATTCAGAGCATCAGGGAGCAGAAGGCAGACTTTAAAATGTCCAGAAACACTTCATTCTCTATGTCTGGGGCAGACATCTTAACGCGCACGCGCGCAGTTTGGCACATTTGCATTGCATATTCTGCTTTCAGACAATGGGTTTAAATCTGCTTCCATTTTGCTGAGGGGGAAGTAAAAAGGATCTCAATTCAATGCAATACATATAAGCTACGTTCTTCTTGGGAAAGGATGAGTGCTTAGAGGAGTGTTGAGGCCAAATCAACACTAATTATCATATCATAAAAAAAAACACATATATAAACAGTGATAAGTCTGAGCCGAAATCTAATCCTAAACCTATTCCATATTGGTGACAAGTCTTGCTACAGCCTTTAATTGTGTTCTAGCAATTGGTCTTTAACCTGGCCAGTGGCTGAAAACGTCTGGATGAGCTGAAATTAAGGTTAGGTCAGGTCAGGTCAGGTCAGTGTTGGTAGCAGTCTGGTGGCAGCGCAGGTCATTCGCAGGTCATTAACAGCCCTCTAATTCAGGGATGGGCAACTGGTGACCCGCGGATCTATTCTCTCCCCCCCCCCCCAACGAAATATATACACTATACAAAACATTAAGAACACCTTGCTCTTTCCATGACAGACTGACCAGGTGAATCCAGGTAAAAGGATTCATTCATTTGTTAAATCCACTTCAATCAGTGTAGATGAAGGGGAGGAGACAGGTTAAAGAAGCCTTGAGACAATTGAGATTCAGAGGGTGAATGTGCAAGACAAAAAAATGTAAGTGCCTTTAAACAGGGTATAGTAGTAATTGCCAGGCACACCGGTTTGTGTCAAGAACTACAACGCTGCTGGATTTTTCATGCTCAACAGTCTCCCGTGTGTATCAACAATGTATCAATGTATCAATCAACAATCTAGCCAACTTTACACAACTGTGGGAAGCATTGGAGTCAAATTGGGCCAGCATCTCTGTGGAGCGCTTTCAACACTTTGTACAGTCCATTCCCTGACGAATTGAGGCTGTTCTGAAGGCAAAAGAGGGAGCTGCAGCTCAATATTCCTAATGTTTGGTATACTCAATACTGAACAAAAATATGTTCCATGAGCCAAAACGTTTTTTTTTTTAAGAAGAAATGTTCCATATGCACAAAAAACGTATTTCTCTCAATGCACAAATGTGTTTACATCCCTGTTAGTGACCATTTCTCCTTTGCCAAGATAATCCATCCCCCTGACAGGTATGGCATATCAAGAAGCTGATTAAACAGCATAATCATTACACAGGTGCACCTTGTGATGGGGACAATAAAAGGCCACTCACTCTATGTGCAGTTTTGACTAACAGCACAGTGCCACAGATGTTTCAAGTTTTTAGGGAGCGTGTTTTGGCATGCTGACTGCAGGAATGTCCACCAGAGCGGTTGCCAGAGAATTGAACATTCATTTCTCTACCATAAGCTGCTTCCAATGTCGTTTTAGAGAATTTGGCAGTAAGTCCAACCTGCCTCACAACCGCAGACCACGTGTAACCACACCAGCCCAGGACATCCACATCTCGCTTCTTCACCTGCGGGATCGTCTGAGGGGGGGGTGGAGGGTGCTGAGGAGTATTTCTGTCTGTAAAAAGCCCTTTTGTGGGGAAAAACAAATTATATTTGGCTGGGCCTGGTTTCCCAGTGGGTAGGCCTGGCTGCCAAGTGGGTGGGCCTATGCTCTCCAAGGACCACCCATGGCTACACCCCTGCCTAGTCGTGAAATCCATAGATTAGGGCCTAATGAATGTATTTCAATTGACTCCAACTCAGTAAAATCGTTGAAATTGTTGTTCAGTGTATATATATAAACTCAACAAAAAAAGAAATGTCCTCTCACTGTCAACTGCGTTTATTTTCAGCAAACTTAACATGTGTAAATATTTGTAATAACATAACAAGATTCAACAACTGAGACATAAACTGAACAAGTTCCACAGACATGTGACTAACAGAAATTTAATAATGTGTCCCTGAACAAAGGGAGGGTCAAAATCAAAAGCACAGGCCTCGGAGTAACGCTCATTCCTTCGACGATAAACGCAAATCCGACCATCACCCCTGGTGAGACAAAACTATGACTTGTCAGTGAAGAGCACTTTTTGCCAGTCCTGTCTGGTCCAGCGACAGTGGATTTGTGCCCATAGGCAACGTTGTTGCCAGTGATGTCTGGTGAGGACCTGCCTTACAACAGGCCTACAAGCCCTCAGTCCAGCTTCTCACAGCCTATTGCAAACAGTCTGAGCACTGATGGAGGGTGTAACTGGAGCAGTTGTTGTTGCCATCCTGTACCTGTCCCGCAGGTGTGATGTTTGGATGTACCGATCCTGTGCAGGTGTTGTTACATCTGGTCTGCCACTGCGAGGACGATCAGCAGTTTCTCTCTTGTTAGGTCAGTCACTGATAGTCAATGAAATAGCTAATTTCAGCAAAAGTTATTTAGATTGCTAAATTAGTTTAGCAGCCAGCTATCTACATTTTTTATCATGGTTTTATTACCGGCCAGGGTCCTATATTGATTTGATTTTAGTAACTCTCACTCCCATATCATAGTCAGAACTGTAAACATTCTCTCCACCCTATGGCAAAATGTGTATAATTGCAGGAAAATAGTTCTAAAACAGCTTATTTTCCTCTCCGCCCAATGGCAAAATGAGTCCAATTGCACAAAATGAACTCTAAAACTTGAAGCATTTCTCTCCACTGTCAAGGGGGCCACTTGGTGGGGGGGGGGTATGGATGTGACTACGCAGACCTGCCAGCAACTGTGCAGTCCCTCATGATGAATTCAGATTTTTTTGTGGCCCCTACCCCCATCAAAGTTGTCCATCCCTGCTCTAATTCAATCCCTGAGAACACAGAAATGCAGAGCGGAGCAAATGGAGAGTCAATGGAGTGTAACACTCTCCTCCCTCCAACACAACCGCTCAGCCAGATTAGAGAGAAAAGGCCCTTGGTTCTGTCAGATGATCCCATTAGAGGGCCAAGACATCATTAGGTCATCATTGGGTCTATTAGCAGCAGGACAAATTCAAACTCTGCTTACCTTAGCCTTAGGACCATATTCAGAGCAACTTGAATATAGGGCCCTGTGTTCTTCTCAAACGGTTGCACCTATAAGTAAAGAGTGAGTCTAGTGAGTCAATAAAGCCAGCAAGTCCTCAATATCTCCTGGAGTATAGAAAATATATATCTGTATCTTGCACTGTGCTGAAATTATTAAACTACATAACCAACAAAAGTATACATGAATTAAATCACACAAAATACATTCAATATCTACAGTGTATATACTTCTATTGATGTACTCTGACAAGATTATTGAGTTCTGTTTATGAGGAGGCACAATCAGTAAAAAACATTTTTTATTTAACCTTTATTTAACTAGGCAAGCCAGTTAAGAATAAATTCTTATTTACAATGACGGCCTACACCGGCCAAACCCCGGGCGATGTGGGTCATTTGTGCGCCGCCCTATGAGACTCCCAATCACTGCCGGTTGGGATACAGCCCAGGATCGTATCAGGGTCTGTAGTGATGCCTCTAGCACTGAGATGCAGTGCCTTAGACCGCTGCGCCACCCGGGACCCTTGACGCTGACTAGATCCTGACTCAACAAAGTAAGAACCGCAGTAGCACTTATGGCCTCTATCATTGTCGGACACGGGGGATGAACCTCAAACTACTCTGGCTCATTTCTGAAATGACAATGGCCAGTGAGAGAATGACACAGGGCCTTTTAGATGACTTTAGAGCTGGCAGTATCAGCAGGATGGCCATTTACTCAGAGTTATTACCTGCTGAAAGGGCCCCTCCAGGAGCCACTGGGGGACTGGCACATACTCACACATAATCAGTGGGGCATCAAGGTCACTGAATCATGACAAATTAACGTCTGCCTCTGCTGCTGGTGGTGATGATACTGAAACCCTCACCTGGGGATGCTGAATGGATAGCCCTTCAATGGGAACACTATTGGCATTCTCCTCATCCTGTGGCACAAAACGAAAGGCATTTAGTAAACTATATATTTTGGTGTGCTTTGGAAAGGGTGTTTAGTGGGTGAACATTGTTAAGAATAGCAAATATTTGCCCAAGATCAAGGTCATGGTCAAGGTCATTGCTCAACTCGGTCAGCAAATAGAGAAGAGTCAATAGAAAACAATCAATATGTAAAACATTTTGTTGTTTTGTTTATGAACATTCAAAAAGAGAAAGCATCTACAATTGAAGTCGGAAGTAAATACATTTAAACTCAGTTTTCCACAATTCCTGTCATTTAATTCAAGTAAAAATTCCCTGCCTCAGGTCAGTTAGGATCACCACTTTATTTTAAGAAAGTGACATGTCAGAATAATAGTAGAGAGAATTATTTAATTCAGCTTTTATTTCTTTCATCACATTCCCAGTGGTTCAGAAGTTAACATACACTCAATTAATATTTGGTAGCATTGCTTTTAAATTGTTTAACTTGGGTCAAACGTTTCAGGTAGGCACAATAAGTTTGGGGAATTTCGCCCATTCCTCCTGACAGAGCTGGTGTAACTGAGTCAGGTTTGTAGGCCTCCTTGCTCGCACACACTTTTTCAGTTCTGCCCACAAATGTTCTATAGGATTGGGGTCAGGGCTTTGTGATGGCCACTCTAATACCTTGACTTTGTTGTCCTTAAGCCATTTTGCCACAACTTTGGAAGTATGCTTGGGGTCAATGTCCATTTGGAAAACCCATTTGCAACCAAGCTTTAACTTCCTGACTGATGTCTTGAGATGTTGCTTCAATATATCCACAATATTGTCCTGTCTCATGATGCCATCTATTTTGTGAAGTGCACCAGTCCCTCCTGCAGCAAAGCACCCCCACAACATGATGCTGCCACCCCTGTACTTCACGGTTGGGATGGTGTTCTTTGGCTTGCAAGCCTCCCCCTTTTTCCTCCAAACATAAGGATGGTCATTATGGCCAAACAGTTATATTTTTGTTTGATCAGACCAGAGGACATTCTCAAAAAAGTACGATCTTTGTCCCTATGTGCAGTTGCAAACTGTAGTCTGGCTTTTTTAGCGGCCTTTCAGGTGATGTCGATATAGGACTCGTTTTACTGTGGATATAGATACTTTTGTACCCGTTTCCTCCAGCATCTTTACAAGGTCCTTTGCTGTTGTTCTGGGATTGATTTGCACTTTTCACACCAAAGTACGTTCATCTCTAGGAGACAGAACGCGTCTCTTTCCTGAGCGATATGACGGCTGCGTTGTCCCATGGTGTTTATACTTGCGTACTATAGTTTGTACAGATGAACAAGGTACCCTCAGGCGTTTGGAAATTGCTCCCAAGGATGAACCAGACTTGAGGAAGTCTACAATTTTTTTCTGAGGTCTTGACTGATTTCTTTTGATTTTCCCATGATGTTAAGCAAAGAGGCACTGCGTTTGAAGGTAGGCCTTGAAATACATCCACAGGTTAACCTCCAATTGACTCAAGTTATGTCAATTAGCCTATCAGAAGCTTCTAAAGCCATGACATCATTTTCTGGAATTTTCCAAGCTGTTTAAAGGCACAGTCAACTTAGTGTATGTAAACTTCTGACCCACTGGAATTGTGATACAGTGAATTATAAGTTAAATAATCTTACTTGTGTCATGCACAAAGTAGATGTCCTAGCCGACTTGCCAAAACTAACATTTGTTAACAAGAAGTTGTGGAGTGGTTGAAAAACGAGTTTTAATGACTCCAACCTAAGTTTATGTAAACTTTCGACTTCAACTGTATATACATTCGACCTTGCTAACATCCATGAGTCAGAGAAACTGTGGGGTAAGATGTACTAGGTTTATTTGAGATTTCATAACGGATACATAACCTGCTCCCTGTTGAGGCAGACAATTAGATTTTCCAATGAAGCCCTTTGTAAAGTAATCAAATTACACAGAAACAGACAGAGGCAAAGTAAGTCAATTATTCTAGTCAATGTGCAGGTTTACACACTCACAACAATCTTACTTCACCCACAATACACCTAAGCGTCTGTCTCTATGATATTAAAAATACTTTAACAATGACAAATCATGTACTCCATATTTGTTTATAGAACAGAAAAGAGCTAACTTACATCTTCGCCCTCGTCTTCGTTGTCCTCTCTGAGCCTTCGCGACTGGAAGGTAATATCAAACACAAACAACATTATATTTTCAGTCTTGACAAATCTAAACACGACTGGCAGATGTAGAGCTCAAACACCTTCGAACACAATCCCTGCAGAATAATTATCATAATGTAGCGTAGAGGAGAAAAACAAACAAGTAAAACTGACCCAGGTAGAATATCATTATCGGCATTTTATTTGTTGTATCTTTGCTTTGTGTAATTTTCCCTGTAAGAGACATCAGGTAAGGCATCTTGTCAAAGAACCTTTTGATATTTGATCATAGCTGGCTCCCCGCTCCATCCTCAGCCTCCTACAGCTATCTTCAAACCCTTACCAATTACCTTTAGCGACATGTCACAGGCCCCTCTCTGAAACAAAGCTTGCTCGCTGCTTTCACAGAAATACATTCAGCTAGAGAATGACTGTAGAAAGGCAAAACAAAAAGGAAGGATCAAGCTAGCCAAAGTGCAGGTAAAAAGCATAGAGAATTGCCCTCAACATTAGCTGTTGCTTTTTCCCCCAGCCCCTGTGGCCAAGTTTTGATGTGTATCTCTTGTTATGGTCTCACCTACCCTGCCTTGATTGACAGCAGCCTTGCCCTCCTCACTCCCTACATCGAGCTCGTCATCGCTCCACTCCCAGTCTCCGTCCTCCATCTTGTGCAGGTGGCCACTGGACCCTGGAACTCTCCTCACCTAAGCCAAACACAGCACAACCGTTTAGACATCCCATCAAACTGTAGGGTTGAGAGACAAAAGACATTTAGTAGCCCACACACCTTCTAATGTTCTCTCAGTAAGGTTAAAACCAACACAACATTAAATGGCATTTACTTGGCCTATATGATGAGCTGATGCGATTTTTGAAATATTTCATCAAATGTGCAGGTGGATACCAGTAAGCATTTCACAAACACTTAAGCTCGGATTCCTCTCAGAGAGTTTTTAAGGTCTACAAAATGGCTGCTATGAGCTAGCAGAGAACATAAGAACAAAATAGAACAAAAATGAAACGAAGAAAAGGAAACACACACAACTCCTTAAAGCAGCTAACTCTGGATGAATCTAAGTGGAAGCCCCAGCATTCTAGGGCTAAGTCAAAGAACATGTACCCTTCTGATGGCATCAAGTTCTTTCGCTGAACCTGACACAGAGCCCATGCTCCTGGAATTCTGCTCTGGCTCCTTGAGCAAAAAAAAAAGCATCAGTCCACTGTGTGTGGATGCATGTAACAGTTCAGTGCCCTGTATGTCTCTTTACACACAAACACGGTACCGTCAAGCTGCCAAAGCATGTGAACAACTACATTTAGTATTTAATATTAATAGGAACATTTATGAGCATGCACACTTAGAGAAATGCACAAAGGGAAAATATGGGATGAAGGAGTACATACAGGCAAATTACAGGAGCAATCTATAAATGCTCTGAATCGATACTGTATCCTCTGTGTACTGGCGTAGCAAATCAATCTCAGTATTATATCAGTATTATTTTCCAACTTTGAATTACGTAACACATCAATGACTGCTGCAACGCACCGTAATCTTTGATCAATACCTCCTGCAGGTCGCCCTATGAAGAGATCAACTAAGGAGCAGGGCTGCCCTCTTCTGGCCAATGAACAACTGCATAAATTCTGTCATTTGCCTAGAGATACATGTCTAGAATGTTACTATTGTGTATTAACTCTGGTTGAATTAATACACCTGCAGAGGAGGTGGGAGTCTCCGTGAGGAAGGGAGATAGACAGAATGAGGAAGGTAGGCAGGATGGGAGGGAGAGTGAGGGAGAGGGTAGTAGACAGACAGACTGAGTAAGGGGGTCAAAGGGGAGAGAGTCTGATCTGGTCGGTGATGTGGACAGGTTACAGAGTACTGAGATGACCATGTTTCTGCAAGGATGCCTCTCTGTGCAGGCTAGCCTGTGTCTGCTGAGTGGATAATGTGGGTGATTCTCCATAGGTCAGAACAGCACACCAACAGTTCTAGTGGTGAAACAGGACCAGAAGACAGACAGGATCGGAGGATCAGGGTTGGCTGCAGAGGGTATCATGATTACATCGCAGCCTCAGAATAGAATACTAATCATTCTACAATCAACCATAATATCTCATTAAAGCTGCAATATGTAACTTTTTGGGAAACCCGACCAAATTCACATAGAAATGTGAGTTATCGATCTGTCATTCTCATTGAAAGCAAGTCTAATATGTGGTAGATCTGTTGTTCTATGTGAGCTATTTCTACGCTTCCCATCTTTTAGTTTAGTTTTTGCCTCTTTTACTTTCGATTTTGTACACCAGCTGCAAACAGCTGAAAATACAATATTTTTGGTTAGGGAAAATATATTTAACAGCGGTTTAGATGGTACAATGATTCTCTACATTATACTTGCTTGTTTTGTCACATATACTGAAATTAGGCAACTATTAGAATTTTACCCACCAGGAAATGGCAGAGCGATTTCTGGATAGTGCACCTTTAAACCATGTTTGCCAAATTAGTCAACCGACCCACACACGATCTGAATGATTGTGACTGTTCTGACCAGCATACTGTTCTCCCCTCTGTCTGACAACTCTGTCACGATTCACTTCCATCTCTATTGACATTATGCTTTGCTAAATGACTTGGTCATGCGACACCTCCACAATCCCCCATGTCCTCCAGTCACCCATGCCATGTCAGTGAATTTCCATCCAACTCGATCACCCTGGCCTTTTTGCCTTCTGGCAATAGGGTCTTCGCACCCATTACTTCAGTAATCCACATGTAGGACGATGGCGATCCAATATCAACCTTTCCTGCCACACTGCTGCACTTATGCCCAGTTCACTGTGACCGCAAAGCAAACTGAGCATGCAAATGGTATGTTTAAGTGCACCTCCCCGTTACCTAACCACTCACATTAAATTCCATTTGTCTTTGTCCGCCACTTGCAGTGAGCGTCTGAACAACGTTACGGACCACTAATGCAAGAGTTGTAAGCACATCTATTCTGCATGACTGATATTGCTCCAGGAGTGGCCCATATTTGCAGCCTCACAGAACAGTTTGATCACAAAGTGAATGACGTGTTGATCAGTAAGAGAGAGAGGGAGAGGACACTCAATGTCTGTTGACTGGCGGAGTGTGCTGCCAACCCCTATCATCTTACCATCTCTTATCATCTCTTTGTTCATAATGTTCAGTCAATATTGGGTCTGCTTTACTGGGAAGGATGTTTGTTTAGACATTACCCTTTTGGCTCTCTGGGTTATGTTCGGGGCTCTGCATAGCAGCTTTTCGATCAGATATTCTCTGTTCTGCAGATGAAAATCACAACCCATGTTAAGCAAATCTACATATGAAATTCTTTAAGCCTCAAAAAAAGAAAAAAAAGAACAGGTCAAATCCTGGAGGTAAAATCATACCTTGGCTTTCTGGAAAAATTTACATTTCAAAAGTTCTGCTGCTGTAGGCCTGAAGAGAAGCAAAATACATGGAGATATAAGAACACATTCCAATCATTGGCCTAGAACTGAATGTACAATTCCTCGAATCTGTCTGTGTGAGAATAGATATTCTTGGGTGGGTGGGTATGAGTGAGCCCACTAAACATGAAGACTATATTTCAGGACTCTCCTGAAATGTGTCTGACATTCTACAGAGACTCGATCAACTCCCAAGGCCATCAGATTTACTTCATCATCAACCAGTGACAGACTCTACAGATTTAGAGAGTAGGCCTAATGCAGTTCACAGAATGGCAGACATGTACAAACCTCTTGGCGGGCTCCTTCTGAAGGCACAGGGTTATTAGCTTCCTAAACGATTTCCCATATTTTTTCAGCATCTCTTTGTCCTCCACACCCGTGTCTAGGGTGGGAGGATCGTTCTGTAAGGTCAGCATTAAGACCTGGGAAGAGAAGAGGAAGGGTCAAAGACATTCAAGTGTTCTCTCAGAGGTTACATAGACATAGGGTAGTAATTTGCCTTTTCATGGTTTATTAGTTAAGATGTAGGCCTATTTCGCTTCCTGTCTAGGATCTAGATATGCAGTGATCAGGCTCACCTTCATGGGTGGGTATCGGTGGTAAGGTGCAGACCCTGTGGCCAACTCTATGGCAGTGATTCCAAAACTCCAAATGTCTGCTTTGAAGTCATAGCCTCGTACCTGTGGACATGGCGGAGCTACTGTTAGTGGTGTACAGTCTAGGTGAAAACAGATAGTAGATGTTACTAAAACTGGCCACAAGATAGTCTCACCTGTTCCATCACCTCAGGGGCCATCCAACATGGTGTGCCCACAAAAGTCTTCCGTACTTTGTTTCTGGTCATATCTCCTCCAGTGGCCAAAAAGGCACTAACTCCAAAATCTATGAAGAAATATGGATAATTCAGATGACATGTATGGATGTAAATGTTATACCTCATTAACATCTGATAGAAAGGGATAATAATGTTTTGCGGTATTTGCTCAAATATACTCAAACCACAGTATAATATTCTACCACAGCTAAATGTGACTTGTACAGACATGTAGTATCAGGATAGTTCCAATCACTAGGTTTCATCTGACGAAGGAATCTGATGAACTAAAAATGACCGTTTCACAAGTATTTCATGTTATACACCTTATACAAACTGTGCACACTCCAGCTCTTCAGTTGCATTTGTGTTAGAATGGTTCTCCTTGCTGTGTTTGTAGGCTAAAGGTCGTCCAAGTACATGAAAGACTGCAGGCCTCCAGTGATTTATGTTGGGGGACCTGTTTGACTACCTTTGTGTTATTCAGTAAATGGGTCGTTCCACCAATTCGGTGCACTTTGAGATGTGTAACTTTGTGGGGAAAACAATGTCACCTAATTGTAGCATTCTGTCATAAAGAGCACATGCTAAACTTAATAAAAAACTTGTTTTCCCATCTCAAGAGGTTAAATTACAAAAGATACAATAGTAAGTGTCTATTAAGTGCCAAATAAAGTAACATCATTGAATGCAAGCTTCACAAAACAAATTGAATAGTTCAAACTTTTCTAGCAAGTTATTATTGATCCACCAGTTTTCCACCACAAAACTCAAAAAATGGCAAAAAAAGAGTGCTTTTAAACTATGATTTTACTGTTAGATGTTCATAGCCTCTTTTGAAAAAAATATTTAAAAGGAATAGTTTTACCATATTAAAACAACAGTTCAGTTCATGTAACAGGGGAAATGAGGGACAGGTTTTGACCTTGAAATGAATCAATAATCATATGAAATATTACTTTGTCAGAGCAACACAATAACTATGGCCTTACAATATTGGTGAAAACTTGCAGAAATGTTGGGGTTAGGGGGATTAAAATATTCCTAGAAGTCACCGAGGAGGGTAATGTCAACATGCTGAAATTTGGCACTTTAGCAATACTTTATTTATATTAAAAATCTGATTTATTGAATTCTCCATGTGGCCTATATTAAAAGCCACATCATTGAATATAACAGGGTCAAAATTGGTGCTCAATTAAAAAAAAGATATGTATATATAAAAAGGATGCAAAAGGCACTCATTCTGTGGAAAGACCTAAATATTGTCAACCCCATGTTGTAGAAATACAAGAAATGTCTGTTTCGTGCAGAACATACTGAGTTGAACTAAATGCACTTATGAACTGGTACAGTTGAAGTTGGAAGTTTACATACACCTTAGCCAAATACATTTAAACTCAGTTTTTTACAATTCCTGTTTAAGGTCAGTTAGGATTACCATTTTATTTTAAGAAAGTGAAATGTCAGAATAATAGTAGAGAGAATGATTAATTTCAGCTTTTTTTTCTTTCATCACATTACCAGTGGGTCAGAAGTTTACATACACTCAATTAGTATTTGGTAGCATTGCCTTTAAATTGTTTAAACTTGGGACAAATGTTTCAGGTGGCTTTCCACAAGTTTCCCACAATATGTTGGGTGAATTTTGGCCCATTCCTCCTGACAGAGCTGGTGTAACTGAGTCAGGTTTATAGGCCTCCTTGCTCGCACATGCTTTTTCAGTTCAGCCCATAAATGTTCTACAGGATTGAGGTCAGGGCTTTGTGATGACCACTCCAATACCTTGACTTTGTTGTCCTTAAGCCATTTTGCCACAACTTTGGAAGCATGCCTGGGGGGTCACTGTCCATTTGGAAGACCCATTTGCGACCATGCCTTAACTTCCTGACTGATGTCTTGAGATGGTGCTTCAATATATCCACATAATTTTCCTGCCTCATGATGCTATTTATTTTGTGAAGTGCACCAGTCCCTCCAACAGCAAAGCACCCCCACAACATGATGCTTCACGGTTGGGATGGTGTTCTTCGGCTTGCAAGCAATCCCCTTTTTCCTCCAAACATAACGATGGTCATTATGGCCAAACAGTTATATTTTTGTTTCATCAGACCAGAGGACATTTCTCCAAAAAGTATGATCTTTGTCCCCATGTGCAGTTGCAAACCGCAGTCTGGCTTTGGAGCAGTGGCTTCTTCCTTGCTGAGCGGCCTTTCAGGTTATGTCGATATAGGGCTTGTTTTACTGTGAATACTTTTGTACCTGTTTCGTCCAGCATCTTCACAAGGTCCTTTGCTTTTGTTCTGCGATTGATTTGCACTTTTCACACCAAAGTACGTTCATCTCTAGGAGACAGAACGCTTCTTCTTCCTGAGCGGTATGGCGGCTGCGTGGTCCCATGGTGTTTATACTTGCATACTATTGTTTGTACAGATGACCATGGTACCTTCAGGCGTTTGGAAATTGCTCCCAAAGATGAACCAGACTTGTGGAGGTCTATAAAAAAATTCTGAGGTCTTGGCTGATTTCTTTTTATTTTCCCATGATGTCTAGCGAAGAGGCACTGAGTTTGAAGGTAGGCCTTGAAATACATCCACAGGTACACCTCCAATTGACTCAAATGATGTAAATTAGCCTATCAGAAGCTTCTAAAGCCATGACATCATGTTCTGGAATTTTCCAAGCTGTTTAAAGGCACAGTCAACTTAGTGTATGTAAACTTCTGACCCGCTGGAATTGTGATACAGTGAATTATAAGTGAAATAATCTGTCTGTAAACAATTCTTGGAAAAAATACTTGTGTCATGCACAAAGTAGATGTCCTAATCGACTTGCCAACAAGACATTTGTGGAGTGGTTGAAAAACAAGCTTTAATGACTCCAACCTAAGTGTATGTAAACTTCCGACTTTAACTATATATCTACATTAATGTTATATTCCTAGCAAATAAATAAAACACTTATAAAATACTAACTTTTTAAACTCAATATTTTGAGTGGGGCTGAAAGGTCTTCAGGACAGGAAAGAGAAACACGCAGTCAATATGTAAACTACTGCGTATTCGCTAGCTTCAAAAATATATTAATCTTTGCCATTTTACAAGTATATTCCTACTTTTGATTGGTGAAGTCTGGCATTATGTTGATTAGGCTGTTGAATTAACTGAATGTGTGGAAGCATCCTTAAAAAAGTACTATCTTTGTGGCAGTCAGTGAGCTGTGAGAATACAATTTAACAGGTGAAGATGAGGTGAGGGAGTGGCATTACTCACACACCTGCAATCTGAACAGATCCGTCCTCTCCCAACAGAATGTTCCCAGCCTTCACATCCCTGAGGTCACACACACACAGCAAAAACATCCCAGTCAGGCCCAAACGGTATCTATCGACCTAAGTGGAGCAGGATCAATTGCATCCATGTGTACAAATTAGTTTTGCAGCCTACTGTCATTTGGAACACTGCCCAAGGGGGTAATAGTGGTTTACTTCTTTATGCCCTTGACATCCAGGCAAGTTCAAAGAACACAATCTGTCAATAAATTACATTGAAACAGTAGATAATGTCATCACAATTTAACTAATACCATGTAACTCTTAGATTACAATTTATAGATTAATACTATGTAACTTTTAAATACACTCTTTTAAGGAAGACCCTGTGCAAAGAATTAATGTTTAAAACTCCAGACAGTGGAGGCTCTTCCGAGGAGGGAGGGGATGATCATCCTCCTCGGTGAATTTCATACAAATAAAAATAGTTAAACATTAAAAAAGTTACTTTTTTTTAGATAAAACTATACTAAATATATTCAGGTCACCAAATAATTGATTAAAACACAAGGTTTTGCAGTGAAGGTCTACAGTAGCCTCAACAGCCCTCTGTGGGGTAGAACCATGGTGTAGCCGGAGGACAGCTAGCTTCTGTCCTCCTCTGTGTACATTGACTTAAATACAAAACTCAGGAGGCTCATGGGTCTCACCGCCTTCCATAGACTTCCGGAGTATGTCCTCCAACCTATCAGAGCTCTTGTAGCATGAACTGACATGTTGTCCACCCAATCAAAGGATCAGACAATTAATCTAGTACTGAAAGCATTAGCTACAGCTAGCTAGCAATGCAGTGCATTACACATTGTGAGTAGTTGAGTCAAAGAGAGAGAAAGACAATAGTTGAACAGTTTTGAACAAATTCATATTTTTTTAAATGAAGGACAAGCGAGAGAGAGAGAGAGAGAGAGAGAGAGAGAGAGAGAGAGTGAGAGAGAGAGAGAGACTTATATTTTGTTGTATTTTTTTCAGTTTCACTTACTTAGCTAGGCAATGCAGCTAGTTTAGCCTACTCAAACACCCGGATCAAACAGAGTGGAAAGCTATGTTAGCTAGCTGGCTATGGCTATCCAACTCTGGAACTCTTTCAAGTTAAGGTAAGCTTTTGGTTTTATTAATTTATTCACTGCGGCCCGCCGGTGTAACTGCTAAACTGGTTGCTGCTGACTGTACACTGCACTGCATGATTGTAGGGGGTTTACTAATGTGTTAGTTCTTGCTGCTATGTTGACTATGACGTTAATATGGTGACAATGATGTAGGCTGTGTGTAGCGGTTAGCGGTTATGATATGAAAGTTTGGCTTGGAAGGGTTTTTTCGCCTGGTCACAGAAAACTGATGTGTTGTGCACTGAAGTCCACAAGCAAAGGGAAAAGGTGAGAGGAGAACATGTAGTTTTGGGAAAGAATAAAACTATCAAAGGGATCATGATTTTTTTATGTGGCTGCTATGAAAGTGAACTGTGTTTGAGTGTGATATGGGGTGTATTCATTCCGGCGATTCTGTTGGAAAAACGTTTCTTAAACGGATTAACATACTGGAATTTGTCCAACATAAACTCTCGTTTGCAACTGTTGGACATATGATTACACCCTAGATCAGCTAGATGCAGGCAGGAGTGTGCAAGGCGGTATTGAATGTGTCAATGTCTGTCACCTTGATTACTCAAATTTAGGGCTGACCCCATTTAGTCGACTGGTCGATAGGCTGAGATTTTTTTAGTTGAGCAGACCGAATTTTTTTTAGTCTAGCAGTCTAAAAAATATTTTTGGGCACATGAGACACCCGTCTGACTCACGGGGATGGCACACCAGTATCACCAGTAAAACATTTACCGTTAATTTCCATAATTTCTAATCTACAATGTTAGTTTTGTTATGGTCATTTCTGTTAATGCATTAAATATATTATTATCACAGTCTTTTACCGTTCTCATTGTCGGAGTGGACATGTTGTTTGCTGACCGCACAACCTAGGCTACACTTGTGAGAAACAAGTTACGTTTTTTTCATTCCATTTAGGAGTTGTCAATTTGTTAATTGTGGTTTGTTTTGTAGCGCTCCTGTAAATGTTGAGTAAGGACACGCACCTGATTATACATAGAAGTAGGCCTAGGCTACCTGGCCTGCACGCAAATGCAGGCCTATAAATGTACACATTTGGGGATCTGGTAGTATTTCTGATTGTCTTAACTAACCACCACTGTGGAACTTAATTTTTTCTTCAACTCAAACACCAAGTAAACAAAGTCTGTTTTTACATCCATTGAGAATGACAATAGTTCCTCAATGTAGCCTATTTCAAAATTCTTTCCAGCGCTCTTTTGATATCCGCTCAGCGTGAAAGGGGGAAAAAATGTCATGCTCTGATCAGGTGAAGGAAACATCATAAAATAGGCCTACCTGATTACTTCTTATCCCTTGTGCAAATATCCTACAGCTATGTCTTTCTGGGGCTCACTGGATCTGGAAACTCTGAGGTCCCAGAATATTTTATACAATGTTGCAAGTTTAAGCTTCAGGCTGGACCCAAGTTAATAGCTTATACAATGTTTCTAGTTCCTTGCAGACAGGCCATGAGTAGCCAATGTGATTAATAGGATATTCATTTTTATCAGTATATTTTCTAACTGCAGGCTGCAATGTTTTTATTTGTTGGCTTTATGTAGGCTAATTTGACATAGTTGGCACTGGCAATATAAGTTACTTTTACAATTGTTATTAACCATATGATAATGATTTTGAGATACATAGACTTTATTATAAATTAAAATAAACTTGCCCACGAAAATGTGCATATAAAAATCATAACTGGCACACAGATCGGTAGAAACGGTAAGATAAATTGGCACTCCAGATGGAAAAGGTTGCCGACCCCTGGTGTAGCCTATTAAGAGCGTAACAGCAGGAGCGTAACAGCAGAATCTGTGAATGCCATCAGAAGCAGGAGGAAGAGGGCCGGGAACAGGTTTCTTTTACTTCTGGTTAGGCTATCTTGATCTCTGTCTCCCTCGAGTCATTTGTGTGTCTTATTATTTAATCCCAGTGTGCTTAAAGCATCAGACAAGCTCAGTAGCCTACATACAGTATAGTTGATTTTATTAAAACACATAGGATGTGTCTATGTAGGGAAAGATACACATTTCAAAATGTCTACCAATCAATTGGTCGAAAGAACAGACGACTCTAGATCTAACAATATTTTTTTAGTCGGGGACAGCCCTACTAAAATGTCTCTCGACCTGTGTTGTAAACTTTCATTAATAGCCTAGGTTGTAGCAACCTCATGATAGGTATAGGGGAAAAATGTGAGTATCATATTGTAGCCTAAACCTATCGATGTTACAATGAGCTGGGTGAAGGGAATATGAATGACAGTCATCAAATATGCTGTAATAGAAATAAGGCTATGCTCATAAAAAAAATTATCGTCCTCCCTTTTCTTAAATGGCACCGACCATCACTGACTCCAGGGTATCTTACCTGTGAATCTGTCCGTTTCTATGCAGGTAGTCCAGCCCCTCAAGGACCTCTTTTAGTATGGTTGCAATGATGAGCTCATCTAGAACTCCATTTTTGTGCTCTCCTCTGCTAAAGGTATGCTTTATTATATCCAACATGGATCCTAAAAAGAGGAAGCAGACAGACAAACAGTGCCCACAATGCCCAATGCTGATATGTCAATTTCTACATAAGATCCTTCCATGTCAACTGTTCTATTGACCCATTCTATGTTAAGCAAGTTTGTTACAATGTTTGATATTCATCCCAGCCGTACCTGGTGTGATAACACTTCACTTTTAATGTCACTGCACATAGGTCTACAGTAAACTGATCAAAAGGATGGACAATTGCTCGTTACATGTCGTGATGGTTGAAATTGTATGAGATCAATGTCATGACTTCATGAGTTCTATTTTGCTAGGTTGGTGAAGGTCAAAGCTTACCTCCACTCAGAAGTTTCATGACTAACCAAAGTTCATCCTTTACCACAAATGAGGTGTAGTAGGTGACAACATTTGGATGGTTGCATTGGCTCATGGCTTGAATTTCTTTCTATTGTATGAGAGGAAAGAGACTCATATGAGAAACAAATTAAAGCTAACATCTTTTGACAACCTTTCTTATAACAAGGATTGTTCATAGGTCATTTGCGTCTCTAAAAATGAAGTGAACAAACACTGTAACTTATGGCTAATTTATTTTTCAAATGGACACTTGAGTGTAGCACAGCCCTCCTACTCAGCCTCTAATAGACATACACAAGAGAGAACAGCAAAGTCGAATTACAGCCCAATCAGGAAAGTATGGGCCAGAGAGAGCCCGAGGCACTGTGGTCACACACAATGAAAATATAGCCTTTATTTATTGTTGCTCTCACCAATAGCTCATCCATGCTGGTCTGGCATTTTTCCAAGTTGATTCTCTTTATGGCCACGCGTTCCTGTCTGGGGGTGCAGAGGGCAGCCTGCACTACGGCTGTGGCCCCGCTGCCTGGTATCACAGACAAATAGAGGTGCAATTATAAAACAGGGCAGGAGACAGTACAGTAACATTAAATGTGACCAAGGTAAACAGCATAAGGGATCATTGAAACATGCAGTATCATTGTGTGTCTGTTCGGAATATTAAATGTTTTTTGTGACATTTAAATAATAACTCATGTATATTCCATGACAGTTCAGAACGGAATTGAACAAATACAGTATGTGCAAACATATTTTCCAATGACATGTTAATTCCTCTGCATAACAGTCAGTGTATCCAAAGACAAAGCTGTGAAGAGGGGTTTATTTAAGAACCAGGCCATGCTAAGCTATAGTTGTCTTGTACTAAGAATGTGACACAGTACACACCATGCCAACTGCCGGTGACAGATAAGGATGAGAGGAGATCGGACTGCTCAACAGTTGATTATAAGCACAAAAAAAGATGACTGACTAGCCACAGCAGCTCGTGGTTGTAGTGCTATCCCTTATCAGCACTGATATGGCTTTCTTTGGCTGTCAGTGTCAGCTCAAATGTCTCTCACCGTTCACAGGTGCCAAAATTCTTAAATGAGCAGAAAACATTGAGTATTTGGGGAATTACTGTGAATAACTGCATTATAGGCCTACCAAACGAGGTCTGGCGTTATTAGCAGTAGGGGAGGTGGAGAGTGACACTCAGTATTGTTACAATGTAATGTAACCGGTTCTATAACTCCTTGATGTAACCTAATAGAAGTGAAAATAAACCTTGATGACCTATGAAACTTGACTGACCTGCTGAAACAATAAACTAAACATTCTTATCCAATGTAATGTTTTATCTATGGATTACAAAATAAAGACGATATATTGCTTACAGTGAGGCAAAGCAACATCTTAAAATGTATAGAATTATTTTTTACAACTATATATTAATTATAATACATTGACAGAAGGCGGCTTATAAATTATGTCTATAGGCTATTTGTCTTTCCTTTTCCAGAGACAATTAAATAATCTGTGACAACATTCTTACAAAGTAGACCATTTTTTGCATAGCCTAATACCCATCATAATCATAATAGGCATAATAACGTTGGACTGTTATTAAAACTGAATGTTACTCGTGTTTATTTTGTTTCGTGTAGCCTAACAGTAGATCCTCTTACTAACTTCAGAGTGGCATGCAATTCAATATCCCTTCTCTACCGAAGGATAACATGCCATTCCCGTGAGGACTGCATCCATGCATAGACTCATCTATTTCAATATTAGCCTACTGGACATGTGCCATAAATGAGCATCGTTCAGGATTGCATTAAAAACGCATTTACATTAAATTCCTACCCATACGAATACAACTTTACAATGACTATAAATATCTCTCAATATGATGAAATAAGTGGTTTCCTCTTACAAGAGCAAGCGAATAGAGGTTGTTATTAACATCCGCAATGCAAAGCATTAAAGAGACGCTGTTCAATATGAAAAAGCCGGTAGGCCCTCGTCGTCATTCACCGCTGATAACCGCCCGAGCCATATCCATGATAAAACATTATATCATTACACTATAGAAATGTAGCCTACTAACCTATGACTTCCTGTAACTCGTACGACTCCCTGGTAATTGGCCAGCTCGTTGTCAGCACTGGTTGCGGATTCTGGACAGGAGCCGGAGATTCGCCTTGCTCCGCCATGATGCTGCTGCTGCTGCTGAGCTAGCTACTTAGCGACCACAGACGGTAAAATGTGCATTCACTCCCGACTACAGAAGTGTCAGCTGCTGCAGAGCGTTACTACGGTTAGTGCTATCCTGAATCCTTGGGACGTCCCTAAACCCTAACCTTAACCCCTACCCTAACCCTAACCATAAGAATAGCCCTTACCATTACCATTACCATAACCCTTACCAAACCTTAACCCTACCTTAACTCTTACATTAAGCGTTTAAAACGTCAACTTCAATAGGGTGACGTCAGAGTTGGGACGCCCCAATGATCCCATTTAGACTTTTCCGCATTACTACCGCTTGCGATGAAAACATCAGGAAAATAAAGGGCCACATTCATTGTGCAACTTTCACCACAACGGCAATGTGTCATTTGACTTTATTATAACCCATTATATTAAAATGTCTACCCTATATGGTTTTAAACAACAACCAATAGGCTAAATATTAAAATAAATTATGTTCAAATTTAAGATTGCCTATTCTATTTCTCTAGATTATTCGTTGAATAGGCTGAATTCAAATAATCATGCTGGAAAAAAAAAACACTTGAAATGTTGTGATAGGCCTATTAAAGTTGCCATTTTAAAAACAAATGTCAATTCCAACTCTGAAAGTTGTCTTTGTTAGTTGCCAAATCAAATATAATCAAATGAATTGCCTATTATTTGATTAATAAATTAATTAAACTTAACTTGAACAAATGAATTCGTTTTAGGCCTATGGCGTTGGTTACAGTTTAGCCTGGATATTTTGAATGACGCAGTGATGAACTGTCGTTGTGGTGAAAGTTGCACAATGAATGTGGCCCTTTATTTTGTATATTACATTGTACCCTGGATGATAAAAGTTGCTACAAAGTTCCACAGAGCGCAAAAAACAAAAAAAATCCACTAGATGGCAATATTACATCTTCAATCATATACCAACATTTGTGAGGCCCTACACTACAGAATGCCTATGAGGTGTCTCTTGGTGAAAGTACATTACTGATTACAACAATATAAAAAGGTGTCCTTTTATTGAATTAATACATTCACATTCTGTATTTACACAACTCTATTAATTTCTAATCTCTTGTGGAAAGATTTGTCTGCCTAGGCTACAATTACGTGAGACTAGTTCTGGGTAAACCGAGATTAATTAATTAATGCTATAATTTCCTCGACAAAAACATTATACAGCAGCTCTTCTGCTATGAGTGTTTTGGTAAGTAGGGTGGCATGATTGACTAAGTATTCATGTTGATACAGTGCGTTTTCCATGTATTTATTTTTTTGCTTTCAATGGCTATGGGACATTTGCCTAACCAAAATGTGTCAGGAACAGTCAGGACAGGAAGTCGGGAACATATTATTATTCAATGAGTATTTCAGACTAACAACAATATAATCGTATTATTCTGCATTCTATTGAGGAGAAAAAATATCAACAGTCAAGGTACACTCAGCCTATTCCATACATTAAGCTAAAATCATAATTTAAGATACATTGCTATTGCCATACACCATTTATGCGTGAATACCTTTGTATAGTGACTGCATGTGTGACATTTCAATGCACCAATCACTTGCGGAGGAGAAGATGCCTGATTCATTCTACTTCCCTACACTGGAAAGAGCGAGGGAGAAAATAGACCAGTGTGTTGTGAACAACAGCGTGAGCAACAACAGTGGATCAGAGGTTCGCATCATAATAAAAGTCCGTCATTGAAACTGACGCAAACGGATAAAAATAATGGAATCATGCCACAATTGAAACAAGTTTGGAATGTTGTTAAATAAATTCAACAAAAGACAATTATTAGTTCATTTTAAAAATCAGTTGATTGCACTGTGGATGTATTTGAATTCAGAATTGCATTGGAGGCATACTTAAATGTACAGCCTAACCTATGGATTGTGCACCCATTAAATGGGGTATCAGCCTACTCAGTGACACTCACAGAACACAACAATGTAGAGTTTACACAAATATTAGCGTCTTAGCTCTTATTGCCGGACTTTGATTGTGAGAAATCACCTCTCCATTCGGTCTATTGTGTGCATGTATACTGGACATTAATATTGCACTGTACAGCCTAACCTATGGATTGTACATCCATGAAATGCGGTACCAGCCTACTCAGTGACACTCACAGAGCACAACCATGTGGAATTTACTAAGATGCTAATACTGTATCTGCTAATACTGTATTCACTATTTTAATATGTTGGTAACCCGATTATGTTGGTAACCCTCGAAGCAGGTGTTTGAAGGATATATTGGCACGTGTGTTGTTCGTCTCGGGCCAGCAAACCATGCCAATATATCCTCCAAACACCGGCATTGAGGGTTACCAACATATTCGGGTTACGAGGGTTACCAAGATAAACATTCCATGTTTAGCATTATCTAGTCCAATTGTGGCATGATTCCATTATTTTTACCTGTTTCATGTTTCAATGGAGGACTTTTATTTTGAAGGCAACCCGCTTTCACTTTTGTTGCTCACACTAATGTCGTTCACGACACACACATGGGAAATAGACGGGCGGCGCGTACACTGATCCCATCACACTAAAAACCTGGGAAGATCGAGCGTGAGACTGCTGCAACTACGCAATAGGCCATTGATATCGCATTCATTTTTGGTCCATTGGTAAAGTGGACAACGCGTACACAATACAAGGGAATGGCTGGTATTTTGGCATGGTTTTGGAACGAGAGATTTTGGCTCCCTCACAATGTAACCTGGGCTGACTTAAAAAACACAGATGAGGCAACCTTCCCGCAAGCCGAGGATTTGTATGTGGCTTGTCCTTTAGCCTTCTGCATCTTTATGATTCGACTGGTTTTCGAAAGGTGGGTGCATTCAGAAGTGATAACCTTATATTGGTATAACTGGAGATGATGTTGGATTCGTTTAATTGACATGTAGCATAAAGAAAGCCTGTTTTAAAAAAACGTCTCGGGTAGGCTAATGAAGCATGTATCGCTCACACTGAATTTCTAGACAATGACATGCACATGATGCGATGTATCAAGGTAACATTGTAACGTTAGCTTCTCTATAGGCCTGTCTGTTACATTGTAACAAAGCTTCTTCTATATATGAATAATATGTTAGATCAAAAGAGCTGCATTTGGATATTAATTGTTTTCTCCATAATAAGATGCATGCTGGCCTTGCATCCAAGTTGCAAGTTGTAGCTGTCAATAGGAGGCAAGGACATTATTCGAGTCATGCTCGTATAATGTAGCCTACTATTGACCTTGCAAGGGTCTGTGCTGCCTATGTCTTGATGGTGATCAGTGTTGAGCTTCGTGTTATTGTTGTAAGCATGCCTATCCCATTTGTACATAGCCTACCAGGCTAAGTGTTGACGCTAGACCGGTACACCACTCAGACACATGGGATGCTCTGCACAATATAGACCACAGACATCAGTAGGAAACAGACAGATCCCCTCAGCAGTGTCTCAACATTGCCTAATACTACACTCTTTATATCGGCTCATCATGATATAGCATGTAGGGGTCTGATTTAGATGTGTGTGCATTCGTCAGTAGGCTACAGTTGAACTATATTTTAGTGTAGGCTACATACATGTCACTGATTGGCTGCTGTCACCGCCACCACCGTGACACCTCACTAGCCAGCCCACCACTCCTTCTGTAATCATTCACAATGGAACTTTTTCTTGGAAATATGTGTGCTGTTTACGTCTTCATGGGACAGTTGAGAGGCTTGTTGTTAAATGTAAATGTCTTTGATTACGGATGATATGACCTAATAAAATATGGTCGCACTAATAGGCCAAACAAAATAGTGAAGACTGTGGTTCCTGCTGTGAAGTGTTTCTAGACCGAGATGTTTGCTTTTTAGTGGTAGATTATACACGCAGCTTGCTTATGCCTACACGAGCCTCACATGTACTATTATCGGACAAGGGTATCTATGATACTATTTGCTAAAACAACGTGTAGTAGTACTGGATTAGTGTCCATTGAATCTGCCAACAACTGCTGTTGCTCTTATGTTCCCTCTCACTGAAGACAACACTACCTCTGTCAATAGCAGCTAGGATTCTAAATGACATTTATACTGAGTCAGTGTTCACAATTCACTTTTAAGGCAGGCTTTAACAGATGAGGTTTTTCACGCTGTGAGGCATAACGTTTTACCTCATGAATGGTCTGTTTTTGGCTGGTCAGATTTTCTGATTGCTGACAACACACTTCATTTGCAGAGTAAGGACTTTTTATGAATAGACCACTACACTGCTAATATCTCTCTCTCACTCTCTATCTCTTGTTGTCTGTCTCTCTCAGCTGTCTGAACATGGACATTTTATCTTGAGCTTGGCGTACACTTTCGGGAGTTTAATCTTCCATAACCCTTTGTCCATTAATGTGACTGTTAGTCAATCATATAGCTCCATGATGCCATCTTTCATTTATACAGTTGTCAAATTTAGCCAAATTCTTATATTGTGAATAGCTGACGATGCACACTGACATAATAATTCAGCAATTCACACATTGTACTTATAGTTGGATAAGATTTTTCAGCATTGAGATTTAACCTGTTGTCAATATTGTCAATGTGTCTGCCACCATTGTCCCCATTTACCACCAGCAAAAAAACACTTTTCTGAGTAACAACAATTAGTTTGATGATGACACAGTACCCACTGTGAGAATATTCTGATATTGTTTTTAAAATTCTTTGTAGGTTTATTGCCAGACCATGTGCCTTGGGTCTCAAGATACAAGCCAATGGACCACAGAAAGCCCAGCCCAATGCCATTTTGGAGAAGGTGTTCACTGCTATCACCAAGGTAAATAACATTTTAAAAATAGTTCCTGTGTTTCTATCTTTTGTTTGCATTTTTTAGTGCTGATAACATACTGCATATTCAAATCTGTCTCTTGGCTAAAGGCATTGGATTCAGTCTAGAGAGCCAGACATCATGTTTGAAAGTATTTGTGCCTCGTTCTATTGATGCACCATGGTTATTATTAGCTCAGAAAGGGATGAAGGTCCTTTAACAAATGCTCAGATTCACATACTGAGAAACTTGGCAGACTACCTCCACACAAGGTAGACATCCTCAGTCATTGTGCATCCTCAGAGATGGAAACAAAGGTGTGTCTTCTCAGCTTCTTTTCAGGTGATCACAGTTTCACTTAGTGATGGGGGGGAAAAACCGATAGTTACATATCGGGATAATATTTTTGACTATGTATCATATCGTTTTGATAATACCACAATATTATTTTTGCGCTAGTTGGCTGTACTTGCACCAAAACTCCACTATATTTCCTTCATAGCTTGTTCTTCATCTTCTTTTTGAATAGGGAGCCAATTTGTTTTCAGCACTTTTATTTCCATGACTGATCAAGACTTGTTTTCTCATGGCTCTCTCTTTTCCCTCTGCAGCAGACATATGGGGAGCAATATGTTTGGAACACTGAATCGCAATAAAATCATAGTATCGAATCGCAATACATATCGTATCGGCACCTAAGTATTGTGATAATGTCGTATTGTGAGGTCCCTGGCAATTCCCAGCCCTAGTTTCACTACCCCATAGTGCATCATGCTGATGAAATGTTGAGACATTGATTGCCTTTTGATTTCAGCGAATATCAAGACTGTTTTAACTTCCGACAATAATGACAGCCTTGTTAACAGTCAGGTGTCTGGATCATGTGTTTCCTAGCACCCAGATGAGAAGAGGTTGGAGGGCCTGTCCAAACAGCTGGACTGGGATGTGCGGACCATCCAGCGCTGGTTCCGACAGCGCAGGAACCAGGAGAAGCCCAGCACGTTGGCTCGCTTTTGTGAGAGCATGTAAGAGGTCTCGACAGCTTCAGAATGCCACCTATTATCACTAATATAAACCCATACAGTCTGTGAAAAAGTATTTGCAATTTTCTACTTTTCTCTACTTCTGCATATTTTTGATACCGAATGTTATCAGATCTTCAACCAAAAAGGATTTCAGTGTTTGGTTTTCACCAGGCATAATGGGGCCCATGTTGTCCAAATACAGGAAGCGTTTGGTTGCAGTCATTGCAGCTAAAGGTGGCACAACCAGTTATTGAGTGTAAGGGGGCAATTCGTTTTTCACACAGGGGAATTGGGTTTTTTGGGTTGAAGATCGGATAACATTCAGTATCTAAAATAGATCAAATCAGAAAGGGGGCCAATACTTTTTTTATGGCACTGTATGTGCACATTTGTTCAGTGGAAACAGATTTAAGGGGTTGGATATCTAGAGTTTCCTGTCTAGAGGGATATCTACTAGATGAACAAGCCTGTCAGAGTGGGCTCATGCCTGACACCAGTGTAGCCAGGCTGGCAGTGGGAGAAGCAGCGAGGCACAGAGTGGGTCTCTGATGCCCTGGGGCTGCTCACTCAAGGAGCTCACTGTTAAAGGGACTCACTGCTTCGACGATTGGCACAGTCATTATTTGATCTTCAAAGAGAAATATCCAATTCAGTTTGTCAGTGTGAAAGCACCATGATTCAGTTACTTTGGCGGAATAACAAAAGAAAGACATCTCACGAAAGCATAGCCTCTATGTAACTAGAGCAAATCTGTTTTCTCTATTTCCTGCTAAAAATTAAATCAAGGAAGCCCCTACATTTTAAATATATGCAGTGTTGTGTCTGTAGGCAGAGTGGAGTGGACAGACTCAGAATGGATTGGACGCCTGATTGGTTTCTCTGTTGTCTCAGTAGCTTGCAATTTTCCTAAACTGAACCAGCCACATTCATCTCAGCAGCAATCCTACTGTAATTAGTGCCTTGTATAGAGCTGTTTGGGTTTGATAGGACACTATGTTCTCAGACATTCCAGGATGGCCAAAGGTGAGGCCACTGTTCCCTTTTTCATTATGCTAACAAAGAGAGATCCATTTAGACTGGAGACAGCAGAGTCCAACGACACGGCACACCGTTATTTATTTTGCAGCTAGTTATATCGGGTCTGTCTGGTCCCCAGTCCCCAGTGGGGCAAGGGCTTTGTTTTAGACCACAGTGCTGGTTGTCTGAACCGATCTGTCTCCATCCCTCCATGGTCCTCAGTGGTTCAATTCTGTCAAGAAGGGGAAAAAACAAAGGTAGTAGATTATAATCCGCTGAGGTATAAAAGACAAAGCTCATATTTGTGTTTCATGAGCTGGAATGTCAGGAACGTCCTAATACAGACATTTTCAGGGACATAAATACTTGCATTAATTTGTGACAATATTTATGGTAAAGCAGCGAGGAACAATGTGACAACTCACTCTGCAGCTTTCTGCTCTATGTTGACCACCGAACACAATGGAACCGGGCCGTGATTGATAACGTCTAAGCGTATCGTCATGTTTTAAAACGACAGGACCATGTACCATCTGGTATGCGGTCACTAGCAAAAACGGTATTTAGAGAAAGTAGTTGTGAGTCATAGTAATTGTACATAAATGGCACCAGGCCCGGTCCTGTCCGTGGTGCCGCCCTAGGGGAGACAAATTGCCGTGTAGAATATAGTGTCAGACTATTTGAATAGAGATCATGCATGATTTTTATTTTTTCAAGTATCTGTCTCATAACATTTCCATGAGAATCATCTCCAGTTTTGTAGGCTTCAGAAAACCCACAGGCTATGACTCTTTCTACTATAGGGTCATGATTTATGTTAGATAACTTGAGCATTGTTGGAGCGCTGCATCTCTCCAACAGCACCCTGGAGAGGCACACTGGGCATGGACAAGATACATATTTTGCACCCTTGACTTTGGCAAAGTAGGCACTGCTTATCATGGGGCGGCATCAGCGGTCACCTAAATAGCCCATATGATATACTGTATATACGTCTGAAATGCTTTTGGGTGGAATTATGTGAGGTGCGTCTTGGTCAGTTTAGCTTTCTAATGGTAGGGCCTGCCCTGAATAGCACACTCTTTTACAGTGTTTGACTAACCAGTTGCCAAGCAACCATCTTCTTGACCTATCATTAGGTAAATGAGTCCACCTCATTTGTTTTTACAATTACTCAAGCAGCACAGAGAGCAAAATAACTTGTGGCTTGATTATTTGAATTCCATGAATGGCGGCCTTTCTTCTCATTCAAATGTGAAAATATGTTCTGTTTGTAACCAGAGCACGGGTAAGGTCTCTATGTACTGTGATCACTGACATTTGATGTGTCAGAAAAAGGACTTAACATGGATTTACTGTAGTGTATTAATCATTACATAGGCTACCATGGTGTGTTTTCTGTCTTTGGCTGTCAAAAATACTTACTTCTTGTAAGGCCAGCTAAAGCTACCCACACTAAAAACACCTGGATGTAAGCAAAACTCCCAGTGTCACACAGCATGATCAGCATTTGTAAAATTCCCCCTCTGAGGCCAGTCAGTGACAGAGTATGTGAGCGGAGCTTGCCCAATTTGACTGGAGCGTGGAGCGAGATCCCCGAAGGCTGGCGCGTCGGCCTTCTTGCCCGTTCCAATTTAGCTCCAGTAGTGCTCACTTCACGAGCTCAGGGCGTGCTCGGCCCAGCATGCGTCTGTAGTCTCCTTGTGTGCTGCTATAGCCACTTGCTTTAGCTACTGTCATGGAGTTCGCTAAATATTTTCATAAAGAAACTGATAAAACACACAAGTGCAAAATCAAGGTGACTTAAAAAGATGAGGAGCAAGAGAGGGCGTGCGGTGATGTAGTGTCCACAACTAAAGAATCATTGTGGAATCTGAAAGAAGACAAATATCCGAAAGCATGATATGTACTCACTACGTGCACATGCTAACAGAAAGGAATGAGATGGGTAGCTAATTAAGTGTGTCATGGTAGCAAAGTATTTATAAACAAAAAGTCAGATCTCTTAAAAGTTTCCTTCACTTATGTTATATTATCTATACAATAGGCCATCATTGATTTTGGCCCAATAGGCCTGGCATATTCCAACTTTCAAGGAGCTTTCTGTTTTGATTGGGTTATTTTTGCCGAAAAACCTTTAGGCCTACCTATAGAATAAAATATATACATTACAACTCTGCATCCAAAAAAAGGTGTTTAGGGTATTCTCTGCTGCTAACCTGCTCTCCAGGCACTATCACATGAGCCTGAAGCTACAGACTCTGGCCAAATTTGTGTTTCTAAAAATGTATTCAAAGGCATCGTAGACTCATTTAATTTGTATTTTATACCAAGTAAGTCACAGCCCATTTGTGCAATTTATAGACTATAATGATTTAATACAACAAAATGTTGTTTAAATGCTGAGCGCTTAATGTCCCTAACTCCCTACCAGCCTAGTGTGTCACACTCGCAAATGCTTAAACAATGTATTACTTTGTAGGCTACAACCTCGAAATAATATAGCCTAAATAAATCATTTTCGTTCCTTCTTTGGAACCTTTACATGTTTATTCAAATACTTTTCATTCAAGTCACATGGTTTGGTTCCAATACTTCAAAACCAGATGGTAGATCCAGGTAGTCACAAAAATCGATGGGTTAAATAGTGATTTTTAATGAAAGGGGTGAATTTGGAGATGCAGATTTTTTCCCCCCTGTGAGCTCGGAGCATTTTTTTTTTTTTGCGCAATGAGCGGGGATCCCGGCCCGTCAACTCCGCTCACATACTCTGGGTCAGTGACTATTCGGTTCATACAACATCCCTGTCACATCATGCTAGTCAGAGTTGGAACTTCCTGTCTCTGATACATGATGAGTATTCCTGTGTGCTGCTGTGACTGTGTGAAACCAGAGTACACCTGCAGCTGACAGGCTGTTTCACCCGTGAGAGGCCATATTAATGGCAAGACTCAGTCTTGAATTATTGATGCAATTTGTCATTGTTACGGACCAGAAAAAAAATAATCAGTCTTAGTCAAGTGTTTCTTTAAATAATTCATTTTTTTGTGAGAAAAATAAAAAGAATCTCATTACGAAACCCGTCTTGTAATCTGACAAGGACGTGTGTTAGTTATTGGCTAGCTCTCAGCTCGTTCTCAGTGCAGTAATTAGTTGATTGTTTTGGGCTGTGCAGCAACAGCGTGGCTTTGATCTCTGAAGTGTCAACTGGAAATGTCTCCGTCTCTGCAATGCCTGAGAGCTGTAGAAGCCCACGATCACAGGAGACCCTTTCCAATTCCATCAATTTGCAGCAGTCGTGGGTACGTGCTGGCTTATGTAAGACCAGAGGTTGGGACTGGGAGTGCCTGCCTCCCTCTGCCATGCAGCAGTGCGGTGGCGTCCGGGCTCCAGTGGAAGTGACTCACCCTGGAATGCAGACTCTGGGATGTGAGAGCCCTGGCGCTCCGGCCACTTCTCTGACAGGCTAGCAGGTCTCAGGACAGGCTAGCGTGTACTGTAACATAGTTCTAGAATATAACCTAGTCTCTGCCACTGGTTGAATTCACCCTTGGTATTCTTCTGTTGGGTTGAAAACTGAGTAGCTGATCAAGATGACGCACGTGTCCACAGGCCTTTCCTTTCCGAAAGCTATTTTAATTTCCTTCTGTGACTTTTGAAAATGATTTAGAATATGATACGTCTACTGTGTTCACCACTAATTGGTCTAAGAAGTAAAAGCTCTGTATATGAAAACCATCAGTGACTCAGTGCTTACAATGAAAGGAACTGTAGTCCGATGAATAGGGGAAAATAAGAGACTGTTTGTTAAGACGTGCAAGTGCGATTTGAGTGCTGTGTGCTGTCACGGTATTGAACAAAGAGCCTGGACAGACGGTGGCTTTCTTGGCTGTCCTTGGATTGACCTCCCTCACAGGAGCTCAAACATGGCCTCTCGTTGACATTCCACAGAGGATGCATCCAAACCCATAATTGTGTTACTGACTGACGCTCTGTCCTTTGTTTTCTTCACAGGTGGAGATTTACATTTTACCTCTATATATTTACCTATGGAGTGCGTTTCCTTAAAAAGGTGAGTGGGCTACTTCCCAAAATCATTTCATTGATGAATGCCGACATCTTTGTTCAGCACTTTCCGTATTGAGGACACGTTCTTCAAAGAGGAACTATAACAGAACCTTGCACTCAAGGATGTGTGGATGAGGTTAGATTTGATGCACCGTGCTGTGCAAGAAGTACCAACTGAAAAAGAATGCACCTCTCAAGTACTCCAACCAGTGATCACTGGTAAATAATTGATAGATTTGCTCTCTGCACAGTATTTATTATGCAGATATTAGTGTCTGTGAGCACATTATCAGTTGAGAAACTAGTCCCTGTCAACTACCACCTTCAGTCTAATGCGGTTGTTACTCTATGTTGATATATAGAGGAAATAATTGGAAATCACATCCTCATTACTCTCTGAGGGTATCACTTGTCTTTTCATGTGTCTGTCTGACTCTGTGCTATTGTGTAATGTACTGAGGCCAAAAGACTATTGAGTGTCTATAGTAATTGAATGCTGCTGATGCTGCCATTAATTTAGAATAATGATTAAGGGTGAATAAGAGACGTTGCTGCGATGAGAATGTCTCATTGCAACAGCTTGCATGACGAAGCACTTTGTGGAATGAGTTCATTCCCTTCAGCTGGGCCTAGTGAGTCTCCCGGAGGGTATTAATAGCACAGGTCTACAGGGGAGGAGATGCAAACTCAACTGGCTTCCCTATAAGTCGCCGTTTCTGTTTGATATAAGTCTCAGTGTGACGCAAAACTCGCCAGAACAGCTGTATTTCTGCCTGCTTGAACGGCAATAGCTTAGATATACAGTACCAGTCAAAAGTTTGGACACATTTACTCATTCAAGGGTTTTCCTTTATCTTTGCTATTTTCTACATTGTATAATAATAGTGAACACATCAAAACTATTAAATAACACATTTGGAATAACCCAAAAAGTATTATATATTATATATTTGAGATTCTTCAAACTAGCCACCCTTTGCCTTAATGACAGCTTTGCACACTCTTAGCATTCTCTCAACCAGCTTCATGAGGTAGCCAGCTGGAATGCTTTTTCAACAGTCTTGAAGGAGTTCCCACATATGCTGAGCACTTGTTGGCTGCTTTTCCTTCACTCTGTGGACCAACTCATCCGAAACCATCTCAATTAGGTTGAGGTTGTGTGATTGTGGAGGCCAGGTCATTTGAAGCAACACTCCATCACTCTCCTTCTTGGTCAAATAGCCCTTACACAGCCTGGAGGTGTGTTTTGGGTCATTTGTCCTGTTGAAAAACTAATGATAGTCCCACTAAGCACAAACCAGATGGGATGGCGTATCGCTGCAGAATGCTGTGGTAGCACTGCTGGTTAAGTGTGCCTTAAATTCTAAATAAATCACAAGTGTCACCAGCAAAGCACCCCCACACCATCACATCTCCTCCTCCATGCTTCACGGTGGGAACCACACATTCGGTGATCATCCATTCACCTACTCTGCATCTCAAAAAGACATGGCGGTTGGAGCAAAAAATCTCAAATTTGGACTCCTCAGACCAAAGGACAGATTTCCACAGTCTAATGTCCATTGCTCATGTTTCTTGGCCCAAGCAAGTCTATTCTTCTTATTGGTGTCCTTTAGTAGTGGTTTCTTTGCAGCAATTTGATCATAAAGGCCTCATTCACGCAGTCTCCTCTGAACAGTTGATGTTGAGATGTCTGTTACTTGAACTCTGTGAAGCATTTATTTGGGCTGAAATCTGAGGTGCAGTTAAATGCAGATTTCTGAAGCTGGTAACTCTAATGAACTTATCATCTGCAGCAGAGGTAACTCTGGGTCTTCCTTTCCTGTTGCGGTCCTTATGAGAGCCAGTTTCATCATAGCGCTTGATGGTTTTTGCGACTGCACTTGAAGAAACTTTCAAAGTTCTTGACATTTTCCAGATTTACCTGACCCTCATGTCTTAAAGTAATGATGGACTGTCGTTTCTCTTTGCTTATTTGAGCTGTTCTTGCCATAATATGGACTTGGTATTTTACCAAATAGGGCTATCTTCTGTATACCAACCCTACCTTGGCACAACAGAACTGATTGACTCAAATGCCTTTTAACAAGGCTCACCTCTTAATTGAAATGCATTCCAGGTAACTACCTCATGATGCTGGTTGAGAGAATGCCAAGAGTGTGCAATGCTGTCATCGAGGCAAAGGGTGGCTACTTTGAAGAATCTCAAATATAACACATATATATATATATATATTTTTTTAAATGGTTACTACATGATTCCATGTGTTTTTTAATAGTTTTGATGTCTTCACTGTTGTTCTACAATGTAGAAAATAGTTTAAAAAAATAAAGAAAAACCCTTGAGTATCTTTTGACTGGTACTGTGCATGAAAACAACATGAAATGACCCGACAGAACAACAGGAATCGACAGAACATTGCTAAATGATGCACAAAAATGATATAACATTCAACATGGGTGAACTTTTCCTTTAAGTCTCTGTCTTACCAAGGTGAACCTTTAACTGTGTCCTAGCCCTTATCTTCTCTCCTAAACTCAAAGTTGATATAGTATGGGTGATGATTGAGTGACGACTCTGTAATGTAGCTCAGTTGGCTTACTGGTCCTATTCTGTATTTCTTTCCACCAGACAACTCTTGCTATGTTCCACCCTAATGTAAGAGTGTGAGTTTGCACGTCAACTAAAGCGGAGTTAGCATTTGTAAGTAGGTTACATTTTGTTATGGTCAGGAATCATCTCTCGTTGAAGGCAAACTTCTCCTGTGAGAGATAATGATGATGAGCAGCTCATTACCCTGCCTCTGTAGTCTAGGTCCCTCTTGTGGCAAGACATAAGACAGTCTTAACCACATCCCCCAGGTCTCTAGAGCATTCATTATGTGGCCTGGGACCAGAATGAACATTCGCAGTCGTCCCCAGGCTAACGCGCCTGCGATTTACTTTGCACTACTAGCGTACAGCAAACGCTTGCTTTGATTCAATTAAGTTTCCCTTTGATGAAAATGCAATCTGACACGGCTACGGTCCCAAGGTTATTGATGTGCTGGATCTTCATCAAACATTTAGTGTTGAGCCAGAGGCAGCATAGCATTCAGGTGTCGGGATCAATAGCACTTTATGAATGTAAATCCACTTTTAATTTGGGAACAGCATAACGGCACATTAATATTCTGTCCGTGTGTCGTCTCTGTAGACCACATGGCTATGGAACACAAGAGAGTGCTGGTATAACTACCCTTATCAGGTAAATCTCCCATGTTTTCTCTGTTTTTCCATTTGTGCTAAGCGACTTCTTCGCACCTGTAACAGTTATTGTATTTGAAAGGTCTGTTATGCCTAGGTTTGATATAGCTTTCGTGATCTCTGTGTGTCTTTTTCACAGCCACTGACGGTGGACATCCACTATTACTATATACTGGAGCTGTCGTTCTACCTGTCCCTGCTCTTCTCCCAGTTCACAGATATCAGGAGGAAGGTAAGGATACCAGTTAAGTCAATACATTAATAGGAATGATTTATTTGACTGTTTGTTTATCACATTGCTTCCTCCATAGATATGTGTGCATATGATTTAACAGCCATTTCCTTTCAACCAAGGTAATTATGTTAATAATAATAATGCCAAATAAAATGCATAATAATACTTAAAGACTTCACACCTGGTTTTAGAACATTCAGACACCAAAATGTGTTTATTCTCCATTATAATCCTTTGTATTGTGCAGCTCCAGCTTTGATTTACACAGTAGTAATTTCGGAGGGAAGTGCTAATTAATGTTTGTCTGCACTTGCATTCAGGCCTCCTCCGATTTGTCTGTTCCATGACTTAGCTCTATTTAATCTATGTCCCTGGAAGTGGTGCATTTGCCTTGATGTGGTCTAGTCTCTGTTCTGTGAAATCACAGGTGTCTGAGAGGAGGAGATGGATTAGCATTTGCTCCAAACTTTTATGAGTAGAATTTTCTGCTAGCCATTCGAAATTGTTTTCCCCTCGTTTGTTTTGGAGTGAGTCCTATTTCAGTATTCAGTTCCTAGAATCTGCCAATTTTCATCATATTTCTCCATTATTTTTTTTATTTCAGCATAATGTTTGTTGTTTTAGCCACTGATCAAAACTGTCATTAAAAATGTAAAAAATTAAGTTAAATGTTTCTTATTGAATACGAATGGTTTCATGTTGCTGTTGATATCAGCGTGTGTTTTAGCCCTGGTTTATCTGAGGTGATTTTGTTAGTAGCTCATGGTGGTTATATCACCTTTTGTAGCCTAGCTTCCCTTTCCACTTCATCCTGAACGATGGTTAAACACTAATTGAGGGTCAAATAAACAGCTGGGATGACATCAGGCCCAGTCTGCTCACTCACGCTTAATCGCCAGACTAAAGATCAATAATCCATGGAGCACAGCCACTATGGAAGAGAGTGCTGCAGAATTGCTGAATATGCAGACAGACATATATCTGTTCACATATGTTAAGACACTCACGTACACTGCATATACCAAACATTAGGAACACCTTCCTAGTATCCCCTTTTGCCCTAATAACAGACTAATTCATCTGGGGCTTGGGCTCTACAAGGTGTCAAGTGTTCCACAGTTGTGTCAAGTTGGCTAGATGTCCTTTGGGTGGTTGACCATTCTTGATACACACGGGAAACTGTTGAGCGTGGTAAAACCCAGCAACGTTGCAGTTCTTGACACGAACCGATACACCTGGCACCTACTACCATACCCCGTTCAAAGGCACTTAAATCTTTTGTCTTGCCATTCACCCTCTGAAAGGCACACATACACAATCCATTTCTCAATTGTCTCAAGCCTTCATCTACACTGATTTGAAGTGGATTTAACAAATGATATCAATAAGGGATCATAGCTTTTACCTGGATTCACCTGGTCAGTCTATGTCATGGAAATAGTGTTTAATGTTTTGTATAGTCCGTGTATACTCTTTCTAACACATCGCATACTCAAGCTGTAATACTTATTTTACAGGTCAGGGCTCCTCCATGTTTGAGCTGTCAATATTGTCTCTGCTTACGTTTTCTTTTCAATGAGCTATGCTATGCTATCTTCTTTAACACTTGAGAGGTGTCAAGAACAAAGGTTACAATATGGGGGGGGGGGGGGGGGTGTAATTGAAAACACAGCATGTGTATAAGCTTTACGATTTGAATCATCAATCAACCTTTTCTGGATTTTTCCCAATTCAAATCAGCATCAACAGCCATTCGTTTACATTAACACGTGTCATTGTTTATGGATTTGCCACCTTGGCCCATGGTCTTTTCCAGAGTTCTTGTTGTTCACAGAATGCCAATTTGCATGCATCCCACCCCAGACATGTGCCTGACTCTTCCTCCTCTCTCTGCCCCACCCCATCCACTCCACAGCACACCTAACACTCACTCAATCGCAAACTCACAGCTGTCCCATGATGCCATAGTATTTATGCCCTCACCTCTCATCTCCGTGTTGACTGTTGGCATGTTGTCTGTTTTTGTTTCTCCTTCCAGTTTTTTCATGCACAAAACCACGCATTGAGGAGGTCCTCTGCACCCCCTGCCAATTCCAGTATGTTCCCTGCACTCTATTTTTGCCATGCTTCCATTCTGCATTTCACACCACTGCTCCTCCTCCTCCTCATCCTCCTGCGCTGGGCCAGTTGCTCTGCTGTTGTCCTGCTGTACTGATTCCCTTCAACCTCGTGGTGGACAAGGGAGGCTCTCCCATGTCATCCACATCCTCCAACAGCCTCACTCATCATGACATTGCAACCAGGCTAGCTTGAAATAGATTAGACTGATCTAAACAGGCTGATCTAGACTGACTAAAGGCAACTTTAGTTGTAGTACATATAGACTCCCCTCTATTTTAGTACTTTTTCGTCTAGACGTGATTCTCAAACTCAATAAAGTGTCTGAAGTACAGTGCTGTGAACAAGTATTTGCCCCCTTTCTGATTTTCTCTACTTTTGCATATTTTTGATACTGAATGTTATCAGATATTTAAACAAACCTAATATTAGATAAAGGGAACCTGAGTGCACAAATAACACAACAGTTACATACTTACTTCATTTATTTCATGAACAAAGTTATGCAACACCCAATGCCCCTGTGTGAAAAAGTAATTGCCTGGTTTTCGGCAGGCATAATGGGACCCATGTCGCCCAACAAGTTATACTTTTCACTCATCTGTCCATTGAACATTCCTCCAAGAGTCTTAATGATCATCCAGGTGCTTATTTGGCAAATTTTTAGTCAACATTTTTGTATGAGATGGTTCCCATTTATGCCTGGTGAAAACCAAACACTGCATTCCACAGTAAGAAACTCATACCAACGGTCAAGCATTGTGATTGTTTTAGGATGCTTTGCTGCCTCAGGACCTGGACGACTTGCCTTAATAGAAGGAACCATGCATTCTGCTCTGTATCAGAGAATCCTACAGGAGAATGTCAGGCCATCCGTCTGTGAACTGAAGCTGAAGCGCAGCTGGGTCATGCAGCAAGACAATGATCCAAAACACACAAGCAAGTCTACATGAAAATGGCTAAAAAGTCAATGTCCAGACCTAATCCCAATTGAGATGATGTGGCAGGACTTAAAACGAGCAGTTCATCCTTGACAAGCCACAAATGTCGCTGAGTTAAAGCAGTTCTGCATGGAAGAGTGGGCCAATATTCCTCCACAGCGATGTGAGAGACTGATCAACAACTACAGGAAGCGTTTGGTTGGAGTCATTGCAGCTAAAGGTGGCACAAACAGTTATTGAGTGTTAGGGGGCAATTACTTTTTTACACAGGGGCATTGGGTGTTGCATAACTTTTAAATAAATATGTATAAATTGTCTTTGTTATTTGTAAACTCGGGTTCCCTTTATCTAATATTAGGTTTTGGTTGAAGATCTGATAACATTCGGTATCAAAAATATGCACAAATTGAAGAAATCTGAAAGGGGGCAAATACTTTTTCACGGCACTGTAGATGAGAAATGAAGGTGAGTCCTGCATTCAGAGAAACAACAGAATTGTTGACACAAATCAAAAGCAGATGGGAGGGAAGTTGAATTGCACAGCATATGTTCTGATTAGTGTGCAGCCAGAAAGTGTAAGGGGCTGAGGAGTCCACTTACCTCTGTGAGCACAAGGAATACAGCTGCAGTCATACTCTGCATGACGCAGAGGATTTCATAAAACCCATATGCTCTACAAGTCCCCTTGCTATGAGTCACATAGTGGAGAGCTGTGAATGCTTTCTCTCTCTGCCATTGTGTGACATGACTATGACGCGTGTGTGTGTGTCCCCACAGGACTTCCTGATCATGTTTCTGCACCACCTGGCGACAATCACCCTCATCACCTTCTCCTACGTCAACAACATGGCTAGAGTGGGCACGCTGGTCATGTGTCTCCACGACGCCGCCGACGTCCTGATGGAGGTGTGTAGAGACACGGGACTCGTTCAGCGAGGCACGACGTTGTGGAACGTTCAGATGGAAATATGTTTTGTAGAACAAACATGTCATTTCTTTTCAATTACTTTTCTATCTGCAGCGTTCCAAAACGTTTGGCTACTGAACGTGGCCCTGAAGTGTGTTCTTCACACCCCATGGACATGGGGGAGGCTCCTGTGGTCTTTTGTGGTTGTTTTAGAATCGCACAGTAGCTATCCGGGGAAATCGGCCATCTATCGGGGGAAATCGGCCATCTGTAGATTTGAACTATGTACCGCTAAAAAAAAAAAAATTTGGTGTATAAAATAAGATACGGTGGATGATAAAAAGCAATGTTTATTTTTGTATTGTGCGTTATGCCATTTGTAATAATTTTTCAAATGAACATGCATCTGTGACGTCTGTTTCAGGTTGCCAAAATGGCCAACTATGCCAAGTGCCAGAGACTTTGCAACCTCCTGTTTGTCATGTTTGCTATGGTCTTCATCAGCTCCAGGTTGGGTGTCTATCCTGTCTGGTAAGGATGCTTTGTCTCTACCTTGAATGTATGCATCCCAAATGGCACCCTATTCCCTATTAGCCACTGGTCAAAAGTAGTGCACTATGCTGGGAATAGGGTGTCTTTTGGGACGCAGAATGTCGTCATTATGAAAAAATACAGCTCAATTGAAATGATGGGCTCGAGTGTCTGTGTGCGGTCAGTCAACACATCACTTTTTCTGAGAATGTTTGTTTATATGCATCTTATCTGTCTCCGTGTGCAGGAGGCATGAATGTACTGTAGATCTCAGAATACTGACACTCCAAATGGGCTTTGCAATTTTTCCATGAAGGTTTTCATTTTATACAGGTCTTGGTGAGTTTTGTTGCTTTGTAGTAGTTACTGTGGATACTACAGCGACAATATGGACATACAGTGCCTTCGGGAAAGTATTCAGACCTTGACTTTTTCCACATTTTGTTATGTTACAGCCTTGTTCTAAAATTGAATAAATAGTTTTATTTCCTCATCAATCTACACACAATACCTCATAATGACAAAGCAAAAACAATGTTTTAGAACATTTTCCTAATTCATAAAAAATGTAAAATAAACAAATATTACATTTACATAAGTATTCAGGCCCTTTACTCAGTACTTTGTTGAAGTAACTGGCAGCGATTACAGGATCAAGTCTTGGGTATGACGCTACAAGCTTGGCACACCTGTATTTGGGAAGTTTCACCCATTCTCTGCAGATCCTCTCATGCTCTGTCATGTTGCATGGGGAGCGTCGCTGCACAGCTATTTTCAGGTCTCTCCAAAGATGTTTGATCGGGTTCAAGTCCGGGCTCTGGCTGGGCCACTCAAGGACATCCAGAGACTTGTCCCGAAGCCACTCCTGCATTGTCTTGGCTGTGTGCCTTGGGCCGTTGCCCTGTTGGAAGGTGAACATTCGCCCCAGTTTGAGGTCTGGAGCGCTCTGGAGTAGGTTTTCATCAAGGATCTCTCTGTACTTTTCTCCGTTCATCTTTCCCTCGATGCTGACTAGTCTCCCAGTCCCTGCCACTGAAAAACATCCCCTCAGCATGATGCTGCTACCACCATGCTTTACCATAGGGATGGTTCCAGGTTTCCTCCAGACGTGACACTTGGCATTCAGACCAAAGAGACAGAGTCTTTAGGTGCCTTTTGGCAAACTCCAGGTGGGCTGTCATGTGCCTTTTACTGAGGGGTGGCTTCCGTCTGGCCACTCTACCATAAAGACATGATTGGTGGTGCTCAAGAGATGGTTGTCCTTCTGGAAGATTCTCCCATCTCCACAGAGGAACTCTGGAGCTCTATCAGAGTGACCATCGGGTTCTTGGTCACCTCCCTGACCAAGGTCCTTCTCCCCCGATTGCTCAGATTGGCCGAGCGGCCAACTCTAGGAAGTCATGGTGGTTCCAAACATATTCCATTTAAGAATGATGGAGGCCACTGTGTTCTTGGATACCTTCTTCAATGCTGCAGAAATGTTTTGGTACCCTTCCCCAGATCTGTGCCTCGACACAATCCTGTCTCTGAGCTCTATAGACGACAATTCCTTCGACCTCATGGCTTGTTTTTTTGCTCTGACATGCACTGTCAACTGTGGGACCTTTATATAGACAGGTGTGTGCCTTTCCAAATTATGTCCAATCAATTGAATTTACCACAGGTGGACTCCAATCAAGTTGTAGAAACATCTCGAGGATGATCAATGGAAACAGGATGCACCTGAGCTCAATTTTCGAGTCTCATAGCAAAGGGTCTGAATACTTTTGTAAATAAGGTATTTTTGTTTTTTATTTTTAATACATTTGCAAAAAATTCTAAACTTGTCTCCGCTTTGTCAGTATGGGGTATTGTGTGTAGATTGCTGAGATTTCTATTTCTTTAATCCATTTTAGAATAAGGCTGTAACGTAACAAAATGTGGAAAAAGTCAACTTTCCGAAAGCACTGTATCTTCTCCAGTAAAGAGAGAGCGGATACAAAATGAGAGACAGGCCATTATTTTTAGATCAATTATTTGGGATACATTTTAGACTGGAGTCTAAAATGACACATTTTAATTTACGTGTCGAAAACATCATTTTACTTCCTCTTGATGTTATTATGGTCTGTGTCTTTTGGTATCAATACCAGCTGGTTTTGCATTTTCACATTGGACTTCCAATTAGATGGATGAATTTGTATTGTACTGGGATGTTTTTGATGTCATCAGTGACAGGACATCCTACCTTGAGAGAGAGAAGCAGTAGAAAACCCGTCGTAGTCCTTGAATACGTGCTCACCATCTTACTGTGCGATGTCCTTGTCACACTCGCAACAGTAACGTCGATGTAAGAAGGCAAAAGGGACATGATTTACTATCCTGCTCTGAGACGACACCCCCAAAACATTATCACCCTAAAAATATATTTCCTTTGAGACCACACTCGAGGATAGAGCTGTTGATAACCAGGTCCAAATGACAAATGACTCTCTCTTCTGGAGATATTAAACCATAAACCTCTACTGTGCAGTGCTCTCGCTGTCGAAAGGTTTATTTTGAATTGTGCAAGTAAATCCTTTAGAAATGTCTTATTCGGTGATTTCCTCTTCTTTTTTTCCCTCTTGTCATGTGGGTTATACAGTATATCACAGTACAGGCAGAGTGCACCACAGCGGCCAGAAAGCTGTTGCCATGGCTTCAGTATCAGCAGGATTCATACCATGTAGAATTTTTTGGTCCAGCAATATCTCTACCTTCACTGAAATAGCTCAATCATATCAAGCAATACTTTGTGTGCTACCTCACTAATTTGGTGTACAGCGCATTCGGGAAGTATTCAGACCCCTTGACTTTTTCCAAATGTTGCTACGTTACACAGCCTTATTCTAAAAATTGCATTAAAGAAAGAAATAAATCCTCATCGATCTACTCACCTTAACGACAAATGGAAAACAGGCTATGAGACTCAAAATTGAGCTCCGGTGCATCCTGTTTCTATTGATCATCCCTGAGATGTTTCTACAACTTGGTTGGAGTCCACCTGTGGTAAATTCAATTGATTGGACATGATTTGGAAAGGCACCCACCTGTCTATATAAGGTCCCACAGTTGACAGTGCATGTCAGAGCAAAAACCAAGCCATCGGTCATTATGGGATGGATTTGTGTGTGGATTGAGGAGAATTTTATTTTAATGTTATTTTCATCCATTTTAGAAGTCATGGGGTCTGAGGGGTCTGAATACTTTCCAAATACACTGTATGTATTCCATCGGACATTTGAATGAAGGGCTTCACACGTTTAAAATAGGTCTAGTAGTGTGTACAGTATATTACAGATTGACTTCATAAAGTAAATGCACATTCTCTGCTAGAACCCTTTCCACACAGTGTAGCAGTGAGAAGGTTACAGTTCTGTCTATGTGCCGGGTGATGATTATCCTTGGCTGTTACGAGTGTGTGTCTGTAATGTGGAGGATGGAGAGTGGCTAGGGGCTGAAGGTTCTGGGCGTTAGTGTCTTATGTTGTCCCTGAGGGTCTCTCTCAGCCACCTGCCTATTCCTCCACTCTACCTTTTTTAGAGCACCAATAACACTTGAATTCTCTTCTGTTCACCTAGCATTCTAAGGGCTGTCTCTTTACACAAATGATTTGGTGACAGCTGCCTCAGGTTTCCTGACATGTACTTCAGTTGACAGGTTTTTGTTGATGTCAAAGAGAGAGAGACGCATATTAAAATCCAAGTCTATTACCCAATTCCCAATAGAGATGTTGTCGCTTCAGGAATAAATTAATCAACTCATTACTACATCCTGTAGCTATGAGCTACACTGAATACTGAATGTGTCTTTTGTGTGGTTCACTTATCAAATAAATTGCCTAACCCCCCCCCCCCTTCTCTGGTAGGATTTTAAACACTACCTTGTTTGAGAGCTGGGAGATCGTGGGGCCATACCCCTCCTGGTGGGTGTTCAACTTGCTGCTGATCCTGCTGCAGTTCCTGCACTCCTTCTGGTCCTACCTTATAGTGAAGATAGCCTGCCGAGCCATCTCTAGAGGAAAGGTGAGAGACAAGTCAGAGGTCCCTCCTCTCTGACCTTCTCCTCCAATGGCTTTTAAGAAAGAGGCGAGAAGAGAGGACGTGAGGAGTCAAGGACATGCAATTAAGTTTCTTCCTCAGGTCACATTGTTAGGGTCCCAAATGGCACTCTAGTCCCTATGTAGTGCACTACTTTTGACCAGTAGGGTGGAATTTGGGAGGCAGACATTGTCATACAGTAATGTTTTGCGAGAGGACCATCTTTACGTAGTTAAAGTAATTCTCATTACGCATAGAATTTAGTACTACCCTGTTACTTTTTGTAATTGTAGATGCAAAGCATTGGGAAACTCTTCACCCTCAAGCTGTAATGTACTGTACCACAGGAGCTAATCACTAAACTGTTTTGTTGTCAATAGCCTTCATTGATTTTATTTTTCTATCCCTTATGCTAACCTTTCCACCAAGGTGGGGAAATGGAATCCTTTACATGTAAGTAGTAGAATAGAAAGCAAAGAAATGTATTTGTGTATTATTGTCACATGCTATCTCACTAACAAATCACAATTACAGATTGTTCTGACCCACAAGCCATCCCTTTTTGTTTTTGACGTTTTCATCTTATTTGTAAAATGGGGAAACCAATAGCAATGGTTGTACTTCCTCTGTCATGACATAAGATTGTATATGAGCTGTTTTGACAGCCCCTGCAATTCTCCGCAGGTGTCGAAAGACGACCGCAGTGACATTGAATCCAGCTCTGACGAGGACAACGGTCCTCCGCCTATTCAGAAGCACTACAACAGCACCACCAACGGGACCAATAAAGCCCACGGGACCAACGGGTACTTGTCAGCAGGGGCCCCGTGTCCAGACGAACACTGACTGCCACTATGAGACATTTATAAGCACTGGAGCAAAGCTGCAAACACCATTCATAGAAACTACATGTGTGCGACATGAACAACATTGCCTGTCTGGTACTGGAAGTACTTAATAGAAATCTGTGAATGCAGTTCCGTTTTCTGTTTGATTATTTCCATGTTTCCCGTCTCATTTTATTATCTTTCTCTATATTTGCATCAAACTGCACTCAATGAAATATCAAAGCACTCCTGTTGGTACAGCCCACTCTCGGTTTAGCCAGTGAATGAAAGCATTCCACTATTATGGTGAAAGCATGCTGTTTTAAAAGTAGTCTTGACTGGCATACTGGGGGGTGGTTAATTATGTTAGTGTCTTTGTTGTTTTTTTTATGGATATGTTGACAATAATTTGAAAACATGTCTCAACTACTTTGTCAGTGTTAAGGTTAGTTAATTATGGACCAATCCATAATGCTTATCAGTCCACTATTCCATCAACAGGTAGACACATTACAGTATGAGTCTTTTCACTGGCAAAATGCTAAACACCTTGATTTGCTTTCAATGCTGCAATACCAACACATGCCAAAACTGTGACTGAATTTGTTTTGCTCACAAAGGAATAGTAATGTGGTCCCACAACAATGCATTATGGGAAATACAAACATTCTCCTTCCATAAGCTGTAAATGAGATGTCAGTAAAATAATAATGTATGTGTGTGTAAAAATAGGGCCATGCTATATTTTAAATTAAAGCATTTTGTTATAAGTATTCTACAATATTTCTGGTAAGTATTTTTATTAAATGTTCATGGCCCTCTTGGAAGACCGATATAAGGTATTAAGCGATGACTCAATTATAACCCATGACGATATTAAAGATTGCAAGTCAGAAAGTATGTTTGTCGATCTGATTCATTTCAATTAGCAGATAGTGTACATACTTATCCTTGTGACAAGCAACTAAGTAATATTGGTAAATTACATTGACTATGAATGTAAAAATATAAAAAATCTACCTCTTGAAACTTTGATAACCACTCAAGGTTAAGTGGATAATGAATTGCATCTCATAAATTAATAATGACTGAATCCTTGCCATTAATATTCATTCAACAATACTTCTGGTACAATGCCACTGTTTTAAAAAGAAATGTGTCATTCATCTTGCTCATCCAGTCTCATACATTATCATTGAAATATAACTAGATAGTGTAGTGTATATTCAACTTTAAAGTAGCATTTGTTTTTTCAGAGAAATAGCTCTTCAGCAATAGCTCTTCAGGTGCCCATGTAATTTCTCTATTTCCTTGTATTGACAAATATGAATCATCCAAGGACACATGCATAGACCAGGAAGTGTATTATGTAAGTCTAATGCAGTATCATCTTTATGCTGAGCATTGTGGCAATGTATTTACCACCGTCTCTTCATGAAGCGATTACATAATACTTTATTGGCAGTATTATAAACGCCTGGGTTTACTCTGCCTGCGAGAAAGGGAAGGTTTTGAAGAGGTGAGGGACTGTACGTTATTTACACTGAACAAAAATATAAACGCAACATGTAATGTATTGGTTTCATGAGCTGAAAAATCCCAGAAATGTTCAATACGCACAAAAAAAAATCTTATTTCTCTCAAATGTTGTGCACACATTTGTTTACACCCAACCAACCTCACAACAGCAGACCACGTCTATGGCGTCGTGCGGTCGAGCGGGTGGCTGATGTGAACATAGTGCCCCGTGGTGGCGGTGGGGTCATGGTACGGGCAGGCATAAACTACGTACAACGAGCACCATTGCATTTTAACGATGGCAATTTGAATGCACAAAAATACCGTGACGAGCTCCCGAGGCCCATTGACATTGAGAGACCCATTTTTTAAAAAGGTATCTGTAAACCAACAGATGCACATCTGTTCTCCCAGTCATGTGAAATCCAAAGATTAGGGCCTCATTTATTTATTTCAATTGACTGATTTCCTAGCATGAACTGTAACTCAGGAAAATCAATTAAATAGTAGCATGTTGCGTTTATATTTTTGTTCATTACATGAGGGATACATGGTGAAAATCGGACTTCTTTGAAATGAAAATGGATGGCCCTCCCTTCCCCATATATTTTTACACGCTTGTAAAATAAAATAATAACAATAAAAACATAAAGTGGATAGCAGAGAACATGCCTACAATTTACCCTCACTCTTAAGACAGACCAGAGCCATAGATATGCAGTTTAAAAATTAACAAACAAAATAGGTATGTGTAGCTCACCACGTGACCTTCAAACCAGACTGGCCAACTCCTGTTTCTAAAAGTTGATTCAAAGGCACTATAGCCTAATAACGCATTTTTTTGTTTTTGTATTATTTAATTGAAAGTAATAACATTTTATACAGCCTACATGCAAAATGTATAGGCCAGCCTGTAGCATGTCACAAATTATTTTTGTATTTTACAATATCCATCTTGTCTCATCGCTGCAACTACCCAACGAGCTCGTGAGGCAAATATAGTTATGCGTTCTCCAAATCATGACCCAAAATTAACACCCACCCGCATAACCTGGAAGCCAACGGCACCAATGTGTCGGAGGAAACACTGTTCAACTGACAACCGGGGTCAGCCTGCAGGCTGCCCGGCCACCACAAGGAGGCGCTAGAGTGCGATAAGCCAAGTAAAGCTAAACCCTCGCCTAACCCGCCCATTCTGCACTGCCCTATGAGACTCCCGATATACAACCAGTTGTGACAAAGCCCAGGAACGAACCCGGGTCTGTAGTGACGCCTCTAGCACATTGATGCAGTGCCTTTGACCGCTGCGCCACTCTGTAGGCCCCACAATTGATTTCTTAAATGGTAGGCTATAGCCTGAAAGTAATAATATAATAATACATTTTCTTTCCTTCTTAGGCTACCTTGCTTGCACCTGACTGATTTAGAGTTAGTATGTTTAAAACCAGTTGAGCTGACAGCCGTTTTGCTCTGTTTCACTATGGTTTTAGTCAATCTAGCACGAGGGCAATATTTATTAACGTAGTAGTGATTCCCCACCCTAGAAAGCTCTGACCTTTGGCTTTCACCTGAAATTGTTTATTTAGGTCTGAGAAAGAAAAAAAAAACGTTTCAACCCATATGATCTAGTACATGATAAAGGTAGAATAAAACGTATACAAATATGTATGATAAAAAACTAATGTGAATGACTACGCCTTTTCATGCTTTATTATATGTCCATATACAGTTAGAATCTGTTTTAGGAACATCTACCCAAAATATTTCACAGTCTTTATTACCTCACCAAATATACTGTTTCATGACATTAGTGATAGTAAAAATCTGTACAATTTGTGACATCTAAACAACATTTGAGCCATTTAAACAGCGTGCGTCTGTTACGCGGAGTGGAACAGGGGAACCCAAGAGCAGACTAAGACGAGGTAACTGGGATGAAGTAATCAAGGTATTTATTGGAGCACGGGGAAGATGGAGTGCAGGTCAGGGGAAGCTCGGGCGGGTTGCTGGAGACCAGGTGCGGAGGCTTAGGCTGGAGCGAGAGGAAGGGAGAAAGGGTAAGCAGGTCCAGGGGGCAATCAAAGGGAGTAGTAGAGTAGGGGATCCAGGACAGAGTAACAGGATGACGAGACGTGGGACTGGAGACAGGGACCAGAGTCAGAGTGGGCAGAACTGTAGCGGAGTGGAAAATAGCGACAGGCAGGGTAACAGGATCTGAATAGTAACAAAAGTTACGCGTAGACTGACTGAGCAGAGATTACGATCTGGTGTGGAAGAGGCAGGACTGAGTATTTGTAGAGGTCTTGATTATGGAGCGGGTTGCAGCTGGTGGGGATCTGCTCTGACTCCAGCACACCTGTCTCCACCCAAACAATCACACACACACACAGGGGGAGAGGGAGAGAGCACAGGGGAAGTGGCGGCAGGTTAGAGAGACACCGGATGGGCACTAGAGGGCGTGGCAGGAGCAGATGTGACAGCGTCCATACTTTAGACTAGAGAGAACGGCTATGTAAAGGGCTCAATTTTGTCGTTCTGAGCATATGCAATGTATCTGCCTCCGATGTAAAACAAATGTTTGACATCCACACAAAATTACTTATCTTATTTCAGGAAGTGTGTAAGGTCACATTCTTTATCATAGAGCTATACAAGTTATGTATTTAGATTTTATTGTTTGTGACAAATTCAGCGATTGCTCTGCCATGTCTGTAAGGTGAAGCAGTTGAGCTGAATGCATTTTTTTCTAAGGCCCGCCCCTTTGACATAACTTTGCACTAGTGATATAAATGGATGCAATGATGCAGCTGACCAACAGAGGGAGGCAAATACACGTTTATTCGACAGAGGACGTTGACATGGTCCTAGGAAGGATAGCTGTCATGTAAGTCATGTAAAGTCATGTAAACATTTACATCTTTTCTTAAGTAATTCTACTGCCCAATTTTGGGGAAGAAGTTTTAACCTGTTGAAATGTCAAATGTCAATTGATAGTGAGAGAATAACACATTATTTCCCAAGCAAAGACACTTTTTGGCCTCCTATAAAAGGTTGCAGCGTAGCCTCTTAATATCATAGAGACAAACCAAAGTTATACCATATGTATCAGTGTCACCTCTTTTCCCGGAATTGTACAGCTTATTTCTAGCATTGCTTACTAAAGCGACGTTATGGATCACTTTAAATAATCAGGTCCATTAAATGTTTTTATAAATCTTAAGCTAACATGGGGTAGGCCTATGCTTTTAGCCTTTTTCTTTAACAAAAGCCACAATACCCTTACACGCCCCCTCAATTCGAGCCCTGGTTTTAACTTAACACGCCAAGCTCTTCACTGACACTGATATACAGTGTTTAAGGAGTGCATGGTGACTGATGTAATTGGCTGAGAAAATCTATGGATAGTAGACTATAGTTTAGTCTGTCAAACAGGTAGGCCTTCCTCTTATTTATTGAATAGGGCGGGAATAGGCCCCAAAACAAATCCCTCTAGTTATTAGTAACCTAAAGTCAAATTAAAATGAAGCCTCCTCAAATTAGCCTACTTTCAGCACCCATGCGCTGTCCATATCCGTGGCTGCTTCATCATTGTAATGTAAGTTAATTATATTACTCGAATATGGCTGTTGTGAGGTCAATAACTCTGATACATAGCGTCATTATGGACAACGAAACGTATTGTTTTTATTCAAATCAATTATAGCAGTAGCAAGCTTACCTCCGTTCCTCCTTTTCATCTTCGCGCTCTCCCTCTCAAACTGAACAGGACATCAGTTGTCCTAGTCCGCACGCACATATATTGCATTTCTTCAGGCACACATCGAGATACTATAACAAGCAACTAATTCCCAAACCCTCCTGAGCAATATGACATTTAATCAATGAACCCTCCCCTGGACTAAATCAAAAATACCAAACTCTCCCCATGACTGAAATTGAAAAAGTATGACCCTCCCCTATTCTTCCCCAGGTAACAATAAAATTAAAATTAAAAGGGGTTTCATGAATTAGGAATAACTTTGGAAAAATTAAGCAATTTTTTTACATGAATTATCAATTGAACTCCCTTGCACAAAGTGACAGTGGATGGTTGAGGACATAAATGGTTAAATATTCCAATGGAATTTTCCTTGTGCACTGGTTATATGAGCGCAGGTGATTTCCGCATGAATGACTTTAGGAGGAGCGTGTTCAAAGTGCAAAGTCAATAAACCCTCTTAGACTGAAAATGGCGGACCCTGTGAGCACCTGTGCTGTGAGTACTAACTCTACCTCTTTTCAAAGACTACTTTTAGTCAAATGTACAAAGAAAATCATTACTTCTCCTTTATATGTTTGTAACATAGGTCGAAACGTTAATGGATTTTCTTCATAGCTGTGTGTATTACTGTTACTAGAAATAGCCAGTTTGACAACACCATGACTTGTTGAATGTGTTATAGTACAACCTGTTGTACCAAGATCTGAAGAAGTTCTCAAAAAATGGGGAGCATTTCTGTAAGGAGCTCATGACAGTATTTCAGCAAAGGTATGGTCAATGTCAACTCCTTGAGAATATCGTTTAGTGAGGTCATTTATTTGAAATTGTAATTATGCTATCTAGGATTGGAAAAGTAAAACCCTTTTCAACCTGGACTGCACATATTTCTATTTCATAAAATGTCCAATCATTTAAATGTATGGACTATACCAACTCAGTCATTCACAATTGCATGCTAAGGTCCTAACTTCCGCATTGATTTCTAATTAGCTGTAGTTACTGTTTCACCTCAGTGTGACAAAAGTAACATCCCTTGATGACACTTATTTGTGACTAGGGCTGAGCTGGAGATCAGTTATGCCAAGGGGCTTCAGAAGCTTGCTGGAAAACTCATGAAGGCATCCAAAGGAATGAATGACAAGTGAGTTGGCTCTACCTTCACATTTCTATCACGCAATCTGTAATGCTTCAGCGATGCAGATTGAATAGAGCCTATTACTGTAGCGCTCTAAACTCTCTGCATGTTGTTGTTTTTATTTCCATGAAGTTCCACATACCGAGCATGGTGCCATGTATCTGATGACATGTACTCTACAGCAGACACACACAGGTATTACAGACATGACCGTATGACAATTTTAATCATATTATGACATTATCTGTAGCAGAGATGTTGCTTGGATATTCTCTCCGACTGAGTCTGAGGAATTAATCTATTATGGTTTGTTTTTCAGAGCACTAGGAAGTGCTTTTCAGGCAGAGGCAATTTTAGAAATTCGACAAGTAATTGAGGAGCACAACAAGAGGAAGAGACCTGTGAGTAATTTGGATCATTTATTCCTACCGACACATCATTCTACACAATTATACATTGAGACATATTGTTTTTTTTATCCCTTTCTTGAATAGCTTGATAATGTTGTTGAAAGAAATGCAAAACTTGTTGTGACGAACTGGAGTGAACAAATCAAGGTAAGTCTTCCTTAAATTCTTGTATGGTAAATAGAGTGTTTGGTTGATTACATCATTTCAAAGAAAACGATTAAGAATATTGTTCAAACATTTTCCCTCACAGATGAAGAAGAAATTGGTTGGATTGACAAGAGAGCATGAGGCCCTGTTCAACTTTGTTGAAAAGAATACACGTATTTGCACAGAAAAAGAAAAACAGAAGGTACTGCACTGCAATTTTTACTGTAATACTGTCATTGAGAAGGAAAACAGAAGGTACTGCACTGCAATATTTGCTGTAATACTGTCATTGAGAATGAAAACAGAAGGTACTGCACTGCAATATTTACTGTAATACTGTCATTGAGAATGAAAACAGAAGGTACTGCACTGCAATATGTACTGTAATTGAGAATGAAAACAGAAGGTACTGCACTGCAATATTTACTGTAATACTGTCATTGAGAATGAAAACAGAAGGTACTGCACTGCAATATTTACTGTAATTGAGAAGGAAAACAGAAGGTACTGCACTGCAATATGTACTGTAATTGAGAAGGAAAACAGAAGGTACTGCACTGCAATATTTACTGTAATTGAGAAGGAAAACAGAAGGTACTGCACTGCAATATTTACTGTAATACTGTCATTGTCACCTTTTGATATGTATGATTAGGAAACCGTTTAAATTCCCAATGTAATGCCATTTCCAACCCCTGAATAAGATTAGGATGATGACTTGTTCTGTCGTTAACTAGATGCTGACCAGACTGACAAAGTCTGCTGAGGCCCAGACCAGAACAGATGAGGAGTACTTCACCATCAACATGGATGGCCATGAAATCAGACTGAAGTGGGAAAATACACTGAAAAACTGCTACCAGGTTCTAACCAATCCCCACAGTACATGTCCTCCAAAATCATTTTTATTATGTACCTTCTCTGACTGTACTGTTGATCTGAAGAGAAGGGGTCAAGACAGGTCACCCAAGAAGTTTCGATGTGCAGAGTTCAATTGTATTGCACGTCATCCCCTCTTGCTGATGTTTGGTTAGACCAATTTAGAGATAGTCAGGTTTGAGTGTTGCAGCATCCATATTGTGTGCCTTATAGTGACACAGTAACTTTATAATTTCAGATAATCCAGGAGGTTGAGAAACAGCGGATAGAAGTTCTGTGCAACATATTGAGTAAATACAACCTCCACATGGCAAGCTTCAGACACACCCTTGTACATGTGAGCGTTCTCCCCAAAATGACTCTTAATTACAACCCTGTGACAAAAACTGTATCGTTGATTTCTCTTGTATTACTTACAGAGACAGAAACAAATAGAACAAGCCATCCAGAAAGTTGATGTGGAAAAGGATATCCTAAATCTGGTGGAGGAGACCAGTGTAACAGCAGAGGAGAACAAGGCTAAGTTTCTGATGACTGATTATTTTGTAAGGGTCCATTTTGTTCACATAATTGTACAGTACATTTGTATCTGTAAATAAATCTGGTATTAGTTTGATTTTGACCTAAGACATTATACTGTGCCTGACCCTCAATGACTTATGTTAAGGAGGAGGACAGTAAGTCATTGATGGAAAAAGACAGGAGAAGAGATGCCATCAAGTCCAAACTCCAGCGGCTGGGGGACAGTATCGCAAAAACAAAGAAAGACTGTGAAGGTAAGTGTTGTAAAATGAAGCATAGAATTTGACTGGAAATAATACATTTCTGAGTGACACCTTTTCGTTTCATGTCTTCCAACATCTTATTAATAATAGGTCTTGAGAGACTGGTGAAGACTTACTCTGAAAACCCATCGTTCTCAAACAAAAATAACCTGGAAGAAACGGAACAGTTGATTGATGAGGTTTGTTTTTCATACAACAATAGATCCATTTTGAAAATATTATTTGATATTTTTCTGTATACATTTCCTAGCATTGTGTTAAATGCATTTTCCCTATTGGATGTCTACAGACCACTCTGAAACTGAACCTTCTTGAAGCAACTCATTGCAAACTCTCCAGCACATTGGCTGAATTGGAGGGAAAACCTAAGACTTTGCATCGATTCAGTGCCAGTATAACAAAATGGAAAGAAAAAGTAGGTCCATAATCAAAGTGCATTTTTCCAGGCTTTGTACAAGTTCATTGTAGCCTAGATTAAATTTACCCACATACAGTATACCGTTTAATCCATATTGTGCATGTTCAATTAGATTCAGACAGCACAAACACATCATGGCATATCCTTTTTGATGACACAAAATAGATCAACGCAAGTATGTGTGTATGTTACTATACATCTTAACCAGATTACGATCTGTTTTCCAAGGATTGCGAGCACAGTATTGTTCAGCTGTCCCGTCCAGTCAAAATAAAAAAGACACCGTTCAGATCGCGTTTGAGGAGCTCCATCATTTACAAAGGACCCCCTCAGAGTGTGACATCAGCAGAGGCCTCATCAGTAGAAGTAAACAAAGTCTACACTGCTGTCATCCAAGATACTGCAGCTCCAGGGGAATGTGGCTCTGTCAATGGAGCCATGTCCTTGACTGATGACAAGGAAGGAGAAGGTGACACCCATTCACATATAATTACAAAGATATACCATTCTGATCTTGCCTATGCGTCATAACAAGAAACACTAATACATAGAAACTTCTCCTTAAGGTGCAGAGTGGTGTAGCATTGGGAAATGCAAAGCTGTTTACGATTTCACATCAGACAGAGATGATGAGTTGAATATGAAAGAAGGTAACGGACAATAAAAACAGATATGGGAAAAAAAATATGAAATCCATGACTATACTTACAAAATAATTTGTTACAGGAGACCTTCTTGACATCTATCAAAAAGAAGACAGCGGTTGGTGGTATGGGATATTGAATGGACAGATAGGCCATTTTCCATCAACCTACATTGAGGAGCTGCCCATGTTAAGTGTTGTAGAAACATCAGATGTATGAGTCAGTGTTGGCGCAAATGGACAGGGTAACATTTATCCTGTTACAAGATTAAAGTAATATGTCAATCAACTGTGGGGGGGGGTGTGTGTACAAAAAGCGTTTATTTAATTAAACCAATTCCAAAATGCCTGATCAAATCTTTGGGCCACTAAAGAACCCCACCAACTTGAAAATTGCAACCTAGCCTTTTAAAATGGACGTCATATAATAAAAACATTAATATTACAAACAATGTTGGAGACAAAACACACAGGATGTGACTAAAATATGTTAAAATATAAAAACAGATCCACATTTTTTTTTTCTTCAACTATTGGGGTTTTAGAGCGAGAAATTCTCTCCGGACATTTGCAAGGAAGGCAGAGAAGTTGTTGGTCTCCTGGAGTCTCTGCTCCAAGTGAGCCATGCAGTCCAGTGGTGGGTCGCTAGACACAACTGTGGACCAAAAATATGGTTATGTGACATTTCCAGCCATTCATGATAACACTCATAGTTTCCAAAACCATTTGTTACTGTTCTGTTCTATTTACTGTACTCACTCTGGTATAATCCTCCTTCGCTGATCCTCAGCATGAAGGTGTATACACATTCCGAGTCTCTTGGGTTGATGTCTCGGAAGATAAACTGCAATTTCTCTCCTCGAATAAAAGAATAACAATTCCTTTTAATTCTGTGGTTTAACACTTGGGTCAACACTAAAATGTTCAAACGGTAAAATATTACTGCCATTGCCAACAGACTTATTCCAGATTTACCGTGAATTTTTCTAATTTCCAATCCCAGCCGACCCTGAAACACCTGCTTGGCTTTGTTGAGATTTTTCAGTCTGTCCTTGTTGGCTTTGTTTTGGGACACAATCACTTAAAAGAAAGGGAAAAACAAGGCGACATGTTTGTTTTGGATACTAATCTATTTTAGAACAATGTGTGCGAAGGACAAAATCTATTTTCCATTTACTGAAAATAGCCTACATTTTTTTTTCTTGGCTTGTTCCACTCGGACCATCTCAATCTTTTCAATGATCTTGCTTTTCTGTTCGTTCTTCCCTTCCACTTCAGACAGTCTCTTCGCAATGGCATTTCTCTTCTCCACCAATGAGGCATTTTTATTTTCCAAGTCTGGGGGTAGGGGGGACATTGTCTTCAATAATAAAGTATGAGTAGGCTAGTGCCAAAGTTAAGGTCAAACTGATTGTTAGTGACACTTCACAGGATGTCATGTCCGGCACAATCTTACCTGTTTTGTATGAGTCTATCGTTTCAAATATTATTTCATCATCCTTGCATTTCTTTGAACACGTATCTGCAGAAAGAGAAGGGAGATTATTATAGCTGTGAATAGACACATTTTAAGCATCCTTGACTCAGTAATCATGACGACAGCGTCCAACTCATACCGAGAACAGATCTGACGGTCTTTCGGTGGGTTTGAACCCAATCCATGCCGGTCTCCGTCATCTCGGCCGTTCCCTGAAAAAGCATTTTGTTGCGAATGTCTTCCATTGTGCTACTAAACCAATTCCCAATGTTTGCATCTGTAATGCAGTTCATGATGATCTAGGTGACAGAAATACAAAACACTGATTAGGTCATTCGACATTTTGGCAAAATACAGGATGGTTTGTTAAACGGGCAATCTGCAATTCAAAAAACAAGGTGACACCATTCCACTGTTTTGGTAAACCGCTGAGGGATGGGGCTGGATTGGTTTTACCACTTCCAAATTCATAGGCAGAGCTATGGATACATACATGGGCTAACAATTTTTTGAGGCTATACACAGTGTGTTCCCAAAGTAGTTTATATTTTGGGGTTCTAATGGAGTATTACAGTTGAATTAAGCTCAAGGCATGTATAAGTTATATTCTTCAAGAATCAAATCAAAGTTTGTCACATGCGCCGAATACAAAAGTGAAATGCTAACTTACAAGCACTTAACCAACAATGTAGTTTTAAGTTATTTTACTGCTTCTCTTTAATTATTTGTTATACATTTGTAGGCCAGTGCCAACAAAATGTAATTATTGGTATAACAAATCATTAAAGAGAAGCAGTAAAATAATAATAGCGAGGCTATATACAGAGTCAATGCACCGGTTAGTCAAAGTAATGTGTACATGTAGGTAGAATTAAAGTGACTATGCATAGATAATAAACAGAGTAGCAGCAGCGTAAAGGGGGGGGGGGGGGAGCAATGTAAATAGTCTGGGTAGCTATTTGATTAGCTGTTCAGGAGTCTTATGGCTTGGGGCTAGAAGCTGTTAAGTCTTTTGGACCTAGACTTGGCACTTCGGTACCGCTTGCCGGTCTATGACTAGAGTGGCTGGGGTCTTCGACAATTTTTAGAGCCTTCCTCTGACAACGCCTGGTGTAGAGGTCCTGGATGGCAGGAAGCTTGGCCCCAGTGATGTACTGGGTTGTACGCACTACCCTCTGCAGTGCCTTGCGGTCAGAGGCTGAGCAGTTGCCATACCAGGCAGTTGCCATACCAGGCAGTGATACAACCATACTCTCGATGGTGCAGCTGCAGAATTTGAGGATCTCAGGACACATGCCCAATCTTTTCAGTTTCCTGAGGAGAAATAGCCTTTGTCGTGCCCTCTTCACAACTTTCTTGGTGTGCTTGGACCATGTTCGTTTTTTGGTGATGTGGACACCAAGGAACTTGAAGCCCTCAACCTGCTCGACAACAGCCCGTCGATGAGAATGGGACCGTGCTCGGTCCTCCATCTCCTTTGTCTTGATCACGTTGAGGGAGAGGTTGTTGTCCCGGCACCACACGGCCAGGTCTCTGACCTTTTCCCTAAAGACTGTCTCATCGTGTCGGTGATCCGGTCTACCACTGCTGTGTATCATCGGCAAACTTGATGGTGTTGGAGTTGTGCTGGCCATGCAGTCATGAGTGAACAGGGAGAACAGGAGGGGGCTGAGCACGCACCCGAGGGACCCCAGTGTTGAGGATCATTGTGGCTGATGTGTTGTTCCCTACCCATACCACGTGGGGGCGACCCGTCAGGAAGTCCAGGATTCAGTTGCAGAGGGAGGTGTTCAGTCCCAGGGTCCTTAGCTTAGTGATGAGCTTTGAGGCCACTAGGGTGTTGAACGCTGAGCTGTAGTCAATGAATAGCATTCTCAGATAGGTGTTCCTTTTGTCCAGGTAGGAAAGGGCATTAGAAGGTTTAGCCCACATTTCCCTAGGTGTCTATGAATATTAGAAGGTTTAGCCCACATTTACCTATTTGTCTATGAATATTAGAAGATTTAGCCCACATTTCCCTATGTGTCTATGAATATTAGAAGGTTTAGCCCACATTTCCCTAGGTGTCTATGAATATTAGAAGGTTTAGCCCACATTTCCCTAGGTGTCTATGAATATTAGAAGGTTTAGCCCACATTTCCCTAGGTGTCTATGAATATTAGAAGGTTTAGCCCACATTTCCCTAGGTGTCTATGAATATTAGAAGGTTTAGCCCACATTTCCCTAGGTGTCTATGAATATTAGAAGGTTTAGCCCACATTTCCCTAGGTGTCTATGAATATTAGAAGGTTAAGCCCACATTTCCCTAGGTGTCTATGAATATTAGAGGTCAGCCCACATTTCCCCAGCCACCGTATCCCTCAGCTGTCAATCTCAAAAATGTCGTGTCTGCCATTTTGCTGAAAAGAGAATTCCAGAATGTAGTTTTAAACAGAAACTCAGGGTTGACCACTGTTTGTGACAAGGATTTCCCTAAAAACAGGCCAATGGATACAGCTACGACCGGAAGTTACTTTTTCGTAGGATAATTTACGCAGCACGTTAGGTTAAGGTTGGGAAAGGGGTTTGCGAAAATGCTCTCTAAATTCTTAAGAAAAGTATCTTCGTTGCTGTATCGAAATGGCGTGTTTTTAGTAAATCCCATGTGACGTTAGTTATTGCCATAACACAACACAGCTCATGACCAAACGGGGCCATTGCGATTTATGTAAACATATTTGTGGCTATATTAAATACTATGACAACCGATTATCAAATAAGGTGAATTTTGTTTACTACCGTGGCAATTTTCGGACGATCCTCGACCGAAGCTTTCGGCAGCTGTTCGCTGTTGTTTTCAAAATTCCGCGCTCACGGAAACAAGGATGGGCCTGTGACGCCACACCGGAAATTTAGTTTTTATCCACATTTAAAGTAGTAATTTAAGAAATAAACTCCTGCGATAAAAATTACAATATAGCGTGTTTATAATGTACGATATTTTTCACTTATGTTCCGCCTAAAACCATATTAAAATAAAAAGGATATCAGACACGTTTTTCCTGGTCTCCCACAATGCAAAGTTTTATTTAGTTTCTTAAATTTGCGCCAGGCTGTGACGAATCGATGTCTGTCACTCTTTTTAAATAGATAAAAAATGTTAACATTTATTTAACTAGGCAAGTCATTCAAGAACAAATTCTTATTTACAATGACCCCGGCCAAACCCGAACGACGCAGGGCCAATTGTGCGCCGCCCTATGGAACTCCCAATCACGGCTGGATGTGATACAGCCTGGATTCGTATCAGGGACTGTAGTGGCGCCTCTTGCACTGAGATGCAGTGCCTTAGACCACTGGGCCACTCGGGAGCCCATTCAAAAATATATTGACCTCTGTAAGGCAGGCAAAGCCTGTTCAACATTAGAAAGAAAAAAAGGTAAACATTTTGGTCGAGTTTATATCAAATAAAATGTTATTATTATTGGTCACGTACACATATTTCGCAGATGTTACCTCGAGTGTAGCGAAATGCTTATGTACCTAGCTATGCAGTAATAGCTACCTAGCAATACAAAAAAACCACGCAAATCCCAAAATTAAAAAGAAAGAAATTAAGAAATGTTTGAACAAGCAGTGCCAGAGTCCGAAATATATATATGTATATGATGGTGTGCATAGACATTATATACAGTATATGGATAGAAAAGCAGTAGTTATATAGGATGAGCATTTACTAGAATACAGTATGTAGTGTGTAAAACAGTATGTAAACATTATTCAAGTGTTCAATGACTATGTACATAGGGCAGCAGTCTTTAAGGTGCAGGGTTTAGTAGCAGGATAGTAACAGTGACTAAAGTTCAGGGCAGGGTACTTGGCAGAAGTTGGCTAGTGGTGACTACTTAACAGTCTGATGACCTGGAGATAGAAGCTGTTTTTCACTCTCTCGGTCCCAGCTTTGATGCACCTATGCTGCTTCCTCCTAGACAGTAGCAGGGCAAAAAGGCCGTGGCTTGGTTGGTTAAGGTCGTATCTGCATCAACATACATGTTAAGAAATCATGGTTTATTTTTTTATTTAACCTTTATTTAACTAGGCAAGTCCGTTAAGAACAAATTCTTATTCATAATGACGGCCTACCAAAACGCAAAAGGCCTCCTTTGGGGACGGGGGATTAAAAATAAAAAATATAGGACAAAACACACATCACGACAAGAGAGACACCACAACACTACATAAAGAGACACCTAAGACAACAACATAGCAGCAGCTCAACATGGTAGCAGCACAATACATGGTACAAACATTATTTGTCACAGACAACAGCACAAAGGCAAGAAGGTGGAGACAACAATACATCACACAAAGCAGCCACAACTGTCAGTAAGAGTGTCCGTGATTGAGTCTATGAATGAAGAGATGGAGATAAAACTGTCCAGTTTGAGTGTTTTTTGCAGCTCATTCCAGTCGCTAGCTGCAGCAAACTGAAAAGAGGAGCGACCCAGGGATGTGTGTGCTTTGGGGACCTTAACAGAATGTGACTGGTTTATCATAGTCCCTGGAGGTTGACTGTAAAAAGGGCCTGTTAACTATTTTCCATTTTCATTAGGTATCCCAGTGCTCTTACTGGAGCGTCTGGTTGATATTTTTTCAGTTGGTAAAAATAAGAGCAACATTTTTATTTTTGGGCACCCGAGCCAAAAAGTGTTTGAACTATTTCAGACAGCATACCTGATTCAACTGGTCAACTTCTCGATTAGTTAATCAGGTGTGGCAGTTCAGAGCTACAAAATAATTGTGAAATGTCTGGGTGTTCTTGGGGATAGGTTTGAGAACCACTTGTCTTAGAGTTATGGTTAGAATCCAAAAATACTTTTAATAATACACAATAATAATAATACATCTAGTAATGTTTTACTTTACTATTCGAAACCCATTGTTGTTGCAATGTTCAATTAACCCACCAGAGATTCACTGAATGGGAAAATTATGTAATAAATCAGTAAATGGATCCCGGTAGTTCGACTTGTGCATTTGTGGGAGAACACTATCCTCAAAGGTGGATAGAATGGTTGATATTTAACTAATACAAGTAATAGCCTGTGGAAAATGTACACACAATCGTCCTGTAAACAACTTTGTGTAACATGCCTTCAATGCTGCCTGAGGAAGACTCTACAGTATAAGGCTGATATTTAACTAATACAAGTAATAGCCTGTGAAAAATGTACACACTGACCTGTTGCTGACCTGTTGCACCGTCTATCACCACTGTGATTATTATTTGACCCTGCTAGTCATCTATGAACGTTTGATCATCTTGAAAAACAATCTGGCCTTAAATGGCCATAATCACCCCCCCCCCCTCCCCCGGAACAACCAGAAGAGCCATCCCTCAGAGCCTGGTTCCTCTCTAGGTTTCTTCCCAGGTTCTTGCCTTTCTAGGGAGTTTTTCCTAGCCACCGTGCTTCTACATCTGGATTGCTTGCTGTTTGGGGTTTTAGGCTGGGTTTCTGTATAAGCACTTTGTGACATCTGCTAATGTGAAAAGTGCTTTATAAATACATTTGATTGACTAATCTCTTGGCAATTGGAGTTTGTGGAGTACATTGTTTGTGAAAGATCCTGGTTCTACTTTAGGCCTACTTATACCAAACAGTATGTACAATGACCTGGTGGTTTGTGAAGGGCGCGTCAGCACTTAGTACACAATTGTGTTCGGCATTTCAAGACAGCAGATTAATGATAAACCACAGCTTCATCCAGAGGTCACATAATAAATATTTCAGTAGGAATTCAGACTCCAGAGAATTGTACCTTATACATACAATTCATCCTTCATGTATTCTGTTAGATATCCATCAAGTAGATGGTTCAATGTCTTTTTTTTTCATCAAGGAAAAGGACAGAAATAAATGAGATGCAACAAAGGGCAACAGAAAAAAACAATGCCGGACGTTATCCGTCGTTTATGGTTGCAGCACACCCTGTCAGCATTAGACTAGCACTTTCTCAAGGACGACACAAGTTACGTTACCCAGTGTACGTAGCTTTCCTTTCAAAGAACTGCATTTTTAAACTAATGTATCTGTATGAATTAAATAAAATTAACAATCCGTTCTGACATGGATTTTTTTAGTTGACAAAAGATCAAGCATCAAACACTAAAGGTTAATAAAATAAAATATATTTTTCTGTAAACAAATGAATGCAAATAAATATTTAAATCGGCGACAGATCATATGATTCATACCAATAATTGTAACCTTCTTGAGCAAAAACATACATTGGATTACAAAATACTTCAATTAATTACTTTAAAGGTTCCATCTGTTTTGCAAAAATAAAACCTAATTGATCTCTATGGCCATATACAATGAGTGTAAAAAACCTTATGCCCTTCCACCCTCTTAACGGCAGACATTCACAATCCATGTCTCAATTGTCTAAAGGCTTAAAAATCCTTCTTTAACCTGACTCTTCCCCTTCATCTACACTGATTGAAGTGGATTTAACAGGTGACATCAATAAAGGATTATAGCTTTCACCTGGATTCACCTGGTCAGTCTATGACATGGAAAGAGCAGGTGTTCCTAATGTTTGTACACTCAGTGTATAATATCATATAAAAAAAAACTCAAGAGACATTAAGTAAATAAATAGTATATCAAGCAAATATAGCCTTTCCCCCCCATGGACTTTTATGTTTTTTTCCATAGTTACTCTTTCAAAAATGTCACATTTATGCACTTTGGTTAGTGACAAACTCCATTTCCTCATAAAGCATCCCCTCTATAGAAAATGTGCATCTATCAGGTTTAGCTGATCGGAGCCCCTGTTGTGACTAGTTTGTAGTAGGCAGCCCTCTTAGCCATGAGCTCCTCATGTGTCCCCCTTTCTATGACAGCACCTTGGGACATGACGGCTATGATATCTGCCGTCTGGATGGTAGACAGTCTGTGGGCAATGACAATGCAGGTGCGTCCACGTCTGGCCTCATCCAAAGCCGCCTGCACTGTCTGTAGTTGGAAAACACAATGTTAAAAATAAGTTCAGTTGAGTGTGTTTGTTTTCATCATAAGGACATCCTACAGTGCCTTGCGAAAGTATTCAGCCCCCTTGAACTTTGCGACCTTTTGCCACATTTCAAGCTTCAAACATAAAGATATAAAACTGTATTTTTTTGTGAAGAATCAACAACAAGTGGGACACAATCATGAAGTGGAACGACATTTATTGGATATTTCAAACTTTTTTAACAAATCAAAAACTGAAAAATTGGGCGTGCAAAATTATTCAGCCCCCTTAAGTTAATACTTTTTAGCGCCACCTTTTGCTGCGATTACAGCTGTAAGTCGCTTGGGGTATGTCTCTATCAGTTTTGCACATCGAGAGACTGACATTTTTTCCCATTCCTCCTTGCAAAACAGCTCGAGCTCAGTGAGGTTGGATGGAGAGCATTTATGAACAGCAGTTTTCAGTTCTTTCCACAGATTCTCGATTGGATTCAGGTCTGGACTTTGACTTGGCCATTCTAACACCTGGATATGTTTATTTTTGAACCATTCCATTGTATATTTTGCTTTATGTTTTGGATCATTGTCTTGTTGGAAGACAAATCTCTGTCTCAGTCTCAGGTCTTTTGCAGACTCCATCAGGTTTTCTTCCAGAATGGTCCTGTATTTGGCTCCATCCATCTTCCCATCAATTTTAACCATCTTCCCTGTCCCTGCTGAAGAAAAGCAGGCCCAAACCATGATGCTGCCACCACCATGTTTGACAGTGGGGATGGTGTGTTCAGCTGTGTTGCTTTTACGCCAAACATAACGTTTTGCATTGTTGCCAAAAAGTTCAATTTTGGTTTCATCTGACCAGAGCACCTTCTTCCACATGTTTGGTGTGTCTCCCAGGTAGCTTGTGGCAAACTTTAAGCAACACTTTTTATGGATATCTTTAAGAAATGGCTTTCTTCTTGCCACTCTTCTTGCCACACCAGATTTGTGCAATATACGACTGATTGTTGTCCTATGGACAGAGTCTCCCACCTCAGCTGTAGATCTCTGCAGTTCATCCAGAGTGATCATGGGCCTCTTGGCTGCATCTCTGATCAGTCTTCTCCTTGTATGAGCTGAAAGTTTAGAGGGACGGCCAGGTCTTGGTAGATTTGCAGTGGTCTGATACTCCTTCTATTTCAACATTATCGCTTGCACAGTGCTCCTTGGGATGTTTAAAGCTTGGGAAATCTTTTTGTATCCAAATCCGGCTTGAAACTTCTTCACAACAGTATCTCGGACCTGCCTGGTGTGTTCCTTGTTCTTCATGATGCTCTCTGCGCTTTTAACGGACCTCTGAGACTATCACAGTGCAGGTGCATTTATACGGAGACTTGATTACACACAGGTGGATTGTATTTATCATAATTAGTCATTTAGGTCAACATTGGATCATTCAGAGATCCTCACTGAACTTCTGGAGAGAGTTTGCTGCACTGAAAGTAAAGGGGCTGAATAATTTTGCACACCCAATTTTTCAGTTTTTGATTTGTTAAAAAAGTTTGAAATATCCAATAAATGTCGTTCCACTTCATGATTGTGTCCCTCTTGTTGTTGATTCTTCACAAAAAAATACAGTTTTATATCTTTATGTTTGAAGCTTGAAATGTGGCAAAATGTCGTAAAGTTCAAGGGGGCCGAATACTTTCGCAAGGCACTGTATATTCTCTGATGTAATACAGTACATGGCATGCTAAGAAAATTGTTGCTGTGGATAGAGTGATTCATCTGATAGAAAGGATAATCAAGAGGTGATATATATATACTGAACAAAAGTAAAATTGCAACATGTAAAGTGTCTCATGAGCTGAAATAAAAGATCCCAGAAATCTTCCATATGCACAGAAAGTGTATTTCTCTCAAATTTTGTGCAAAAATTTGTGGACATCCCTTTTAGTGAGCATTTCTCCTTTGCCAAGATTATCCATCCATCCAGCTTACATGTGTGGCATATCAAGAAGCTGATTAAACAGCATGATCATTACACAGGTGCAGCTTATGCTGGGGACAATAAATGGCCACTCTAAAATGTGCAATTTTGTCACACAACACAATGCCACAGACATCTCAAGTTGAGGGAGCGTGCAATTGCCATACTGATTGCAGGAAGGTCCACCAGAGCTGTTGCCAGATAATTTAGTGTTAATTTCTCTACCATTGGCCTCCTCCAATGTTGTTTTAGAGAATTTGGCAGTACGTCCAACCGGCCTCACAACTGCAGACCACGTGTAACCACGCCAGCCCATGACCTCCAAATCCGGCTTCTTCACCTGCGGAATTGTCTGAGACCAGCCACCCGGGCAGCTGATGAAACAGTGGGTTTGCACAACCGAAGAATTTCTGCACAAACTGTCAGAAACCCAGAAGCTCGTCGTCCTCACCGGGGTCTTGACCTCACTGCATTTGGCATCGTAACCGACTTCAGTGGGCAAATGCTCACCTTCGAAGGCCACTAGAACGCTGGAGAAGTGTGCTCTTCACAGGTTAATCTCGGTTTCAACTGTACCGGGCAGATGGCAGACAGCGTGTATGGCGTTGTGGGCGGGCGGTTTGCTGATGTCAACGTTGTGAACATAGTGCCCCAAGGTGGCGGTGGGGTTATGGTATGGGCAGGCATAAGCTATGGACAACGAACACAATTGCATTTTATCGATGGAAATTTCAATGCACGAGATCCCATGACAATACCATGACGAGATCCTGAGACCCATTGTCGTGCCATCCATCTGCCGCCATTACCTTATGTTTCAGCATGATGCAAGGATCTGTACACAATTCCGACCTACCAGACATGTCACCCATTTAGCATGTTTGAGATAGTCTGGATTGATGTGTATGACAGCGTGCTCCAGTTCCTACCCATATCCAACAACTTCGCACAGCCATTGAAGACGAGTGGGAAAACATTCCACAATCAACAGCCTGATCAACTCTATGCGAAAGGAGATGTGTCACGCTGCATGAGGCAAATGGTTGTCACACCAGATACGGACTGGTTCTCATCCACCTTTTTTTTAGGTATATGTGACCAACAGATGCATATCTGTATTCCTAGTAATGTGAAATCCATACATTAGGGCCTAATGAATGTATTTAAATTGACTGATTTCTGTTTATGAACTGTAACTCAATAAAACCTTTGCAATCGTGGCATGTTGCGTTTATATTTTTGTTCAGTGTACATTGGTCTGGTCTATGGGTACCTTTTCACTCTCTGTGTCCAACGCAGAGGTGGCCTCATCCAGAAGCAGGATCTTAGGGTTCCTGACTATTGCCCGAGCGATGGCGATGCGTTGTTTTTGCCCTCTGGAGAGCTGGGAGCCCTGGGCGCCAACCGGAGTCTCATATTTCTGAGTCAAAGATAACACAGGAATGTCTAGTACACTACTTACAATATGAAGAGAACAGTACCAGAAGAAAATATCATGTTCCGCCACAATAACAGGTTTCATTTTTTGACATTCTTCACAGTATAAAGGGAAGTGGGATGGTATGACATAGAAGTATTACAAAGATAGTACAATTACAGTTCCTTTACTCACATCTGGCAGAGTCATCACAAAGTCATGGAGATAAGCTTTCTTTGCAGCATCAACAATCTCCTCCATGCTCATGCTCCTGGTGTTATCACCATACTGTATGTTTTCAGCAATACTGCAGTCAAACAGCACGGGCTCTTGGGAGACGATGCCAATCTGAGCCCTCAGGAAGGGCACGTTGACAGTGTGTGATGGACGGCCATCGATCAACTGAAATGGGAACAAGGAAGTGTTTATTTTAATTACAAAGAATAGTAACAGACTGTGGCAGGCAGTGTGGGAATACTTGATAAATTGTACCTGTGATTCCATCTACACTGAGTGTACAAAACATTAAGAACACCTGCTCTTTCCATGACATAGGCTGACCAGGTGAATCCAGGTGAAAGCTATGTCACTAAATTAAATCCACTTCAATCAGTGTAGATGAAGGGGAGGAGACAGGTTAAATAAGGATTTTTAAGCCTTGAGGCAATTGAGACATGGATTGTATATGTGTGCCATTCAGAGGGTGAATGTGCAAGACAAAAAATGTAAGTGCCTTTGAACGGGGTTTGGTAGTAGGTGCCAGGCGCACAGGTTCGTGTGAAGAACTGCAACGCTACTGGGTTTTCCACACTCAACAGTTTCCTGTGTGTATCAAGGTGTTCCTAATGTTTGGTAAACTCAGTGTACATGGCAGATAAGGTAAAGCACAGGAGGTTGGTGGAACCTTAATTGGGGTGGACGGGCTTGTGGTAACGGCTGGAGCGGAATTAGTGGAATGGTATCAAATATATCAAACACATGGTTTCCATTTGTAAAAAAAAATGTTTTTATGCCATTTCATTTGCTCCGCTCAAGCCATTGTTATGAGCCATCCTCCCATCAGCAGCCTCCACTGAGGTCATGGAAATGAAGTTGGGTCTGCTCTGGGGACTCACCACTCTGCCCTCATCTGGATCATAGAACCTCTCCAACAGCTGCACACTAGTGCTCTTCCCGCAGCCGCTACAGCCCACAAAGGCCAGGGTCTGGCCCGGTTTCACAGACACCAGTAGTCCATTTAGCACCTGGATGTCAGGCCGGGTTGGGTATGTAAACTTGCAGTTGATGAATTCTAACTCCCCTTTGAAATCATCCTGGAAAGAGGGCATTATTACACACCAACATGTTTGATGCCAATGTGAATAATGATCATTTTCCACTTGTACTGAAAATGTCTGATTGAATAAACAATCATGTTTTTCTCACCCATTTCTCCCCGTCTATCTGACTCATGCTGATTTTGGGGACTCGGTCCAACAGTTTAAAGAACTGGGCCGCTGCAATCTTGGCTTTGGCATAATCTGGGGTGAATGAGGAAGCTTTTCCCAGCGCCGTCCCACTGATCACAATGGCAGAGATCACTCTGGGGATATGCACAACACATTGGCATTTGCTTGACAACACAGTAAGCTTTTAGGACAGTTTACAGCTTAAATGGGTATGGTTTTGAAAATGTACAGTAAACATGATGATGACCTACATGCAATATTGTCATTCACAGGTTTTCTGAATGTCACTGGAAACACTACATGCACAACATTCAGAAAAACAAACAAATGTACCTGAAGACCACCAGGTAGTGTAATCTTTCAGAGCTGACCAGATAGCCTCCATATCTAAAGGAGGCGGCGTACGCCATAAAGATAACACACTGGGCAAAGGCAAAACAGATGCCGTAGATGTTTGCCTTCTTCTTGGCAGACTTATACGGAGCCTCCAGCTGCTGCTCATAGGTCTCCACAAATGTGCTCTCCTTGCACAGCCCTGCGATGGTCCTGATGTTGGCTAGAGCCTCGCTGGACACCTGTGTGAGAGAAGGCAGATTGTCAAGTCTCTAAATCACTATACAGTGAATAGCACTCTCTGGACCAGCGGCCTTGGACGAGGTCCGTTCATTTGACAGAAATGTTCTAACAACCCATTTAGGGACCATTATTGAATTATCTTTAACTCAAACCAAATGTGCCGAAAACAACAGTGAAATGCTTACTTACAAGCCCTTAACCAACAATGCAGTTTTAAGAAAAATAAGTGTTAAGTAAAATACAAAGAAAACATTTTTTCAAAAGTGACAAATAGTTAAAGAGCAGCAGTAAAATAACAATATCGAGGCTATATACATGGGGTACCAGTACAGAGTCAATGTCCGGGGGCACCGGTTAGTCGAGGTAATTCAGGCAATATGTACATGTAGATAGAGTTAAAGTGACTATGCATAGATAATAAACAGAGAGTAGCAGCAGCGTAAAAGGGGGGGGGGGGGGGTGCATATATTCTGGGTAGCCATTTGATTAGCTGCTCAGGAGTCTTATGGCTTGGGGGTAGAAGCTGTTAAGAATCCTTTTGGACCTAGACTTAGCGCGGTATTGATGGTACTGCTTGCCGTGCGGTAGCAGAGAAAACAGTCTATGACTTGGGCGACTGAAGTCTGCCAATTTTTAGTGCCTTCCTGTGACACCACCTGGTAGAGGTCCTGGATGGCAGGATGCTTGGCCCCAGTGATGTACTGGGCCATACTCGCACTACCCTTGCGGTCGGAGGCCGAGCAGTTGCCATACCATGCAGTGATGCAACCAGTCAGAATGCTCTTGATGGTGCAGCTGTAGAACCTTTTGAGGATCTGAGTACCCATGCTACATTTTTTCAGTTTCCTGAGGGGGAATAGGCTTTGTCATGCATTCTTCACGACTGTCTTGGTGTGTTTGGACCATGATCATTTGTTGGTGATGTGGACACCAAGGAACTTGATGCGCTCAACTTGCTCCACTACTGCCCCATCGATGAGAATGGGGGTATGCTCGGTCCTCCTTTTCCTGTAGTCCACAATCATCTCCTTTCTCTTGATCACGTTGAGGGAGAGGTTGTCCTGGCACCACACGGCCAGCTCTCTGACCTCCTCCCTATAGGCTGTCTCCTCATTGTCGGTGATCAGGCCTACCACTGTTGTGTCATCTGCAAACTTAATGATGGTATTGGAATCGTGCCTAGCCATGCAGTCATGAGTGAACAGGGAGTACAGGAGGGGACTGAGCACATATCCCTGAAGGGCCCCCGTTTTGAGGATCAGCGCGGCGGATGTGTTGTTACCTACCCTTACCACCTGGGAGTGGCCCATCAGAAATCCAGGAATCAGTTGCAGAGGGAGGTGTTTAGTCCCAGGGTCCTTAGCTTAGTGATGAGCTCTGAGGGCACTATGGTGTTGAACGATGAGCTGTCAATGAATAGAATTCTCACGTAGGTGTTCCTTTTGTCCATGTGGAAAAGGGAAGTGTGGAGTGCAATAGAGATTGCATCATCTGTAGATCTGTTTGGGCAGTATGCAAATTGGAGTGGGTCTAGGGTTTCTGGGATAATGGTGTTGAATAGCACTTCATGGATACAGACGTGTGTTACGGTTCGCTAGTCATTTAGGAAGGTTACCTTGGTGTTCTTGGACACAGGGACTATGGTGGTCTGCTTGAAACATGTTGGTTTTACAGACTCAAATTGAAAATTTGAAAATGTCATTGAAGACACTTGCCAGTAGACATCCTGGTAATCCATCTGGCCCTGCGGCCTTGTGAATATTGACCTGTTTCAAGGTCTTTCTTACATTGGCTACGGAGAGCGTGATCACACAGTTGTCCCGAACAGCTGATGCTCTCATGCATGTTTCAGTGTTACTTGCCTTGAAGAGAGCATATAGTTAATTTAGCTTGTCTGGTAGGCTTGTGTCACTGCATAGCTCGTGATTGTGCTTCTCTTTGTAGTCTGTAATAGTTTGCAAGCCCTGCCACATCAGACAAGCGTTGAGCCGGTGTAGTATAATTCAATCTTAGTCCTGTACTGACGCTTTGCCGGTTTGATGGTTCGTCACAGGGCATAGCGGGACCTCTTATAAGCTTCCCGAGTGGCTCAGTGGTCTAAGGCACTTTATCTCAGTGCTTGAGGCGGCACTACAGACACCCTGGTTCAAATCCAGGCTGTATCACAACTGGCCATGATTGGGAGTCCCATAGGGCAGCACACAATTGGCCCTGTGTCGTCCCGGTTTGGCTGTTGTAGACTGTCATTGTAAACAAGAATTTATTCTTAACTGACTTGCCTGGTTAAATATATATATTTTTTTTTCAGTCCCACTCTTTGAAAGCGGCAGCTCTACCCTTTAGCTCAGTGCGTATGTTGCCTGTAATCCATGGCTTCTGGTTTGGGTATGTACATACTGTCACGCCCTGATCTGTTTCACCTGTCCCTGTGGTTGTCTCCACCCCCTCCAGGTGTCGCTTATTTTCCCCAGTGTATTTATCCCTGTGTTTCCTGTCTCTCTGTGCCAGTTTGTCTTGTATTTTTGTCAAGTCAACCAGTGTTTTTCACCATACTCCTTTTGCTATTCTCTTTTTGATAGTCTTCCCGGTTTTGACCCCTGCCTGAGTCTGGACTACTTTCCTGTCTGCCTGATCATCCTGCCTGCCCTCTGACCTTGATTCTGCCAGCCCTTTGGTACCTTTGAACTCTGAACTGGTTTTGACCCTTTTTCCTGTCCACGACATTCTCTTGCCTTACCCTATTGGATTATTAAATATTGTAAGACTCCAACCATCTGCCTCCTGTGTCTGCATCTGGGTCTCGCCTTGTGTCATGATACATACAGTCACTGTGGGGACGGCGTCATTGATGCACTTATTGATGAAGCCAGTGACTGATGTGGTGTACTCCTCCTCAATGCCATCGGAAAAATCCCAGAACATATTCCAGTCCTGTAGCTTAGCATTTACTTCATCTGACCACTTTTTTATTGACCGAGTCACTGGTGCTTCCTGCTTTAGTTTTTGCTTGTAAACAGAAATATAATTATGGTTAGATTTGCCAAATGGAGGGCGAGGGAGAGCTTTGTACGCGTCTCTGTGTGTGGAGTAAAGGTGGTCTAGAGTTTTTTTTCCCCCTCTGATTGCACAGTTAACACACTGGTGGAAATTAGGTAAAATGGATTTTAGTTTCCCTGCATTAAAATCCCCGGCCACTAGGAGCGCCGCCTCTTGATGAGCATTTTCCTTTTTGCTAATGGCTGTATACAGCTCATTGAGTGCGGTTTTAGTGCCAGCATCGGTTTGTGGTGTTACCGATAATGGAGTGTTTAACTCACCTGTCCTGCTGCTTCCATTGCCTTCTTATCCTCATTTGCAAAACCTGTCAGCATTTTGGCTTGGAAGACCCCAGACAAGCCAATAAGTGGTAAAAAGCAAACCACTACCAAGCTTAACTTCCAGCTAAAGGAGAACGCAATGATGAAAGACGCTCCGATGTTGGTCAAGGAGTTCACAATCATCCCAATCTGCGATCCAGTTGCCTGCAGTGAAAATACTATTAATTCTCCAAGCTCATTTCATAAACAGAGATATATACAGTGTGGCACAAGGAAATATTTCAAAACTACCCCTTTGGATCATCTCATAATTTGTTAGAAATGGTTCTAATGGGTTCCACGGTATGTGTCCCTGACACTCACCCCCTGGACCATGGAGGCGTCGGTGGCCAGCCTGGTGGTGAGAGCTCCAGGGCTGTTCCTGGGGTCATCAAACCAGCCTACCTCCTGTTTCAACATGGCCTGGAAGCCCACCTTCCTTAGCCTGCGGGTCAGGAGCTCCCCAGACTTCCCAAATGCATAGCCCTTAAACAGAACAACAGTGTTCACACACATTACTAGGGCCAATCGTCTGAATCACAGGAGGCTGCTGAGGGGAGAATGGCTCATAAGAATGGCCGGAACGGAGCAAATGGAATGGCATCAAACACCTGGAAACCATGTATTTGACACCATTCCACTCATACCGCTCCGGGTCATTACCACAAGCCCGTTCTCCCCAATTAAGGTGCCACCAACCTCCTGTGGTCTGAATGTTAGCATCTTACTATGGAATGTAACAGCTTGATGTGCAGTACAACCTGTAAGAATTGAGAGAAGAAACTTGTAACCGCCACAGCGCAGAACAGGATACATATTCCATTGATCTGCGCTCTCTGTTCATCCAGGTCACGTATAGAGAACGTCTGCAAATCAAAACAGCGATATGGATGGAATGAAATGCATGTAATGGAACAGCAACACCTATAATTAATCACTACCAGCCCAGTTAATATGAAACTGCATTATAAACATAGGCTTGATATGTACATAATCCATAGCCTCTCACCCCAAGGATCTGGCTGAATAAGATAGCATAGATTGGATTGACGGAGCCGTTGATGGCAGCTCCTATAGATCCCAATAGCATGTAAGGCCACTCTGACTTGTTGTACTTCAGGATTCGAGCCACTGGTGCTGGCTCCACACGTTCCTCTGCTTCCTCCTTGGAATGCTGTGGGAATATACTGTATGAGGGACACTCATTTCTTCCAGAAATTAGAAGCAGGGGAAATTGAATAAAGTACATTAATACAAAACTGATAATACAAGGCTGCTTATAGAATGACCTCAATACCTTTGACCTTTGAGGTTCCATCTCGTTTTCCATTATGGCAAGGAATTTGTCTGATTTAATTCTGATACTGCCAGTTATGGCATCAGGGATGAGTTCGTTTGACAGCTGGGTGTGAGATCGCAGGCGAAGAGATTGCCTTTAGGAGAAAGAGTGAATTATAAAGGCTTTACACATTAGCTTTGCTGAATCATTGTTAATCATAAGCAGTGTCACAAGCCTGTTCTGACATGTCCTTTAGTTTTACCTCAACCCAGATTCGTAGCTTCCTCGACTGAAACTCTGAAGGATTTCTTCCTCAATGGTTTCATTGTCCGGATCTAAAATTGAAAATGAACATGGTATTTTTATCCATACAGACAGACTCTATCAAACGTGAACAATTAATCATTATGAATGGCTCTTTATGTCAGACCTACCTGTGTTTGTTTTGTCACTGGGCATGTCATTTCCTTGGTTCTGAAGGGTAACGAGAGTAAAGTAGACCCCCTTCTTTTCTAGAAGATCATTGTGTGTACCGCTTTCCACTGCCCTTCCGTGCTCAAAGCCAATAATGACATCAGCATTGCGGATAGTGGAGAGGCGGTGGGCGATGGTAATGGTTGTCCTGCCCATCCGAGCCTTCAATCACAAGACATGATCCGTTTTGTAGTTGAAGTAAACATTACAACATGGGTAGACCATGATTTAAAATTGGAACAAATATTCAAAGCACTGACTTTGTGGTGATATCATGATTGATCCATTTCGTCTAGGAGTCACCCACCTTGTCAAGCGCCTCTTGTACAATGGCCTCACTCTCGTTGTCCAGAGCCGAGGTAGCCATGTCCAGCAGCAGGATCCTGGGGTTGCGGATCAGAGCTCGGGCAATAGCGATCCTCTGCTTCTGTCCTCCACTCATCTGACCACCACCCTCACCCACAAGCGTGTCAAACCTCTGAATAACCACAGACAAACATTTTCTCATTTTGAAGTTTCAATTTGTTTCTTGTATGAGACAGTATCAGAGTGATACACCATATTTATTTGCTAAAGGTGTTGCCTGTGTTACCTGCGGGAGGTCCATGATGAAGTTATAGGCGTTAGCCTCCTTGGTGGCCTGGATGATGTCGTCCATGGTGACCCCGGGTCGCCCGTAGCGGATGTTGTCAGCGATAGTCGTGGCGAACAGCACCGGCTCCTGCTCTACTATACCAATCAAAGAGCGAAGCCACTGGATGTTCAGGCTGCGGATGTCATGGCCATCCAAAGTCAACTATAAATGAGAAGCATTATGTGCATCAAACACAATAACATCTTGTCCTGGGCTTTAGTCATGTGTCTTGTGTCCCAACCATATTGCTGTAATAATGTGATAGTAAACACAGGTGTATCTTCTGAGCCTTCTTACCATTCCTTCCTTGGGGTTGTAGAATCTCTGAAAGAGTTGAACTGTGGTGCTCTTCCCTGATCCGCTTGGCCCAACAAAAGCTGTGGTTTCTCCTGCTCTGATCAGCATGCTCAAAGAATCTAAAATCTAAGTAAACAGATGGTGGTTGTATATTGAGATATCTTTTGGGGATGATTTGAAGTTAAAGAAAGTGAGCGAAGAGTGTTTACCTTCACATCTGGCCTAGAGGGGTAGTTAAATGTGACGTTGTGGAATTCAATGTCACCTGTGACCTTGTCTAGTTTGTGGCCCTTCTCCGAGAAACAATCGATTTCTGGCTCCTGAAAGGGAACAGATTTTTAAAATACTTTATAACTGAAATGTAATTGTTCTTAGTTCATATATTTTCAAAAATTCTGGCCTTACTCGGTCAATGGTATCGAAGATGGTCTTGGCTGCAGCTCGACCTGAGGCGAAGGCTTCCAGGCATGGTGAGGCCTGACCCAGGTTCATAGCTGCCATGAGAACTCCAAAGAATACCTGGAGGCAAAAATACATAGACATCCGTACATTTTCACCACTCCTATTATTACGTATTGGATACATACGTATTTATTGTTTGATCATGTGAGTTGCCATACCTGGATGAGAGTACCAGGGGATAGCTCTTTGGTTTCGATGACCAGTTTTGAGCCATACCAGAATGCCAAAGCATAGCAGAGGAAGATGATACACCACAGGTATCCTTGAAACACTCCAATGATCGTCCCCTTTTTCACACCCCAGTTCTGAGCCTCAATAAGGTTTTTGTCATACCTGTTCAAATGTGAAATGCATATTTATAACACAAGTCAGCAGGGAAGGGAATGTTAATTTGACCAGTGTCTCACAGCAAGAAAATGATCCTGCGGCAACAGGAAATGTGAATTATTGTGTGCATTATAATTAATGGACATTTTTGTAAGGGTTGTTTTAAAGTGGAAGTTACTTTTTGAAACCTTCAATACACTACAAGTTTGCATTTCCTGCTGCGCAGCATATTTTCTGCAACAGGGTGATCAAATTAAGATCCTACATCTGTACAGTATTTCAAGTTACCTTTCAACCTCCTTGTCCTCCCCTCCAAAGGCTGCCACTGTTCTGATGGATGACAGTACCTCATCAGCTACTGACCCTGCCTTGGCATAAGCCTGGAGCTCCCGACCTGTCAGTCTGGCAACAGCCTGAGGAGTGAATGAGTGGAGATGAGAGACTGGTTTGTCTGGTTTATCTATAGTACCTTTCACACATCACAACATCACAGAGAATACAGAGGTGGTGTGAGACTTCACTAACAGACTCAGAGGCTGTTACAACAGAATGAGTGATCACCATCAAATAAAGTGATTTAATACATTGACTTCAACCCATCTCACCATGGCCATTAGTCCAGCAGCAAGTCCTATTAGTGGGCTTACTGCGATGACCACCAGGGTCAACTTCCATCCTCCAATGAACCCCACCATGAAGCCGAAGATGAAAGTGGAGATCCTCTCAATGAAGATAGACACCTGGTCAGCTATCGCATTGTTGATCTTGTTGATGTCGCTGAGGTGAGAGAACAAGTTCAATCACACAATTGTTGTGGTGTAAGGGTTATTTATAGAAACATCTTCCAAACATGCCCTCAATCATTCACAAATCTCTGTAGAAAATAATCCATGGGTTTCGGTCTTACTCTGATATCCTGGTGTTTAATTCTCCCACTGAATTGCAGTCAAACCAGCCAATCTCCATTCGCATCACCTTCCTAAAGTAAGTCTTCCTGATTCTCTGGATCTGTCTGGCAGCAGCAGACACCCAGAGGGCAATCTACACAGAGCAGGATTGAATGCATGTTTAGAAATACCGGTTATAGATTAAGAAGGTTAAGAAGGATGCAAGACTCAATGGAGAGAAAGCACTTTGAGCAGGAAGTTTAACCCACTTACTTGGAAATAACTAACAATCAAGACTCCTAATCCAATACCAACATAGTAATATGCAAACATGGTCATCTGTGCTTCAATATCCACCCTGTAAAAAAAATGGATGCTTAGCTATAGCATGGACAGTAATGTGAATAGATCAACATAGAAAACCTTGACGCATGAGTCAAATATAGTCCACAATAGAAAAGTGTCAACTCACCCACAGAAGACCGTTGTGTTCTCTGCTATTTCAAATATGGAGCCATTGATCCAGGTGATGGTGTTGTTAATGCAGGTTTTGTTGGGGTCTGCCAGTTCTTGGACCTCTAGCTCGTATGCCACAAAGGTGTTCGTCATCATGCCATACACCAAGAGCATGAGAGGGGAGGCTGCCCCGTGGACTAGTGCACATAAGCCCCCCACTACCATCATCAGTGTGTCCTTCCATGTTGCAAATCGAAACTGGATCAAATAGATAGGTTACATCCTTTTTTTTCCAATAAAAGGAAATATAATATTGTGCAATCATAGCAAAAACAGTCATTATTAATCATAATTCATAATATCTTAAAAAATAAATACCAGTTGAAAGAATCCAACATCCAAGAGCTTTTCTTTTTTCTTTCCATCTCTGCAATCAAAATAATCAAATGAGAAAAGCTGTTGCATGGTAATGATCAAAGTTGATCTGATACTTTCATGACGATAGAAGTGTATGATAGATATTATGCTATGAAGAACCCAGTTACAATTGGAAGGGTTTTGTGAAAAGTACCCGTATAGGAAAAAAGTGTTGAAGAGAATAAACAAGATGTGGTCAAATTTAATTGGTGAGATTCATTCAACTGTGAATGAGGGCAATAATGCAAGGAATGGAATGTAGTTTACTTGAGTAGGAATCAAATGTTGTTATTTGGAAAGTAAATAATAAGAAAAAAGAAGCTACTGTGATTTAAATTCCAATCAAAAACAGACACTTACCCTTTTTCATTCTCTGTTCAAAAAGAAAGGTCAAAGTTCAATTGAAACTTGAAGAAGAGATCTACAATATGATGTCAATTCTTACTGGGGCATAATCATGTTAATCATGTTAACATTATGGTATTTGTGGTATAACAGGAAGACATGGGACACTTACCTTCTTCTTCTCTGTCTGGTTTTGTACGGCAATATTCTCTGTCTGTGTCCTCCTGTAGAGAAGTGACCTTTTTCAAGTAAATAGGATCCTTCATTTTTGTAGCTTTAACTCTGACAGGCACGTCCTCGCTGGGTCTAATGGGAGAGAAGGGTCATTTTATCTCACAGTCTTCTTCACGAACATCCGCAAAAATACATTCACAGTCTGGAGTGAACTGTCTGTACTGCCATCCAAATGTAACTTCTATGGTAACACATTTTGTGGGATAACATTTTCTAACAAAAAAATCTTAACATCTCTGGAATTCAATGTTGTGTTGTCTATTTGTCATGACTATAGACGGTACAATACTGGGACTTTTGGACTATGAAGGACTTGATGACAAGTAGTCGTATCCTTGACAACACCATTAGAGCCGTATAATAAGTCCTCTGTTACATAATATGGACAAAACATTTGATCATTGAAAGTCATATTATTGAATAGAAAAACCATAGAATGAATGAGATCTCTGTAAGAAAAAACATTGTTTAAAAGGACGAATTCTGAAATGTTAAAAAATATATATATATATAAACATGTAAATTACAGTACATGGATGGAAAAACAAACACACACATAAAATATCAGTTTAGAGAGTTACTAACAAGTTCAACACATGCATGACTCATTTCTTATCAGAAAAAATAGCATTATTACCATAATACACAAGAAAATGCAAACAAAATAATATGTAGAACATAGATATGGAAATATCCAACATATCTACCATGAAGATCCACTTCAGCTACGCAGAATAATAATTTCTCATATATGCTTTCCTCCCTATCTTACTATAGAATGAAGAGCAAACTATAGCATACCTGTTTTGTCTTCCTGTCAAGGACTCCTCTGATATCCTAGCCATTTGGTCACTACCAACAATAAAGAATCCCTCCTACGAGAGGAAATTCCTATCTTTTTCTCAGTCTACGCCTTTCCCACTATCTCCCCTTCCATTAGACTGATAAGAGTTCAATCAGCATTATGTCTCTAACTAAGGAGCTTTTGTGAGGCAAAGGTACATTCATCCAATCAATAAGTTAATGCGTTTAACCATGCATTGATTAATATGCGCATTACTCCACACCTGTCTGACAATTTGTTCTCTTAGAAAGATTCAGGTGTGCAGTATGTGCTGTATTTTTATAAATACATTTAAATAAACTTGAATACTGAAGTACATGGTTTGCATCAAATTCACCAAATATCTGAAGTACATGTTTAAATATGCCTCTTGAATAATAAGGAAGGAATGTTCAATGAGATGGAAAAGATGAATGCAGTAAACGTAAATTATATCAAGATTATTTCTATGTAAGTCAACAGTTGGATTGTTGAAAGAACTTATGTTCCAGTGATAGGTGTGGATCACCTGGATGTCAACAGCAGAACGTCGTAAAATGATTGTACTGACTGACCTAAGGTCGTTAGTCTGTACAGCTAATTCCCCCAGAGCCACCATGATAACATTCATTAATAGCAGAATCACACCATAGAATCACACCATGGATAGTAAAATGAGTGTAATGACCTATTGGCCATAGGTCTCTAGAGCTGATTCACACAGAGAATATATAGTGCAACATCCATCAATCAGAGATACAGTGGGGAGAACAAGTATTTGATACATTGCCGATTTTTCAGGTTTTCCTACTTACAAAGCATGTAGAGGTCTGTAATTTTTATCATAGGTACACTTCAACTGTGAGAGACAGAATCTAAAACAAAAATCCAGAAAATCACATTATATGATTTTTAAGTCATTTATTTGCATTTTATTGCATGACATAAGTATTTGATACATCAGAAAAGCAGAACTTAATATTTGGTACAGAAACATTTGTTTGCAATTACAGAGATTATACGTTCCCTGTAGTTCTTGACCAGGTTTGTAGTTCTTGTAGTTATTGACCACTCCTCCATACAGACCTTCTCCAGATCCTTCAAGTTTCGGGGTTGTCGCTGGGCAATACGGACTTTCAGCTCCCTCCAAAGATTTTCTATTGGGTTCAGGTCTGGAGACTGGCTAGGCCACTCCAGGACCTTGAGATGCTTCTTACGGAGCCACTCCTTAGTTGCCCTGGCTGTGTGTTTCGGGTCGTTGTCATGCTGGAAGACCCAGCCACGACCCATCTTCAATGCTCTTACTGAGGGAAGGAGGTTGTTGGCCAAGATCTCGCGATACATCCATCCTCCCCTCAATACGGTGCAGTCGTCCCTTTGCAGAAAAGCATCCCCAAAAATGATGTTTCCACCTCCATGCTTCACAGTTGGGATGGTGTTCTTGGGGTTGTACTCATCCTTCTTCTTCCTCCAAACACGGCGAGTGGAGTTTTGACCAAAAAGCTGTATTTTTGTCTCATCAGACTCCCATTCCTCCTCTGGATCATCCAGATGGTCATTGGCAAACTTCAGACGGGCTGGCTTGAGCTGGGGGACCTTGCTTGCGCTGCAGGATTTTAATCCATGACGGCGTAGTGTGTTACTAATGGTTTTCTTTGAGACTGTGGTCCCAGCTCTCTTCAGTTCATTGACCAGGTCCTGCCGTGGAGTTCTGGGCTGATTCCTCACCTTCGTCATGATCATTGATGCCCCACGAGTTGAGATCTTGCATGGAGCCCCAGGCCGAGGGTGATGCACCGTCATCTTCTTTTGTTTATTTATTTTTTAATTTGACCCCTTTTTCTCCCCAATTTCATGGTATCCAATTGTTGTAGTAGCTACTATCTTGTCTCATCGCTACAACTCCCGTACGGGCTCAGGAGAAACGAAGGTTGAAAGTCATGCGTCCTCCGATACACAACCCAAGCCGCACTGCTTCTTAACACAGCGCACATCCAACCCGGAAGCCAGCCGCACCAATGCGCCGGAGGAAACACCGGGCACCTGGCCACCTTGGTTAGCGTACACTGCGCCCAGCCCGCCACAGGTGTCGCTGGTGCGCGATGAGACAACCCTACCGACCAAGCTAGGCCAATTGTGCGTCGCCCCACGTCCGGTCGCGGTCGGTTACGACAGATCCTGGGCGCGAACCCAGGGACTCTGATGGTACAGCGCCCTTAACCACTGCGCCACCCGGGAGGCCCACTTCTTCCATTTTCTAATAATTGCGCCAACAGTTGTTGCCTTCACACCAAGCTGCTTGCCTATTGTCCTGTAGCCCATCCCAGCCTTGAGCAGGTATACAATTTTATCCCTGATGTCCTTACACAGCTCTCTGGTCTTGGCCATTGTGGAGAGGTTGGAGTCTGTTTGATTGAGTGTGTGGACAGGTGTCTTTTATACAGATTTGTAAGTAGGAAAACCTGCAAAATTGGCAGTGTATCAAATACTTGTTCTCCCCACTGTACATAGATACAATCAGAGATACATAACTCCCCAACCTTGGACCAAATTAGGCTAATGTTAGATGAATTTAGTTCTTATGTGTTCATTAACCAATTCAATTAAAACACTCTGTCCGTTTCTAAGAATTTGTAAGGTTCTTGTTTGCATAAAATGAACAGAGACCAGCCACCAAAATTAGCCAATAGCGTTTATTCTCGAGAGCGCTGGTCATAATACCATGTACATACAATGGCAATATAGTTCACAAGCCTTCTCACATTGTCTGCCACCTGTTAAACAATCTACTACAAGCCCAAGGTCTCTCCACTCCCTGGGTGGGGACAGAATGTCCTGTAAGGAACACAGTATTCCAGCCGGTCCAACGATAGCTCCATTAGTTTCTAACAAGGAACAGAAAGTCCTTGTTCTAACTCTTGACTAAAACTACTAGTTATAGTTCTACGTTAAATGTATACATCATTTAGTCATTATTCATAAAAATCCCATAACAGCTAATGAGTGTCAGATCATAGTGTGAATGCATGGAGTTCACTTCTTAGTAAAAGGGCTCGTGAGCACCAACATGTGAAGTTCATATGAGCATGTCAAATTGGGTGCCAAATGAAAGCCAAGAGTTTATATTTTTGCGAAATTAAGCCATATATGCATTTTTCAACCAGTTTCCATCCTAATAATTAGGAATAAGCAAAGGCTTTGATTTCTGGTCAAACAGATGGAAAAGTTTTTTTTAGAAAACATCTAGCAGAAAAGGTCTTAAAGGTATTAGAAATAAATCAAAACACAATAATGTTGAAGTAAATACCCCTGCCAACTAATATCAACTCTTATATTTAGTTCTGGAGGAATGTTTCTGCTTCCTTTTAGTTTAAGAAACATTGCCTTGTGAGTTGAGATTCTGTGTTTTTTTCACATGTTCAGTGAAAAATTGTTAAAAGTAGTCCTTGTGCATAGAGTTATATGGTTTGTTAAACTTTAAAATCAATGGTTTTTGTTTGGCATTCATTTTAAGTGTCAGCGCAATTCCGTTTCCGTGGAATTGCCCATGTGTCAATAGTTGAATGCCATAGGATATGCCATAGGGGTTGGCGATAAGACCAGGACTAGGCTAAGGGGTGATTTTTAGATTCTAATATTAAAAATGAGAAGATCGCTTTGAATCTAAACATTGTCAATAAAGGTGGTAACTTGGAGCATATTCAGTTAATGGGCCTTTTTGTTATTTTCAAGTATACTTCATTAGCCCAACAACTACGTTTTTAAGGATGTGCCTATGACCACAAACCTTTCAACAGGCAAGAGTACACTCATCATTTCTTTGTTATAAATGATCCTAATATCTGACCAAACTCAGGTCTTTACAAAAGTCTGAATGGTTTGAGGTCAATAGCCGCGATGGCAGCTGTCAGGATAGACAGGAATTTGTATTGCTTTAGAGACGGTTATTAATTACCATCTGTAACTGATGATGAGTCATATCAAGTGGGATCTTGAGAGGGTTTGTTTGAGATGGCCTGTAATAAAACAGGACTGGTCATTGTGAGTCATTCCACTGGGTGTCTCACAATGTAGCTAGAGTGACGACCCTGAATGAATAAGGGTAGTGTTGCAAGATAGATCTATGATAACCATAAGCTATCATTATAGACAGATACCATCATGAAAACATCCTATACCAGCATACCCACCACACCTGAATGGTAGGCCAGTAGACTTGGTGCAGTAGGTGAACATTTCAACACTGTCATGTTTACACTTCATTAGTGTTTACATATATATTTCACTCATCCACATAAATAGGTTGCAAATCGAACATTTGAAATTAACGACTGGTTTTCAGCTGTGGTTGAAGAGTAGTTACAGCTTTTATAACGTCCAGCAGATGGAGTACGTCGACCGTCCATAAAAAATGTGTTAAATAAAGTTTCTTCACACACCGGAAGGTGAAGAACACAGAGAAAAATACAACTATTTTAGGACAAGGAATACAGTCACTGATGTTACACTATTACCAGCCACTCAACAAGCGTACTTGGGGGAGCACAATTCTGTCGCCTGGGGTAAGTTTCCAGTGTTTCTTTGCCATGTCTGAGAAAGGATATTAATCAAGCAGTTCAGTTTTTGATGAACATTAAATGTTAGGACAAACGTTAGTCGAGCTGATAAAGTTGCAGTTCGCTGAACAAGTGATTCGTGTTTATCATTTTTCTAAGAATGGGCTAACTGCCTAGACGTGGTTATTGAAAAATGTGCTGAAATCTAACGAGGTGATTTTAAAAAAAAAAAGTCATTATTTTTTAAAATTATTTTTGGTCTTGGCGTCTGAATCTCATTAATGTTCATATTTTATGCGTAGGTGTTGGAGGTAATTGCTGTCATGTGAGGCGCAAAGTTTTTATATATATATATATATATAATTTTTTTAAAATTTTTTTTTAATGTTGTTCTTGTATGCAACAGGGGCTAGTAATGTAGATGTGGTATGAAGATTTCAGCCATTTGTCCGAATAATTATTGCTCAATATAAACTATCAGATAACCCATAGTGGTCAAAGATCATTCATGGTTAAAATGGTAAACAGGAGATCTTATCATTCGGTTAGATGTTATGTAGACAGTTTATGGTTTTGTTGATCCAGGGAATAGGGCAGGCTAATCAGTTTGGAGGTATAATACTTTGTGATAATGCATCATCTTTTGTAGCCAAGTTGATTTACCCAATCAAGTTTCCTCTAATTCCATGCCTCACTTCATGTTCAACTGGCCATGTCATCAGACTGTCTACTATATATTTCACTTGGAAATATTCTGTAATTACTGTAGGCAAGTTGTCCTGGGCACATTCTTGTTTTTTCCAAGCACTACACAGCTGATTCAAATGATCAAACTATCATCAAGCTTCAATGATTTGAGTCAGGTGTGTAGTGCAAAGTCAAAAACAAAATTGTTACTCATTTGCATCCCAGGGAACAGGATTAAGAAACACTGCTCTAGCTGTAGGATAGTCACTAAGCAGAACTTTCAGTTGCACACCGGAGAAATGTAAATAGACCTTTGCTTCTAAAATCAAATTTAAAATCTATGGAAATATATGGTTTGCAAAATAGTATCCTACAAGATTCTGCCGTTTTTGCCATTGGAATGATTGCATTGATTTTTCTACTGGTTTGTGCTCCTTGGTAAAATAGAAGATACTATGATATGCCCCCAATGAACCTTCAATTACATATGTTTGCAAAGAGAAAATGTTTATTTTTAATATGATAAAATATTATGTTTATCTGAATGAACCTCTTTCCTCTCAGAAATGTTCCTGTACATTATTGGACTGGTGGCTTTTTGGTTTGTGTTCCGCTGGTACAGGGAACTCGCAAGAGTACCCAATAAAGGAGAGAAATATGTCTACATCACTGGCTGTGACTCTGGGTTCGGGAACCTTCTGGCCAGACACCTGGACAAGCTGGGCTTCTGTGTGATCGCAGCCTGCTACACTGAGAAGGGGGAGGATGAGCTGAAGAAGGTCTCTTCTGAACGATTGAATACAGTCCACCTGGATGTCATCAGCACTGACAGTGTCAACAAAGCAACAGCATTCATCAAAACCTTGGTTGGGGAGAAGGGTGTGTGTCTTTTGAAGTCCAATTTAGCCAAATGTTGCAACTTTTGTAATACTTGGATATTTTGGTATTCAAAATATCCAAGTATCTAGACTGACTGTCGGTCTACTCAATAATTATAATTACTATGCGTCAGATTAAACTGTTGCTATGGAATTTCTAACCACAAACATCCTAAAGGTCCAATGCCGCTGTTATCTCTATCAAATACTTTCTGGGTAAGAATTAAGTACCTTACTCAAATAGTCAAAAAGAAACAACTTGCTTCTTAGCAAAGAGCAATTTCTCAAGCAAGATTTTTGCCAGGACTGTCTGGGAGTGGTCTGAGTGGGGAGAACTGAAAACTAGCTGTTATTGGTAGACTGGTTTGGATGTCACCGGACAGGCCAAAAATGCAATCCCACTAAAACAGTATGACATTTCTTGCAATCTTTTCAAACAGCTCTTACACTAAAAGGGCATTATCATAATGTTTACAATTTCACAGTATTATTCCAACCTCAGTGTGGAAAAATATACAGTTGAAGTCGGATGTTTGCATGCACCTTAGCCAAATACATTTAAACTCAGTTTTTCACAATTCCTGACATTTAATCGTAGTAAAAAATCCCTGTTTTAGGTCAATTAGGATCACCACTTTATTTTACGGATGTGAATTGTCAGAATAATTGTAGAGCATTATATATTTCAGCTTTGATTTTTTTCATCACATTCCCAGTGGGTTAGAAGTTTACATACACTCAATTAGTATTTGGTAGCATTGTCTTGAAATTGTTTATCTCGGGTCAAATGTTTCGGGTAGCCTTCCACAAGCTTCCCACAATAAGTTGGGTGAATTTTGGCCCATTCCTCCTGACAGAGCTGGTGTAACTGAGTCAGGTTTATAGGCCTCCTTGCTCACACATACTTTTTGTTCTGCCCACAAATCTTCTATAGGATTGAGGTCAGGGTTTTGTGATGGCCACTCCAATCCCTTGACTTTGTTGTCCTTAAGCCATTTTGCCACAACGTTGGAAGTATGCTTGGGGTCATTGTGCATTTAGAAGACCCATTTGCGACCAAGCTTTAACTTCCTGGCTGATGTCTTGAGATGTTGCTTCAATATGTCCACATAATTTGAATTCCTCATGATGCCATCTATTTTGTGAAGTGCACCTGTCCCTCCTGCAGCAAAGCACCCCCACAACATGATGCTGCCACCCCTGTGCTTCACGGTTGGGATGGTGTTCTTCGGCTTGCAAGCCTCCCCCTTTTTCCTCCAAACATAATGATGGTCATTATGGCCAAACAGTTCTATTTTTGTTTCATCAGACCAGAGGGCATTTCTCCAAAAAGTACGATCTTTGTCCCCATGTGCAGTTGCAAACCGTAGTCTGGCATTTTTATGGTGGTTTGGGAGCAGTGGCTTCTTCCTTGCTGAGCGGCCTTTCAGGTTATGTCGATATAGGACTCGTTTTACTGTGGATATAGATACTTTTATACCTGTTTCCTCCAGCATCTTCACAAGGTCCTTTGCTGTTGTTCTGGGATTGATTTGCACTTTTCACACCTAAGTACGTTCATCAATAGGAGACAACGCGTCTCCTTCCTGAGCGGTATGATGGCTGCGTGGTCCCATGGTGTTTATACTTGCGTACTATGGTTAGTACAGATGAAAATGGTACCTTCAGGCGTTTGGGAATTGCTCCCAAGGATGAACCAGACTTGTGGAGGTCTACAAAAAATAAAGGTCCTGGCTGATTTCTTTTGATTTTCCAAGACATTTGTGGAGTGGTTGAAAAAATAGTTTTAATGACTCCAACCTAAGTGTATGTAAACTTCTGACTTCAACTGTACATATAAAACACAGTAAAAATGAGGTGTTTGACTGCACTGGGCCTTTTAAGTTAACATTTCTCACTGTAAGATACCTCAACTGGCATGTAAGCACTTGTTGACATTTGGATGAAAACATTCCATGCCTACATCCTTCATTGTGACTACAGCCTGTGTCCTGCTGTGTGTGTGATTTTGTTTGTACAATATGGTCTGCCTTAATATTTTTTTTTCAGGTCTGTGGGCTGTGGTGAACAATGCTGGAGTCTCTGTACCATCAGGTCCCTGTGACTGGATGACCGTTGACGACTACAAGTCCATGTTGGATGTTAACCTTATTGGAGTCATTGGTGTGACTCTGAGTGTCCTGCCCCTCATCAAGAAGGCCAGGGGCAGGGTGGTGAATGTGGCCAGCGTGTTTGGGAGGATAAGCGCCTTTGGGGGTCCCTACTGTGTGTCAAAATATGGAGTGGAGGCTTTCAATGACAGTCTACGGTGCGAGGCCTGGCCTTTTGTCTAAGAATATACTGTATTGGGTTTATTTGAATGAGTTTGAGAATTGTAGCAAACTAAATAGTGATGCTCAGAGCATTATTCTCTATGGCTCTGAGTTTATATGGATACTGTATTGCAGACATGTTTTAATGTTTGTTGTGGCACATTTTCTGTTTTTGAATTCCAGGATGAACATGTCAGCGTTTGGAGTTAAAGTCCTGTGTCTTGAACCAGGATTTTTCAAAACAAGTGTGACTGATCTAAATCTCCTGAGAAAGAATGTAAAGACATTGTGGGATAATCTGTCTGAAGAAATCAAAGATCAATATGGACATGATTACCCAGAGAGAGGTACTGTAAAAAATATATTGTTTAATTTTTTTTTTGAAACAAATAAATATACACATGAACCTGTGCATGCTGCTGTAGTGTGATTGATGCAAATAGGTTCACCAAAACCTGTGTGACAGAATGACAAGCACTCCAAGAACGGGCTGACAGGGATTGCCCAGGGCAAATGAACTGGGCAAGTTAAGTCTGCCTTTGACGTCAGCTTGTTAATGGAGGTAATACCCTTCTTCCAGCAAATGTGACATTGGAGAAGAATGTTGCGACGTTGCTGGATGGGGACCTGATGAAGGTTGTGAGCTGCATGGAGCACGCCATCTCTGCTCTCCACCCTCGTACCCGCTACTCACCTGGCTGGGATGCCAAGTTCTTATGGTTGCCAATGTCCTACCTGCCAACTTGGATCGCTGACAAAATGCTCTTAAAAGATATGGCCAAACCAACAGGATCTATTCTTTAATGTTAATGGTTGTCTGACCAAAAGTAAGAACAAGTCTTTATTTACACCCACGGGACAGCAAGAAAAATGCCATTTTTTTTTTTCCAATGAGAAAAAAGTATTGTCATTGATTCAACCAATTGAATGAAAAATGAACAAACTTAAACAGAGTTGGGATTTGCGTTTTGTCTAATCACATTTTGTATATGTATGGTGTTTCACTGGTCTGATAATAAAATTGAATGGAAAGAGTTTGTGGTTTAGAGGATGTTTTCATTGTGTCCACTTGATACATACAGTAAATGATATTCTGTCTCTAGACCATAAATCCAAACTCTAGTCTAGATCTACTCGGGCTGGGTTTCTGTATAAGGGCTTTGTGACATCTGCTGATGTAAATATGTATAAATACATTTGATTAGCTTATAGCTACCCAATCTCATTGAAGGATACAACCGATAGTTGTTTCCCAAGTTACTAAGGGGAGATGGCTGCTGCTGATTATAGTATTATGTGCATCTACTTTACCTGCTCTGGCTCCCTTCTTCTCATTCATTGGTCTTGAACAACGTCCCACTTACACTGCTCTGCTCAATGATACTGTGTGACTTTGCAGAATGGAGTGCACCTTCAAAAGAAAAACATGAGTGACCTAGCCCTAGAGGCAATCAGATGAAAGAGGATGCATTTACCAGGACTATTATGGTCATGTAAACCATTGAAGGTCAATGGGACATATTACACAATCAAGCAGCACAGACCTTCGACACGGCTCCCATTCTGTAGCCCCTCGTAAAGTCGTCTTATAGCAGCCACTGGGAAGCACGTAGGTTGGACTGCGGAACAAACTCCATTCTGCTTTTTTTTTATATACTGGATGAGAAAACACCAAACTTGCAAGTAGCCATGGTAGGTCCAATGTATAATTTACATTACAGAATATGTTGTATAGGATGCAAAATGTCCCTAAATTCCTGGATTTTTCAGAAATCCTAGAATTTGTGGAAACTAACGAGAATTTTGTAACCCTAATCCCATGCAAGTGTAAGCAGTAATAATGTTCCACCCTTTTAATGGTAAATTGTGAACAAATTGAATTCAACACAACATACTTATTGCATTTGTGAATATAGGTTTATATATAATTGTGTGGGTATATATTATACATTTTTACATAAACATAACACTGCCAGAAATAAATTACCTTTAACCTTGTTGACAAGTGTGTGGACTTGTACCTTATTTACTTTACAACAGTGTTTATGTGCACATTTAGGAGAGACCAGGAGGCCATCTGGTGGTTAGATAAGCGCTACTACAGTTGTTTGCCATTATACTGCTATGATAGAATAGTGTCATGATGAGAAAACCAAATAGACTTAGCCTACTGTATGATTTATAGCAAATTCTTCCTATCAAAAAACAAAAGCTTCCTAATCAAATGTTTACTCTCATTGGATATACCTGTGACTTGTTACCATTAATTTCAACTGCGGAATCAGAAATAATTATTGAAAAAAGAGGGTTGTAGAATTGAGAAGAATTGTAGAATTTTCTATTCAGCCACGTTCTCTCAAACCAGAAATACGCTTTTAGGTATTATCTTTCAACCTGCCAGACATGTATACTATGTCAAAGGAAAAGCTGTGAGCTGCTTGCAGCCAAGTTTGCTTATGACCAGGTGACTGCTGTGATTATGGCAAACTAATAATATAATCCTTCAGGAGTGTACCAGTTCTGTAAGCAAGATAGACAAGGAGTATGGCGATGGAGGACACAGACAAACAACTGCATCTGAAAAGAAACTGAATAATTATACTGTAGGCCTACTCTAAACACGAAGCTATTGTCTTAATTTGAAAACTCATATGATTTAATATGGTTCTTTAGAGCCTATTCCTCTTTATCAATATAGTTATGCTGTTTGTATTATACTGGCAAACATGTCAACTTTTCAAATGAATGAGTAATTGGAATACGAATGGATGAAGACTCAGCTTTCTCTGGTGTAAGTGTTTTGAAGGAAAGACAAGATGATAATATGTTATTGAAAAGGTACCATTATATAACTGAAATGTGACTCCCTACAGGTCTTTCCTGTGGTGTCTGAAGAGAATATTCTATTAGATTTTTTTCAGGTGAGATTGATACAGTTCCTTATCTTTAATAACTTTATAACATGACTTTCTTTATTACATTGCTTGATTGATTATGCAAGAAATAATGTCATTTTATGCGTGTCTGTTTTAGGCACACTTGGCTCTATCCTGCATACTCATTTCAGTTACAGCCATAGCCATCGCCTGGTTTATTAGAGATTCTTTCAAAGTTGAAGATTTTGACCAGAAACATGTCTTTATCACGGGCTGTGATAGCGGATTTGGAAATTTGGTGGCAAGGCAGCTTGACCAAAAGGGGTTTCATATAATAGCCGCATGTCTCACGGAGAAAGGTGAATCGGAATTGAAGGCTGCGGCCTCTCCCAGACTGAAGACAGTTCTGTTCAATGTTACCGACAGTCCGAGCATCGAGAGTGCGGTGGAGTTTGTGCGCGCGGAGGTTGGAGAGCGAGGTAAGTGAGGAAGGCAGCATGGGGGTAGATAGGGTGCCAGTCAGAGTCGAGCACCGGGCGAGATAAAAAATGAGATAGGGGTGCTTGACTAACTGAAACTGACCCATACATCTGCATATTTTCAAACCACTATCACCTTGCGAGCTGCTGAGGAAACATCTAGAAAGCCTACCGTAACATTATCTAGACACAGTGTTGAGAACATTGACAAACTTTTGTTAGTCACCAGACAAGTTTACTCTGAATCACATAAATGGTCTATGTGATTTGAATTAGATGCCAAATTGGAATATTCTTGCTTTAAACACTAAACACTAAAACATATTGATTTATGGCTATCCCAAGCTTTGAAATATTACTACTGGACTTACTGGAGCCCAACCCATTTAGAATGGAATATTTGGTGCAAGATCCACAATCATGTCATGCATCCTTTACCTCTTTCCACAAGCAGATTAGTGAATGGAATATTTAAGACACCTTTGCTTCACATATCCAGCCCTGGTTAAAGATTAATTAATTGCCTTTTGACATTCCCAGAATTCATCTAGCTATTGATAGGACACATATTGCAGTAGGGGGCATCACTCTAGGATTACATGTAGTAGAAAAGAGTGTGTGTTACACTGCAACTGTTCTGTAGAGTAACTGTAGTATCTCTTTCTACCCACATTTCTCATCATATAAGAGTACTCTAATACTTGATAATGCTGTATCACATGTCGTTATTGTAGGAAATCTCCTTCCCTCTCTGTATCACAGGTCTCTGGGGGCTGATCAACAACGCTGGGAGGTCCACACCTATAGGCCCCACTGAATGGATGCAGTTGGAGGACTTCAAGAAAGTTCTAGATGTGAATTTAATCGGTCTGATTGACGTGACCCTGAAGTTCCTCCCACTCTTAAAGAAGGCTCAAGGAAGGGTGGTCAATGTTGCCAGTATCCTGGGGAGGCTTGCCCTCAACGGAGGAGGCTACTGCCTATCTAAGTATGGTGTGGAGGCCTTCTCTGACAGCCTTAGGTACTGTGGCATTGTTTTACAGTATAATGAACTCAGTAAACTAGGGATTGATTTCCAAGCATTCTATTACGGAACTGTAACTGTGCGACGCTGTGCAGGGTAGATTCGCACCACAGAGTTATTCATAGATTTAAGCATCTTAGTGTATTAGCTAGATAACGACTAAGCTGCTTGCTCTTATGTTCAGGCGGGATATGCAGCATTTTGGTGTAAAAGTGAGTATCATTGAGCCTGGTTTCTTCAAGACGGGTGTGACCAGGCTGGACCTCATTGAAGCAGACCTGCAGAGACTGTGGAACCGTCTCCCCGAGGAGGTCAAGCACTCATATGGACCCAAATTCTTTGACGAATGTGAGTAAATACTGTGTACTGTATGTTTTTTTTAAATGGTTGAGTCGTGTCATTACAATGCTGAAACGTTCATGTCTGATTCTCATCCATTTCCTGTGGTCTATTACAGATGTAAAAGCTCAGGATTTCTCCATGGGTCTCCTGTGCAGTTCAGACATCTCCAAGGTGACCAGTTGCATGCAGCATGCTCTTACAGCCCGCCACCCACGGACCCGCTACTCACCTGGTTGGGATGCTAAGCTCATCTGGATCCCCCTGTCCTACCTCCCTGCGTTCATAGCAGACTTCACAGTCGCTGTTCTACTTCCTGTCCCCAAAGACGACAGAAAGAGCCATGCAAACCAAGTGGGTGTGGCAAACACATGAGCCACTGGACTCTTTCCTTTATCAATCACATCTATGATGCGTTTTAGATTGATTTCTATTCATGATTTGCATTTCAAGGATGTTGATACTGCACTGAATACAAATATAAGTGCAACATGTAAGGTGTTGGTCCCATGTTTCATGGGTTGAAATAAATCCCCAACATTTTCCATACGCACAAAAAAAGCTTATTTCTCTCTATTTGTTGTGCGCACATTTGTTTACATCCCTGTTAGTGAGCATTTCTCCATTGCTAAGATAATCCATCCACCTGACAGGTGTGGCATATCAAGAAGCTGATTAAACAGCATGATCATTACACAGGGCCACCTTGTGCTGGGGACAATAAAAGTCTGAGGAGTATTTCTTCCAATAATAAAGCCATTTTGTTGGGAAAAATACATTCTAATTGTCTGGTCCTGGCTCCCCAGTGTGTGAGTCTGGCTGCTAAATGGGTGGGCCTATACCCTCCAAGGCCCACCCATGGCTGCACCCCTGCCCAGTCATATGAAATCCCAAAATGTGAATTTATTTTACACTATAGATATACACAAGTATGTGGACACCCCTTCAAATTTGTGGATTTGGCTATTTCAGCCATACCCGTTGCTGACAGGTGTATACAATCGAGCACACAGCCATGCAATCTCAATAGACAAAAATTAGCAGTAGAATGGCCTTTCTGAAGAGTTCAGTGACATTCAACGTGGCACTATCATAGGATGCCACCTTTCCAACAAGTCAATTCATCAAATTTCTGCCCTGCTAGAGCTGCCCCGGTCAACTGTAAGTGCTGTTATTGTGAAGTAGGAGCAATATCGGCTCAGCTGCAAAGTTGTAGGCCACACAAGCTCACAGAACAAAACATTGCCTCTGGAAGCAACGTCAGCACTGTTCATCGGGAGCTTCTTGAAATGTGTTTCCTTGGCCGAGCAGCCGCACACAAGCCTAAGATCACCATGCGCAATGACAAGCATCGGCTGGAGTGGTGTAAAGCTTGCCGCCATTGGACTCTGGAGCAGTGGAAACAAGTTCTCTGGGATGATGAATCACGCTTCACTATCTGGCAGTCGGATAGACGAATCTGGGTTTGGCGGATGCCAGGAGAATGCTACCTGCCCCAATGCATAGTGCCAACTGTAAAGTTTGGTAGAGGAGGAATAATGTTTTGTGGCTGTTTTCCATAGTTCGGGCTAGGCCCCTTAGTTCCAGTGAAGGGAATTTTTCTTTTTTTGTACATTAAAATAACATCAAATTGATCAGACATACAGTGTAGACATTGTTAATGCTGTAAATGACTATACGAGGTGGAAGCGCCTGATTTTTTATGGGTTATCTACATAGGCGTACAGAGGCCCATTATTAGCAACCATTACTCCTGTGTTCCAATGGCACTTTGTGTTAGCTTATACAAGTTTATAATTTTAAAAGGGTAATTGATCATTAGAAAACCCTTTTGCAATTATGTTATCACAGCTGAAAACTGTTGTTCTGATTAAATAAGTTAGAAAACTGGCCTTCTTTAGACTAGTTGAGTATCTGGAGCATCAGCATTTTTGGGTTTGATTACAGGCTTAAAATGGTCAAGCGTGAGGTCCTCATCGAGACAGGCCAGCTCGGTCTGGACGTCCGCCTGTAGCCCGCTGTGGAAAACCGTCAACAAGGCATGGTCGCTCCAGCCAGTGGACGCAGACACTGTCCAGAAATCCAGAGCGTACTCAGACGTTGTCCTGGACCCCTGATGTAGACAGGTCCTCTGTAGGATGGTCGCAAACAGCACAGGAGAGTTGGGTGAAGCGCTCATAGGACTGCATTTCTGGACCGTCCCTCTCCCAGACGGCGTGCGCCCACTCCAGAACCCTGCCTGTCAGCACCGAGCTCACCAAGGCCACCTTGTCCCTCTCGGAGGCCATCCCGGCATGACGGGCAAGGTGGAGGTCACACTGCAGGAGAAACCCCCTACAATGAGCTGGGATGCCGTCAAACCACTCCGGGAGGGGCAGGTGGACATTGCTGATTGGACCAGGTGATGTAGATGGTTGTGGGGTGGCTGGAACGACCGTGGGGAGCTGGGAAAGTGGTGGTGTAGCATGCACCTGGCGTATGGTCCGGAGCACCTCGTCCATGGCAGTCCAGGCATGAGTCGTGGTATAGGAGCTTCGCTCCTATAACGGAGATGTTGGGATGTCCTAATGCTTCCTGTTTTCTTGGGACAGTCATTCTGTCAGAAGTGTAGAGAGGAGTAGGCAGGAGGCAATCACAGGTTTAGAACTACTGAGTTTATTAAAGCACTATATATTTAAAAGCGAAACGAAACCCAAAGTGCAAAATAATAAAGTACTCAGGAAATAGTAGGAGAGATTCCTCTCAGGACAACAAGCAACATTTACAATGACCTACAAAGACAAATGACAGAGGGAGTATACCTACAGTGATAGAGTGAGGATTGGAACCAGGTGTGTGTAATGATTACGAGACAAGTGGGGACCGACTCCATATTAATGCCCATGATTTTGGAATGAGCTGTTCAACGAGCAGGTGTCCACATACCTTTGGTCATGTAGTGTATGAACTATAAATCAGTAATATCTTTGAAATTGTTGCATGTTGCATTGTTCAGTAAAATAGATACTCAATGATGTACACTATCTGTCAAACGTTTTAGCACCTACTCATTAATTTTTTCTTTATTTTGTACTATTTTCTACATTGTAGAATAATAGTTAAGACATCAAAACTATGAAATAACACAGTAACCAAAAAAGTGTTGAAAAAAAATCAAAATATATTTTAGATTCTTCAAATAGCGAGCCTTTACATTGATGACAGCTTTGCACAATCTTGGCATTCTCTCAACCAGCTTCATGAGGTCGTCACCTGGAATGCCTTTCAATTAGCGGGTGTGCCTTGTTAAATGTTAATTTGTGGAATTTCTTTCCTTCTTAATGCGTTTGAGCCAATCAGTTGTGTTGTGACAAGGTAGGGGGGTATACAGAAGATAGCTCTATTTGGTAAAATACCAAGTCCATATTATGGCAAGAACAGCTCAAATAAGCAAAGAGAAACGACAGTCCATCATTACTTTAAGACATGAAGGTCAGTCAATACAGAACGTTTCAAGAACTTTGAAAGTTTCAAGAACCACCAAGCGCTATGATGAAACTTGCTCTCATGAGGACGGCCACAGGAAGGGAAGACCCAGAGTTACCTCTGCTGCAGAGGATCAGTTCATTAGAGTTACCAGCCTCAGAAAATGCAGCCCAAATAAATGCTTCACAGAGTTCAAGTAACAGACACATCTCAACATCAACTGTTCAGAGGAGACTGTGTGAACCAGGCTGTCATGGTTGAATTGCTGCAAAAAAACACCACTAAAGGACAGCAATAAGAAGAAGAGACTTGCTTGGGCCAAGAAACACGAGCAATGGAAATTGGAGATTTTTGGATCCAACCGCTGTGTCTTTGTGAGAACGCGGTGTTGGTGAAAGGATGATCTCTGCATGTGTATTCCCCACTGTATTAGCATGGAGGAGGTGTTATGGTGTGGGGTTGCTTTTCTGGTGACACTGTCTGTGATTCATTTTGAATTCAAGGCACACATAACCAGCAAGGCTACCACAGCATTCTGCAGCGATACGCCATCCCATCTGGTTTGGGCTTAGTGGGACTATCATTTATTTTTCAACAGGACAATGACCCAACATTGCAGGCTGTGTAAGGGTTATTTTATCAAGAAGGAGTGTGATGGAGTGCTGCATCAGATGACCTGGTCTCCACAATCCCCCGACCTCAACCCAATTGAGATGGCTCGGGATGAGTCGAACCGCAGAGTGAAGGAAAAGTAGCCAGTAGACAAGTGCTCAGCATATGTGGGATCTCCTTCAAGACTGTTGGAAAAGCATTCCAGGTGAAGCTGGTTGAGAGAATGCCAAGAGTGTGCAAAGCTGTCATCAAGCTATTTGAAGAATCTCAAATATAAAATATATTTTGATTTGTTTAACACTTTTGGTTACTACATGATTCCATATGTGTTATTTCATAGTGTTTGATGTCTTCACTATTAATCTACAATGTAGAAAATAGTAAAAAATAAAGAGAAACCCTTGAATGAGTGAGTGTTTTAAAACTTTTGTCCGGTAGTGTATGTAGTGAATAATTCATGAATATTGAAATTAAATGTTCCTGAGGTGCCAAGAAAATATATACTACTGTGTTAATCACAATGTTGTTTAAGGTAAGAAAAACAGACTATTGAGATTGTAAAAAAAAAAAAAAAAAACATTTATTCATTTCACGTCTCAGCAGCATAAATTTCGTCTCCCACTTTGCTAGCTAGAAAACCATTTGAGCATATTTAGAATGATCATTGATACAGTCTTTATTTGTCATTTTCATCACAATATAAAACAATCAAAGAGCACAGGATGTATAATCCATGTTTAGAAAATGACAGTCAGATTCCTAATTTCTTCAAATTCCGTATCTTCAGATGCTCTTGGACTTTACCAGCTCCAGAGTCACTAGAGATGTCCAAAATGTTACATCTTCACACATTAAAATCATTGGCATATTCAAGTATTGTTCCAAATTAATTTTAAAAAGAGGCCATCATTATTCATTAAAAAGTCTTACCTAAATATGATAGTTTTGATTTATATATGCCAAAAAAAGTCAGGGAATTGTTTTTACAAGTTTGAACGTAAGTACCATGTAAATATGCTTAGCATACTATTCTTCGAGACATTCAGAATTTTGATAGTTTTCTTTTTACAGCATCTAGAGATTTAGAATAGCTAAGGTAATTGGATCAGTTTGTGTTTGTTTTGCTCCCTGAAATGAGGTATATAAACATGCAAGATAAAATGCATACATCTTCAGTTTGGTTCAGTGGTAAAAATAGTTAGTTATCCTTTCAAAACATTGTCCTAATGCGATATATCTACTGTACATTCACAATGCACTTCACCTGTCATGTGTTACTTTGTTTATGAAGCACTATCGATACGTTCATCTACTTCCAACAGCCAGAGAATATTATCGACAAAAATCGTACTCTTCAAATTTACAAATGTACAACATATTTATAACATTTCTATCAGCAGCTTCAGTGCAAAGATATACATATATAACATCACAATAAAAAAAAAATCAGGAAACAAAAATTGGCATCAGAAATATCCGAAGGCATAGTCACGACAGACCTCTTTTCTGTATGCTAAAGAAACGTTTGTCTAATTTCTTTTCTCAAAACAATCTTCGTTTTTTTTTTTTTTTTACACAGGCTGCATATAAAAATAGATTCTGTGCAAAGGAGAGTGTGTCTTTGATTCCCATCTGTGGGAAACGGGATTACACATCGCTGTCCTCTTTAACAAGGTTCGCTGTGTCTCGGAAAGTGTCCTCAGTTGGTGAGTAGGTGCTGGGACGATCCCTCTTGAAGGGTTTGGCGGGTGGGGCAAAGGGAGAGGGGTCAGTGGAGGAACTGTCCTCATTGCTTCCTACTGCTTTTTCATTCTGCATCTGAAAAACAACAAAGGGATGACTAGCAGAAAACAGGCCAAAACAACCCCAAGGTCTCTTAACCTACAAGTTTGCAATTTTCTTCTGTAGAACAGAAATAGGAGCTGCTTGGGTGGCAGTATTGGCCTTACCTCTGAGTAGGTAGGGTTTTCAAAAGTTGTGCTTGGCTTAAATTTTCTTTTGAAGAAGCTCCACCTGGACTCCTGTCAATGTAGGACACAATTGCAGTAAATTACAATATAATCCCTTACATTTAACTAATGATACAAGTACAGGGCGGGAGAGTCACCTGAACAGGCTTGGCTCTGGCTGTGGAACTGTCCACGGTGCACACAATCTGATCTGTGTGGTACGCTGGGTTCGCAAGGTTCTTCTCTATCTGCTCACCACTAACAGTAACAGTCACCTGTTAGGAGTAAAACAGCGCAGAGCAATTGGTACTGCTTTAACAATGATGTCAATCCCAACCTGCCCTAGGAATGTTCATGCAACAGTGTTGCCTTTGCGCACCTGTGTGGCGTGGATGACAGCAGGCTCACTAGACGATCCAGCCGCTGCAGTGCCATACAGAGGGTTCTCAAATGTGATTGGCTGCCTCCCCGCTTCCACTGCAAAGTTGTCATCCTGAAAGAGAGACAGTGTTATTCATCATGTCCCTCAAAGATGACACATTGCTATCTATCACCTACATGTATTTCAGGTTTGTAGTATGAACGCAATGCCCTGCAATTTGTGCTTTACCTTATTAACTACTGAACCCTGGCTGGGAATGTGTTGACTGTCTATTAGTGTTGTTAATAACACAGTAATAAAAAGCTGGAGCTGGAGCACCCCCAGAGAACATTATTTAGAGTGGAGGTGCTGACTAATGAAGAATAAACTGGAAGCTAGAAAAATAAAGAGAGTCGCTGTCACACCCTGACCATAGTTTGCTTTGTATGTTTCTATGTTTTGTTTGGTCAGGGTGTGATCTAAGTGGGCATTCTATGTTGGATGTCTAGTTTGTCTGTTTCTGTGTTTGGGCCTGATATGGTTCTCAATCAGAGGCAGGTGTTAGTCATTGTCTCTGATTGGGAACCATATTTAGGTAGCCTGTTTTGTGTTAGGTTTTGTGGGTGATTGTCTATGTTGATTGCTTGTGTCAGCACAGTTCTCATTAGCGTCACGGTCATTATTTTGTTTATTGTTTTTGTATAGTGTGTTTCAGTGTTCAGTGTTTTCTTTATTAAATATCAAGATGAACACAAACCCCGCCTTTTTGGTCCTCCGATTCGTCTCTCCTCTTCAGATGAAGAGGAGGAAGACCGTGACAGTCGCACGCTCTATGTATACAGTATATCTCCCTACTCTTCTACGTACGCACACACTGTACATAGATTGTTGGTTAAATAAAGGTGAAATAAAATAAAAATGTAAATAAACTCCCAGTAATTTCTTGGGTAAAACACCAACGTTTCGGCATCACTGTGCCTTCTTTAGGGTAGTATACACATACATACATACTGTGTGTGTATATATATATATATATATATATATATATATATATTATATATATATATATATATATACACACACACACACACACACACACGTGTATATATATATAGTGTTTGACTCTCAATTTATTTTCATAGCTTAAAATAATGGACAAGGGAAAGATTTACAGAGGTCCAAAAGGCCAAAGTCAATCGGGGTCTCCCAGGCCTAACACAGGATTAAAATGCTGAGAGTACAATCTGAAGGTACAGTGACACCACTAAATGCTAATCCAACACAATCCAGTGCTTACCAACTGCATGGCCCTGTCAATGAATGAAACCCCGATGGGTGGAGGTCCCAGATCCATGGTGACATTGTCACCCGAACGAAACGTCACCCCGTTCCCAGTGTCACCCGATTTCACCAGACTGCTTAGGCTGGAAAAGAGAGACGGTAGAAAAATAGTTTACAATTTCCAGGGTAACAATTCTCATTTGAAGCTCTGGTTTTAAAACAACACAACAGAGGCACGCACAGATGGGTGAGATCAGGTCAAAGCTGAGATCCTACCTGGGTAGTTTGGGCATGGATGGGATTAAGGAGCCAGTTCGTTTGTAGTTGAGGAAAACCCCAACAGCTAACGCTCCAGTGATGAGGATGATAATCACTGCTAAAAGTATGGCAACTGCTGAAGACAGAGATATCAGCAGCAATGTTTATTCCAGAACATTTCTACTCATCATTTGTAAGTGTCCAGATAAACATGTACATATCAGTAGTCCGAAACTAAAACAATTTCTCACTTATTGCTGGTAAATTACATGTAGAACATTTAATTTCATTCTGCATCTGAAAAACAACAAAGGGATGACTAGCAGAAAGCAGGCCAACACAACCCCAGGGCCTCTTAACCTACACGTAGCAATAAGAAGCAAACCTAAAAAAGTTAGAAGGAATAGAAACATATGTTCTGCATGTTTGCCATTTTCTACTGTAGAACAGTGGACTTATTACTTAGCTGACATTCTCCAAATTGAAGTTAAAAGGTTATAGAAGAGAACTTTACAGGAGAGAAGAACACCTTTAGTGTTTAACCAGTCTCAAGGTCACAATCTAATTTGACCTTGATCTAACTAGGCAAGTGAGTTAAGAACAAATTCTTATTTTCAATGACGGCCTAGGAACAGTGGGTTAACTGACTTGTTCAGGGGTAGAACGACAGATTTTTACTTTGTCAGCTTGGGGATTCGATCTGGCAACCTTTCAGTTATTAGTCCAACGCTCCAACCACTAGGCTACCTGCCGCCCTAGTTGTGAGGCAACGGTTTCCAGAAAAATTATGTAATTTGTCTCTGACCAATGTTGTATAAGTATTCTATTGTGAACCATTGATCAGTGGAAACTTTTTTTTATGAAGACTGGCATATTGGACTGACTTGTTTGGGGAGAAATCATATAGATATTCTACTTCTTATCTCATATTATAATATACCTGTTCCTGCAGGGGCACCCCTGGACTTTCCCATCTCACAGTAACTCCCTGCATAGCCATATGGACACCTGGAATATAAAAGACAAAAAAAACAATGTTTCTTCCTGCTGGAACGAAACACTCCTATGGCTTGTGGCTGTGGTGTTACATGTTATAATAATATGACAACGAATCTACTTCCTGACACCAGCTGCTGAACTCACTTGCACTTGGGCAGGCCCCCTTCGTCAGTGTAGCAGGTCCCTCCGTTCATGCATCTGCATGCAAGGGGCATTAAGACTGGAGCCTCAATGGCTGCAGGAGTGAAAGCCACGCACAAAGTCACCACAACGTCACCACAATGTCACCACAACAATATCAAAGCAGCCATGCCTGCATGGAGTATGATTCCAACGATAAATGATGGTGCAGCCAACATGGCAGGGAGGTGATGTGATTTAATGACCATACCTGCGTCACATTCGTTGGGGTTGAAGCCGACCAGGGAGGAGCCTTGTGGGCAGGTGCAGGTGTAGCCTCCAGGCCGCAGCAGACACAGGTGACTGCACATGTTCTTACAGGGGTTGGGTACTGATAGGTGGAAGAGATCAGTGACTACCTTACACTCACCAGACAGGAGAAAACTACAGTGTGTATGTTTAGACTTGAAAAACTCTAACCTGAACGGTTGTGTCTGTGCTCCTGGTAGATGCGGACTTGAGTCAGCCAGGGGTTGATGGTCAGCACCTTCACTTTGTCCCCCTTCCCAAACTTATCCGTCTTCCAGACTTCACCCCGCTCCTTGGTTGTCCAGTACACATGGCCCTCAAATACATCCAGGCTGTAGGGATTACCAATATCTGAAGCAGAAAATGACCATACTCAATTAGCCATAGTTTCATAAGACCTAGTCTATTGAAGTCCCATTGAGGTCAGAATACCTCTTTTACAAGAGAGACTTTGTCCTGGACATGTGGTCTGATTTAATCAGTAACTTTTAAGGGAGTTAATAATGTAGATATTACAAAGACTGTAACATCACGATGTTAGCAACATCTAAGAAAGGTCTCAGTGGGTTCGGACCTCCAGACATGATGATCTTCCTCTCGGTGCCGTCCGGCTTCATGGACTCTATGATGTTCTCTTTGGAGTCACACCAGTAGATCCTGTCTCCATTCAGGTAGTCCAGAGCCAGTCCAGTGGGCCAGCCCAGGTCCTCATCCAACAGAACCTGCCTATGCTGTCCGTCCATCCAAGCAGACTCAATCCTGGGTCTCCTGCCCCAGTCTGTCCAGTACATGAGTCTAGGGAATGCACAGACACATAAAACAGTCTTTGTTAACTAATGTTTTTGACTACTTTGAAAGCAATATACTGTCGATCACTCGACATTGCTGTTATAGCTGAGAGGATCCAGTGTATTAGCTTATGGTGAACACTGACACACACACACACACACACACACACACACACACACACACACATTCTTCTTTGGAACAAACAGAAAGCCTGTAGTTGATCACTTCTGTACCCGAGTGCTGGGTTGACAACAATAGCAGCTGGCTGGTCCAGGTCAGTATGGATCAACCACTTCCTGTAGCGACCATCTAACTTTGCCACTTCAATTCGATTGGTCCCTGCGTCTGTCCAGTAAATGTGGCTGAGAAACAGAAGGAAGATGTTAGATTGTATTCAACCCAAAAGGTATTTTCAAAAAACAAAAATAGTAAGCAATGAGTGAGGTCTTGTACCCTCCGATCCAGTCCACAGCGATGCCATCAGGGTTGGCAATGTATCTCAGGTTCAGATCCAACTCCTTCACTGGGTTATTGCCGTTGTCATTGAAAGTGGTCATGTAGGCCCGCTTGATAGAGCCAAACTGAGAGCCTCGGCCCAGAACTGTCCAGTACACAATACCTAAAAGCACAACAGGGTCATATTCATAAGCACACATCATAGCAAGATGTTTGCAATGGAAAATGCAAACAGGTGTTTCTAATTTAACAAGTTCAGGTAGTCCCTCCCTGTTTTGACCCATTTGCTTCTGTTTGGTTCCTAATGAAGTGGAGTAAAAATTAAAACCTCCCCAGTCACTGTATCACTCCCATAAGTGCTCTTCACATAAGCCCAAGAGAACTGCCTAGTTAACAAGTTGAGCTGAAGGTCATACTGAGTCCGATGCCCTCTGGATCCCACTGGTAGTCCAGAGCCTGGATGTGCTCCATGTTGTCCACGTAGTCTGAATACTGCTCTGAGGACAGGTTGAAGCAACGAATCCGCACATTGTCGGGCAGAAGCAGCACTGGTGGGTATCCTGAAATGGAGAATGGAGAATATGGTAACTTCCTTAACAATCAGGACTGACAGATCGGAGACAGAGGTTGCGTCCCAAATGGCACCATCTTCCCTGTTGTAGCAAACTGGCTCAAATGAAGATCCTACATCTGTATGGGCCCTGGTCAAAAGTAGTGCACTACAAAGGGAATAGGGTGCATTTAGGATGCAGACAAAATTACTTGTCCAGCTAAGCTCTTACCCTCAGCAGCACACTCCATGCCATGCTGCTCGCTGACTGAGCGGAAGCCCTGGGCACAGAAGCACTCGTAACTGCCCTTGGAGTTCTGACACTCCTGTGGACATGTCCCGTAGACCTCACACTCGTTCACGTCTGATCAAACACAAAAAACAGGAAAAACACAGAGAAAAGACCAAAAGATTACTAATAGCGTAAGAAGAGGAAAGAATAGATCATCAAAGATTGTGATGTTGTTACAGAGTGGTGTTCTCTTCTACAGTCGTTGCCAAAAGTTTTGAGAATGACACAAATATACATTTTCACACAGTCTGCTGCCTCAGGTGGTATGATGGCAATTTGCATATACTCCGGAATGGTATGAAGAGTGATCAGATGAATTGCAATTAATTGCAAAGTCCCTCTTTGCCATGCAAATGAACTGAATCCCCAAAAAACATTTCCACTGCATTTCAGCCCTGCCACAAAAGGACCAGCTGACATCATGTCAGTGATTCTCTCATGAACACAGGTGTGAGTGTTGACGAGGACAAGGCTGGAGATCACTCTGTCATGCTGATTGAGTTTGAATAACAGCCTGGAAGCTTCAAAAGGAGGATGGTGCTTGGAATCATTGTTCTTCCTCTGTCAAACATGGTGACCTGCAAGGAAACACATGCCGTCATCATTGCTTGGCACAAAAAGGGCTTCACAGGCAAGGATATTGCTGCCAGTAAGATTGCACCTAAATCAACCATTTATCAGATCATCAAGAACTTCAAGGAGAGCGGTTCAATTGTTGTGAAGAAGGTTTCAGGGCGCCCAAGAAAGTCCAGCAAGTGCCAGGACCGTCTCCTAAAGGTGATTCAGCTGCGGGACCGGGGTACCACCAGTACAGAGCTTGCTCAGGAATGGCAGCAGGCAGGTGTGAGTGCATCTGCACGCACAGTGAGGCGAAGACTTTTGGAGGATGGCTTGGTGTCAAGAAGGGCAGCAAAGAAGCCACTTCTCTCCAGGAAAAACATCAGGGACAGACTGATATTCTGCAAAAGGTACAGGGATTGGACTGCTGAGGACTGGGGTAAAGTAATTTTCTCGGATAAATCCCCTTTCCGATTGTTTGGGGCATCCGGAAAAAAGCTTGTCCGGAGAAGACAAGGTGAGCGCTACCATCAGTCCTGTGTCATGCCAACAGTAAAGCATCCTGAGACCATTCATGTGTGGGGTTGCTTCTCAGCCAAGGGAGTGGGCTCACTCACAATTTTAACTAAAAACACAGCCATGAATAAAGAATGGTACCAACACATCCTCAGAGAGCAACTTTTTCCAACCATCCAGGAACAGTTTGGTGACGAACAATGCCTTTTCCAGCAAGATGGAGCACCTTGACATAAGGCAAAAGTGATAACTAAGTGGCTCGGGGAACAAAACATCAATTTTTTGGGTCCATGGCCAGGAAACTCCTCAGACTTTAATCCCGTTGAGAACTTGTGGTCAATCCTCAAGAGGCGGGTGGACAAACAAAAACCCACAAATTCTAACAAACTTCAAGCATTGATTATGCAAGAATGGGCTGCCATCAGTCAGGATGTGGCCCAGAAGTTAATTGACAGCATGCCAGGGCGGATTGCAGAGGTCTTGAAAAAGAAGGGTCAACACTGCAAATATTGACTCTTTGCATCAACTTCATGTAATTGTCAATAAAAGCCTTTGAAACTTATGAAATGCTTGTAATTATACTTAAGTATTCCATAGTAATGTCTGACAAAAATATCTAAAGACACTGAAGCAGCAAACTTAATGGAAATTAATATTTGTGTCATTCTCAAAACTTTTGGCCACAACTGTACACTCAGGTGGTGTTGCTGCTTCCTGTACCTTCACAGGTGTTCCTGTCTGTCTGTCTGGGTTTGTATCCAGGCTTGCAGGAGCAGAGGAAGCCTCCGTCTGTCAGATCTGTGCAGTTATGCTCACAGATGTTGTCACTGCAGGAGCGCCCACTGCCAACGTCTGGGCAGAGCACGTATACATGTCACATTATGAGGGTCGACGTTTACTTTCACTTAAGTATTATACAAACAGCCATATGGCTTATCATAAGATAAAGGTTTGTGATGATTGAGATGTAGAGTGAAGACTGTGGTAAATTAGTTGGGTGGGTTACTCACTGCAGCCCAGCTCGTCAGAATGGTCTCCACAGTCATCATAGTCGTCACAGGTATACTGCAGTGGGATGCATTGGCCATTACTGCATTTGTACTCATCCTCTGAACATGGCCCATGTGTGGGGGTCTGGCCTGTGACAAACACAACATGTCAAGATGTCAATCCTCATGTTAAGATGTCAATCATTTTAGAGAGTAAAAGACATTGACATGAATTGGACAATTAATTTTGGTATTATTACATAATGATGTTTCATTTAACCTTTATTTAACTAGGCAAGTCAGTTAAGAACATATTCTTATTTTACTATGACGGCCTACCCCGGCCAAACTCTACCCTAACCCGGACGACGCCGGGCCAATTATGCGCCGCCCAATGGAACTCCCGATCACGGCCGGTTGTGATACAGCCCGGGATCAAACCAGGGTCTGTAGTGATGCCTCTAGCACTGAGATGCAGTGCGGTAGATCGCTGCGCCACTCGGGAGCCCTAAATGATGAGCTACATGTACTCCAAACTCCCACGGAGACGGGACAATATAGGCCGGTTTCCTGGACACAGATTAAGCCTAATTTTGGACTTAAAAAGCTTTTTCAATGGAGATTCTTCATTGAGTATGCTTTTTAGTCCAGGACTAGGCTTAACAATCAGTGTCTGGGAAACCTGCCCTACATAACACTACTGTAACTTGTGATTGGCGTGTACTTACAGTGCTCCTCTTTCTCGTCAGTGCCGTCCCCACAGTCGTCCACAGAGTTGCAGAGCTCATGGCTGTAGATGCACCGGTTGTTGTCACAGCGGAAACGGAAGGGTGCGTCACACGGGATGTCCACTAGGGAGACAAGACCAGAACATGAACTCAATGTCATTTCTCACTGTCAAAGAATAAAGACCATCACATTCAACAATGTAACAATTTAAGGAACAGTGTGACTCTTTAAGGAACAGTGTAACTATTTAACCCTATTCTCAACCGGCTGGTAGAGCATGTTTTGACAATGGATTTGGAAATAAAACAAAATCTTTACTTGAACTTGATTGGTCAACTCCCCCAGCCCTCCTGCATTCATCTTAACATAGCTAGGTGGGACAACCACATACCAAAGTCATAGTAAGTACATTTTTCCTCTATAAAGTAGCTATCAGCAAAGTCAGAGCTAATAAGGGGGGAAAGTCAAGTGAGAGTGTTAGTTAAGACAGGCAGCACTTAAAGTACATCTAGCTAGCAAAAAGACAGTACTAGACGACAACAGATTAAGACAACAATTATACTTATCACTCCTGGAGATATCAGGAGTCCTCTAGCTATAGAATTAAGCAGGAATATTAAAATAAATAGTTAAAATGTAACAAGGCCTGATTAGCAGGAATTTAGTAAACAATTATTTTGCTCAACCAGGCGGTTGATATGCCAGTAAAAAGTATGGTGGACTCAGAATAGGGTATATTAAAAAAAATATATATATATATATACTTATTATGGTGAAAAATATAATTGAATTGTTGACAACACACTATATATTAGGCAACATAAATTGGTTAAACTACATTTCATGACCCATGGGGTCAATTAATCAATACTCAGACGTAAGGTCGCCTATAAATGAATACCTAGAATAGTAATAAAAACTGCACTTTGTCATATATTAACTCAAAATGTAGTCCGAACAAGTGGGAAACATGGTGGAAGAATTTTAAGAAAAACATTTTGACGGAAATTGCAATACACACCACCTGAAAAAGCATTCATTACAATGTAATTGGATACTCATGTTTGGACATACACAATTACCAATTTACCAACCTATAAAAGCCATTGAACCAGACCTAAGTGCATTTGGTAATATTGTTGAGATTAGTAAAAATGCTATGCAAATTGACATTCCAATATGGCATTGCGGGTATGACCTTATTTTGACTTCTCAACCGCCTGGTAGAGCTCTGTAATTTCCAAAATAAACATAAAGATTATTTTTTTAAACTATCGGAATTTCTAATTTGAGTTGTCAGTAATAGGAATTTAAGGGTAAATAATTGTTTCAACAAGTTTTTCAAGAAGAGACAGTAATAGGGTTAAGGAACAGTGCGACCATTTACGGAACACTTGCAACCATTTAAGGAACAGCGTAACAATTAAAGTAACAGGGTAACCATTTAAAGGACAGTGTAACCATTTAAAGGAACAGTGTAACCATTTAAAGGAACAGTGTAACCATTTAAAGGAACAGTGTAACAATTTAAAGGAACAGTGTAACCATTTAAAGGAACAGTGTAACCATTTAAAGGACTGTGTAACCATTTAAAGGACTGTGTAACCATTTAAAGGAACAGTGTAACCATTTAAAGGAACAGTGTAACCATTTAAAGGAACAGTGTAACCATTTAAAGGACTGTGTAACCATTTAAAGGAACAGTGTAACCATTTAAAGGAACAGTGTAACCATTTAAAGGACAGTGTAACCATTTAAAGGAACAGTGTAACCATTTAAAGGAACAGTGTAACCATTTAAAGGAACAGTGTAACCATTTAAAGGAACAGTGTAACCATTTAAAGAAACAGTGTAACCATTTAAAGGACTGTGTAACCATTTAAAGGAACAGTGTAACCATTTAAAGGAACAGTGTAACCATTTAAAGGAACAGTGTAACCATTTAAAGGAACAGTGTAACCATTTAAAGGAACAGTGTAACCATTTAAAGGAACAGTGTAACCATTTAAAGGAACAGTGTAACCATTTAAAGGAACAGTGTAACCATTTAAAGGAACAGTGTAACCATTTAAAGGACTGTGTAACCATTTAAAGGAACAGTGTAACCATTTAAAGGAACAGTGTAACCATTTAAAGGACAGTGTAACCATTTAAAGGAACAGTGTAACCATTTAAAGGAACAGTGTAACCATTTAAAGGAACAGTTTAACCATTTAAAGGAACAGTGTAACCATTTAAAGAAACAGTGTAACCATTTAAAGGACTGTGTAACCATTTAAAGGAACAGTTTAACCATTTAAAGGAACAGTGTAACCATTTAAAGGAACAGTGTAACCATTTAAAATAAAAGTGTAACCATTTAAAGGAACAGTGTAACCATTTAAAGGACTGTGTAACCATTTAAAGGAACAGTGTAACCATTTAAAGGAACAGTGTAACCATTTAAAGGACAGTGTAACCATTTAAAGGAACAGTGTAACCATTTAAAGGACTGTGTAACCATTTAAAGGAACAGTGTAACCATTTAAAGGAACAGTGTAACCATTTAAAGGACAGTGTAACCATTTAAAGGAACAGTGTAACCATTTAAAGGACAGTGTAACCATTTAAAGGAACAGTGTAACCATTTAAAGGAACAGTGTAACCATTTAAAGGACTGTGTAACCATTTAAAGGAACAGTGTAACCATTTAAAGGACAGTGTAACCATTTAAAGGAACAGTGTAACCATTTAAAGGACAGTGTAACCATTTAAAGGAACAGTGTAACCATTTAAAGGACAGTGTAACCATTTAAAGGAACAGTGTAACCATTTAAAGGACTGTGTAACCATTTAAAGGACAGTGTAATCATTGAAGGTGCATTGGCCTTACAGCAGAGATGGAGCTCCTCATCTGAATTGTCTCCACAGTCGTTGTCTCCGTCACATTTCCAGTAGGGCTGCACACACACATGGTTCCTACACTCAAATAGGAACGGTGGGCAAAAAGTGCCATTGGGATAACGGGTTGCTGCAAACGAAAGATAAATGGCCCATTACAAATCAAATTCACAGTTGTAACTTTAATTTAGATAACTGTAGAGGGTGCTGTAGTAACATAATGATTGTTCTGGACCCAATGTGTTTTGTTCATCTGAAGAGATGAGCCTAGTGAGTAAAACTGGTTGAAAAGACGTCATTTCAACCAGTTTTGCCGTTGAAATGATGTCTTTTTTTATCCAGTTTTGCTCACTGGGAGCGTTGTATTTGACATCAGCCCATAGACACATCTATGATAATATCTAACACTTACGACATGATATCTCATCAGTGTAGTCCATGCAGTCGGCGTTGCCGTCACATTTGAAGCGGTCGGCGATGCAGTGGCCACTGCCACACTGGAAGTAGCCCATGTGACAGATCCGCAGCTCTGCAGCACAGCCATGCCAGCACAACTCATAATTAATAGGTATTAATGAACCCATTTGAATTCAAATTCACTTTTGGAATACAAATTCTATTTCAGTTGGCAATAATATCACTCATTTACAGTCATGCCAAGTACTGATGTACCTCAGATTCTGACCTTGTGTTCATGACTACTATAAATAAACATCTAGAATGGACTTGAATTCACAATCTGACCAGTAGTATAATTGGCAACGGAAGAAGGAATGTCATGTCTTTCATTATGCAAAGTCAATTCATCCGGGTGGTCCTTTCTGTGTATCCCGTTCCTCAAAAAGGTGAAGTTTTAGTGCCTCTTTGCTTAGCGCTGTATTCCCTCACACATGAATAAGCCAAGCCACTCACCACAGTCCCTTTCATCCGAGTTGTCCTCACAGTCGTTGTCATGGTCACAGACCCAGCGGTCGGGAATGCAGTGCAGATTATCGCAGCGAAACTCGCTCTCGGAGCACGCACGCGGGCCTGGGGGGGGGGGGGGGGGGGGGGGGGGGGGGGGACACAGAGAGGGGAACTAAAGAATTATCACCGCACACGAGAATACTAAATTAGTCGTCATTGCCACAGTCCAAACAAACACGATGTAGACACAGCTGACAGAGGGTGTCCCAGTATTACTACATTATCCTGTGATGGTTTGCTATTTTCCACACAAACCAGACACTGCATTGATACATACTGTAGTTCTATTCCCTCAATTGGGTTATGGCAAAAGCTGTGACTTGTTTTTTGTACATTATCAAATGATCTCAAAGACCCTGAGCAATCATGTCAGTCATTTTTCTGTGATGAGTTCACGATGGAATTCACTGGAGGTGTTCTCTCACTACGCATAACCCCTACAGCTACAAGGCGAGTAGCAGCAAAAAAGCACCAGAGCAAATTTCATCACACAACACAGTGATTTTCCGCGAGACATTAGTTGTTCATTGAAGCATAGATATTATCCTCATTAGCTGGCATGTTCTCAGACTTGTTTAAAATTCTCCAGAGCCGAGGTGGCCGACTCCCTCACTCCCCTCCGTCTGACATGCTGAGGACAAGCTGTTTCGCTAGCAGCTGATAAGCCCGCCCCACATATAACACTGCTATGAAGACAGGAGTGTTGTCTTTTGCAAGAGCACTTTGTTATCTTAACAGGTCCATTCTTTGCCATCAACACCCCTATTTCATCTGGGTGACTCACTGTGTCTGAGCTACAATGGAATACCCCATTAGAATTGCTCAGAGACTCACCAAAACCAGGACTATATAAGAATCCAGTTGTCTGAGTTAGCCCATAACTGCTAAGCAGACACATAGGGCTGGTTGCACCAGTTGGACTTTAAAAGGTTGGGCTTAAAAGGACGAGATAGAGTTACGACCTAGTTAGGCTCAACTTGTGCAACCAGCCCATGAAGGCTCAGTGTAGAGGTCCCAATGCGAGCCAGCCAGGTAATCTAAGGTTCAGGTGTTAAGTATACTGAAGAAAAAATATAAACGCAACATGCACATTTCAAAGATTCGACTGAGTTACAGTTCATATGAGGAAATCAGTTAATTGAAATAAATTCATTAGGCCCTAACCTATGGATTTTCCATGACTGTAAACAAATTTGTGCACAACAATTTAGAGCAATAAGCTTTTTGTAAGTATGGAACATTTCTGGGATCTTTGTTTTCAGCTCATGAAACATGGGACCAACACTTTACATGTTGCGTTTATATTTTTTGTTCAGTGTAGATACAGTACTAGATAGTTAATGGTGGTTAGATGTACTGTAGAACTCACTGCAGGCACGCTCATCCGAGCTGTCCCCACAGTCGTTGTCCCCGTCACACCTCCAGCGCAGAGGGACACACTGGTGGTTGTCACAGCGGAAGTCCCCCAGAGGGTCACAGGTCACCTCCTCTGAAACACACACATGGATATGAGATAAGAAACAAAAGACGACACATTTACACTTCAGCTAATCCTTCTTATTGTTCTTAGCATTCTTATCCTTCTTAACATTCTTATTGTTCTTGCCATTCTTATCCTTATTATCCTTCTCATCATTCTTATCGTTCTTATCATTCTTATTGTTCTTACCATTCTTCTCCTTATTATCCCTCTCATCATTCTTATCCTTCTTATCCTTTAGTTTTATCTTTAATGTTTTTCAGCCAAACATTGCACTGGCGCAAACACATATAGTTGATTTTTTTACTTGCTGAAAAATCAATGGTTCATTACAGCGATGTTACTTCTCCTCTTTCGACCAAATTACAAGACGGTTATGATGTTACAGCTACAACCAACCATTGGTACTACAAGACACTGTCAGACTAATGAGAAATTCTTCAACACTGTGCCTCCTACTATTTAATATAGCGTCAATGATAACTACTAGACCACAGTGCTGAACTGAGAGGTGCCCTCTGGTTTTTTAATTAAAGCAGAGCTCATCATGCAGAGGGGAGGGCAGCATGTCTGAAGTGGGTGAGCTCTGAGCTATGCCAGGTCTATAGGAGAGGACAGGAGAGGAGGAGAGCAGAGCTGCGCTGTCTCTACCACACAGCGCCAGAGGTTTGAAAGATAGTGGATCCAGGCCCTCCTTGCTCTTCACCTGGCCCGGCCACTGGCTGCATTCTCTAACAGAGATTAGCACGGATCTCCCCTCTAGCGCGGGGATGGCACTAATGGAGTGAGGGCCTCTGATAAGAGACGGGAGGGCCAGGGCTGCTGCTGTGTGGATCAGGGCGCAGCACAAAGAGCGCAGTGTGAACCTTGCCCCATTACACATGCGCACGCAGACACACGCACACTCTCTCACACACACACACAGGCCATAAATCCAGAGCGTTCTCTCACAGGGAGGTGAATAGAGGCGGTGAGTACCTCTCCATCACTACCTCCTGCTGTCACGCTATGTAATGTTCCCGCTAACAACCCTTCATTCACTCTCAACACACATTGTTACCTCACACAAAGACTCTTCTATTCAGCACGGTGGGTTTGCACCATTGGTCGATTTATGTCAGGACGCTGGTGTTTCTGTGGACTCACCGCAGCCCTGCTCATCACTGTTGTCCCTGCAGTCGTTGTGACCGTTGCACACAGACCACAGTGGCACACAGCGGTAGTTGGTCCTGCAGTCAAACTGGGTGTGGTTGTCACAGCGATAAGACGGCCCCACTGTGAAAAGACCACGTCGAGGAAGTCAATAACAAAGACGAAGTCTTTCAATCATATCTGTCGGGAGAAAACTGCTATCAATTGTGATTTTCCACAGTTTAGGATGAACAGATCTCAATAGGCTCACTGTAGCAATCCCACCCAATCCCTATAGTTAACCGGGCGTGATTTCACCACGTGATTCTCTGTGTTGGGCGCGTCACTCACTGCACTCTTCCAGAGGCTCGTCGGAGTTGTCGCCACAGTCGTCGTCCACGTCACACATCCAGTTCTGGGGGATGCAGCGTCCGTTACGGCACTTGGACTGTCCGGGCCGGCAGGTCCTGCTGGAGCAGTGAGTGGGCTCCTCATCAGAGCCGTCGCCACAGTCGTCCTCCCCGTCACACTGCCACGCCTCTGGGATGCACCTCTTACTGGTGCACTGCCACTGGTGGGTCTCGCACTGATGAGTGGCTGAACAGACAAAACAGTCAATTCATTTGAAACACTCTACTGAAGTACATTAATACATCCCTGGTATTTAACGACAAAGATCACAACTCATGGGAAATCAACAATTGGAATAACAATGTTATCAAACAATTACAAAGACTGTTTCATGTGTTCTCTGAAAACAGAAATTACAGAGCTAAATGCCACCCACCACACAGCACAGGATCTTCATCAGAGCCATCATGGCAGTCCTGGTTGCTGTTGCACAGGAAGTGGGGGCTGGTGCAGTTTCCATCGTTGCACTGGAACTGGCCCAGTTGGCAGTGGCGACTGGGGCAGGTGGAGGGCTCATCAGAGCCGTCTCTGCAGTCCCTCTGGCCGTCACACTTCCACCAGATGGGGATGCAGCTGTGGAGGGGAGGAAGGGCAATACTGTTCAGGGCTCACCAATGCCACAATTGTATAAAACAAAGAGAATGTGTGTATCGCAGTAGAACTCTGAGGTGAACTCCCACTCACCGCTCATTATCTGCACATCTGTACTGGGTGCTGGTGCACATGGGCAGGCAGCGAGCCACCCCCCCCAGCTGTAAAGTCAGGAAGTGGTCGGGGCATTCACAGGTGTGACCACGCCCCCCGTCGCGGAGCAGACACAGGTGAGAGCAGCCTCCATTGTTCACTGCACAGGGGTTGGTCACTGGGGGGATAGAGAGGGGGTCAGGGAATCAGTCAGGCATTCAATGCAGCTGGGCAAACACAGGCCCGGCATTGTGTCAATGTAAACACTTGAATGGATCTAACAGGCAGGAAACGTCAGGATAATGAAGTGATAGCAATCTGAGTGTGAAGGAATGGATGTTGATCCAGGAGAAGAGGAGACTCAGATTACTGTCTCCTAGACTGAGACTGACCTATGGGCTGCCTATAGGGATGGCACACGTGGATGTCGAAGGGTCTGTGTGTGGTGTTGACCAGAGACTGGCGGCCGGATCCGTCGTATTTGTTGCCTTTCTCCACTGTACGGGTGTTCCAGTCAGTCCAGTACACAGTCTCCTCAAACACAGTCAGGGCAAACGGATGGGGCAGTATCCCGTCATACACGGTGTGTCTGTGATGTCCCTCCAGGTCTGAGAACCTGAGGAGAAGAGGAGTAGGATTACAGGAGGCCTTTAGGCATTTCGGGAACAAAGCAAGACTACATGGCAATATGAAGCAGGGTCTTACTCAATGTAGTTGAGATGGGCATCCGACCAGTAGAGCTTGTCGTTGCTGTAGTCGATAGTGACCCCATTGGGCCACTCGATCTTAGTGGTGATGATTGCGGTCTTGTTGGTGCCGTCCATTCCAACACGGCCTATGAAGGCTTTGTCCCCCCAATCTGTCCAGTAGACATATCTGACAGGGATCGAATGGGTTGAGATTATTGGCTTATCGAATGAATCAAGAATAAATGAACAATTCCTCATTTTGACCGTGTAATGGTTAGTGATTAGATTTACTCACCCATATTTGGGATGGAGAACGAGCGCCCTGGGGTTTTCAAAGCAGTAGGTGTTATTGGCGTCCACACAGTGTTCAGCCAGTTTCTTCACAAAGCGTCCGTCCAGTTCGGACACTTTGAGACAGTCCAGGAAACTGTCCGCCCAGTAGAGTTTCCTGGCCACCCAGTCGACCGCCAGGCCCTCTCCATGGAGCACCCCGTTCACCACCACTTCCCTGTTACTGCCATTATAGAACATCCGCTCAATCACCCTGCGACTCACATCAATCCAATAGAACCTCTTGTCCACGCGGTCAAAGTCCATGGCCACCACGCTGGTCAGGCCCTGCAGGATGAGGGAGTAGGCCTCTCCATCCGTGGACAGGTTACGAAGATAGTAGCGGTTACTGAAGATGAGGTAGGGCGCAATGTTGCTGTTCTGACGACAGCTGTGGCCATCCGGTTCCCGCAGGAACCCGGGGGCACATTTACACATGTAGGAGCCCACCGTGTTCTCACACACCTGACTACACACGCTGGGCGTCTCCGCACACTCGTTGACGTCGTCGCATGTCTTGTTGTCGGACATGAGGCGGTAGCCGGGGCGACAGGTGCAGATGAAGCTGGTGGGTGTGTCAGTGCAGTTGTGGTCACAGTGGTGCATAGAGGGGTTGGTGCATTCATTTATTCCTGCATCCAGGACAAGAGAGAACACGCATTAGAGGAGATTGCCTATAAATCCAACACCACACTGCTGCTCTGCTGTGATACTAAATGGCTATATGGGCATTGTAGTTTATGTTTTGATATTTTATATAACTTAATATGTTTTATTGCTTTTAAGATATCATGCACTCACCACAGCCCTTCTCGTCACTGTTGTCTGAGCAGTCGTCGGTACGGTCACACACGTTGAAGATCGGGACACAGTGTCCGTTGTCACACCTGAACTGCCGGGGGGGACACGTAGGCGGTGGCATGCGGCACAGGTGGTCAAGCTCATCGGACTCGTCCCCGCAGTCGTTGTCCCCGTCACATATGAAGTCGCGGGACACACAGCGTCCGTTTTGACAGGTGAACTGGTGCTGCTGACACGGCTGGTAGGTGCAGCCCTGCTCGTCGCTGCTGTCCCCACAGTCATTCCTCCGGTCACACCTGCCATCAAACACATCAGTCACTCAGTGTACTTCGCCATACACCAGGGGGTGCTGCTGCCCAGTCCACACACTCACACTGTAGTCTCATCATCTACTGAACAGTGTGACTCATTCAAGACATCTGACAAATGTCATTGTTATGTCTCTGTCAAGTCCGAGTTGCCAAACCTGTAGGAGCTGCGTATGCAGAGGCCGTTGCTGCAGGTGAACTCGTTGACACCACACGATCTGCGCGTGCAGTTCTGATGCTCGTCCAACGCGTCCGCACAGTCCGCATCGCCGTCACACACCCAATCACGAGGGATGCACTTCCGCTGTGGCGCTTGGTTGTTCACACAGGTAAACTCCAAAGCTGAGCATGTGCGGTTGTCTAACAAAACAGAGGGGGGGGGGGGGGGGGGGGGGGGGGGGGGGGGGGGGGGGGGGGGGGGGGGGGGGGGGGGGGGGGGGGGGGGGGGGGGCAGGATAAATGACGCCAAATTAGAGACGTTTCAAGATTATGAAGACTCCCGAGACTGGACCTGAAATTTCTCGCAGTCCAAACATTCCTAAGTGTATTTCAGGACCTCTAGCCGTGACTTCGGTTTCCTATCCATCTAATGTGATTGAGCCCTATTGTTTGAAGTGAGACTCCTGCCGAGGCCCGTGGTGCGCTGAAGCTATGCGCTCCAGGCTCCTTATTGTCAGAGCCCACATTGGTGAGGGATGACATAATAGTTTAGTTCCACCCTGAGCCTGGGAGCTGCGACAGACACAAAGTAATGAGTGAGGCAGGGGAAATCAGGAATGTGAGCTCCTTGGACTCTGGCCGGAGACCTTCAACAAGAGCCAGTATCCACCCCCCACAAACCCAGCATGTATCCTGATCCCTCAGTGTCTGACTCCTGATAGAGAGAGAGAGAGAGAGAGAGAGAGAGAGAGAGAGAGAGAGAGAGAGAGAGAGAGAGGAGGTAGAGGAGAGGAATTCACACTCACCACAGTTGTGTCTCTGGTCCTCGTCACTCATGTCTCCACAATCATTGTCCCCGTCGCAGATCCAGGAGGAAGCGATGCACCTGCCGTCGTCACAGGGGAACTGGTCAGTGTTGCAGGTTCTCACCAGGGTGGCTGCAGGGAATCAAAGGTCATAGGAAACCATGCGAAAACTGATTACAATTAGAATACTATTGTCCTCTAAATACAAATATGTCAGTCACTTAAAACTTTCCTTTACATGTTCTGATTGACTTCAACTAGTAAAGACAACAGGTAATGCATATCGGAACCAAAATTAAGCAAGTGAAGCTATCAAAATAGTCACGGCATCTCCTCCACATTCCAATCTATGGTGTTCTATTGAAACAATAGATAAAGTGAGGCTGTGTAATTACCCTGGGACAAAAGGAAGAGGAAAGGAAGAGAGGAAAGGTAGCGAGGAAAGGAAGAGAGGAAATTAAGGGAGGAAAGGGGAGGGGCTGTGTTTGTCAGAGGAGACTAGTGGGCATCAGTATGGAGGAATGTGGCAGACAGTGGGAGGTCGGACTGACTGACTGACCACATCACTAACAAAGGCATACACTACTGACACATCACCAACAGCACGCACGCACGCACACACACACACACAGAAAATAAACCAATCATTCACGACTGTCAACTCAGGAGAACAAATTAATAATGACTCCATTCTGAGAACCTAGTTGAATCTCTCTTGCTTAGCGTAGTGAGTGAAGGAGAGCTGTGGTACGTACTACAGGAGGAGGGCTCATCGGAGCCGTCAGCACAGTCGGTACCCCCATCACAGTACCAATGGGCTGGGATACAGCGACCACTGGAGCAGCGGAACTCGTTCTGGGCACACATGGAGGTGGCTGGAAGGGGAGAAACAGACATGGTAAGGTCATTTAGGGGTCACTCTCCTCTCAAAACCCAGTTATCGTGCTTCCAAAAGGGAACACTATTCCCTATATAGTGCACTATATAAGGGCATAGGGGGTCATTTCGGACGCGCCTTACTGTACAGAACAGGCCTGGGGGACTCACCACAGTGTGTAGGGCTCTCGTCACTCATGTCCCCACAGTCATTGTCCCCGTCACACAGGTAGGAGCGGGGGATGCAGATGTTGGTGGATGTACACTTAGTGTGTTCTGGCTGACATGTTCGCTCCGCTGAGATACATGACAAGAAGAGGATTGGTGTTATTGTTGAGTATATATATTTTAGTATACAGTGCCAGTCAAAAGTTTGGACACAGCTACTCATTCAAGGGATTTTCTTCATTTTTACTATTTTCTACATTGTAGAATAATTGTGGAGATATCAATACTATGAAATAACACATGTGGAATCATGTAGTAACCAAAAAAGTGTCAAACAAATGTTATATTTGGATTCTTCAAAGTAGCCACCCTTTGCCTTGATTATAGCTTTGTACACTCTTGAAGTTCTCTCAACCAGCTTCATGAGGTAGTCACCTGGAATGCATTTCAATGAACAGGTGTGCCTTGTTAAAAGTACATTTTTTGAATTTATTTCCTTCTTAATGCCAATCAGTTGTGTTGTGACAAGGTAGGGTTGGTATAAAGAAGATAGCCCTATTTGGTCCATATTATGAGAAGAACAGCTCAAATAAGCAAAGGGAAACGACAGTCCATCATTACTTTAAGACATGAAGGTCAGTACAATCCGGAAAATTCCCCTTACCCGTGCTCCTCTCCATGGGGCGACCAGTCAAAATCTATCTGAATAATCATTGACTCTGGGGCCGATGAGAGTTTCATGGACACTACCCTGGTGTCAGAGCTGGGCATCCCCACTCAGCCCCTCTCCAATCCCATGGACGTTAGAGCGGTGGATGGGCGCTCTATAGGCAGAGTCACCAACAATACCACTCCTATCAACCTGTGAGTGTCAGACTATACAGTTCATGCTCATCAAGTCTCCTCGGGTACCCATGGTTTTGGGGTTTTTATGGCCCCAGCGTCACAATCCTCTCATCGACTGGACTGCTGGTGCTATCATGGGTTGGAGACCGTTCTGCCACACTCATTGCCTGAAGTCGGCGCAGCCTGCCCGGGACATCTTCCTGTGGGCTCGGAAGAAGACTGCACCCGTGCATCGACTACTTGGGCCTCAATGACATCACTGTTAAGAACCGCTACCCGCTACTCGCCTCGGCTTTCGAGCCGCACCATTTTCTCTAATCTGGTGCGGATACGGGAAAGTGACGAGTGGAAGACAGCCTTCAACACAGCTAGCGGACTCTACGAATACCTGGTGATGCCATTCGGTCTGACCAACACTCCTGCTGTGTTCCAGGCCCTGGTTAACGACGTTCTCTACGACATGGTGAACCGGTTCGTGTTCATCTACCTCGACGACATCCTCGTCTTTTACCGCTCAGCTCAAGAACACGTTCTCTAAGGCCAACAAATCCTCCAGTGTCTCCTGGAAAACCAGGTTTTTGTGAAAACAGAAAAATGCGAATTCCATCGCTCCACCATCTCCTTCCTTGGATACATCATTGCTGCTGGGAATGTGCAGATGGATCCCGGAAAGGTGAGTGCCATGGTGGATTGGCCCCAACCCACATCCAGAGTGCAGCTGCAATGCTTCCTGGCATTTGCCAATTTCTATCGCCGTTTTATCTGGAGTTACAGCACCCTGGCGTTCCCCTAATCAGCACTCACCTCTCCCAAGGTCCATTTCACATGGTCCCCAGTTGCTGACAGGGCGCTCTTGGACCTTAAGCACAGCTTCACCACAGCGCTTACATTAATCCATCCGGACCCGTCCCTTCAGTTTGTGGTGGAGGTCTATGCTTCGGACGTCAGGGCTGTTCTGTCCCAGTGTTTTGCTCTGGACCTTAAGCTACATCCCTGCACCTTCTTCTCCCATCGTATTAACACCACGGAGAGGAATTACGATGTGGGAAATCGAGAACTACTAACAGTGAAGATGGCGTTGGAGGAGTGGAGGCACTGGTTAGATGGGGCGGAACATCCATTCATTGTGTGGACGGATCACCAGAACCTGGAATAGCTCCGCACCGCCAAGAGTCTTAACTTCAGGCAAGCTCGATGGGCCCTGTTTTTCACACGTTTTAATTTTACCATCTCTTACCGCCCGGTGTCCAAGAATGTTAAGCTGTATGCGTTTTCACGCCACTATAGCCCCGCTGTTACACTCTCAGACCCTGAGACAATCCTTCCTACCTCGTGTCTGGCTGCTGCGCTCATCTGGGGGGCCGGCTAACCAGATGTTTGTCCCAGACGTTGCCGCTCCCTGGATCCTGGAATGGGCTCATTCCTCCAGGCTTGCCTGTCACCCTGGCTCCCGTCGGACCCTGACCTTTGTTCAACACCGCTTTTGGTGGCCTACCATGGTCCCTGACGTCTCCGCATTCGTTGCCGCCTGCACTGTCTGTGCTCATAATAAGACTCCTCGGCAAGCTCCTGTTGGCAACCTTCAACCACTTCCTGTCCCTCACCGTCCCTGGTCACATGTATCTCTGGACTTCATCACTGGTCTCCCTCTGTCTGATGACAACACCCCTATCCTTGCGGTGGTGGACATGTTTTCCAAAGCCGGCCATTTCATTCCCCTCCCTAAGCTACCCTCAGCCAAGGAGACGGTCCAGCACATGGTGCAGCACGTCCTCCGGATCCATGGACTTCCGCTGGACATGGTCTCTGACCATGGTCCTCAGTTCTCGTCCCGGTTCTGGAAGCCATTCTGCATACTCATTGGGTCGTCAGCCAGCCTGTCTTCGCTGCAACACCCTCCCTGTCGCCGTATCTGGAAGAGAGCCCGGTCGGCTTTTCGGAACCCGGCTATCGTCACCGGAACCGGAACCCGGCTATCGTCTCGAGCAGAAGGTCCATTTGGGTTCCTGCATACTTTCCCCCTGTTTTATCAGACCTTTCCCCATCTCTAAGATTCTTAGCCCCTCTGCTGTTCGTCTTCTGATGCCCGCACCCTCCGTATACATCACACTTTTCATGTATCAAGGATTAAACGTCTGTCTCACAGGCCTCTGTCTCCTCTTCCCTCTTTTCCGTACTCCTGTCCTCTTTAGTCCCTGTTTTCTAGTTCTTCCGGTTTTGACCATTCTGCCTGCCCTGACCCTGAGCCTGCCTGCCGTTCTGTATCTTTTGACACTGCCCTGGATTACTGACTTCTGCCTGCCCTGACACTGAGCCTACCTGCCGTCTCTGTACCTTATGGACCTGAATTACCAAACTCTGTACCTTATGGCCCTGAATTACCAAACTCTGCCTGCGATTGACCTGCTGTTTGCCTGTCCCCTGTTGTGTAAATAAACTTCTGTGATTCGAACTGTCTGCAACTGGGTCTTGTCCTGAGTTCTGATAATAAGTTTGTTGGAGTTAGCAGCCTCAGAAATTGGCAAATAACTGCACCTCTGATTTCAGCTCAAATAAATGCTTCACACAGTTCAAGTAACAGACATCTCAATATCAACTGTTCAGAGGAGACTGCGTGAATGAGGCCTTCATGGTCAAATTGCTGCAAAGAAACTACTACTAAAGGACACCAATTAGAAGAAGAGACTTGCTTGGGTCAAGAAATACAAGCAATGGACAGTTGACCGGTGGAAATCTGTCTTTTGCTCTGATGAGTCCAAATTTGAGATTATTGGTTCCAACCGCTGTGTCTTTGTGAGACTCAGAGTAGGTGAACGGATGATCTCTGCATGTGTGGTTCCCACCGACTTCCTTCGAAGTTGGTGCCTCTCCTTGTTCGGGCGGCGTTCGGTGGTCGTCGTCACCGGCTTTGTAGCTGCCACCGAATCACGTTTCTTTTTCCATTTGTTATGTCTTGATTGTACACACCTGGTTCCCATTACATTATTATTATTTCCCTACTTAACCCTCTGGTTCTCATTATGTTTTGTGCGTGATTGTTCCTGGTTTTGTGTTAGTCATTTGTGTTAGGGTTTGTTATCCCTGCGTGGATTTATTGGCTGATTATTTTTCAGAGTAAAGTACGTTATTTTACTCAGTTCTGTGTCCTGCGCCTGACTCCGTCCTCACCTCTGCACAACTGACACTTGACACCGTAAAGCATGGAGGAGGAGGTGTGATGTTGTGGGGGTGCTTTGCAGGTGACACTGTCAGTGATTTATTTAGAACTCAAGGCACACATAACCAGCATGGCTACCACAGCATTCTGCAGCGATACGGCATCTGGTTTGCACTTAGTGGGACTATCATTTGTTTTTCAACAGGACCCAAAACACACATTCAGGCTGTGTAAGGGCTATTTGACCAGAAGGAGAGTGATGGAGCGCTGCATCAGAAGACCTGGCCTCCACAATCACCCAACCTCAACCCAACTGAGATGGTTCGGATGAGTTGGACCGCAGAGCAAAGGAAAAGCAGCCAATAAGTGTGGGAACTCCTTCAAGACTGTAGGAAAAGTATTCCAGGTGACCTCATGAAGTTGGTTGAGAGAATGCCAAGAGTGTGCAAAGCTGTCATCAAGGTAAAGGGGTGGCTACTTTGAAGAATGACTTGTTTTTAGATTTGTAAAACACTTGTTTTAGTAACTACATTATTCCATGTGTTATTTCATAGTTTTGATGTCTTCACTATTATTCTACAATGTAGAAAATAGTAAAAAGAAAAAGAAAACTTGAATGAGTAGGTGTGTCCAAACTTTTGACTGGTACTGTATATTTTAGTGACCTTTACAACACAAAAACATATATCTATTCTTCATGAACTAATCTTTTTACTTTAGATTTGTAAACAAGTTTTGTTTTGAGGACTTACGGCAGTTTTGTTCGTCCGAGGTGCCGTTGTCATAACAGTTGTTGATGCCATTGCAGATGTAGTCCTTGGCGATGCACCGTCCGTTGTTGCAGGGGAACTCAGTGTTGGGGTCGCACGGACTGAACAGGCAACCTACCTCATCACTGTTATCCCCACAGTCGTTGTAGTGGTCACAGCGGTAGTGGTAGGGCACACAGCGACCATTCGCACAAGTGAACACAGTGGGCTCGCAGGTGTGGAAGGCTGTCAATCAAACCAGATACAACATTATCAGAGCTCTAGCCAATGGACAGGGAGAGCAGGTGAAGATGGACGGGTGTACAACATAGAGGCGGGCTTTACCTGACAAGGCAATAAATGCGGCTGCCATTTGCACTTGGACTGCATGTAAGATGTAAGTACATGTATTCATTAGTTTAGGATGGGGTCAGTAGAAAAAAACAAGCAGCACTAAATAGCTACAATAGATTAGTGAACTGCAAGCATACACACCGGAAGTTTGGAAATCATTCTTGGATCCTGTAAAATGTTTGTTGCAGTGAGAAACAGAAGGCTGGTTAGAGGCAGCATGTTAAAGACAGTTAAGAGTAGTTCAGAGAGTGAAGGACAGAGCAGGTGCAGTGATAAATCAATCATAATTAGCTGTAATCACAACCACATTCAAGACATGCAAAATCATCACATTGCAAGATATTTCTAAATAGACGAGACAAACAAATATGATTTGAGAAAACAGGCACTACTTGTGGCCACTGAGCACCATACCACAGACTCTCTCCAGTTCGTCGCTTCCGTCCCCACAGTCATTGTCATTGTCACACTTCCACTGAGCACGGATACAGCGTCCATTCATACAGGTGAACTGGCCTTCCTGGCAGCGGGTCCCGTTGTCAGGGATACAGTGCTTGTTGTCGGCCAGGTACCAGCGACCCTCTGAGGGACACTGACACTCAGCACCCTGGGGCCCTGCGGAGAGGGACAGGGGGACAGGCATCAGACGGATGGGGGGGTATGACAGACAGGCGTACCACAGCCCAACTCACATGATCCCAAAACAACATTACAACACCAAAACAATAGGATGCTAGAGAAGATCACATTTTCAATGGAAGTTTGGTCCAACTCCGACATTTAGCTCAGAAACTACAGCCTGCTTCTATTTGATCAGAAAACTTGAGGATTAAAACAGGGCCTAACTTCTAGTACCTGGGGTACAGATGTGACTGCAGCCTCCGTTGAACTGCTGACATGGGCTGTTGCACTGTTGCTGCTTGTTGCTGGCCAGCACATGGACGTCCATAGGCCTGGATGGAAGGTTCTGGGTCATCACCCTCTGGTCAGACCCATCGTGCTTGTTAGCCCGGTAGATACTGCGTGTGTTCCAGTCAGTCCAGTAGATGTACTGGCCATACATGGTCATGGCGAAAGGGTAAATGGCTGTGCTGACGATGACCTCCCGATTGGCCCCGGTGAGAGAGCAGCGCTCAATCTTCTGTCTGAAAACCAGCACATATCTTTAGCATCAACATGAAAGGACAACAAATTACTTGTGAGAAGAAGGTAGCTTTATAAGAGGGTCTTACAGGCTGGCGTCTGCCCAGTACAGTCTCTGCTCTTCATAGTCCAGGGTCAGCCCATTGGGCCACACCAGACTACTGTTTACAATCTCTGCCCTGAAGTTCCCTCCCAAAGTAGAACGTTCAATCTTCGCATTCGTCCCCCAGTCTGTCCAGTACATATATCTGTGTGGCATGGAAGAAGACGAGTTTTCCCATTGTTAATCAATGATTGCACAGTGCACATTCAACACATGCTGAATATGTGATACTGAGTGAGCGCTCTTGTTATCACAACAGAAGGAGTGAAACGGTATTAGCATTCTTGGCATTTCTGGCCAGTCTTACCCCCTGCAGGGATCCAGCATTATGGCTCTAGGCCGAGGCACATGAGCGATGATGGATCTCTGTGTCCCGTCCACTGCCATGGAGCTGATAGTCTGGTTGATGTAGTCACTGTAGTAAATCCTTTTGTTGATCCAGTCATAGGCAATACCATCAGGAGCTCCAAGATCTGCATGGACACAAAACACAACACATAATGTAGAAAAGTACTGCAATAAGCAAATAGCACAAAAAAAGGTGAAACCAGATCATTAATTACAGTATGATTTTGTAACATAACAAAACAAATCTAGCTGTTAAGTGTCTTACCTGAAGCCACCACTACTGGAGGTGAGGGAGGAGATGAAAGACTGATGAAGCTAATCTTGCTGCTCCCAGCCCCTGAGCTCTGGGTGAAGTAGATCCTATTGTCTGTGCGGTCAAAGTCCAGGGCCACAGAGGTGCCGGGCACGTTGACCACAGGGAAGGGCAGTCCGTGGTCATCCGTGTCCAAATGCAGGCTCTGCACCGTACTCTCTGTTGTAAAGATGAGGTAATCATCCCGCGACACCACACAGCCCTTGTTGTCCGTCCCCAGGTTGCCAAAGGCACAGCCACACTTCTTGGTCTGGTTCCCGGGGAGGGCGAAGCAGAAGTGGGCACAGCCTCCATTGGTCTCCAGGCAGGGATTGTTGTTGAGCTGCTGGGCCGAGCTGGGCTGGATACGCTGGTCGTAGATGGTCACGTCTCTCAGCATGTTGATGTTGTCTCTGATGACTGTAGGCTGCTCTGTACTGCCAGGCTCCTTACTGGCCTGGAACACCTTCTTCAGGTTCCTGTCCACCCAGATGATGCTAGTCTCAAACACAGTGATGCCATAGGGAGTCGGGTAACGACTCCCAAACCGGACTACCTCTGTCTCGCCCCCCTGAGGGTTGACCCGGGCTATCATATCCAGAGAGTCATCCACCCAGTAGACATATCCAGTCTGGTAGTCCAGAGCCAGACCTCGCGGGGTTATAATCCCAGACGACACCAGCACAGTGCGGTTGGTCCCGTCCAGCAGAGCTCGCTCAATCTTGGGGTTCTGTCCGTAATCTGCCCAGAACAGGTATCTGTTTTTAGGGTCCACCACGATGTGGCGTGGCATGTCCACTTGAGTCTTCAACAGCACACGTCGGAAAGTGGTGTTCAAGCGCAGAACCTCCACATAGGTCTCCGTTAGGAAAGCATTCGTGAAATAGAGGTTTCCTGAAAAGTCAAATTGACATATATAAATGAAAGGGTAATGGGGATTAGATGATGTAGGAAAGGCCTGTGGTCATGTAGTTCTTATTGAGTGGTTGCGTAAGGACAGGGTAAGCCTGCTAATTTGCATAGTCACCAGGAGCTGGTTTCCCACACCCAGATTAAGCCTATTTCTGGACAGCAAAAGCAGAAATAGGCTTATATATAGTCTGGGTCCGGGAAACCGGCATTTGTTTAGTATAACCATCATTTAAATCCTTATTGGCCACAGTACCAAGATAAGTAGCATTCTCCTGTCCATTATACTCATTTCTTTCCAGTCAACTGACTGTTATATAAACCAGCCTGCTCTCTGGAGTCAGGCCCTGTGTTGAAGCCTCTTACGCTGTATCCATGGATACCTACTACAGGCTGACCTTTACTTCCTCTACCTGCTGTAGGGCCCATAGAGAATGACAAAGGCCTCTAGTGGCCAAAAGGCCGTTTTAGCATAGGCAGTGCCATTGTGGGCTTCTACAAAGTAGTCAACTGGGCAGGGGTTCCAATGGGTTGTGCCTACCTGGCAGAATAATGTCATAATTATTTGTATCAATCCAGTGGCCATTTGTTTTGCAAACTCTGCAATCAAATGTAGGATGTTTTTCTATTAACAAAGTGTGATTTTGAATAAAATCCCCCCCCCCCCCCCCCCAAAAAACTGGGAAAAACGGAAACCTGGAAAAACAAAACGGAGAAAAGGGAATTTGGGAAAAAAACTAGCAGAATCAGGCAAAAAATAAAACAGATTTTATAGAGCCCTACTACTGGCATAATTGAAACACTTTTCATTTGATCTCTCTGAACATGCCTACCTGCAGCCCAGTCCACGGCGATACCTCGTATCCCGTTGCGTCCGATTCCAGACGTGACCACACTGTCGAAACCTGCTCCATCAGACTTGATCCGGCGGATTCCATTCTGAGATGTCACGGTGCTGCTGAAGTCACACCAGTAGAGGAACCCAGAGGGCATGTGGACGTCCACATGCAAAGCATTGCGGCCTGCACGACACAACCAGAGATGTAAGACACAAACACTTCAGTGGTTGCTTCAATGTCAGTCACACTGTCACATCAGAGTATATTGTCTGAGAACCAAACAAAGTGTTGTTTCCTTGGTATCATGTAGCATTCATAAAGCATCCATAAAGCCTCCACATGCATGACATAAAGAGTTAGAATGCCCTGCAGCAGGAGTTTTATATCTGAACAACACCTACCTCTCCCAGCCACTGGCACCATGGCCTCAGAGTGGTCAGCCCCCTCCAGACTGAAGCCTTTGAGGGCAGATAGCATGGAGATGACCACGTAGGACTGGTATGAAGCACAGGTTCTGTTGTCAGCGCTCAGCTTGAAGCCCGTAGCACAGGCACAGGTATACAAGCCTCCGGGCCGCGGTAGACACAGGTGCTCACACAGCCCCATGTTGTTGCTGCAGCCGTTGGATGTACCAGCCGAGGCTGCAGAGGCAAAGACCACATGGTGGATTAGGACATCATTCATATACAACAGGAGTCTGGACAAATAGAACTAGAAATGTATTAAGAATTCCCGAAACAACTTCTAGGTCTTGGACGACAAGCGCAACGCCAGGGACGTTTCAAAATGAGACTAAACTATTACAAATGACTGGAACTGGAAGTAACCTGCGCCTCATTTCTTAGTCATCATTGGAAGAATCTGACGACAACACCACTTTGATACATTGTTGTCAAATCAGGCTCACGGCTGGTTTAACTCCTAGAAAACATGTCACTCACAGTATCTGCTCTGTTTTAGGGGATAAAGGAACACGGCTTGTTCCGTACACAATGCCCAGTGTTCCTAATAAAGGACGAGGAACTGGTCAACTAATAATCCACTGCGTCTCCCTAGTAATTACCCAGCAGCTATCAAAAACACAGAAGCAATACCATAATTCAGCAATGCTATTTCTTTACCACAAAAAAAACAGAACAGACAGAATACGTATGTTTGCATACTGATTAAACACTCAACATAATAAAAAACTCCAATAAACTGGTAATCCTGACGCTTCCAACAAGTTAATGGTTCTCATTTAATTAACCAACGCTTAGGTCTCAATCCAGATCAATGGAGTGGGGATCATATTTGCTTGGCTGTGTACCATCAGGTCCCTCAGATACTCACTCTCCCTGTAGTGCACCTTCAGTACTCTCAGTCCAGACACGTTGTCCCGCAGCACCACCTTGTTCGCACCGGTGGCCTTGTCCACGCGCTCTATCACCTCAAAGTCCCGGTCGGTGAAGTACAGGAAGCTCTCATGAACAGCAACACCCCAGGGATGGGACAAGCCTGTCACTATAGTGATGCGATTGGTCCCGTCTGGGTCACCACGCTCAATCTATGGGGTTTTATTAATATCAAGACTGCCATTAATAACATGTCAAATATATGGATAATAGGCATTGAGGTGGACTACATAAGTGGTATATTGTTAAGAGTCAGACACAGGAATCATAGGGCACCCTATTCCCCATATAGTGCACTTGAATCGACCAGAGCCCTATGGGCCCTTGTCAAAAGCAGTGTACTATATAGGGAATAGGGTGGCATTTGAGACACAGACAGTGGTTAAGGTAGTGACGGCGGCCCACCATTCCGGCGCCTGTGACAGCCCAGTACAGCTTGTTCTCACTGATGTCCACAGTGATGAACTCCACCTGATCCAGATTGTTGGTGAACAGGGTGACAGGATTGGAGCCGTCCAGGTCTGCGGCCGCCACCTTGGCAGGGATGCCGCTCTCTGTGCCCTGGTCTGTCCAGTACAGTTTCCTTACAGAGAGACACACGGCTATGAATACAGCCCCTCGGCATCTCCATCACCTCATATGAGAACCTCTACAACAGATTCAATCCACGTGTGAGATGAAGCGGGAAATGTGTATCGCAATTATGTCATTAAAGAAAAAAAGGAATGTCCGCGCCTCTGGTAAACTCCCGTGGTGATATAAGGAGACCCAACTGTTTTGTGCTTCTGATTACCAGAGTTGCAGACATTCCTTTTTCTTTGATACGTTCTTCTGTCCTGCAGCTGATAAGTTGGATTTGCATATTCCCCCCCCCCACTTTTTTTTAAATCATGTCATTACACATTTGATATGCTAACAATGAATAGGTAATAGGTGTACATATTCCCAGGTGGTGGCTTGTTGGAGTGGATTGTGTTGTGTGGTATACAGTAACAGTGGTAAGTCTCTCTCTGGGGGTGGAGCAAATGGCAGGCAGGCAGATAGGGCTCAGTGACTGTGGAGATGAGCAGCCGTGCCAGAGCAGTGTTAAAAATGGGCTTACCCGCGTGCTGGGTCCACAGCGATGCCAACCGGAGTGCCTGCGCCAGTCGGGGAGCCATTATTGGTGATGAGAGTCTTTCTGTACTGCATCTCCCCTCTCAGCCTCAAAACCTGACAAAACACGCAAATGCACGCACATACTGTATCAGATATCCCTGACGGAGGGAAACCAACTGAGATAACGACTTTATTTGTCTAAATACGATGATCACGATCAGCACCCGTTCATTTTCCAGAATAACTGCATTGCTTTCTACAGGAGCGTAGAGAGTATGGATGTTTCAGCTCACCTCAATCGACTGGCTGGCTGGGTTGGTGTAGTACAGGTTCTCTGTCATCCAGTCCAGGGCCAGGCCCACAGGGGAACCCAGGATGGCTGCCGGGGCAAACTCTGTCCTGTTGGTACCGTCCGACTTCACCCTGTGGATCTCACCCTACAGAGGAGAAGGGACAGGGGTTGGTCAGAGCCTAGGGACAGTAGAGTAGTCTCACTTCGGGTCTCTGTTGGTGTGGACAGTGTGAACACTTACCGGGTGCTCCACCCAATAGATGGTCTGCTCAGTGTTGTCAAAGTCCACATCGTATCCATTCTGAAGTCCAGCAACAGGCACCATGGCATCGTTGCTCTTGACGTCCGGGTTCAAGGGAATGCCGTATATGACGCTATCTCTTACCACCACCAAGAAAGGATCCTCAACTGCAGGAAAACAAAACTATTCATCACCAAACGGCTCCAAACGGACATGTCTATAGCCTGATTGAATTTTTTAAAACAGAAACAAATACTACAATTTGGTATCACCATACTTTCTTCCTAAGACCTCTTAATGTTGAAAGAAGGTTGAAAGAGGAGGGGGTTCAGATGGGCTGGTGAAACTTTGTTCCAAAGCCCTGATTTGCTTTGTCATCAGAGATTAGAATCAATGGATAGCTCGGGGGCATTTTCATTCTTGGGTAATTCACCTCTCAGGGGAGAATGCGTTCTGCATGGCTAGAAAAAGCTGAAGCCCTGCAACCTGATATGGGTTAAGCTGTTGACCTAAAGAGGACTCTCTGGACTTCACATTAAAGGTCCCTTGTCTTATTGAAACCTTAGCCACACTTTTATGATCCTAAATATTTACTTCTGGAAAGGGATTTTACAACAGAATTTAAATGGGATACTGTTGACAAGTCCCTAGCCTCTAAAATATGAGTCTGACGCTCTAGGAGCTGGATAGACCCCCTTAAAATATATTTGCAAAGAGCAGCTCTGTATGTAGGCTCGAGAAGGATTTACTGCAATTCCTACTCCATTAATAAAAGCTTTATGAGTTATGAATGTTACAATCTATCTGTTCCATCTGACCTGACTTCCTTTTTAATCAAACTGTGAGTGATGAGCGTTTCCCTCAGGTTGGCATGGAGCCTACCTCTGGCACAGGTGATTTGGTCTGCAGCCAGGGTCCAGCCTGAGGGGCAGGCACAGGAGTAGAAGCTGGGCCCCACGGCCGACAGCAGACAGATATGAGAACAGGGGCTGCTAAAGCAGTAGTTTTCACCTGCACACAGGTCCCATAACACACACAAGAAAAAAAAGTCAACCGTGTTCAGTCACCTCTGGTTTCATTCTGAAATGTCATTTCAAATACAATGACAAAACTGTACTGTGGCAATACCAGCTTATGATATCACCATGCCAAATATGTATTTTCAGTTGGCCTACCATATACTACTGTATGTCCTTGTCCTACCTGCGGGCTGCCTGGCCGGGTGTACCGCCACCAGGCCCATGGGCTGAGGAAGGTTGTAGAGCATCACTGTCTGGTTCCCCCCGTGCCACTTATGGGCTCGGATAACGCGGTTGATGTATCTGTCGGTCCAATACACAAAATCCTCAAAAATGGTAATTGCGTGGGGATGTTGCAGTACCTTTTTATTGAGAGCAGCAAAAGACAAGAAGTGCATTTTATTGATATTAACCCACACAAAAGGAGGAAATAAGCACATTTGAATAAAAATTATATGATGTATGTAATGTTCTCCTGGCTTAAAAACGGTATCATTGACATCTACACTGAACAAAAATATAAACGCAACATGCAACAATTTCAAAGATTTTACTGAGTTACAGTTCATTCATTCACTGCCGTGAAAAAGTATCTGCCCAGACTTTTTTTCCGGCATATTTTTTACACTGAATGTTATCAGCTCACCAACCAAAACCTAATGTTATATAAAAGGGACCCCGAGTGAACAAATAACACAAAAAATGTATACATATTTCGTTTATTTATTAAAAAAAACGTAATGCAAAACCAATGCCCCCGTGTGAAAAAGTAAATCGCACCCTTAAACTCAATAACTGGTTACACCATCTTTAGCTGCAATAACTGGTTACACCATCTTTAGCTGCAATAACTGCAATCGAACACTTCTTGTAGTTATCAATTAGTTTCTCATTGCGCCGGGGAGGAAGTTTAGCCCACTCCTTCGTGCAGAACAGCTTCAACTCAGTGACAATTGTGGGTTTTCCAGCATGACCTGCTCGTTTCAGGTCAAAACTTTCAATTTCTTGTTCTTCAACCATTCTGATGTAGACTTGCTTGTGTGTTTTGGATCATTGTCTTGCTGCATGACCCAGCTGCGTTTCAGCTTCAGTTCACAGACGGATGGCCTGACATTCTCCTGTAGAATTCTCTGATACAGAACAGAATGTATGGTTCCTTCAATGATGGCATGGCGTTCAGGTCCTGATGCAGCAAAGCATCCCCAAACCATGACACTACCACCACCAATGCTTGACCGCTGGTATGAGGTTCTTACTGTGGAATACAGTGTTTGGTTTTCGCCAGGTATAACGGGGCCCATGTCAGCCAAAGAGTTCTACTTTTGACTCATCGGTCCATAGAACATTGTTTCAGAACGCTTGAGGATCATCCAGGTGCTTTTTGGCAAACTTAAGACGAGCATGTCATGTTCGTCTTAGTGAGCAATGGTTTCCGCCTTGCTACTCCGCCATGAATCCCATTTTTGCCCAGTGTCTTTCTGATGGTGGAATCATGAACATTGACCTTAGCCGAGGCGAGAGAGGCCTGGAGATCCCTGGATGTTGTTCTAGGGTTATTTGCAGAGGTGTGGACTCGAGTCACATGACTTGGACTCTGACTTGAGTCACAAATTTGATGACTTGAGACTTAACTTGATAGAAAATAAAACAACTTCAGACTTGACTTCGACTTGGAGTCTCAAGACTTGGGAATCGACTTATATTTGAGACTGATGACATCTGCCCACATTTTGTTACGTTTTGTTACTCGTTTTGTGGCACAGAGTCTCCGTAGATTGGGCGCACGCAGCCAGAGACAGTATCGCACTTGGCCCCCAAAAAAATATATTAGCTAGTGAAACGCACACTCGGCCCTCTGATTGGATCAGCAAACTGTCAATCAACACAGGTCGGGTGAGCTACAGTAGCGTAGTGAGAACGTTTTGCGGGATCGAGAGTGTGAAACTGAATGAGAAAAATACATTTACAAAATCTGTGGTGTAAAGTACTTAAGTAAAAATACTTTAAAGTACTACTTAAGTAGTTTTTTGGGGGTATCTGTACTTTACTATTTCTTTCACATTTACTCCACTACATTCCTGGAGAAAAGAATATACTTTATACTCCATACATTTGCCCTGACACCCAAAAGTATTGGTTACATTTTGAAGCAGGACAGGAATCTTGTCCAATCCACGGACGTATCAAGAAGAAATCCCTGGTCATCCCTACTGTATCTGATCTGATCTTACTTTGATGGTTTTTTTATTTTATTCTACCTTTAGTTAACAAGTCAATTAAGAACAAATTCTGATTTACAATGACGGCCTACACCGGCAAAACCCGGATGGCGTTGGGCCAATTGTGCGCCGCCCTATGGGACTCCCAATCACGGCCGGTTGTGATACAGCCTGGAATTGACCACGGGTGTCTGTAGTGATGCCTCAAGTACTGAGATGCAGTGCCTTAGACCGCTGTGCCACTCTTGATACTTTAGTATATTTTAGCAATTACATTTACTTTTGATACTTAAGTATATTTCAAAGCAAATACCTTTTTACTTGAGTCATTTTCTATTAAGGTATCTTTACTTTTACTGGAGAATGAAAATTGGGTACTTTTTCCACCCCTGTAAAAAATGTAGCCTACCATTTATATTTAATATTTATACTTTTGCTTATTCAATTTGGTCAGCCTGACGGGCCGACTGAGGCATGGGAGCTGGTTGAGCCGGCTGAGGCATCTCGTGGGAGCCTGCTGAGCCAACCGAGGCTTGTGAGCCTCTCAAGCCAGCTGAGGCATCCCTGGTTGCTTCGGCAGCGGCACACGGACCCGACATCACCAACAAAAAACAACAACAAAAAACTCCCTGATGCTTCAAATTGTGGAGTCAGCATTCTGTAAGGACAGACGCTGGGAGACGAGAAGCAAGTACAGGGAGTGAATATTTAATGAAAAAAAAAAGGAACCAAAACACGAACAGCGTCTGGACAAGGGACACATAATGACATTAATGCTGACTAGGGAAAGAAACTGAGGAAGTGACAGATATAGGGGAGGTAACGTGATGGAGGCCAGGTGAGTCCGATGAAGCGCTGATGCGCGTAACAATGGTGACAGGTGTGCGTAATGATAAGCAGCCTGGCGACCTCGAGCACCAGAGAGGGGGAGCGGGAGCAGACGAGACAACAAATTGTTTGGTGATCAAGAACATTAACTGTTTATTTTTCATGGTCACCTGCAATGGGGCTTCAAGCAACAATTACTAGCATGGGCTTACTGGTCATTTGGTATGTCAAAATTGCTTGAAATGTATAATTGAGTTATGAACCTTGCATTTGTTCATTATTAGATCATCAAAATGTGTTGTAGACAAAATAATGAATAGGGCTGTCTGGTAGCCTCAATAAATAGACAAAGATTTCGTGACCTTGGTACTATAAGGTTCTATCAGCACCAAGCATAGTTCTGAGATATTGAGCATCAGTTTTCACATCCCAGAACTGTTTTGTAGTGAATTATTTTTTCAAAACCCATAAGGTCCTCACCTTAAAAATACCTAAAGTACCTACAAACACTGTCTGCCATCTGCCTGGTACAGTTGAAACCGGGATTCATCCGTGAAGAGCACACTTCTCCAGCGTGCCAGGGGGCATCGAAGGTGAGCATTTGCCCACTGAAGTCGTGTTACGCCGCCGAACTGCAGTCAGGTAAAGACCCTGGTGAGGACAACGAGCACGTTGATGAACTTCCCTGAGACGGTTTCTGGTAGTTTGTACAAAAATTCTTCAGTTGTGCAAACCCACAGTTTCGTCAGCTGTCTGGGTGGCTGGTCTCAAGACGATCACACAGGTGAAGAAGCCGGATGTGGAGGTTCTAGGCTGGTGTGGATACACATGGTCTGCGGTTGTGAGGCCGGTTGGACGTACTGCCAAATTCTCTGAAGCGATTTTGTAGGCAGCTTTTGGTAGAGAAATGAACATTACATTCTCTGGCAACAGCTGTGGTGGACTTTCCTGCAGTCGCCATGCCAATTGCGCGCTCCATCAAAATTTGAGACATCTGTGGCACCGTGTTGTGTGACAGAACTGTACATTTTAGAGTGGCCTTTTATTGTACCCAGCACAAGGTGCACCTGTGTAATGAAACTGCTTTTTAATCAACTTCTTGATATGCCACACCTGTCAGGTGGATGGATTATCTTGGCAAAGGAGAAATGCTCACGAACAGGGTTGTAAAACCAATTTGAAAGAAATAACAGGGTTGTAAACAGACATTTGAGAGAAATACACTTTTCGTGCGCATGGAACATTTCTGGGATCTTTTATTTCAGCTCATGAAACATGGGACCAACACTTTACATGTTGCAGTCATATTTTTGTTCATTATGTATCAATGATTTGATATATACATGTATGTAAAGAATGTAAATACAAAAAATGATTTGCTCACCAGATCGCTGGCCAGAACCTGTTTCCTGTTTTTGCCATTGTAATCACAGTAGTCAATAAAATCCAGGTAGGCATCCGCAAAGTAGAGCAGATTGTTGGGATAGTCAATGGTTAGGCCGTTGGGCCAGTACAGTTTGTTGCTTATGATGGTTGTCCTCATCTTCCCGTCCATACTGGCCTTCTCAATGTGAGGGTTCCTCCCCCAGTCTGTCCAGAACATGAGGTGAGCACTGCACAGTAGATCAACTGTTATAGTTACAGTCAATTACGCTGTTTTCATTCATTACATATTGAATTTCCACTGTGTACTCTACTCTCAAAAGATGAGCCTCACCTGTCCCTTGGGTCCAGCACAATGGCTCTGGGATTGGTCACATTCTCACTGACCAAGACAGTCCTGTGGGTGCCGTCCAGTTTGGACACCTCAATGGTCTCCAGAACATAGTCAGTCCAGTATAGGTTCCTGCCCACCCAGTCCACTGCCAGGCTCTCTGTCACTGTCACTCCACTGTCAAAAACCTGTCAAATCAACACACATATGTTTAAGTTATTGGAGTTCATTCATTACCCTAGAGAATGTAGAAAACGCAGCATTTCTTTCGTGGGAAATGGAAGGGCATTCGGTACTCACCACAGCCCTGTCGCTGCCATTTTTGTGAGCGCTCCATATTCTGTCCTGGCTGGTGTCAGACCAGTACACACGGTCAGTCACTGAGTCAAAGTCCAGCGCCACAATGTTTCGTCCATCCCGGACCAGCGAGCGGACCACATTGGGTTGAGTGGTTATGTCATCAGACACAATCTGATTTCGGCTGGCGACTAAAAGCAAAGCCTCGCGTGAACCTGGAAAAAATATATACTCTCTTTTCACCTGTGCATTATAATTCAAACAAGACTTCACATCAGCTGTATACAATTCTTCCTTAAACTACAAAACAAGATAAGTTGAGCTCCTAAGATATCTACAGCAGGGAATCAATGCAGCCCTGTTGGGAATAATGGCAGATTGAATTACAGGGATTTTCAACTGGTTATCTTTGAGGTAGACGGGCTCATGTCAGGCACACTGCTCATAAACAAGCCCTTTGTTGTTGATTATGTCCTAATTACCCGGAGAGAGAGTCAGTGAGTGACATATATGTTATTTGTCTTATCTGGGGAAATCAGAGTAGAGTGGGGAGAGAATGGAGAAGAGAGAGAGTGCATCCGCTCGGTGGTCTGGTGCCAACACTGGCTCCCTTCAGACCATTCATGTCCTGTCCTGTCCAGCCACTGGGCAGTTTATCATGTCTGTGTGGGCCAATCAGATGCACTGTATATCCATCTCTGCCTGTCATCTAGGAGACTGAATTTAATCCACAGTGGGAGGATGTGTCTTATTTTGAAATTAGGCCAATTATGTTTAGAGGAAACATACCTGAGTATGTTGTGGACTAAATGGATTGGTCAAATCTATATGATGGATTGGTATGACAATGTACGGAAATCGTTTCTAAGAGCACAAAATGGGAATGCGGCGGATGCCAATTCAACACCCCCCCCCCCCCCCCCCCCCCCCCCCCCCGCACACACATCCTCCTCCTGACCTGAGACCTTGCATGCGCGTTGGTCAGCCTCCAGAGTGTATCCGTCGGAGCAGTGACAGCGAAAGGAGCCTCTCTCGTTGAAGCAATGCTGGCTACACAGGCCAGGGGGGCTACACTCGTCTACGTCATCGCACGTCTTCGAGTCGTTACTCAGCTGGTAGCCCATGGGACACGTGCACTGGGCCCCAAACGGCCCCTGGATGCAGCCGTGGGTGCAACCTGCGTTGTTGTCAGTGCAGCTCTCTTGGTCTAGGATGGTAAAAAGAGGAGAGTCAATAAGAGATAGCTGCTCAATTAATCACAGTGCTACAAATAGCACGTTCTACCCTAGAGAATATTTTGTGAATTTCGTCAAAACACACCATTAGTACATTCTGAAACACATTTTCTACACGTGTAACTACAGACAAGAATTTCCCTTTATCCTCCAATTGTGTTTTGCACCATTCTACCCATATTGAGTTGGTTAGTGTGGATGGCAGGTTTTGGGATGAATCAAAGCTACACGCGTGAGGTTTGTACCAATGATTGAGGTTGTTCCTACCTGGCAAGGGCTCGTCTGAAAGCAGTGAGGAAGGCAAGAAGGAAGGAAATCATAGATCACTTTTAAGTTAATACAGAACAAATCAACACATGCATGATTTGAACACAAGATTCCACACATAACACAAGTTCCTCACAAACATTAACGCACTCAATTGGTTGTGACCAGAAATGCCGTGCAAAATATGTCAAGATTTCAAGTGACCAGTGAAACTAGACAATTACAATGGAAAATTTACAGAGAGTGCACTTCATTTTCGTAACATGACACTATTAGCATGCTGGCCTAAAAGGCAGAGAGAGATGGTGACTTACTGCAGAGCGGGGACTCGTCTGCACCATTGGGGCAGTCGGGATTGTTGTCACACACCCTGCTGATGTTGACACACATGCTGTGGCCCGGGCACTGCCACTGCCAGCTAGGGCAGCGGAAAGGTGGCGTGGGGCAGTCTCTCTCATCACTCATGTCCCTACAGTCGTTGTCGCCGTCGCAGAGCCACCGTTGGTACACACAGTTGCCGTTGTCACAGCGGAACAGGGTGGTGGGGCAGGTGCGGGGGGGACAGACGTGGTGCTCGTCTGAGCCGTCCTCACAGTCCGGGTGACCGTCACACTCCCAGGTGGAGGGGATACAGCTGCCGTCAGACTGGCACTGGAACTCACTCTCATGGTGGCACATCCCTGGGGGTCTGGTGGCTGGGCAGAGCAGGAGAAGGCAAGGTCAGACAGTGTAGTGAAGTGTGGCTGAAGCTCAGGAGGAAGCCTCAACAGAACCTCGGCGATGATGTCACTTCACTGAGAGTAATGCTCAAACTGCTGTGCTCTGAGACCCGTTGGTTGATCAACTCTGCATGTAGAAACTGATCCTTGTATTTTCTTCTTGTGACTCAAAACATTGAGTTGGTACACTTGCAACAGCCATCGCATTCTACTCTGTATCAAAACCCACTATTTGGACATTCTAGAACACACGTGACTACAGACCAAAACAATTGTTTTTTTATACAATTGTGTTTTGCAACATGCTAACCGTATTCAGAGGGTTAGTGTGGTTGGCAGGTATTGGGATGGATCAAAGATACACACGTGAGGTTTAACCAATGATTGAGGCTGTTCCTACCTGGTAAAGGCTCACGATCATCTGATAGCAGTGTGGAAGGCAAGAAAGGAGAATATATAAACTGATCATTACATTTTCTTGTAACTTATATAAAAATAAAGAGGTTGAATACTCACGACAGCCAGACTCATCTGAGTGATCGCTACAGTCAAAGACCCCGTCACAGCGGTAGTAGGAGTTGATACACTGATGTCCATTAGAACACTTGAACTCATAGAGAGTGCAGTTGTAAACTGAAAAAAAAACAACGACAAAGGGTGCCGTTTAGAACACGCAAAGTCGTTGCGCGTTCTGTTTAATACACATGGAATAAGATCAATGGGATAAGAGGCTAACGTACGCTTGCGTTCACGGTGTATTCAATTGACTTGAAATTGTGTGACACTTGTTTGTTTGGCGCTGTCCAACTATGCAAGTTCCTAAATACAGTACAGTGCGGAAATAACACAGAGAGACTCACTGCAGCCCTGTTCGTCAGCCCCATCCATACAGTCTCTGTCACCGTCACACACGTAGCTGGGGCCTATACAGCGGTGGTCTGGGCACTGGAACTGTTCCGGGTGGCATGTACCACTGAGGTCTGCCAACACAGAGAGACCAATGGAGCTAACAGTTAAATGCAACACAATGACTGACAGTCATTCTCAAAAAGACACTCAATAACAGAGGTATTACTCCTATAGTAAATGTGAGAAAAATAAAAGTGGTCCTTGACTCGTAGACTCACTGCAGTTGGCCTCGTCCGAGCCGTCTCCACAGTCGTTGTCCGTGTCACACAGCCAGATGTGTGGGATACAGCGGTTGTTGGCACAGGTGAACTGGTTGGCCGCGCAGGTGCCAGGGGTCTGGGTGGGGCAGTCCCGCTCGTCACTGCTGTCAAAGCAGTCGTTGTGCCCGTCACAGTGCCATCCACTGGGCACACAGTGCTGGTTGGCACAGGTGAATGCCCTGGGTGAGCAGGTGGTGTCTGAGAAAGAAAAGTAAGGTTTGATGAAACATCATTTTTTGGCTACTTTTTAACACCGTAACAAGCCATTCTAAGTATACTAAAGTATACAAAATATACGTATAAGTATATTAAACATTATTACTAATGCCCCAATAAAGTGCCTTGAATGACAAACAGTTAGTATACTCAGTATAAACAGTTAGTATACATTGAAACGTAATACAATGCATTACTATGAGCTCCGCCACAGTTGGCCTCATCACTGTTGTCATGGCAATCGTCAACGCCGTCGCATCTGTAGTTCTGAGGGACACATTTCCCGCTGGTGCAGGAGAAGGAATTGGAACCGCACTGCAGCGTAGGGGGCTCGTTGGAAGGGTCCTCTACACACGTCTGCTGGCTGGGCGCCAGCTTCATGCCATACGGACAGCCACACACCCTCTGCGAGTCCGGCGCCGGGAAGCAGAAATGGCTGCAGTCTCCATTAGGATTAGTATTCCTATTGCAGAAGTTGGAACCTGAGAGGGGTAGCAAATGAATCCAGTGATGGCCACAGAGTTATCCTCCATCACATAAACACTGCAGCGGGGGGGGGGGGGGGGGGGGGGTGACAGAGTTTCTCACCGGTCTGGGAGTTGTAGTTGAAAGATTTGACGTGCATGATGTGGCTGATTCCCCGCCTGATGATGACCATCTCTCCCCCGTCAGTCTTGCGCACACGCACGATCCCACCCAGGCGCCAGTCAGTGAAATATGCATAACCTGGATGGGCCAAGCAGGAATGCTCATGAAACTTGAGACCCGGCGTTGGGAATGCCAGGGCACAACCTATGACATTAGCGATTTTTATCTCTTATCATCACTGAACTAAATGTTTGAGATGACACGGTAATTGCTCTCTCTAAAAATTGAAATCACCTCCAAAAATGGTGAGACCAAAAGGATGTGAGATCTGAGTGATGCGCTCCAAAGACAGCCTGTCCTGCCCATCAAAGGTGCTGTGTTCGATCTTATCAAAGAAGGCATCCACCCAGTACAGGCGCATGGAGCTGGGGGGGGGGGAGACAGGACGAGTAGGACAGACATTCTTAAACACTGTTGCACAAACATATTGTCAAGAGGAGGATTAGGGAAGATCAGTCTGATAATAGGCTTAATGAGATCTTACAGACGTCGGATCTTAATTTGATCACTCTTTTGTCGCTGAGAATTTTGCTGGACAGCAGGAAATGCAGATGAGCTCCGTGATGAACATAAATTCACTAAAAACCACACTAACATACAGTAATATTAACACTATTCCACTTTTCATGCAGCCTCACTTTGACCAGCTAATAGCTTACAATGCACATAGTGTCACAATTTCTAAATGTAGTGACGAAGTCAAACCTATGCATCGGATTTGCTATGAATGAAACTACTATTTGTTTTTTTTGACGGAGTGCTACTGGAAGATGAAGAATGGCGTATTGTGAGGCCATTCCTTTGGTCCTGCTAGGCTCTGGGACCATTGGCTCACCTCCAGTCGATAGCCAGGCCGTTGGGCCAGCCAAGAGTAGTGTTCACAATCGACAGGGCATGTGACCCATCACACCAGGCCCTCATAATCTTCGCTGGACGATACCAGTCGGTCCAGAAAATATACCTGCCGAATAAAAACATACACATTAACCAACACTCACACTTATATGGAAAAAGATCATAGTGTCTTTTTCACCTCAACCCGAAGTAGACTCTGGCTTTAGGTCCACTTCAAAATCTTTTATGAAGTGAGAAATATAGACCGTTTATTTCAGAGCTCCCCCGGGCTTTTTCCGTTTAAGCCAAGTTCTTAGTGTTCACTACAATACCAGCCTTCATGCAGCACTAATCTAGGCTGTTGGACTCAGAGGCCTTATGACTTTGAAGCTATTGGAAATGTCCCACTAGCACTAAATAAAGAGTCCTTTTATCAGGTTTGGGATTTAAAGTGCGAACAATCTGTGAATGGGTCGGTACCTCTCGCATTATACTAGGTGTGACTAGACACAACTGCTCAGTTTGCTCATGCTTTTTTTTCATGTTCTTAAGAGGCAGGGATCCAGGATGAAAACATGGGCCTCCGAGCCCTGCTGGGTCTGGCTAATGCCCTCACTAAATTGTGCATGCCCAGGACAATGGAGTACTTGACCAATTTCACACACTGTCTTTGTCTCCCTTTGACATCCCATGGTCCTTTAAATGAATCTCAAACAAATATAATCCGATCAGCATTTATATTAATGAACTGAATAGAATCAAACATTGGGATATTATGCTGTAAAAAGCATGCATTCATCGGTATAGTCAGCATTCTTCAAGCCTCAACAAAGATATATAACCCTATCACATCTGCTCTCCCTGCCTCTCTCTTGTTTTTGTTGCAACATTAAGGCTGGAAGTGGCGCCGAGCCTCTCTCCCTGACCCCCCCCCCCTCCCTCTTTGAGGTCCAGCCCAGCTGTATTTACCCAATCACAGGGTGTACCACGATGGACCGTGGGTTGTTCAGGTTGCGTATGATGGCTCTCCTGGACTGATCGGCCACCTTCATGACTGAAATGCTCCTGAAGCGCGGGTCGGTCCAGTAGAGGTTCTTTGAAATCCAGTCGTAAGCCAAGTCCTCCACGCCGTCCACTCTATTGGCAGCTAGCACCTCCCTGCCTGTGCAGATCAAAGCGGCGACACCGCCATTTAGTACAGAGATGAAAGAGGAACACATTTAAGTAAATAGACTGTCAGCTTGCATTTGTGCTATGTATGCCTGACAGAGAAAACTAGGGCTGGTCAACCCTATGTTGCAAAAACAACACCACTGATCAGTACAGATTGTGGTTTCATTTTCTACTGTCATTTCTTTACCACATTAGTAACTTTTTTACATGGAAGTTGGAAGATAAATATTGAATCTTCGACAACTTGTATTAATTATGTTCCCAGTGTTTGTTTTATCACATTCTGGAGCCTGACTTTGAGCTGTTACGTGATAGTTTCACTGGTGTCCATGCTCCTGCCCGTTCCCTCCCTCCCTCTCCCCTCCCTCCCCCACTGCACTACCCGGCTCCATAAGGCACTCCCCTAACTGCCGGTATAAGCTTGGCTGGATCACATGCTTGAGCTCTCTGCTTGAAAGGATATATGTGGGGATGTAACCATGGTTACAAAAAAGTATTTCCTCACATTCTAAAAATGAAAAAAAAAAAACATTCAGTAATAATGAACTACAAATTCAGTTATGAAAATATGTTTAACAGAAAATTTGGGGTTTGATTCTAATATACAGTATCGAGTCATCCATCCAATCAAATTAATGTAGGCCGCTCTCACCGGTGCCATCCACTTTCTGCTTGTAGATGATGTCTTTGGCCGTGTCTGAGAAGAAGATGGCATCGTCCTCTGCGCTGAAGTCCACCCCAACGAAGTAGGAGGGCGTTCCAGTGACAGGAAGGATGACATCCTCCTGAGAGGACAGGTTGAAGGGGATGCCTCGGACAGCCAGCTGGCTGGAGAAGAGAAGGAACTGCCTCACCGCTAGCGAGTGAGAAGAAGACATCCACCATGAACCTCCAGATCTTCTACCTCATATGTCACACCACATGGGCACTCACAGTATAAAGGACACAGCACATTGAAGTGTACCAAGTCCAATGTTAATAGGGAAAAAAACGAAACAAGGTTTGTGTGTTGGCCTTACCAACACATCTCTTGCCGTCAGCATGCAGGTCGTAGCCCATGCGACACCTGCAGCGGTAGCCCAGCCCTTGGTTGTCTGACCTGTGGCTTAGAATACAGATCTGCTCACAGCCGTCCCTGTCTACCCCGCAAGGGTTAGCCACTGAGAACACAACACAAACGCTCAGCCACTGACAGAACATACAGAAGTGGGGCAGATCAGCGGAGTGGTTGTACCAAGTGACATGCTTACCATACGGTTGTCTTAGTTGGTGTACCACTTGCACTCCATGTGGGGTCTGAGATGTGGTGTAGATCACCTGAGGGTTTGTGTCACTGAACTTGTTGGCTTTCATCACGGCCATCTTGGTCCAGTCAGTGAAATACACAGTGTGCTCAAACAGACTGATGCCAAAGGGATGGGGGATCACAGCACCTCCATGGACCACTGTTTTCCTGAAAGGTGGAGAGAATACCCTGAGCAGACTGTACATTTACCATTGTGATAGACAGGGAAATGGCATTGTTTTGACTTCTTACATTTGGTCTCTCCAGACATTTGGCCAAAAAACATCACATTTGAGCCCTTTCATAAGGAACATATCTGGTATGCTTACCTATGAAGCCCATCATATGTGGTGGTTTCAATATAGTCGTAGCGGCTGTCGACCCAGTAGACTCGCTTAGCATCAATATCCAGTGTGATCCCTGCTGGCCAGCCCAATTTAGTCCTGATGATCCCATAGCGATTGGTGCCATCCATGTAAGCCCGCTCCAAACCTGGCTCTCCATTCAGAGAGTCCCAGTCTGAGAAGAACAGGAACCTGTGAAGAAAATGTGTTTTGGCACAGATTAGGTACAGGTTACCAGTACAGTAGGTTGCACAAAAGTTGTCAAAGACTCCAGACACCTAAGCCACAGACTGTTCTCTCTGATACCGCATGGCAAGTAGTACCAGTGCACCAAGTCGGGAACCAACAGGACCCTGAACAGCTTCTACCCCAAGCCACAAGACAAGAACGATAAATAGCTAATGAAATGGCTACCCAGACTACCTGCATGGACCCTTTCTTGCACTAACTCTCTTGCACTGACTCTATGCACACACATTGGACTCTACCTATATACAGTGGGGCAAAAAAGTATTTAGTCAGCCAGCAATTGTGCAAGTTCTCCCACTTAAAAAGATGAGAGAGGCCTGTAATTTTCATCATAGGTAGACTTCAACTATGACAGACAAAATTAGAAAAAAAATCCAGAAAATCACATTGTAGGATTTTTAATGAATTTATTTGCAAATTATGGTGGAAAATAAGTATTTGGTCACCTACAAACAAGCAAGATTTCTGGCTCTCACAGACCTGTAACTTCTTCGTTAAGAGGCTCCTCTGTCCTCCACTCGTTACCTGTATTAATGGCACCTGTTTGAACAGGTATCAGTATAAAAGACACCTGTCCACAACCTCAAACAGTCACACTCCAAACTGCACTATGGCCAAGACCAAAGAGCTGTCAAAGGACACCAGCAACAAAATTGTAGACCTGCACCAGGCTGGGAAGACTAAATCTGCTATAGGTAAGCAGCTTGGTTTGAAGAAATCAACTGTGGGAGCAATTATTTTGACCCCACGCAAGATCTCACCCCGTGGGGTCAAAATGATCACAAAAATCAGCAAAAATCCCAGGGGGGACCTAGTGAATGACCTGCAGAGAGCTGAGACCAAAGTAACAAAGCCTCTACCATCAGTAACACACTACGCCGCCAGGGACTCAAATCCTGCAGTGCCAGACGTGTCCCCCTGCTTAAGCCAGTACATGTCCAGGCCCGTCTGAAGTTTGCTAGAGAGCATTTGGATGATCCAGAAGAAGATTGGGAGAATGTCATATGGTCAGATGAAACCAAAATATAACTTTTTGGTAAAAACTCAACTCGTCGTGTTTGGAGGACAAAGAATGCTGAGTTGCATCCAAAGAACACCATACCTACTGTGAAGCATGGGGGTGGAAACATCATGCTTTGGGGCTGTTTTTCTGCAAAGGGACCAGGACGACTGATCCGTGTAAAGGAAAGAATGAATGGGGCCATGTATCGTGAGATTTTGAGTGAAAACCTCCTTCCATCAGTAAGGGCATTGAAGATGAAACGTGGCTGGGTCTTTCAGCATGACAATGATCCCAAACACACCGCCCGGGCAACGAAGGAGTGGCTTCGTAAGAAGCATTTCAAGGTCCTGGAGTGGCCTAGCCAGTCTCCAGATCTCAACCCCATAGAAAATCTTTGAAGGGAGTTGAAAGTCCGTGTTGCCCAGCAACAGCCCCAAAACATCACTGCTCTAGAGGAGATATGCATGGAGGAATGGGCCAAAATACCAGCAACAGTGTGTGAAAACCTTGTGAAGACTTACAGAAAATGTTTGACCTCTGTCATTGCCAACAAAAAGGTATATAACAAAGTATTGAGATAAACTTTTGTTATTGACCAAATACTTATTTTCCACCATAATTTGCAAATAAATTCATTAAAAATCCTACAATGTGATTTTCTGGATTTGTTTTCTAATTTTGTTTGTCATAGTTGAAGTGTACCTATGATGAAAATTACAGGCCTCATCTTTTTAAGTCGGAGAACTTGCACAACTGGTGGCTGACTAAATACTTTTTTGCCCCACTGTATACTTAATTACACTTACACCCTAACATACACACACACAATACAGTTGAAGTCAGAAGTTTACATACACTTAGGTTTGAGTCATTAAAACTCGTTTTTCAACCACTCCACAAATTTCTTGTAAGCAAACTATGGTTTTGGCAAGTCGGTTAGGACATCTACTTCGTGCATGACACAAATCATTTTTCCAAAAATTGTTTTGAGACAGATTATTTCACTTATAATTCACTGTATCACAATTCCAGTGGGTCAGAAGTTGACATACACTAAGTTGACTGTGCCTTAAAAAAGCTTGGATAATTCCAGAAAATTATGTCATGGCTTTAGAAGCTTCTGATAGGCTAATTGACATCATTTAAGTCAATTGGAGGTGTACCTGTGGATGTATTTCAAGGTCTATCTTCAAACTCAGTGCCTCTTCACTTGACATCATGGGAAAATCAAAAGAAATCAGTCAAGACCTCAGAAAAAAACTTGTAGACCTCCACAAGTCTGGTTCATCCTTGGGAGCAATTTCCAAACGCCTGAAGGTACCATGTTCATCTATACAAACAATAGTACGCAAGTATAATCACCATGGGACCACGCAGCCGTCATATCGCTCAGGAAGGAGACGCGTTCTGTCTCCTAGAGATGAACGTACTTTGGTGCGAAAAGTGCCAATCAATCCCAGAACAAAAGCAAATTACCTTGTGAAGATGCTGGAGGAAACAGATACAAAAGTATCTATATCCACAGTAAAACAAGTCCTATATTGACATAACCTGAAAGGCCGCTCAGCAAGGAAGAAGCCACTGCTCCAAAACCGCCATAAAAAAAGCCAGACTACGGTTTGCAACTGCACATGGAACAAAGATCGTACTTTTTCGAGAAATGTCCTCTGGTGCACTTCACAAAATAGATTGCATCTTGAGGGAGGGAAATTGTGTGGATATATTGAAGCAACATCTCAAGACATCAGGAAGTTAAAGCAAAGTTGTGGAAAAATGGCTTAAGGACAACAAAGTCAAGGTATTTGAGTGGCCATCACAAAGCCCTGAGCTCAATCTTATTGAAAATGTGTGGGCAGAACTGAAAAAGTGTGTGTGAGCAAGGAGGCCTACAAACCTGACTCAGTTACACCAGCTCTATCCGGAGGAATGGGCCAGAATTCACCCAACTTTTTGTGGGAAGCTTGTGGAAGGCTACCCGAAACATTTGACCCAAGTTAAACAATTTCAAGACAATGCTACCAAATACTAATTGAGTGTATGCAAACTTCTGACCCACTAGGAATGTGATGAAAGAAATAAAAGCTGAAATAAATAATTCTCTCTACTACTATCCACAATAAAGTGGTGATCCTAACTGACCTAAGACAGAGATTTTTTACTCTGATTAAATGTCAGGAATTGTGGAAAAACTGAGTTTAAATGTATTTGGCTAAGGTGTATGTAAGCTTCCGACTTCAACTGTACCTACGCCCACGCAAACAAAACATGCACACAAATGCATACTGACGCCACACACTCACACACCTCGTACCCCTGCATATCGACTTGTACTGGTACTCCCTGTATACAAGGCACGTTATTTTCTACTCCCTAAATACACTGAGTGTACAAAACATTAGGAACATCTTCCTAATATTGAGTTGCACCACCTTTTGCCCTCAGAACAGACTCAATTTGTTGTGGCATGGACAAGGTGTCCACAGGGATGCTGGCCCATGTTGACTCCAATGCTTCTCATAGTTGTGTCAAGTTGGCTGGATGTCCTTTGGGCGATGGCCCATTCTTGATACACACGGGAAACTGTTGAGCGTGAAAAACCCAGCAGCGTTGCAGTTCTTGACACAAACCGGTACACCTGGCACCTACTACCATACCCTGTTCAAAGGCACTTAAATCTTTCAAGGCAATCCATGTCTGAATTGTCTCAAAGCTTAAAAGTCCTTCTTTAACCCGTCTCCTCCCCTCATCTACAAGTGACATCAATAAGGGATCATAGCTTTCACTTGGATTCACCTGGTCAGTCTGTCATGGAAAGAGCAGGTGTTCTTAATGTTTTGTTCACTCAGTGTATAGCCATGTTATTTTTAGTCTTTATTTTTTTCCACTGTGTCCTCATTTCACCATTTACATTTTTTATTTGATTTTTTTAAATCTTATTTTGAACTCTGCATTGTTGAAAAAGTACCCGTAAGCAAGCATTTCACTGTTAGTCTGCACCTACGTGTAGACTACGAAGCATTTCACTGTTCGTCTGCACCTACGTGTAGACTACGAAGCATTTCCCTGTTCGTCTGCACCTACGTGTAGACAACGAAGCATTTCACTGTTCGTCTGCACCTACGTGTAGACCACGAACCATTTCACTGTTCGTCTGCACCTACGTGTAGACTACGAAGCATTTCACTGTTCGTCTGCACCTACGTGTAGACTACGAAGCTTGTCTACGAAGCATGTGACAAATACAATTTGATTTGATTTATGTACTGGATGCAATATTGAACATCGGTGAACAGGATTCCATAGCAGCAAAGTTATCCATCCTTTTAGCTATAAAACAACCAGGACTGCAACTCAACCAAAGGTGATACATAAGCGGATTTCCTTTTTTTAATTGAATTTGAAACAGACACATCCTCCACTGTCTTTGTTCCTCGGTCTTACAGGAGGGCCAGCCCTAAATCCCACCGAGGTAGAACAAGTGTGTACATTTAGCCTCACTTCCCAATTCACCTGTAGCCACCTGGCCCAGGCTCCACTCTGGAACCACACTATTGGATTACAATGAGGCTCATCACTTTTAATACTGCTCACTAATCCGCCAGGAAAATCTGCGAATCGAACACACTCATTACTCCCTACCGGTACAGCATGAGAGAGAGACAGATAGATAGAGGGATGGAGGGATGGAGGATAGAGGAGGTCCCCTCGACTCACCCTACAGTTGGGTCCACGGCCAGCCCTCTGGGGTTTCCCAGATTCTCTGCGATCAGCGTCACCCGGTTATTCCCGTCAAAGTCCACCATGTCAATCCGGTTGACGCTGGCCTCCACCACATACAGCTTATTGTTCACCCAGTCCACGGCTAGGTTCTCTGGGTAGTCAACTGATACATTTAAAATCACCTGCATATTGGAACCGTCCATATCCACCGAAAACACCTGGCCACAAAAGAAAGCATTGTCGCTAGGAGATTAGCTCTTTGGTGGTTAAGGCTCCGGAAATTCACAGAGATATAAAATAAAAAGAGACTGTCCGAGAAACAGGGATATGTCACCATAATACCTCAATATGAGAAGGAAATTACTGTCATTAAGGCTGGGCTTTGGTTGCTTGTCTGACTTCCATCTTGTCTGTCTAGTAGCATTTGAGCGGTGCTGTCGGATAGTATTGTGAAACCTCTACCCTACTGATTCCAAGATGGCACCAGTTTCTCAGGCTTGAAGCCTTGGCACCTCAGAAGGGATAGTGCTCTTTACAGCTCTGGCTCGTTTGAAACAAGACCCAGGCGTCTAAAAAGCAGGATTTTCAGCTGACCTGTTTAAAGAGAAACTGAATATGTGGAAGTAGCCTGCTAGTTTAACCTTCCTAGTACGTTCACATGGCCTGTTTGTGGTCCCCCCAATTTAAATACGCTGACATTCCGCCATGGAGGTGACTGATCTACACAGATACCCCACTGCTGGTATGTCCCTGCTTTTCAGCCTCGTGGCTGGGGATCAAACCATACAGAAGCCAAGATGCTGAACAAAGCCCTTTGAGCTGGCCAAAGAATGCATATAACAGGGTGGACTCGGTGAAAACAAATACTGCACGATTACTTTGAACACGATCGGGTTACAAAAATTACACTGAGCTATGCGAACATCGTACCAGCATATCAGACAGTTTTCCAGATTATTACTTCCCCTTCATTATGACCCAGCCATTTGGGAGCCGGCAGGTCTACCATTTGTACAGTATTAACAGTGGCGGTATCTTAACAGATCTGACAAAGTATTCCCTCTCCTTTGAGGGGGGGGGGGGGGGGGGGGGGTGCAGGTTCCTGTACAACTCAAGCATTTCCTCAAACAATAAGCCTTTCTATCCTGTGGACTGTAACTACGGTCCACTGTACATGTAATTCTAACGATGCACTGATGCCTTAACAGGGCCACAGGAACCACTCATGTGAAGTATTTTAATGCCAGTATTACCTTGTTCTGAATAGTATCCGTCCAGAAGACTCTATTGAGGAGGTAGTGGAAGTCCACCCCGACAGGGACTCCTCTGTTCTGGGAATGGACCAGGGTGCGAGAGCTGTGTCCATGGATGTCACCAATCAGCAGGTCTTGGCCATTGGAGAACACCAGCAAGGCTACGCTAGCTACAGACAGTAGGCAAGGCAATCAGTAAGACAACATGCTCAAACATTTCATCATCTCTTATAAACACCTGTCATATGCTGTTTAAGCAGTTGTTTTTTGACTGTATATACTGTATACTTCATTCATTTACTCAGCAGTGGAAAACAGAAAATAAATAAAAATACATTTTAGTCTGTCAGTTTTGAAGCCATACTATTGGGTTGATTCAAATCTTAATCTCTAGTAATACTTTAGTAAGATTTTTCATTTGATGTCATTTTTAGAAACCCAAATGGTCAAGACAATTTGATCTGTATTATTAACACAGCAAATCCCTCCTTGCTTCTGGCCTCAAAGTCAGAGGGGTCCACAGACACAAACGACTGGCAGAAATAACACTCAGTGTGCAACAATGCACCAGAAAGCAGAGCAGGTGGACAGAGGCTGGCAGACAGGAGGCTGGGTTGAGGGGCTGAGGGCCTCTAGCCAGCAGGAATGACTTTGATATGTTGAAGTATATTGAAGCTCAACACTGGCCACTCACTTGAGGTGTTAGCTCTGCAGTATCGGTGCTGCTCCAGGAAATATCCCTCTCGACAGCTGCAGCGGTGGGTTCCCATCCTGTCTTCACAGAGCTGGTCGCAGATGCCCCACATCTGACAGTCGTCAAAGTCTTCACCCAAGAATGAAATAAGAAAAAAACGGAATAATTCAAAGCACACATCCAATATTCTACCTCTAGTAGACTGCGATTCCAGTTCTTTCAATGTACTGTAACGGAGTGAATTTACCAGTATTTACCAATACAAGAGCGGCTGTTATTGTTGTTGACAGTGTACCCAGAAGGACAGGAGCAGGTTCCTCCCTCAGGAGACGCATGACAGCGATGCTCACAGCTCAGAGAAGCACACCTCCAGATACCTGACAATCACAGACAGACACACATGACTCCCAATGTCACTTCTCAAAATGACGTATGTGCGTGAGTGCATGCACTTTAAACTGGTTGTATTGTTACTGACTGCAATTGCGTCCAGCAGTGGTGTTGGCCTCATCCTCTCCATCTGGACATTGGGCTGTCCCATCACACAGTTGGTCCATTGGGATACACAGGCCTGAGGATGGACAGGGCCATTCTCCAGGATAGCACTCGCGTGATACAGAGTCTGCAGAGAGAACAAAGTCATCTTCATTGGCTTGCTTTGAGAAAACAGCAACCATGTGTGAGGTGTGCATTGAAGACAGCAGCCTTATTGGAGGATCCTGCAGCCCATTCTCCAAAAACACTCTTCGTGTGAGGAGGAAAAATATATACAGTGCCTTGCGAAAGTATTCGGCCCCCTTGAACTTTGCGACCTTTTGCCACATTTCAGGCTTCAAACATAAAGATATAAAACTGTATTTTTTGTGAAGAATCAACAACAAGTGGGACACAATCATGAAGTGGAACGACATTTATTGGATATTTCAAACTTTTTTAACAAATCAAAAACTGAAAAATTGGGAGTGCAAAATTATTCAGCCCCCTTAAGTTAATACTTTGTAGCGCCACCTTTTGCTGCGATTACAGCTGTAAGTCGCTTGGGGTATGTCTCTATCAGTTTTGCACATCGAGAGACTGACATTTTTTCCCATTCCTCCTTGCAAAACAGCTCGAGCTCAGTGAGGTTGGATGGAGAGCATTTGTGAACAGCAGTTTTCAGTTCTTTCCACAGATTCTCGATTGGATTCAGGTCTGGACTTTGACTTGGCCATTCTAACACCTGGATATGTTTATTTTTGAACCATTCCATTGTAGATTTGGCTTTATGTTTTGGATCATTGTCTTGTTGGAAGACAAATCTCCGTCCCTGTCTCAGGTCTTTTGCAGGCTCCATCAGGTTTTCTTCCAGAATGGTCCTGTATTTGGCTCCATCCATCTTCCCATCAATTTTAACCATCTTCCCTGTCCCTGCTGAAGAAAAGCAGGCCCAAACCATGATGCTGCCACCACCATGTTTGACAGTGGGGATGGTGTGTTCAGCTGTGTTGCTTTTACGCCAAACATAACGTTTTGCATTGTTGCCAAAAAGTTCAATTTTGGTTTCATCTGACCAGAGCACCTTCTTCCACATGTTTGGTGTGTCTCCCAGGTGGCTTGTGGCAAACTTTAACCGACACTTTTTATGGATATCTTTAAGAAATGGCTTTCTTCTTGCCACTCTTCCATAAAGGCCAGATTTGTGCAATATACGACTGATTGTTGTCCTATGGACAGAGTCTCCCACCTCAGCTGTAGATCTCTGCAGTTCATCCAGAGTGATCATGGGCCTCTTGGCTGCATCTCTGATCAGTCTTCTCCTTGTATGAGCTGAAAGTTTAGAGGGACGGCCAGGTCTTGGTAGATTTGCAGTGCTCTGATACTCCTTCAATTTCAATATTATCGCTTGCACAGTGCTCCTTGGGATGTTTAAAGCTTGGGAAATATTTTTGTATCCAAATCCGGCTTTAAACTTCTTCACAACAGTATCTCGGACCTGCCTGGTGTGTTCATTGTTCTTCATGATGCTCTCTGCGCTTTTAACGGACCTCTGAGACTATCACAGTGCAGGTGCATTTATACGGAGACTTGATTACACACAGGTGGATTGTATTTATCATCATTAGTCATTTAGATCAACATTGGATCATTCAGAGATCCTCACTGAACTTCTGGAGAGAGTTTGCTGCACTGAAAGTAAGGGTCTGAATAATTTTGCACGCCCAATTTTTCAGTTTTTGATTTGTTAAAAAAGTTTGAAATATCCAATAAATGTCGTTCCACTTCATGATTGTGTCCCACTTGTTGTTGATTCTTCACAAAAAAATACAGTTTTATATCTTTATGTTTGAAGCCTGAAATGTGGCAAAAGGTCGCAAAGTTCAAGGGGGCCGAATACTTTCGCAAGGCACTGTATATATTGTATATATATATTTTAACCTTTTTTTAAACCAGGTAAGACCCATTGAAGTTAAAAACCTATTTTGCGAGGGCGTAGTGACAAAAAGGCAAAACAGGGATATAGCAGCGTGTAAAAATAGAAAGTAAAATACAAAATACACACAAAAGCGTCACAAGTTACAGACACGATTCAAGATTAGAAACAACTGCGGCGATCGCAAACAGTGTTGTCGATCAGAGTCTTAAAAACAGGCAAGGACACTAACTCCCGTAACTTTAATATATTTTGAAGAATTCTAAAGCTCTTTTGGAGGGGTGAGCGATCAAAGAGGGATTTGACTACCACACTTTAAGGAGCACAGAGCCTAGTCCTTACCAACCACGGAGACCAGAGGCGAATCAGGTTTCGACAAAGCAGTGTTTCTCACTCCTTCAAGTGTGCTTCAACTGAACCCGCTTACTGTTTCTTTGTCAGGGATTTGGGTCCAATATTAGAAATGTGTCAAGAAGAAGGGGAGCTGTCACTCTGTAGCATCCATACCACAGCCTTTCTCATCTGCATTGTCTTCACAGTCGTCTTCCCCATCACAAAGCCAGACCTGGTGAACACAGCGACCGCTGGGGCACGTGAAGTAGCTCCCTCTGCAAGCGGGATAGGCTGCATGGAGGGAGGGCGAGAGAGAGAGAGTGAGAGAGAGCGAGAGAGAGAGAAAGAGAGAGAGAGAGAGAGAGAGAGAGAGAGAGAGAGAGAGAGAGAGAGAGAGAGAGAGAGAGAGAGAGAGAGAGAGAAGCACATCGAAAAGGTCAGATTAAGTCCAAGTTAGGGGGAGAAACTATCTGGGTGAGGAGTTAAGATTAGAGGTGCAGACTATGGGTTGACAGATAGCAGTAGTGGTGCGAGGAGGGTAGAGGTACGCACTGCAGCTCTGTTCATCACTCCTGTCTCCACAGTCGTCGTCATGGTCACAGACATAGCGTTGAGGGACACACTCTCCGTTTCCGCATTGGAACAGGCCACTGCTGCAGTGCTGTGCTGAATAAAACAGACACCAAACCCCTTCAGTGACTGTCTGTATGTGTCCGTTATTCATCTTACCCCTGCTGCACTGACCGGATGAGGGCCTGGTTAAATATGTGGTCATGCGTCACAGCAGTCATACAATTTTGTCAGCCGGCGATTGTCAAGCAGATAACTGCTGGTCTCACGGTAAGTGACCGTTAATTAACATAAACACATTTAGCATCTCCTGGCTTTCACACACTGATGCAGACCTTTGGAACATCTACATTTAAAAAAAAAAAAGTCTAATAAATCCACGTAATATAGCCTACACCATAACAATAAATCCATTATTTAATTTAGACAGGTCTATGTAGTCTATTTCAGAAGAACAGAATAGCATTGTCTGAGTTGTCCTCATGTTAGGTCCTGATCTGGCTATGCCATATGGCTGTGGGCAACACTAGTTAATTTAGCAGACAAGATTTGCTTAGAATTCCGTGGCATTATTTTATATTGTTTTATCGTCTGAAGAACACAAATGAACAAAGCTGAATAAAATAGAAAGGATATTTTCTTCAAATTATTTGAGTGAGTGCGCGCATGTGGCTATTCTGTGTTAACAAAAAAACAGGTACTGCCATATGCTTAATTTACAGTTATTTATGTAACTTTAGTTGTTATACAAATGTTGGGCTATATGTTTTGTACATTCTAAGGCTGCATGATGATTAGAAAAAAGTTTCATGAAAGGCATAAGCTCTGCTTTGTTTTTTTGCTCAGGCTGTACAAACTCCAATAGTCTCTCATTAACAATTTGACAAGCACTTGATAATGCCTCGAATTTCCCGGCTGCATCCCCTTTGTGCGGCCGTAATGCCCCTAAAAAAATCCATGTCTTTTGGCCGTTGTGCCCTTGGGCTGAATATAATAATTATAATTCCCTTCTCCCGTCTGTGTGCTGAAGCACCTCCCACTCACATTGCTCTCAGTCACTTGATTGGGCCTTTTTCACAGGCTACAAGTGAAGACAGACACATCGGGGACGCAACTGCTCGAGTCCTTATCTAATTCCCGAGGCGCATATTGAAGATATTGGAAGAACTGTCCACATTTACTTTTCGTTGGCAACAAGATGAGTAAGTCTAACAAACAGCAAAAGCACTAGCCTATGTCAATCTTCTATCCCTCATAGTACAAAAGTTGACCTATTTTATTCTGTGTGAGAAATACATATTCTAAACATAGTCTGGGACAGTTGTGGGATGCGATAGATCCCAAATTAATACAAACCACTAGCATCAAAAAAACTGTTTTAAGCAATGAGCCTAATGCAACAGATGAGAATATTTAGCTTAAAATGTTGATAAACTATGAGGCTGTTTCTTCACATTATAAGCGCAGCAATGTGCACACGGCAGCAGGCTATAAGAGCAAATGTTCCATTAGCAGGAAAACACCATTCTCAAAAGTGACCACAAATGTGATTATTCATGTAATGCTTTTATTATAAAGGTGCATTTTTATGGTGAAAATGATCTTCCCCAAACTTGAAACTCACACGCTAAGAAGTTATTTGGCCACTTTAGTTGTGATACAAACCTTATCAAAACATATTGGCCCATGGGCTAGGCTACATGAGGTGTGCGACTAGGATTTGAAAAGTCACAAAAAAAAAGATGCGCTGTTTGCCTTAAGCTGGGCATCATTCACAAGTGATAAGCTAATATTGTCACCCATCACACTATTCTTGATTTAAGCTTGTCTTTACATATACAAAATAATATATGTGTGAAATTAGTTTTTAATTGTAATTCACCATTATCATGCACCTGTCTCGAAACAGGGGCAGCGGAACAAAATACATGTAATCTATGCACTTAAATAGAGAATGAAGAACCCTTTTCCCGTGGTTCATTTTCATGCCAGCCAGGTAGGCTATACTCCTGTTTTAAAGAGAAGCAATGTGCTTAATATTAGGAAAGCTGAGAAATAAATATAGTAGGCCTAGCCTATAGAAAGCTGATGGGATCCTCCTCTTTTAATAGAGGCCATCACTCTGTTTTCTCACGCAATTACATAGCCTATAGAAATGTTGCGCAACATGAGCTCAAGGGCTCTAATGAAGTGTTTGATTAGATTTTCGAATACATTTGCATTGATGTGATTAGAGGGACAATAGAGTGCGGAGTACCAGGCAGTTAGCAAGCTTGGTAGGCTACTAATGACCATCAGCAGCATCAGAGCTTGGAGAATCATAATTACCGTGACTAAACGGTCACGTGGAATTTGACTGCCGTCACGACTCGTGACCGGCAATGTGGCGGTAATACGGTCCCCGTAACAGCCCTAGTCACGGCCAGAAGTGAACACTTACTGCAGTTCGCCTCGTCTGACCCGTCACGGCAGTCCATGACCTGATCACAGTGCTGGGTCCGGTTATAACAGGCACTGTTGGCACACCTCATCTCTGTACACTCACGGTAGTCTGAGAGGGAAATAAACATGACAAATCATACCAGACTGACATAGAACAAACCCATCTGTGGAATATTCAAAGAATATCAGGAATAAGCATCAAATCGTTTCCTCAAAGAGGTGCATAATGCTTTCCCTTTCAAATGTCAAATGTCAAATGTCTCTACTAGTCTTAAACATTTCTCAAACATGACATTTCTCCAATGTCAGTAGTCTTAACGCATTCCTATATACAGTTCTCAAGTACTCAAGTGCTAACACAACTATGCAATTAGCCAAATGTAACAGTCTGCTGCTAGCAGATCATTAACTTAGCTGCTGCGTTGGCAGCTCTAACCCCCTTTTAATCTCATTAACAGTAGAAAATATACCCTTAAATGCTCCCCCATGAAGTCACGTTGGCAATTCACCTCTGAAATATAAAGCTTTGTACGTAATTATGGCAAACAGGCTCGGCCTGTAATGGCGAAAAAAAAAAATGATGAAAGCTAATGGGAGGATAAAACACTTACAGTAAGTTTTCTATTAGCGCCAAAAACAGTCTTGGCTTTTTTTTCTGCCATTGTGAGATGACCAAAGTGTGCAGTGCTGTGAGTCTAACATTTCGGCACAATAATGGAATAGCAGCTGAACTTCAGCTTGACTAATCCCCAAGGAATCTGCAATCAACCTCTGACAACAAGAAGCATATTGTGGCCATTCTGTCAGTCAGCAAGCCTCTTAATCTTACAAATTGATTAAAATGCCACAGGAGCCTGAGGGAAGAAGGTAAGTAAGCCACACTGGGGAACTTACGGCAGTCTCTCTCGTCAGCCCCGTCGGAGCAGTCGGGCAGCCGGTCACACCTGTACTCCCCTGGGATGCAGGCCCCATTGGTGCAGCTGAACTGCCCACTGGAGCACGTCCTACCAGCTGCAGAGAGATTGAGGAGCAGCTTAACCACAAGTGTAGCATTTCTCTAACCCCTTAATTGCCTTTGTCATTGATTTTTGGGTTAACATTTGTGGCATTTGTGTCACACTGGTGAAAATTCTAAATAAAATAGGTTGTACACTGTATGGTCTACACAGTACTTGTGTATTGATTTCCTCTATTGTAGAAAGTGCGAGATCTTACGACAGTGGTGTCTCTCATCTGAGCCGTCCTCACAGTCCTCTTCGTCGTCACAAACCCAGACATCTGGGACACACTCCCCGTCACTCAAGCACTGGAAATGACTCTCATCGCATGTTACAAGGGCTGAGGACACACACAGCACATCCAATATTAGTCTGCACACTCTCAGCAACAACACTCAACACGTAGGTGAAGGTCTAAGTAAGACAACGGCAGTTGATTCTTACACAAGATGCTTATACGAAGCAACGCTTTTGCTGCTCTTTAACAGGGAAATGTGAGTAAATGGGACAAATCCTGTTAAAGTGTAAAGGGAGAGGGTCAGTGTGCAGCTCAGTCCACTGTAAGGGGATAAGTTACTCACGGCAGTCAGCTTCATCAGAATCGTCTACACAGTCTAACGTTCCATCACAATGCCAGTGCTGTGGGATGCATCGGCCTGTCCCACACCGGAACTGCCCCGTCTCACAACCTTCATACAGGAGACACAATATAATAATACTAAAGTTAACTTCGAAATTTATCTTCATTCCATATTTTAGACCAATTCTCAAATCCTATTTTGTAATACCTTCCGTCCCCAGGTGCATAATTCTTCATGATCTTGATCATGTGTATTTCTAAACTAGGTCAGAAATAAGAAATCTTTTCCTGTCAAATTTTCCCTCTCTCCTATAGTTAGCCCAATAAATAGCAGGAACTCTTTGTGTCTCTTATCAAAACATCTAAACCGTGTTGGGTGCGTTTGGGAATGTCTCTTATTGATGGAGCATGGCGTTAACAGCATCGACAGGGACTGGAGATGAGCGTGCCAGCCATCCTCAAAACAGTTACACAACCCTCAGCACACTCATCCCAAGCTTCCTTTTGATGTTCTCACTGAGTGGCATCTGAGGAGATAAGGTACCCCCACTCTACCTTCCCTGACGTTTTCCAGGAGATATCAACTGAAGCAGCATAGTTCAGTGGCATAGCGCTCCGTCAGACCCGTCCGAATTGGAATGTACAATTCTCATTGTCTCTCTCTGACAACCTGATTTATGGTGCATGCTGTTCCTTGTCGGAAATGTAATTGGGATAAATAGTGGTACCAGGTGGTACCGCAACCCTTAAGCCCAAATTCTTTGCTGGGGGAGATGCAAGGTGGTGGTTGGTGGTGCATGTCTGTGGTTGGTGGTCTACAGTGTCTTATCGACTACCTTGAATCACAGTCCCTGCTTGGTCAAATATGTGCCGAAGTGAAGGGTTTGACATTGCGTCAACACCTCAGTTGCAAAAAAAAACTGAAGACATTGTTCTAGAAACACTGAGAAATACAACCAGTAATACAAATACCCCTCTGTTTAATTTCCAATCTATAAATCAAACACTGCCATCCGACCAATCAAATTACACACAAAACACAAACATATATATTTTTAAACAACATTACATTTCCAAACATTGGCAGTAAGATTTTTGGATACTGATTCATGACCTGTTTTCACATAACATAAACGTGTCAATGGGCGATATCCATCGATCATATGTTATGCATGTATTGTGACTCCTAGAAGCAAATATGCAAGTAATCAGCTATTTCCATTGCATCAGCTAGCTGTGCCATCACCAGTGAGCATGTGCATTGGGTTTCTACTAGCACAACCTTTCACGTGGTGCTTCTCTCCCACTCCAGCTATCAACAGACAACTTCAAATTCCAATGGCATAGGAGCATGTTCCATGATAAGGACATGCAAAACAAGAAGACAGTGGTCCATTGCAAACAAAAAGAAACCGACGTGTTGAAAATATAGCTACTGGACAATTTTGTACGAGAAAAATGATTTTCAATCCGGCCACACCCATCTAGGCCTAACGCTAAACATGAGCTTTCATGAGATAAGGCACTGAACTAAGCATTGGTATGATGTCATCCTTTGATCTTGTGCTGATAAATTGAAATCTCTTGGGAGACTACTGCCTTTTCCGTCTTCTCATTTAAAACAAACATAAACTGATACGGCGTCGGTTGCACAGGTTCTACTGACATTTATCCTTTAGCAGGACGTAGAGACACCAGGAGCTATTCAAGGACAATATGGAATTGTTGGACACTGACATTAAAAGTCTGCCTACTTAATTAAAGAACAAGTCTGGCAAAGCATTTACTAGAGGTCAACCGATTCATCGGAATGGCCGATTAATTAGGGCCGATTTCAAGTTTTCATAACAATCGGAAATCGGTATTTTTGGGCACCGATTTGGCAGATTTTTTTTTTGACACCTTTATTTAATCTTTATTTAACTAGGCAAGTCAGTTATGAACACATTCTTATTTTCAATGACGGCCTAGGAACGGTGGGTTAACTGCCTCGTTCAGGGGCAGAACGACAGATTTTCACCTTGTCAGCTCGGGGGATTCAATCTTGCAACCTTACAGTTAACTAGTCCAATGCTCTAACCACCTGATTACATTGCACTCCACGAGGAGACTGTCTGTTACGCGAATGCAATAGAAGCCAAAGTAAGTTGCTAGCTAGCATTAAACTTATCTTATAAAAAACAATCAATCAATCAATCATAATCACTAGTTAACTACACATGGTTGATGATATTACTAGTATATCTAGCGTGTCCTGCGTTGCATATAATCGATGCGGTGCGTATCGTTGCTCCAATGTGTACCTAACCATAAACCTCAATGCCTTTCTTAAAATCAATACACAGAAGTATATATTTTTAAACCTGCATATTTAGCTAAATAAATCCAGGTTAGCAGGCAATATTAACCAGGTGAAATTGTGTCACTTCTCTTGCGTTCATTGCAAGCAGAATCAGTGTATATGCAACAGTTTGGGCAGCCTAATTTGCCAGAATTTTATGTAATTATGACATAACATTGAAGGTTGCGCAATGTAACAGGAACATTTAGACTTATGGATGCCACCCGTAAGATAAAATACGGAACGGTTCCGTATTTCACTGAAAGAATAAACATCTTGTTTTCGAGATGATAGTTCTGCTGTTTATGACTTCAAGCCTATCAACTCCCGAGATTAGGCTGGTGTAACCGATGTGAAATGGCTAGCTAGTTAGCAGGGTGCGCGCTAATAGCGTTTCAAACGTCACTCGCTCTGAGACTTGGAGTGGTTGTTCCCCTTGCTCTGCAAGGGCCGCAGCTTTTGTGGAGCGATGGGTAACGCTGCTTCGAGGGTGGCTGCTGTCGATGTGTTCCTGGTTCGAGCCCAGGAGCGAGGAGAGGGACGGAAGCTATACTGTTACACTGGCAATAATAAAGTGCCCAAAAGAACATCCAATAGTCAAAGGTTAATGAAATACAAATGGTATAGAGAGAAATAGTCCTATAATTCCTATAATAACTACAACCTAAAACTTCCTACCTGGGAATATTGAAGACTCATGTTAAAAGGAACCACCAGCTTTCATATGTTCTCATGTTCTGAGCAAGGAACTTAAACGTTAGCTTTCTTACATGGCACATATTGCACTTTTACTTTCTTCTCCAACACTTTGTTTTTGCATTATCTAAACCAAATTGAACATGTTTCATTATTTATTTGAGGCTAAATTGATTTTATTGATGTATTATATTAAGTTAAAATAAGTGTTCATTCAGTATTGTTGTAATTGTCATTATTACAAATAAATGGTAAAAATCAGCCGATTAATCGGTATCTGCTTTTTTTGGTCCTCCAATAATCGGTATCGGTGTCGGTGTTGAAAAATCATAATCGGTCGACCTCTAGCATTTACCGCCGACAGGTGAAAAAAGAGCACTTCCAATATGACCAGTACTGGACCAAACACCAAAAGCCAAGGGAAATGTTCCTTCCTCGTCAAACAGACATACAACGTAACGAATTGACTTGGAAAACCTCCGCCCGTTCAGTTGACAAATGTTGCGCGAGCAGGCACTTTATTAAAGGCGAGTCAGAAGTTGATCATCTCTTTCATGTAATGTGCTCTTCAAAGATGACTCACTTCCACTTGAGTTGTGGGGTCACGACTGTGCTAAAAGCCTTGTGAGGGGCATCTCATATCATGAGGTCTGGTCTTAGATTAATTAGCCGACACCACCAAACATGTTTTAAACTACGCCAGCCAAAGGGGCTTCATATTTAACTAATTCAGCAGCCAATGGAGAAGCAAGCTTTTTTCCTGCTCAGTTTACTAATGATAAAATTGCTTCCCCATTGGCTCAAAGAGTGCCTTTGTTGGGAGGAAATGATCCGGGAGGTTTCAGCATCATCTGTAACATGCAGGTAAGACAAACGGTGCATACAGTATCGGAGCGGCACAGTGACACCACTGAAAGACATTTGGGTTTATCTCTGTACCCCTGAACAGACATTCAGTGGTCTAATGCTCAATGCCATTATGATCATTATAAGATCAACTCAACTGAATATGTCATATTTGACAATGTATGGTAGATATCAGACAAATAAAACCATGTTCACTCGTTGCTTGACCCACAAGTAGGATTGCATATCAATGTCCACCAGCTTATCAACATAACAAACCAACATATTTTTCAAAAGAGCAAAATATTAAAAGTGTCTAAGCATCAATGGACTTCAAGTTCAGAGGAAGGACACTCCTGAGGCCTCCTAGCATCAATGGACTTCAAGTTCAGAGGAAGGACACTCCTGAGGCCTCCTAGCAACAATGGCGATGTTCATAATCCCTGTTCATAATCCCTGTCTGCTATGCATTAGGTTAACAGCTTTCAACAACCTTTGCCAAAGGGAAACCAATCTTCTGAGACATTCAAATGAAGCCAGTGTTTCCTGACAGTATCAGTTCTGGGAAAGGTGACTGGCAGACTAAAGTGGACTTTTAAATGAATGTGAGCTGCTCTTACATTCAGCCATAGTTTTTTTTTAAAGTCATTTGACTAACTATTCCTTCAGGAATAAATTGGTAAATAGTTGTTGTTTTTTAAAGCCAAAATGTAATAACAATGATCAAAATAGGGGCAATTTGACTCTGTCAGTCAATTACTTTTAAAATAAAGTTAAGAGAAAAAGTGGCCAATATGATGCAAATAAGCTCTTAAGAATGTGGTGTCTAAGGATTGGTACTTTTTCGTTAGTGTCTTTGTTTAGCCTGTTTTGTTTAGTTTGGTGTTTTCTTTTTGTCCCTCTCTCTGACCACGTCTTTTGTAATTAGCCATCTTAAACCCACAGCAGGCGAGAACCCCACACTATCCACAGAGAAAGATAAGGGCGCCCTACTACTGCCAAACAAAGAGGAGCAGCAGAGGAATTTTCATTAGAATGAAGCCTGCCAATGCCTCAGACCCCACTGTGAAATCACAATGGCACAATGGAAGAGCCAGCAGGGCTTCAACCTCATAACTGGAAGTGTCACCACGCCAAATGGACTATGGAGAGGGATAGCAGAATACAGTATAGCTTCCTACAAAAAACACAAGTTTAACTGAATCCCCCCCCCCCCCCCCCCCCCCCCCCCACCCGTCCCAAAAACATCTCTTTCCAATCATGTGGGGGCCCTGAGAGAGTTGTAGCCTCTTTCATCAAAACCGCCTTGTTTTTGTGCGTCCCCTCGCACTCTCTGAATGTGTGTCTAGAAAACGGCTGGCAGCGCAGAGCGCTGGATCCGTCCATGCTGTTAGAGCGAAGTGCTCCTGCTCCATTTCATATGGAAATCAATTCAACAGAATGCAGTCAATTGCTGAACAACTGACTTTGGCTCTTGCTGCCACACACAAAACAGAGAAAAGCCCAAGGGAGTTTGGTATTGGCATGGGTACAAAAGGAGGCAAGAAATAGTGAGTGAGGAATGAAGCTGTACTTCTAATTCCAACTTGAAAAAAACTCGTATAACGTTTTAACACATTTGTAAGGCTAGATTTGAAAAAAAAGCAACAGAGATGGAGATGTTACACTGCACTTCTGCAGGAGGTCAAATGGTTTTGTTCGCACTGCCTCTGACAAACTGTCACTCAACACAACATGAGCATTGTTAGCCTAAACCTTGCACCCTATGCATCACATAACAGTCTGGGACCTGGGTTGAGACTGCTGTATAATGGGAAAGGATTAGCCCTTCGTTTGAGTCAACTGTGCTAACTTCTGTTCCCCTTTCCAGTACAGCGTTAACGTTGCTCATGGATTTAGACCGGAAAAGGCCGCAGCATCTTTAAGATTTAGCACGCACATGCTGGCCAAGGTTTTCTGTGCCTTGTAAAACTTCAACAGCAACCCGCAAGTGTTTTTTTGTAGTGCTATAAAACAAAATTAACTAATAATAGGTTAGGCTCAATGAATGTGAGCAACTGAAAACACCTATTTGAGTTAGTAGGGGGAAATGTTAATTAGTCAACCCCATATCCCCCTGTACTAGATCACGTGTGACACGTTGAACATCTTGTTCATCCTAGTTAATTGTATGAATTTTTTCGAAATAAATCACGCTTGTTTTTCACAAGATCCTGAATGACCGAGGTTGTTTGGCAAATGATTGAGGTTTGAAAGGCATTTAGCCCCAATATTCAAGCAATTAACTTGCAAAAACATGTTTTGAACGGCCACAATCAAATCAAATTGTATCAGTCACATACACATATTTAGCAGATGTTATTGCGGGTGTAGCGAAATGCTTGCCACCAAGTCCAGTTCATTTTGTTACCTATTATTGTAACATTAAATAACCCTACAAGTGTGTCACACTAACCATTGTTTCAACACAGGCGTTTTACAACACTTTTAAAGCCTCTTGATAATAAGCCACAAAAGACTGTCTGTCACACATTAAATGATCATCAAGTTGAGCCACATTAGCTTTTTTAAAATTACATTTAACCTTTATTTAACTAGGCAAGTCAGTTGAGAACAAATTCTTATTTACAATGACGGCCTACCGGGGAACAGTGGGTTAACTGCCTTGTTCAGGGGCAGAATGACAGATTTTTACCTTGTCGGCTTGGGGATTCAATCCAACAACCTTGCGGGTTTCTGTCCCAACGCGCTAACCACTAGGCTACCTGCTGCCCCAGCTTTGGAGAAACTTTGACAGGGCAAAAATGAGTGTGAACACTATCCCTGGAGGACCCAGTGGAAATTAGGCTCAATGGATTAGAGAAAGTAACCTGTCCTCCAAGCCCCTTTTTGTCATTTCCTCTCAAACGCATGCTGGATAAATCTGAATTAAATCAACCATTCCTGCCTCAAATTTCTGAGGAGATCAACAAGTGCCATGATGCAAAACTGCAGAAGATGCAGGATGTGCATGAGGCCTGTTGCTAGTCGATGCAGTTAAAACGTGGTATATACTGAAACAGACGACTTTGATTACCTGTTGACTTCGATGTCTTTTTTAAACTACGATGACACAAAATATTTTGGTACATCATTGTTCATTTCTAAGGGACAAGCCTCCAAATTACTAACATGAAAACGCTGGCAAAGCCCTGATTTGATTCAATTCTGGCGAAGACCATGCTCATAGCCTCAGCTTGTAGAGATCACTTCTATATTATGGACTAAAAAATGCCACTGGATAATTTCAATTATTACATTTGATTGAGATATGTGTTTTTTATTTATTTTTTATTTTGTCATACTTTCTTATTTTGTATTGCCTTGGAATGTACAGTTGCCTTTATAGTGCAATGCAGCTATAAAAAATAAATAAAGCAGAAACATACAGCCTATTTAGCCTGGGATGGTTCCATGTGAGGTTGTAAGAACTTTCCCCTTGAAGTTTACATACACTCTTTTGCCTGTTGTTGCTTAGGTAGAAATAGTCACTTTCAGCAGCAGCAGCAGCAGCAGCGTAATTAGTTGCTTGATTCACACTAAGGAGATTACATACTAAGGGTTGAGCAAAAAGAAAGCAGATTACAATTTGAGCAGTAGGGTATAGGCTACTCTAGTATGCAAGAGACAAAGATAACAGTATTCCAGATCTATCAAACAAGGTGTATGACTAGTTTCTACAACATTTTAAGGAAAATGGGTCCTTGAATTAAGGCTATATAATTAGTTATCATCTATAGAGGTTTGCACTAGGCAAGCCATTGAGTTCCTCTGAATAAGATTTGTACCAGTAGCTTGCAGTCCACACAGATTGTCTGCAAGTCACATGCTCACTTCTGTTACCTAGCAACGACAAAGCTCAGGCAAAAGTTCTCCAAGAGAGATCTTCAAATCGGTCTGAGGCAGGCTTTGTGCTCAATACAAGCTTTAATAATGTTTAGAGTGGAATAGTTTTGTTAAATAAGTCAAATATTGTAAATTAAATTAAATTAATTGTGTATTTATTGGTTGCAAAAAATATATGTGTAGTGCTGGGGAAATAACTGGCCAAGGAGTTGGTAAGATTTTACTAAATAAATTCAGATTTTTTTATATAGAAAGTGCACATCACTTGATAAAAATATAAATGTATGTTTTGTCACATACACTGAACAGGTGCAGTGAAATGTGTTGTTTTACAGGTCAGCCGTAGTAGTACGGTGGCCCTGGAGCAAAATAGGGTTAAATGTCTTGCTTAAGAGCACATCAACAGATTTGTCACCTTGTTGGCTTAGGTATTCGAACCAGAGACCTTTTAGTTACTTACTGGCCCAATGCTCTAACCGCTAGTGCCTAGCACTTTAAATTGGCCAAGCATTGTACAAACATGGCTAAATAGCTTGTTTTTGACTTATAGATAGCCAAATTAGATGATTGTTTGTCTATCAACATCTTAGCTGAGTAAAATATGTCTTCAAATAACAACCCCAATAACTACAAATCAGGCCACTCTACCAGATAGGGGTTATTGGTGTCCATGTACAAGTGGTTGACATTTTCTCATCAAGGGCAGATATAGGCTACACAAACAACTATCAGCAGGTTCACAATGAAGTGATGAGTTTAGGATACTCTTACCTTGTGAATGACAGCGGAAAGTACAGAAAATCAATATAACAACAAGTTTTGCAAGTACTGCTCTCCACATTCTGATGCTGGGTCCCGGCTGGTCCGTCCAGCTCCTCATGAAGCCGGGCAGATGGAGGTGCTCTAGGGACTGAGATGCTGTTGCTTGCCTCTCTCTTTTTTGTCCCGCTAGTTGATGAAAAGGGGCGTACACAAAGCCAGAGACGGTCGCTCCCCCAACCCCGGCCCTGCTGATAAAACCCTTAAACCGCGCGCCCTGGAATCTGCATAATTCCATTGCCTGGGGTGTCTCATCTACACGTGATTTGACATTGCGTTGTCCATCAGACAGCTAGGTAGGCCCTAATGGTGGCAACAATAGTGAAATAATAACGCAGCATTTTGTTGTCTAAACATATATAATAATTACTCTCGATGTAAATCAAAACAACATGGGTTAGCCTAAAATAGCCCATTCGCAAATAATTCCCCGGAACCTTTATTTTTTACAATGCTGAATTGAAAGATGTATGTCCTAGGTCTTAAACATGTATTTATTTACTGTTTGTCTATTTACTATTTATTTAGTAGCCTATTTGATTAACTCAGCAGCAGGCAAATAAGAAACACAACTGTTGCTCTTCTTCTACCATGCTCACATGATCTTTCACATCCAGTGAATGATGTCTAAAATGAATAAGACAGTTATTTGTCATAAGAGTAAAATAAACGAAACAATTATAGGTTATGTTGTTGCCAGAGCATTGTTGAATGTTATTTTTTGTTCTGACTGAAAGGACTCAACGTTATTCAGCTTCAGGGTGACCTTGGTGTGTTGGTACGGGAATACACCGGGGTCAAGGCTCGCCTCAATTACATGGGGGGCACTGGGGCAGGATCATCATTTCAAGGCCCAGATCATGATAAATGCCCCAAAAAAAGCTGTAAAATGAGATGAAATCGACTAATCAATAAATATAGGCCTGCAAATTGGATCACTATTTAATCCTGTAAATGACTGCCTAATAAGCACCTACTTTAGGTCTACAAGCAAGGTTTCACCTAATAAGTCGTTGAATATCCCAAAATGGTTTGATTTGAAATATAAACTGTGCCTCAAGCCTTGCACTTTCGCTCCTTTTCGTAAAAAATCAGGTTTTGATGTGCTGGGTATCATGCATAGCCTAATACATGTTATTGTTTTTGTACTCCTCGATATCTATCTATTTGTATACATTGCTTTTAAATATTGGTGTTACGGAAATAACGAAGGATTGGGTCTGGGACCATGTTTGCGAGCCACTTTAGATGGGCCTCACGTTTCGATGTGTAGCATGCAAACCCACTTATGAGAGGCGCAGCAGCCCCATCATGTGGTGCAGAGGAGGAAATTCCACCTGCGGCGCACCGTTTTAATGTTTCATCTGCAACACTTCCGAACAATGCAACATAGGATTCCCTTTTCCATTTCCCTTGTGCATTTGTGTCGAGCTGTATAATTCCGTGGCTCATGTCTTTTGGCACAAGCCAATTAGCCAAATAAATACATAGAAAATCAACTACGTTATTATAAATGTAACAATTCTGGTCAAACATGATTAATGTTGGTGTGTGCCACCGCTCACTAAGAAATGGTGCGAGGAAATGTAAAGATGGGAGGGGAGAAAATGGTTTCGGGTAGGCAACTGAAATGACAGTTGCCAGTAGCAACAGCTGAAACTTTGCGGTTCTCCGACAAGACCCGTTGTAAAAGACTCGTTGAAGTAGTAGCGTTAAGTGAACGACACTGATTTACGCATCTCGAAGCTCGAATACCCTTTTCTAAAGGCAGTCGACATGGCATCACCCCACAGAAGTCCAAAAGATTTAAGGAAGATGATAAGAGAGACCAAACAGGTAAGAAACGTTACCAGGTTATTATCATTTCAAGAAACGTCGACGTCCGGCTCTGCTAGATACAAGCTACTGTAGCTAGCTAGCTAACGTTATAACCGTCTAACTTACTCGTCAACATTAGCAGTAAAGCACGCTTTGTTTTGCATTATTTAGCCACCTGTGTGTGTGGATATCTGAAGTCCGCATGGCCAATCTTATGGGAATATACGTTTAATTTCCTTCGAATTAAAACAAGATTGCATTGCAATGAATAATGTATAGCTAGCTAATTGACTGACAGACTGATTTTCTGCTGTTCACTTGCTCCAGGTTGCTTGGGGGTTGCTTGGGGGGGGGGGGGGGGGGGGGGGGGGGGGGGGGGGGGGGGTCAACATAACATTTTGGTTCGTGTAAAATGCATGTGGTGCAACTCTACATGGTAGTTGGGGTTCTTGGATGGTCGGCTGGATGTGCCACAGAGAGTAGAGTAGACATGGTCGTCACTAGTTACCACGCCTATTAAAACAATATTCTTCTTAAAATGGGATTTTAAAGGTAGCCTTAACGCGAACCACACGGGTAGCCTAACCTTAAATGAAGACCAAAACGCAGATTGTTACGATATAGGCTATTTTATTTTCCACCATAATTTGAAAATAAATTCATTCAAAATCCTACAATGTGATTTTCTGGATTTTTGTCTCATTTTGTCTGTCATAGTTGAAGTGTACCTATGATGAAAATTACAGGCCTCTCTCATCTCTTTAAGTGGGAGAACTTGCACAATTGATGGCTGACTAAATACTTTTTTGCCCCACTGTACATTTCACATGACTTATTTTTCTCCTCCAGGACATGGACGATGTCCACAAGTCTTTGGAGAAACTGCGTGGCCTTTCCCTGGAAGAGAGGACGGAGTCAGGGATGCTGCGGTCAAGGATAGACGAGCAATCGAGTTTGATTTGCATTTTGAAACAAAGAGCAGACGACATGCTTCTTCGTTGTCAGGCTCTGGAGAGGATCAACTCTGAGTTAGAAGACCTGAGAGCAGACGTACAGACCGAACTTGACAAGGAAAAGAAGAGATCCATGCAGTTAGAGCAAAGGTTTATGGATCTGGCAGCCAACCATCAGGAGCTGATACATTTCAAGGACGAGTACAAAAGACAGAATGCCAAACTAAAACAGGAGAATGAACGACTTCAGGAAGAAAACAAGAAACTTTTCTCTAAAGACTTACAAGACAAAGAAGCAGTTGTTTTGAAACTAACACAAGAACTGAGAGACCTTGCAGAGCAACATAGAAGTCTTGATAATGAATATCAGTAAGAATGTACCATTTGTTTTTCTATTTAAATTTATGGCTGCATTTAGTGAATGTAGACGGACTTCATCCGATTGTTCAATGTAGGAGTGTTATAACAAAAGGTATATATTTTTTCCCAACAGGGGAAAAACAACTGGGTTCAAGACCAAACTTAAAGGGCTCATGGATCTCCATCATACTAAGGAGGCGTCCTTACAAGGTGAATTGCATGATGCTCAAAGACAGCTGAGCAATGCAGTGGAGATGTGCACAGGTGAGTTTGGCTGTATAATTCTGTTTCCCAAAACATCTGTCCTAAATGACAAATATGACCAATTTTCTGATGTCTCTTGACCAGAACTTGATCAACAGCTTAAAAAAGCAAGAGAAAATGATTCATTGAAAGGGACAGAGATGCAGAAAAAAATGGAGGTCTTGGCCAAGGAAAAAGACAAATTCTTGGATCTCTCGATGCAAAGGGGGAAACTAATACAGGTAATGCATAACATCATTTTTTTTTTTACAGAATGGCAGTTTTAACTACACATGGAAGAAGTTAATCTAATTCATAATATTTCTGCCTTTTGAAAGGATAAACAGGTGGAAATCCAGCAGTTGGAGACAAAAAGGCAAGAGGTGGAAAAAAACAGGGCTGCTGCAGAAGAAAGGTATATAATGGTTTAAAGGCCCAGTGCAGTCAAAAATGTGATTGCCTGTGTTTTTTATATATATATCTTTCCACACTATGAAGTTACAATACTGTGAAAATTATGATGATGCCCGTTTAGTGTAAGAGCTGTTTTGGTGGGGTGGAGTTTTGGCCTGCTTGGTGACATCACCAGGTGGTAAATTAGTTCAAATGAATAGAACAATAAGAACGAGTGTTCCAAATCTCTCCCCTCTCATGCCACTCACAGACAGTCCTAGTAAAATTCTTGCTTGAGAAATTGCTCTTGCTAAGAAGTATTTGTGGTTCTTTTTGATGATTTTGATTGAAAATGATCACAGTAAGGTACTTAATTTTTACCCAGAAATGATTTGATATTGAGATAAAAAAAAAACGGCTGCACTGGGCCTTTAAAATGCAGTCCAATAGTGGCACGTATAATGTACAGTCTGTATATTAAATATGTCTCTGCTTTAGGTTTGAAAGAGAGGCAGCTGTGGTGAACACTAATTTGAAAGTCAAAGAACTCCAGCATGCTCTTGATCAGTCTGTGAACACTTGCAACAAGCTGACGAAGGTTAGTTGAAATATGGAAAAACCAATGATGTATATAAAACCTGGATTGCTAATGCTATGTATTGGCGATTGAGAGGCTTTGAAGACACCGGTCAGCCATATTGCACTCCCCAGTCCTCCATAGCAAGGAATCAATGGAATTCTACAGTATTTCAATTAAATGTATGAAGGACAAAATTACATATATTTACGTATTTTTTGTTGTAGTGGGGACAGTACAATTAGTCATCTCTTAAATGTATACTTTAAATAAAATGTTTTTCAATTTGTTTCTATTTTATGTTTATCTCATAAAATATACTTTAAAAGTATCCATTAAGGTGTCTATAATAGAATACATGTGACAAAAACGAATGTAGACATGAATAAATGCATTTCTATAGCTTCCAATAATATTTTTTTTTATAATGTTGGGGGAGTGCCAAGATGGAGGCACGGTGTTTTCAACACACCGCCGTCTAATTAGTCATCTAGTGTATATATAAATCATTGGGATAAACTGACATTGCAATATTGCAAAAGAGCTGCTTTAGAAGTTCTATCGTGCTCAATTGTATACAATTATTTCATAGGATTTTGAAGCCTATAAAAACCACAGCACCGACCTACTTGAAAAGGAAAAGGAGTTAAATGCCAAGCTGCGCCATATGATTGGCTAAGACTACCTCCCATTCCATCCACCCATTCACTGATGTAATAAGATAGGAGTATGAATTTGCTTCTCTCCCAGGCCCACCCATGGCTGTGCCCATGCACAGTCATGTGAAATCCATAGATTAGGGCCTGATGAATTACTTTCAATTGACAGATTTCCTTATATGAACTGTAACTCAGTAAAATCGTTGATATTGTTGCATGTTGAGTTTATGTTTTTGTTCAGTGTATTTACATTGTGTGCACATGCTTCATGTGATAGAAATCTGAACATACTACCTGCGCTTTGAAAATTTGGATTAATTATAATTTCCTGTGGATATATTGTTTTGAATTTATTCCTACATAATGACTAACCATGTAGACTAACTGGTAGAGAAAGTTCAAATGTAATTTTATCCAACATCCAGGCTTGTAGAGGTCCTGAGAGGACCATTTCAAACACAAACACTGAAATGTCCCAGACGGTGGATTTAGAAATTCTTCCGTTTGGTCCCCAGGCAAGTGTGGAGAGAGCGCCTGGGGCTCTGCTGAATGCTTTTAGGGTATTAAACCCTGGCTTAAGAGCTTGCAGAGCAGGTGCAGCAGCGTCAGAACCCAACATGGTGAATATGGCTGAAAGTTTAAAAGAGATGGTGCACTGTAACTTTTATAAGGAGGAGCCATGTGAAAATTCTGGCTTAGTTTACATCTCTATCACAAGAGGGCAGTACAGGCTTTGTGTGTGTGTGTGTGTGTGTGTGTGTGTGCGCGTGCTTTTGACCATTTGAACATTGTTATTTATCAGGCTTGAACTTGAACATGTTGATGTTACCTGGCTAATTATTCTCATGATAAATTTGCAGTTGAAGTCTGAAGTTTACATACACCTTAGCCAAATGTATTTAAACTCAGTTTCCCACAATTCCTGACATTTAATCCCAGTAAAATTCCCTGTCTTAGGTCAGTTAGGATCACCACTTAATTTTAAGAATGTGAAATGTCAGAATAATAGTAGAGAGAGATTTGATTTCAGCTTTTATTTCTTTCATCACATTCCCAGTGTGTCAGAAGTTTACATACAGTCATGGCCAAAAGTTTTGAGAATGACACAAATGTTAATTTCCACAACGTTTGCTGCTTCAGTGTCTTTAGATATTTTTGTCAGATGTTATTATGGAATACTGAAATATAATTACAAGCATTTCATAAGTGTCAAAGGCTTTTATTGACAAAAACATGAAGTTGATGCAAATAGTCAATATTTGCAGTGTTGACCCTTCTTTTTCAAGACCTCTGCAATCCGCCCTGGCATGGTGTCAATTAACTTCTGGGCCACATCCTCCTGACTGATGGCAGCCCATTATTGAATAATCAAATGCTTGGAGTTTGTTAGAATTTGTGGGTTTTTGTTTGTCCACTAACATCTTGAGGATTGACCACACGTTCTCAATGGGATTAAGGTCTGGGGAATTTCCTGGCCATGGACCCAAAATATCAATGTTTTGTTGCCCGAGCCACTTAGTTATCACTTTTGCCTTATGGCAAGGTGCTCCATAATGCTGAAAAGGGCATTGTTCGTCACCAAACTGTTCCTGGATGGTTGGGAGAAGTTGCTCTCTGAGGATGTGTTGGTAACATTTTTTATTCATGGCTGTTCTTAGGCAACATTTTGAGTGAGCCCACTCCCTTGGCTGAGAAGCAACCCCACACATGAATGGTCTCAGGATGCTTTACTGTTGGCATGACATAGGACTGATGGTAGCGCTCACCTTGTCTTCTCCGGACAAGCTTTTTCCAGATGCCCCAAACAAATCGGAAAGGGGATTCATCAGAGAAAATGACTTTACACCTGTCCTCAGCAATCCAATCCCTGTGCCTTTTGCAGAATATTAGTCTGTCCCTGATGTTTTTCCTGGAGAGAAGTGGCTTCTTTGCTGCCCTTCTTGACATCAGGCCATCCTCCAAAAGTCGTCGCCTCACTGCGCGTGCAGATGCACTCTCACCTGCCTGCTGCGATTCCTGAGCAAGCTCTGTACTGGTGGTGCCCTGATCCCGCCGTTAAATCAACTTTAGGAGACGGTCCTGGCACTTGCTGGACTTTCTTGGGTGCCCTGAAGCCTTCTTCACAACAATTGAACCACTCTCCTTGAAGTTCTTGATGATCCGATAAATGGTTGATTTAGATGCAATCTTACTGGCAGCAATATCCTTGCCTGTGAAGCCCTTTTTGTGCCAAGCAATGATCTGATGACCCTTCATAACATTCTGGAGTATATGCAAATTGCCTTCGTACAAACTGAGGCAGCAGACTTTGTGAAAATGTATATTTGTGTCATTCTCAAAACTTTTGGCCACGACTGTACACTCAATTAGTATTTGGTAGCATTGCCTTTACATTGTTTAGCTTGGGTCAAACGTTTCGGGTAGCCTTCCACAAGCTTCCTACAATAAGTTGGGTGAATTTTGGCCCATTCCTCCTGACAGAGCTGGTGTAACGGAGTCAGGTTTGTAGGCCTCCTTGCTCGCACACACTTTTTCAGTTCTGCCCACAAATTTTCTATGGGATTGAGGTCAGGGCTTTGTGATGGCCACTCCAGTACCTTGACTTTGTTGTCCTTAAGCCATTTTGCCACAACTTTGTAAGCATGCTTGGGGTCATTATCCATTTGGAAGACCTATTTGCGACCAAGCTTTAACTGATGTCTTGAGATGATGTGGACATATTGAAGCAACATTTTCTTTCCTCATGATACCATCTATTTTGTGAAGTGCACCAGTCCCTCCTGCAGCAAAGCACCCCCACAACATGATGCTGCCACCCCTGTGCTTCACAGTTGGGATGGTGTTCTTTAGCTTGCAAGCCTCCCCCTTTTTCCTCCAAACATAACGATGGTCATTATGGCCAAACAGTTATATTTTTGTTTCCTCAGACCAGAGGACATTTCTCCAAAAAGTACGATCTTTGTCCCCATGTGCAGTTGCAAACCGTAATCTGGCTTTTTTATGGTTGTTTTGGAACAGTGGCTTCTTCCTTGCTGAGCTGCCTTTCAGGTTATGTCGATATAGGACTCGTTTTACTGTGGATATAGATACTTTTGTACCTGTTTCCTCCAGCATCTTCACAAGGTCCTTTGCTGTTGTTCTGGGATTGATTTGCACTTTTCGCACCAAAGTATGTTTATCTCTAGGAGACAGAACGCGTCTCCTTCCTGAGCGGTATGACGGCTGCGTGGTCCCATGGTGTTTATACTTGCCTACTATTGTTTGTACAGATGAACATGGTACCTTTAGGTGTTTGGAAATTGCTCCCAAGGATGAACCAGACTTGTGGAGGTCTACAATTTATTTTCTGTGGTCTTGGCTGATTTCTTTTGATTTTCCCATGATGTCAAGCACAGTGGCACTGAGTTTGAAGGTAGGCCTTAAAATACATCCACAGGTACACCTCCAATTGACTCAAATGATGTCAGTCAGCCTAAAGCCATGACATCATTTTCTGGAATTTTCCAAGCTGTTTAAAGGCACAGTCGACTTCATGTACAGTATGTAAACATCTGAACCACAGGAATTGTGATACATTGAATTGTAAGTGAAACAATTTGTCTGTTAACAATTGTTGGAAAAATGACTTGTGTCATGCACAAAGTAGATGTCCTAACCGACTTGCCAAAACTATAGTTTGTTAACAAGACATTTTTGGAGTGGTTGAAAAACTAGTTTTAAGGACTCCAACCCAAGTGTATATAAACTTCTGACTTCAACTGTAGTAACTGCTTATTATAGGAGTTATTTTGTCATCACATTTCTTAGAAAAACACACACAGAAAGAGAGAGGGAGCTTTTGACCATTGGAACGTTGTTATATCAGGCTTGATTATGTTGTTACCTGTACCTAATTCTTTGTATGATAAATTATTGACAGCTATTAACCTAAAAAAGGTTGGGATGACAAAACAACTCCTACAATAAGCAGTAAGACCTGAATGTCAAATGTCATGTTGCGCCAGAAGAATATCCTCTGGCCGTCTCCCACTTTTCAGTATATGCTACACCGATTTGCAGTTCTAAGTATATTTCCTATAGGGCGGCAGGTAGCCTAGTGGTTAGAGCGTTGGACTAGTAACCGAAATGAATAATGTGTCCCTGAACAAAGGGGGGGGGGGTCTAAATCAAAAGTAACAGTCAGTATCTGGTGTGGCCACCAGCTGCATTAAGTACTGCAGTGCATCTCCTCCTCATGGACTGCACCAGATTTGTCAGTTCTTGCTGTGAGATGTTACCCCACTCTTCCACCAAGGAAGAGTGGGGTAACCACCTGTCCTGCAGTAAATCACGCACACAACGAGCAGTATGGCTGGTGGCATTGTCATGCTGGCGGGTCATGTCAGGATGAGCCTGCAGGAAGGGTACCACATGAGGGAGGAGGATGTCTTCCCTTAACTGTGACCTTAATTGCCTACCATCTGTAAGCTGTTAGTGTCTTAATGACCGTTCCACATGTGCATGTTCATTAATTGTTTATGGTTCTTTGAACAAGCATGGGAAACGGTGTTTAACCCCTTTACAATGAAGATCTGAGCTGTTCTTGCCATAATATGGACTTTTAACAAATAGAGCTATCTTCTGTATACCACCCCTACCTTGTCACAATACAACTTGGCTGAAACGCATTAAGAAGGAAAGAAATTCAACAAATTAACTTTTAACAAGGCACACCTATTCATTGAAAGGCATTCCATGTGACTACCTCATGAATCTGGTTGAGAGAATGCCAAGAGTGTGCAAAGCTGTCATAATGGCAAAGGGTGGCTACTTTGAAGAATCTCAAATATTAAATATATTTAGATTTAACACTCTTTTTAGTTTCTACATTATTCCGTATGTGTTATTTCATAGTTCTGATGTTTTCACTATTATGCTACAATGTAGAAAATAGTGTAAATAAAGGAAAACCCTTGAATGAGTAGGTGTGTCCAAACTTTTGACTGATACTGTAAATCAAGCAAGTATTTTTATATTCCACAAGTATTATCAGATCATATTTATCAGATACAAGTTACAAATGCTGGTAAACACTCATACATTTTTTTTTTTTAATCACACAGGTAGTGTACTGGGCCTTTTACTAGTACTGTGTTAGATTGTTAGGCAAGTCAGTTAAGAACATTCTTATTTACAGTGACGGTCTACCCCGGCCAAACCTTTACCCGGACGACGCTGAGCCAATTGTGCGCCGCCCTATGGGACTCCCAATCACGGCCGGTTGTGATACAGCCTGGAATCGAGCCAGGGTCTGTAGGGACGCCTCTAGTATTGAGATACAGTGCCTTAGACCACTGTACCAATCGGGAGCCCCCATATAGATGTCATCAGTGCAGGCACAAAGAAAATCACAGCATCCCAAACTACTTCCCACAGCTATGCAAACACAATTTAAAGCTGCAATATGTAACTTTTCGGGCGATCAGACCAAATTCACAGGAATGTGTGTTATTGACCTGTCATTCTCATTGAAAACATGTCTTAGAAGTGGTAGAGCTGTTTATATGTGCACTATTTCTATGCTTCCAGTTTTGAAGTTTCATTCTGTCTTTTACTTTCGGTTTTGAACACCAGCTTCAAACAGCTGAAAATACAATATTTTTGGTACAATGTTAATCTACACCAGGGGTGTCAACCTCATTCCTTGGAGAGCCTGGTGTCTGCGGGTTTTGGGTTTTTCCTTTTAATTAAGACCTAGACAACCAGGTGAGGGGAGTTCAACACTAATTAGTGACCTTAATTCATCAATCAAGTACAAGGTAGGAGCAAAAACCCGCAGATACTTGGCCCTCCGTGGAATGAGTTTGACACGTGCTCTACACTATAATTGCTTGTTTTGTCATGAGGTTTTACTTACTGTCTCTAGACAGCACCACTGAATCATTTTCAATTTTGAAACTGCCCTCGAGGGTATAATACGTTTGCCCTGCCGGCAAAAAATGGTATGTGGATGAAGGTCATGCTTAAACGGATAAACTGTAAAGGGAAATAAAGGGCTACGGTTTACCCTTTTTTGTTTGTTATTTCATGAAATGTTGCACCCAACACACTCATCCAACATATTACTACTTTACTCAAACATTATCTACATTCTTAGCGAGAGGATTATAGATCTAACGTAATTGGAATATATCTACAACTTTTTCTACATTTCAAAAAATTTGATCAATTTACCACAAAATCATTTTGTTGAAATATCTCAAAGTTGTGAAGACACAGAGGACATTTTTTTGTTGAGCAAGAGCAGTGGCAGCCAGGGAAAGTGTTGGGGAAATAATTTGATGATATCTTGTGGTCTATATGTGAATTATTGGGGGGGGGGGCAGTTACCCCCTAGTACCCTACAGCTCATTCTTTACATCATATCGAACTCAAGTTTTTTGTTGTTTTGATTTATTTGACCATTTTAAAACATAGTACAACCACACGTGGAAACAGTACAATGCCATTCAAATCATTGAGGATGACACAAAAAAGTTTTAAAACGTATTTCCATTGTGGTCCTCATGAAAGTGCATGAAAACAAAATATACACAAAATTATAGCATGAAAACAAAACATCTCAAATACATCTCATCAATAGGAGGAAACCGTAAAAGGAATGAAATAGATTACCATGTAATGCTCATTGAAAACAATTATACTTCCTTTAAGTCTGTGCAGTTTTAACGTATTTTGCCCATAAACCATTTCTTAAGGTTTATCTTAAAATTCCCTAGCATAGGAATGGATTTTAAATGGTTTGTTACACCGTTCCATTCCTCTGCACCAGTGTTAAGGAAATAGATTTTTCCAGCCATGCTTCTATCGCGCAGCGGTCTGATATTGTCAACACTGCCTCTGGTGTGATGGCTACGAGAGTTTCTAATGAAATGAAAATAACCAGACAGGTAAGTGGGGGAAAGGTCATGTATAACTTTAAAAACCATCAACAGTTTGATCTACCCCACTATGCTATATCATATATAACCAACCTTGCTTGTCACCAGGACGGGCACCACTGGAATACCCCTGACATAACATAATCAATACCGGGATAAGACAGACAAAGCCTGCAGGCTATGTGATAGAATTAATAAGAAATAGGTAACACAGGCCGTTGTAAAGAATAACCTACTCCTACGGCTATGCACTTGTAGAAGGGATTATAGTGTGGGCATGTAGAGCCTAAAGCAGTGTTACTCACTATTTTTTGTAAGGGGGCCACTTTGGGTTGAGACAATCATTCAGAGGGCCGCACAGATCTTTAATTTGTTGTACTTTTTATTCCAATATTATCAAATGCAATTGAGTTGATGTACAGCACATCACAAATACTTACATACACACATCAAATAGGCTGCATCACATGTATAAGACCCATATTAAGGGTTACCTCAGTAGTTGGATGAGCGAAAATGTCCCTTCTGCTCCTTGACTGAGTTCATTCTAAATGTATAGTCTGTTGTTGCTATCCTTGTAAGGCAATCATACATTCCTTCTATGATAAACATAAGTAATATTGGCCATGCATCACTTTCTGCAAAAAATACCTTCATTTTTCATTGTAAGCTCTATACAGGACTAAAATCGAATCGTACTAATCAAATCAAATCAAATGTATTTATATAGCCCTTCGTACATCAGCTGATATCTCAACGTGCTGTACAGAAACCCAGCCTAAAACCCCAAACAGCAAGCATTACAGGTGTAGAAGCACGGTGGCTAGGAAAAACTCCCTAGAAAGGCCAAAACCTAGGAAGAAACCTAGAGAGGAACCAGGCTATGTGGGGTGGCCAGTCCTCTTCTGGCTGTGCCAGGTGAAGATTATAACAGAACATGGCCAAGATGTTCAAATGTTCATAAATGACCAGCATGGTCAAATAATAATAATCACAGGCAGAACAGTTGAAACTGGAGCAGCAGCACGGCCAGGTGGACTGGGGACAGCAAGGAGTCATCATGCCAGGTAGTCCTGAGGCATGGATGAATTTTTCTGCATCATTTTTGGACATAAAGTTTCAGATTTTTGCAGTGTTACGTAGATGGAAAAAAGCTGTCCTTGAAACAGTCTTGATATATTCTTCAAAAGAGAGATCAGGGTCCAGAGTAACGCCGATGTCCTTCACAGTTTTATTTGAGACGACTGTACAACCATTAAGATTAATTGTCAGATTCAACAGAAGATCTCTTTGTTTCTTGGGACCTAGAACAAGCATCTCTGTTTTGTCCGAGTTTAAAAGTATAAAGTTTGCAGCCATCCACTTCCTTATGTCTGAAACACATGCTTCTAGCGAGGGCAAACAGACTACGAAGGGAATCACAGCCGCGAGCTGCCCAGTGACACGAACCCACAGTACCAAACAAGCACAAAAGCACAAACACAAAAAAATGCATGAGAGCATCAGCTGTTCCAGAGGACTGTGTGATCACGCTCTCCGTAGCCGACGTGAGTAAGACCTTTAAACAGGTCAACATTCACAAGCCGTCCTCCACTGCGCTAGCCGTGGTCTAGGGCACTGCATTGCAGTGCTATCTGTGCCACCAGAGTCTCTGGGTTCACGCCCAGGCTCTGTCGCAGCCGGCCACGACCGGAAGGTCCGTGGGGCGATGCACAATTGGCCTAGCGTTGTCTGGGTTAGGGAGGGTTTGACCGGTAGGGATATCCTTCTCTCATTGCGCACCAGCAACTCCTGTGGCGGGCCCAGTGCGCGCTAACCAGGTCGCCAGGTGCACGGTGTTTCCTCCAACACATTGGTGCGGCTGGCTTCAGGGATTGGATGTGTGCTGTGTTAAGAAGTAGTGGGGCTTGGTTATATACACTTAGGTTGGAGTCATTAAAACACATTTTTCAACCACTCCACAAATTTCTTGTTAACAAACTATAGTTTTGGCAATTCGGTTAGGACATCTACTTTGTGCATGACACAAGTACATTTTCCAACAATTGTTTACAGACATATTATTTCACTTGTAATTCACTGAATCACAATTCCAGTAGGTCAGAAGTTTACATACACTAAGTTGACTGTGCCTTTAAACAGCTTGGAAAATTCAAGAAGCAGCATCATTTGAGTCAATTGGAGGTGTACCTGTGGATGTATTTCAAGGCCTACCTTCAAACTTAGTGCCTGTTTGCTTGATATCATGGGAAAATCAAAAGAAATCAGCCAAGACCTCAGAAAAACATTTGTAGACCTCCACAAGTCTGGTCCAATGCTTGAAAGTACCACGTTCATCTGTACAAATAATAATTTGCAAGTATAAACACCATGGGACCTGGTTCTGTCTCCTAGAGATGAATGCACTTTGGTGTGAAAGGTGCAAATCAATATCCCAGAACAACAGCAAAGGACCTTGTGAAGATGCTGGAGAAAACAGGTACAAAAGTATCTATATCCACAGTAAAAACGAGTCCTATATCGACATAACCTGAAAGGCAGCTCAGCAAGGAAGAAGCCACTGCTCCAAAACAACCATAAAAAAGCCAGACTACGGTTTGCAACTGCACATGGGGACAATTTTGTACTTTTTGGAGAAATGTCCTCTGGTCTGATGAAACAAAAATAGAACTGTTTGGCCATAATGACCATCGTTATGTTTGGAGGAAAAAGGGGAAGACTTGCAAGCCGAAGAACACCATCCCAACCGTGAAGCACGGGGGTGGCAGCATCATGTTGTGGGGGTGCTTTGCTGCAGGAGGGACGGGTGCACTTCACAAAATAGATGGCATCATGAGGCAGGAAAATTATGTGGATATATTGAAGCAAAATCTCAAGACATCAGTCAAGAAGTTAAAGCTTTGTTGCAAATGGGTCTTCCAAATGGACAATGACCCCATGCATGCTTCCAAAGTTGTGGCAAACTGGCTTAAGGACAACAAAGTCAAGGTATTGCAGTGGCCATCACCAAGCCCTGACCTCAATCCTATAGAACATTTGTGGGCAGAACCTGACCAGCTCTGTCAGGAGGAATGGGCCAATATTCACCCAACTTATTGTGGGAAGCATGTGGAAGGCTACCTGAAACATTTGACCCAAGTTAAACAATTTAAAGGCAATGCTACAAAATACTCATTGAGTGTATGTAAACTTCTGACCAACATGCTGTACAATGTTAAGAAACTCTGCATAAAATGACCGCAATAATAAAATTACAAATATTCTTATATCTCAAGCTTGAACATAACTGCAATGCAACGTGTGCATGACGCATAGAAAATAGTTAGCCGGGCTAACTAACTAGTTGCTAGCAATCACGACTCATAAGCAATTACAACATACAACTTTATAATATCCCAGATTACTTTATCCCCCCGACAGCATACAGTATGATAAACATTACATATTATTTCTCACACAAATACAATTAAACATGTTGCAACTTGTCTTCTTATTACTTCAGTGGATAATCACAAATTGTCCGTTCTCCGTCTTCACTGTAACTCATTAACTTGAGGCGGGACTCCGAGCAGGCTAAAGAGAATGTCTCTGATTGGACAGAAAATGATGGGTGATTGACTGAAATCTAAATATGAAGGCCTTTTCTACAAGCATAGTAAGAACTCGAGTTCGAAATGAAGTGAAACAGCAATACTTCCTCATTTAAACCGTCAAGGCAGGGGACCTATATATTAACAACTCATTATGTTGTAAGTAACAACTCAGCTGCTTTAACAGCTTGCCATATTTGCCACAGATTTGTTCCTTAGACATCTGAAATCAAAGAGCAAATTTAAGGTATCCTTGTGGTCACGATAAACATATTTCATTGGATAGATTCAGCAAGGGTACACAAAACGTGTATTATTTGCTTTTACATATAAATGTATAGTTTACATATTTCTGTCATGCCCACCTTTCTCTCTCTCTCTTTCTCACACACACACACACCAGAGCCATACTTCCTCAATACAGAAATGAATTCATGCATGTATGCTCTGTCTTTCTCTCCTGTGCAAAGTAGGGAAGCCTTGGAAGTGAAGTTTTGCCAAGCCTTTATTCAGTGGAACATTCTTGAGTGTCAGTTCTCCTCTGATTACTCTCTGCATGCAGGTTCAGAATAAATAGACTAGTCTCCCAGAGCACAGCTGGTGTAGAGCCGTATGATTCTCCAATCAGTCTGCACAGGACCAGCTACCACTCTCGCCACATACTAGGACAATTATGGTCAAAGACTCCAGCCAACCTAGTCAGAGAATGTTCTCTCTGCTACTGCACGGCAAGCAGTACCGGATCGCCAAGTCTAGGTCCAAGAGGCTTCTAAACAGCCTCTACCCCTAAGCCATAAGACTCCTGAACATCTAATCAAATGGCTACCCAGAATATTTGCATTGCACCCCCCCCCCCCCCCCCCCTCCTTTTTTACACTGCTGCTACTCTGTTATTATCTATGTATAGTAACTTTAATAACTCTACCTACATGTACATATTACCTCAATTACCTCGACTAACCGGTGCCCCCGCACACTGACTCTGTACCCCCTGCATATAGCCTCCCTATTGTTATTTTACTGCGGTTCTTTAATTATTTGTTAAGGTATTTTTCTTAAAACTGCATTGTTGGTTAAGGGCTTGTAAGTAAGCATTTCACTGTAAGGTTGTACCTGTTGTATTCGGCACATGTGACAAATAACATTTTATATGATTTGAAGGTCAAGGGTCAGCCCCTAGCAGAGTGTAGTGATGACTCAGATGGTAATCGCTTACCAGGTTTCCGGAATATAAAACTACTTACTTCTTCAGGTTAACAGCCACTTGTGTACCCTGATGATACTTTAAAGTTGTGATCAGAATTGACCTGCTCTGCCCTTCATAGTCAAATGCATATACAGATTCCGTATCTATAATGAATACTCAGGGAGAAAAAGGTATAGATTCACACGCAGAGCGCGGTAGGTGTTTATTTCGCCTTCGCAGAAGGCAGGAATCGTGGTCAGAGGCAGGCAATGGTCATACACAGGTAGTCAAACAGGCAGGTGAATCATAACTAGGACTGAAGGCTATAACTGGTTCTCACAGCGTGCTAGGAAAAGGCTTAGTAGAGTCAAAACGAACAATACCTCACAAAGGTACAAACAGAATGATCTGAACTAAATATGGAGCTGATGAGACCAGGTGAGTAACTAACACAGGTGAAATCAATGAACAAAAATGAAAGACAGGGCTATGTTCGAGAACACAACGAAACAGGGCTACATTCAAGAACAAAACAGAACACAAGGTTGACTAAGAAAATACAGTGCCTTGCGAAAGTATTCGACCCCCTTGAACTTTGCGACCTTTTGCCACATTTCAGGCTTCAAACATAAAGATATAAAACTGTATTTTTTTGTGAAGAATCAACAACAAGTGGGACACAATCATGAAGTGGAACGACATTTATTGGATATTTCAAACTTTTTTAACAAATCAAAAACTGAAAAATTGGCCGTGCAAAATTATTCAGCCCCCTTAAGTTAATACTTTGTAGCACCACCTTTTGCTGCGATTACAGCTGTAAGTCGCTTGGGGTATGTCTCTATCAGTTTTGCACATCGAGAGACTGACATTTTTTCCCATTCCTCCTTGCAAAACAGCTCGAGCTCAGTGAGGTTGGATGGAGAGCATTTGTGAACAGCAGTTTTCAGTTCTTTCCACAGATTCTCGATTGGATTCAGGTCTGGACTTTGACTTGGCCATTCTAACACCTGGATATGTTTATTTTTGAACCATTCCATTGTAGATTTTGCTTTATGTTTTGGATCATTGTCTTGTTGGAAGACAAATCTCCGTCCCAGTCTCAGGTCTTTTGCAGACTCCATCAGGTTTTCTTCCAGAATGGTCCTGTATTTGGCTCCATCCATCTTCCCATCAATTTTAACCATCTTCCCTGTCCCTGCTGAAGAAAAGCAGGCCCAAACCATGATGCTGCCACCACCATGTTTGACAGTGGGGATGGTGTGTTCAGCTGTGTTGCTTTTACGCCAAACATAACGTTTTGCATTGTTGCCAAAAAGTTCAATTTTGGTTTCATCTGACCAGAGCACCTTCTTCCACATGTTTGGTGTGTCTCCCAGGTGGCTTGTGGCAAACTTTAAACAACACTTTTTATGGATATCTTTAAGAAATGGCTTTCTTCTTGCCACTCTTCCATAAAGGCCAGATTTGTGCAATATTCGTCTGATTGTTGTCCTATGGACAGAGTCTCCCACCTCAGCTGTAGATCTCTGCAGTTCATCCAGAGTGATCATGGGCCTCTTGGCTGCATCTCTGATCAGTCTTCTCCTTGTATGAGCTGAAAGTTTAGAGGGACGGCCAGGTCTTGGTAGATTTGCAGTGGTCTGATACTCCTTCCATTTCAATATTATTGCTTGCACAGTGCTCCTTGGGATGTTTAAAGCTTGGGAAATATTTTTGTATCCAAATCCGGCTTTAAACTTCTTCACAACAGTATCTCGGACCTGCCTGGTGTGTTCCTTGTTCTTCATGATGCTCTCTGCGCTTTTGACGGACCTCTGAGACTATCACAGTGCAGGTGCATTTATACGGAGACTTGATTACACACAGGTGGATTGTATTTATCATCATTAGTCATTTAGGTCAACATTGGATCATTCAGAGATCCTCACTGAACTTCTGGAGAGAGTTTGCTGCACTGAAAGTAAAGGGGCTGAATAATTTTGCAAGCCCAATGTTTCAGTTTTTGATTTGTTAAAAAAGTTTGAAATATCCAATAAATGTCGTTCCACTTCATGATTGTGTCCCACTTGTTGTTGATTCTTCACAAAAAAATACAGTTTTATATCTTTATGTTTGAAGCCTGAAATGTGGCAAAAGGTCGCAAAGTTCAAGGGGGCCGAATACTTTCGCAAGGCACTGTAAATGTAGAACCTTACAGTATCTTAATTTGATAATCCTGATGTTGTTGCAGAAATTTTCCTGTGCAGCAGGACATGCAAACTTGTAGTGTATTCTAGGTTTAAAAAAATCTAAAGTTTGGCATTTCCACAATCTAAAGTTTGGCATGTATTAACCCACACATTTTCCCCCCCATTAATTATAATTTACCTAACAATTTACATTTTCTGTTGCTGCAGAATGATATTCCTCCTGTGTGAAACTGTCTCAAATTAATATATGGCATCTGTAAGAGATGTAACATACACTGAGTATACCAAACATCAGGAACACATTCCTAATATTGAGTTGCATCCCGCCCCCTCCCCCCTTTTGCCTTCAGAACAGCCTCAATTTGTCTGGGCATGGACTCTACAAGGTGTCAAAAGCATTCCACAGTGATGCTGGCCCATGTTGACTCCAATGCTTCCCACAGTTGTGTCAAGTTGGCTGGATGTCCTTTGGCTGGTGGACCATTGTTGATACACATGTGAAACTGTTAAGCGTGAAAAACCCAGGATTGTTGAAGTTCTTGACAAAAAAACGGTGCGCCTGGCACCTACTACCATACCCCATTCAAAGGCATTTAAATATTTTATCTTGCCTATTCATCCTCTGAAAGGCACACAAACACAGTCCATGTCTCAATTGTCTTAAGGCTTAAAAATCATTTTTTAACCTGTAAACTCCCCTTCACCTACACTGATTGAATGCTGTTCATTGACTACAGCTCAGCGTTCAACACCATAGTGCCCACAAAGCTCATCACTAAGCTAAGGACCCTGGGACTAAACACCTACCTCTGCAACTGGATCCTGGACTTCCTGACGGGCCGCCCCCCAGTTGGTAAGGGTAGGCAATAACACATCTGCCACGCTGATCCTCAACACGGGGGCCCCTCAGGGGTGTGTACTTAGTCCCCTCCTGTACTGCCTGTTCACCCACAACTGCATGACCAAGCACACCTCCAACATCATCATTAAGTTTGCTGACGACACAACAGTGGTAGATTACCGACAACGATGAGACAGCCTATAGGGAGGAGGTCCGAGACCTGGCAGTGTGGTGCCAGGACAACAACCTCTCCTTCAATGTGAGCAAGACAAAGGAGCTGATCGTGGACTACAGGAAAAGGCGGGCCGAACAGGCCCCCATTAATATCGACCGGCAGTAGTGGAAAGGGTCCAGAGTTTCAAGTTCCTTGGTGTTCACTTCACCAACAAACTATCATGGTCCAAACACACCAAGACAGTCATTAAGAGGGCACAACAACACCTTTCCCCCTCAGGAGATTGAAAAGATTTGGCATGGGTCCCCAGATCCTCAAAACAAATTATACAGCTGCACCATCGAGAGCATCCTGACCGGTTGCATCGCCGCCTGGTATGGCAACTGCTTGGGCATCTGACCGTAAGGCGCCACAGAGGGTAGTGCGTACGGCCCAGTTCATCACTGGGCTAAACTTCCTGCCGTCCAGGACCTATAAACTAGGCGTTGTCAGAGGAAAGCCCCAAAAATTGTCAGAGACTCCAGTCACCCAAGTCATAGATTGTTTTCTCTGCTACCGCATTACAAGCGGTACCGGAGCGCCAAGTCTAGGACCAAAAGGCTCCATAACAGCTTCTATCCACAAGCCATAAGACTGCTGAACAATTAATCAAATGGCCACGGGACTATTTACATTGACCCCCCACCCCCCACTCGTTTTGTACACTGCTGCTACTTGCTGTTTACTGTCCATGCATAGTCACTTCACCCCTACCTCCATGTACAAATTACCTCGACTAACCTGTACCCCCGCACATTGATTCGGTACTGGAACCCCCTGTATGTAGCCTTGTTATTGTTATTTTATTGTGTTACTTTTTATAATTTATTGCTTTAGTTTATTTGGTAAATATTTTCTTAACTTTTTCTTGAACTGCGCTGTTGGTATACTCAGTGTATATATTTATTGTGTGTCTGTCATTGAGGGATATCATTGCTCCAGGGTGGCCTCCCGGGTGGCGCAGTGGTTAAGGGCGCTGTACTGCAGCGCCAGCTGTGCCACCAGAGACTCTCTGTCGTAACCAGCCGCGACCGGGAGGTCCGTGGGGCGACGCACAATTGGCCTAGAGTCGTCCGGGTTAGGGAGGGCTTGGCCGGGTGGGATATCCTTGACTCATCACGCACCAGTGACTCCTGAGGCGGGCCGGGCACAGTGCACGCTAACCAAGGTTGCCAGGTGCACGGTGTTTCCTCCGACACATTGGTGCGGCTGGCTTCCGGGTTGGATGCGCTCTGTGTTAAGAAGCAGTGCGGCTTGGTTGGGTTGTGTATCAGAGGGCGCATGACTTTCAGCCTTCGTCTCTCCCGAGCCCGTACGGGAGTTGTAGCGATGAGACAAGATAGTAGCTACTAACAATTGGATACCACAAAAAAAGGGGTAAAAATAAATGTAAAAAAAATTAAAATTATTGCAAAAATCAGGGTACACAGCAGATGTGCACCTTGTGTGTGTATATATCCATGCCTCCCAACTTCAATACATGCAAGTTACGTTTGTGGATTTATCACTATACCCCACCCCCAGTTCACTACAGTCTGACTGCCTCCCAACTTCAATACATGCAAGTTACGTTTGTGGATTTATCACTATACCCCACCCCCAGTTCACTACAGTCTGACTGTGCTATTGTTCACTATGGCTCATTACACAAAGCTTAGCTGCACTGAAATGAAAAAAAGAAGACATCTCAGTCTGGAGGCTTGAGGATTTTGACCAAACAGAACAAATCAGCAAAAGCTGACACAATCCCAAAGTTTTTTGAAAGAAATAAAGTCAAACTGCTATTTCTGGCACTCCTCGCAGACTCAGCGGACTACGATAAGCTCTGCCATCTATGAAAACAACTTGCAAACCTCTTGCTGACAAATTTAAGACTGTTTGAGGCAGGTTCATTAACCCATTGATTACCATAGGACAAAGGCATTATCCACACACAATGAGGAAGACCAGATGAGCTAAATTAAAATTGAAATACATTTTTCAGTTTTGTTGTGGCAAACTATAGAACAAAGGTTTATACAGATTAGTTACTCATACATTATACACCACTCATTAAAATCATGACTTCATGCAACCAGATCAAAAGATATGAGATGCTTGGAGGCATCTTTACAATGTCAACAGTGCTGAAACCCAACCCCATTTGGTCCTCCTCTCTTATAAAGGAGGAGGGAGAGGCTGGGGGGGCTCACAGACACACTGGGTCTCAGGATGTCTATCACTGCTGCTACACACTCAGGAAGCAAACTGGAACCTTCCATCACTGCTGTTCTTCTCTAACTACCTGCACAAGACCAGCATTTTGGACATTGCACAAGCCTACCTCACCCGGATCTGCAGCAGGCAAAAAAAGGCTTTGGATTGTGAGTCTACAGTGGAGTTTTGCTCAGTAAAAAGACAATCTGCCTATATGCATTCTTAGAAATGAAATAGTGGGAAAGTGTCTGATACAAAATCTTAACATTTCAGATTAAAAACTAGTGCTACCTTATTTTAGATGGATCTGATGACTCGTTGTGCACTAATCTTGTGCACAAATATCAATTTTCAAATACTCCATGTTGAGCAATCGTGTTGTCCTCACTGAACATTAAGTAATTTGGTAGATAAATCATGTAGATGGTTGTTTAAATGTTAAAATGCTCCAAAATTGATCCTTGGTTGTCTCTCTCTGCTGGAGGGACAATGTTGTTCCCTGCTGTGACCTGGTTCCTGTTGGTAGCAGGGCTGTTGGGTGTCTGGGCTCAGGACTACTATGAAGAGAGAACAGTGAACAAGAGACCCAGGGGCAGGGGGGCCCAACTGCAAGCTCCAGCCATTGCAACTAACGTGCAAAAACATAATGGACAAGGTATGAGGGGGAAAAAACATTATCGTTTTTATAGTATAGTTGCTCATTGCAAACAGTTGCCATTTCAAACAGTGAGATCACAGATATCTTATTATGTCGCATTTCTGTGACCATAATTCATCAATCCAATAGAAATCAAAATTCCAGCTGAACAAGAGCTTGAGCATGCATCATAAAAACACATGTTAAAGTTTGGCTAACACAGGTGAAGGTGAACACAGTACACTTGGCTAACACAGGTGAAGACAGTAGATAGATATCTATGCTATGAGCGGATGTCCTGGGATATACTACTGTACCTGCTATGTTCCCAAGGAGTTGATATCCTACGGCATTTTCACTCTATGTCATATTAACATGATTTAGCGTGGTCTTTCTGTCCATGTGAGAGATGTAATATCAAGACAAAGAGTTCATTTTAGATCGTGTTTTTGGCATTTTGACGTGATTGTCATAACTTTGAACGATTGCACTCATCTAAAAATGAGTGAAAATAGAAAACAACGGGAACTTTTTATTTGAAGGGCACCTACATAAGAACTTCATAACACATTCATGACTCACAATGACAATTTTTAATAGAATAGCCTTTTGGTGCAATTGTGTGTCTCTGACTCGTCTTCACATGAACACAGCCATTTTAGATGAGGACTGCGGTCTGGAGCTTACCTTTCTGCTGGACAGCTCTGAGAGTGCCAAGGAGAACCATGAGCAGGAGAAGCGCTTTGCCATGGATGTGGTGGACAGGCTCCAGGCCGCCCGTCTGCAGACGGGCCGCAGTCTGAGCTGGAAGGCGGCTCTGCTGCAGTACAGCAGTCACGTCATCATCGAGCAGACCTTCAAGCAGTGGAGGGGCACCGACAACTTCAAGTCCCACATCACCCCCATTGTCTACATCGGCCACGGCACCTACACCACCTACGCCATCACCAACATGACCAAGATGTACCTGGAGGAGTCCAGCCCAGGCAACATCAAGGTGGCCATGCTGCTCACTGACGGCATCTCCCACCCCAGGAATCCAGACATCTTCTCAGCTGCCGCTGACGCCAAGAACCAGGGGGTGAAGTTCTTCACGGTGGGCATCACCCGTGCAGCCAACGAGTCAGCCAACGTGGCCCAGCTGAGTTTGTTGGCCAGTTCTCCTGCCTCCCGATACCTCCACAACCTGCAGGATATTGACATTGTGGAGAAAGTCCTCAAAGAAATTGTGAGTATGATCTGCCTTATATTGCTTCTCAAGAAACACAATGTTGGGTAGTGATGATGACACAATGATACAGTTGTGATTTACATGTAATCAGAGTTGAATTACACAAGATGTTGCAACCAAAATCATCTCAGGAGGCGTTTTTAACCCTCATACTACCAACTACCATGTTTTACATACAACCTAGAGGATTTTGATCCAAAGAAGAAACTATTGGAAAAAGCAACAATCATAGCAAAAAATCAACTTAATTCTTATGAAAATATCATTAGACATGTAAATAATGTTATCTGTTTTTTTTAAAACCAAAACAGACTGTTATTTTTGCAAAATTACAGTTAATTAGCATATTCTGTCAAACAAAAATATAAATGTTTCCCTTAAATAATGTGCAACTTTTAGTGCTATCCACATAAGTAAAAAAAAAAAGTATCATTTAGTTTTTAGAATTATGAAGTAAATACACATTTTGTCATAATCAAAAAGCATGCCCAAATCCTTAGTCACTTAAAACCAAAAGTTATTGCAACCCAAATACCATAACAAGTTGCACATATAGAATACTGGATGATATTATAGGAATTCTGGTATTTATATAACGTTTCCCGTAAAACATTTGTTTTAGAAGAATACACACCAATCAATACAGCACTGTGTACATTCAGAGGGTAGTTGGTTCTGTATTACAGTTCTGCTAAGTATGCATACCGCTGACCGACTTTTATGAGCTGTTTTGACTGCAACTAAGCATACAGTATGTGTAAGGTCATTTGGATTTTGTACATGGTCAAACCTAGTTATAACCAGTTATAACCATAGCAGAGTACATAAGGTGCTTAATTTCTGCAGATGATCAGTGATGATGATCTGTTCAAAATCCTGTTCAAAATCCCTGATACAGGTCCCCCTCCACCCTCTGAGGATAATTAATATTATATCTCCAGAGAATCCGGAGATTCAAATAAATACTTTTTTAGATTTTCCAAAGAATAACTACTTTTCGGAGAATACACACCAATGCAGCTCTTTGTGTAGATTGAGTGTATCGGAGTTCTGTATTGCAGTTCGATCAAGTATTTATACCATTGGCAGAAGTTTATATGCCAAAAATTAAGGTAATTTCGGTTTTGTACAAAGTCATAGAATACGTGGTATAGAAAAGTACAATCTCAGGCGAGTACATGGGGGTTATATCTCTGCAGATGATCTGTCTATCTGGTCAAAGTCACTGATACAGGTCCCCCTCCACCCTCTATAACTTGGATAACTTGTTATGATGTCTCCAGAGAAATCTAGATTCAAATAAAGGTCCTATCTATCAAATTACTATAGGCGGAATTAGGTGTGTTTGGCTGTCGTGAAAATTACCCCAAAGGACTTGAATTTTTAAGTCTATATGGATGCAGAAACACTAAACATATATTTAGATTTAGATTACTAAGAACAAGTTGATTGACAAAGTCATGAACATTTTGAAGAATTCATTAAAAAACAATTCCTCTGCGGTCAAAATGACAGCAGGCGGTAGGTAGTATGAGGGTTAAGTAGGATCCAGACTGGAGCCAGAATGACTGACATTCCACAATTCGTAGGGATACAAATTCAAGAGACTGTAGCAAGATAATGAATGGCTATGGATGAGAGTCATGGATTTAGTATTTTTGTTCAATGAGCAGACAGCTGTCTTACATTTTCCCAATAGACATGCTGCTTACCATCTCTATATTGTGAGTGCATATCCCATGGGCTTTACTTTGACTGTGGTATGCTTCCTGGGTTTTCTCAATAAGAGTAAACACAACCTCTTGCGGTCGCACCTTACATTCCTCTGAGGGTAAACAGTCAGGGTGCTTTCAGTGATACTCTTTTATCATACCATTTGGTTTGCATTTGTCTCATTGGTATTACAAGGGACTTTCTACACATTCATTTATTTCAAGTGGCAACATAGCCAAACAGAGCTTGGCACGGAACCATAATTCAAGAAACCCCAAAAGTCACTTGGACTCAGACACCAGGCTTTTCAAAGTCTACTTTATACACCGAACAAAAATATAAACGCAACATGCAACATTTTCAAAGATTTTACTGAGTTACAGCTCATATAAGGAAATCAGTCAATTGAAATTTTATGCCTTAATATATGGATTTCACATGACTTTGAATACAGATATGCATCTGTTGGTCACAGATACCTTTTTTTAAATTAAGGGCGTGGATCAGAATACCAGTCAGTATCTCCTTCGCATAGGTTTGACCAGGCTATTGATTGTGGCCTGTGGAATGTTGTCCCACTCCTCTTCAATGTCTGTGTGAAGTTGTTGGATACTGGCGGGAACTGGAACACGCTGTCGTACACGTCGATCCAGAGCATCCCAAACATGTTCAATGGGTGACATGTCTGGAGAGTATGCAGGCCATGGAAGAACTGGGCCATTTTCAGCTTCCAGGAATTGTGTACAGATCCTTGCGACAGATCCTTGCGACATGGGGCTGTGCATTATCATGCTGAAACATGAGGTGATGGCCTGGTTGTCACGTCCTGACCTTAGTTCCTTTGTTATGGTTCTTGTTTAGGTTGGTCAGGGCGTGAGTTGGGGTGGGCATTCTATGTGTTGTTCTAGTTTTGGTTTTCTATGTGTTTGGCCTGGTATGGTTCTCAATCAGAGACAGCTGTCAATCTCTGATTGAGAATCATACTTAGGTAGCCTGTTTTTCCCACTTGATTTGTGGGTAGTTGTTTTCAGTCTTTGTGTGTCTACACCAGACATAACTATTCCGGTTGTTTGTTTGTTGTTTTGTTATTCAGTGTTCAGTTTTCATTAAATAAGATGAAGACTTACCACGCTGCACATTGGTCCTCACCTTATTCCACCGACGACGACCGTTACACTGGTTTCTGACAGTTTGTGCATCTGTGGCACAAATTTTAGAGTGGCCTTTTATTGTCCCCCGCACAAGGTGCACCTGTGTGATGGATATGCTGTTTAATCAGCTTCTTGATATGCCGCACCTGTCTGGTGGAGGGATTATCTTGGCAAATGAGAAATGCTCACTAACAGGGATGTAAACAATTTGTGCAAAACATTTTAATGAAATAGGCTTTTTATGCATATGTAAAATTTCTGGGATCTTTCATTTAAGCTCATGGGACCAACAATTTACAAGTTGTGTTCATATTTTTGTTCAGTATAGTGAAACATGGGACCGGTGTGTGAAGAGGGGAGGCAAAAGTATGATACATTATGCTAGAGTTTACTAGTCCTGTAATCTAGTTGTAAATGTACCTGGTTTCGGTATGTTTTGGATGATACAGTATATGATTTCCTCTAATGGTTGTTACTGTTTATTCTCTCTCTACACAGACTGACCTGGCTGATGAAGGGGTAGGTACTTATACATTTTGATGCGTTGATACGCTGTCCTCATTCAACAAATACATAATCAAGTTCAGGGACCCTGCATTAAATAAGAATTTGTTCTTAAGGGACTTAGTTTAAAAAAAAAGGTTAAATAAAAACAAATACAAAAAAAGTGTCTTATATTTGATTCTGAAACCATGTCTTGCCTTTTTGAAGTGTCCCCCGGCCCAACAATGTGCCTGTGAGAAGGGCGAAAGAGGACTCAGTGGCTTAGCCGTAAGTACTTTTTTCCTTTCCAAACGCAGAATACTTTTCCTTTGAAATTTAAGAAGGTGATATATTCCTGAAGGGCTGAATTCAATTAAACGTCCTAAAGAGGAATCTTACAAGATTCTGATATTGTGGGTAATTGCTTGGTTTTAAATACTTACAATAATTGCTTGCTTTTTTTTCTAAGTTACACCCAGTGGTCATAGAAAGCTGTCTTTCTTGCATCTCCATTACCAGCATTCTGAAAATAGTCCAAATGCTACAGGACAAGACAGATTTTTGGTTGTTTTTCTTCATAAGTTTCCTTTAAGCCTCAACTGCTAATTTGTGTTGCCTGTCCTGTCAAGTTGTTGCACATTTCCCTTCCCACATAAGATGTCCCCCATGGAAGCCATGGGCATCCTATGAAGACCTTTACTCGCAATAAATCAGGACCTTTGTCATCGGAAATAACACTTACTACCTCCATTGTCAGCTAGTCAGAGTTGGAGAATGTTGGAGGGGTGTCACGTCCTGACCTTAGTTCCTTTTTTATGTCTCTTTTTTAGTTTGGTCAGGGCGTGTTTTTTTGTTCTAGTGTTCAGTTTCATTATTAAATCTACCATGAACACGTACCACGCTGCACCTTGGTCCTCTTCACCTTCTTCCACCTATGACAACCATTACAAGGGGGCTTAAATTGTAAGATTAGGTTATTCTACACAATAGTTATTTAAGTAAAAATACTTTAATGTACTACTTAAGTCGTTTTGGGGGGAATCTGTACTTTACTTTATTTATATTTTTGACAACTTTTACTTCACTACATTCCTAAAGAAAATATTGTACTTTTACTCCATACATTTTCCCTGACAACCAAAAGTACTCATTACATTTTGAATGCTTAGCAGGACAGGAAAATAGTCAAATTCACGCACTTATCAAGAGAACACATGGTCATCTTTTGTAAATAATGTCTGAGTGTTGGATTGTGCCCCTGGCTGTCTGAACATTTAAAAACAAGACAATTGTGCTGTCTGCTTAGCTAAATAATAGGAACTTTAAATGATTTATACTTTTGCTTTTGATACTTAAGTATATTTAAAATCAAATACTTTTAGACTTTTACTCAAGTAGTATTTTACTGGCTGGCTTTCACTTGAGTAACTTTCTATTAAGGTATCTATGACAATAGATGTTTTGTTTGAAAGTGAGTTAAATTAATCTTGTGTTGTTACTTCATTCCACAGGGGAAGAAGGGTCGCCCTGGAGATGATGGAGCCCCTGGTCTCAAAGGATTGAAGGTCTTTGATTTGTTATGATTCTTTTTAATTGTCTAATTGATCTACATACCTGTTGTGTTCCTGATGTTTCTCTAAAATCGAAGATACAGCCAATTTCCATGTACTATTCTTGTATAGACATACTGCATATTCCTTATATGAGTAATAATATAAGGCTCGGGCTCCCAGGTGGCGCAGAGGTCTAAGGCACTGCATCTCAATGCAAGAGGCGTCAGACCCTGGTTCGATTCTAGGCTGTATCACAACCGGCCGTGATTGGTAGTCCCATAGGGCGGCGCACAATTGGCCCAGCGTCGTCCAGGTTTGGCCGGGGTAGGCCGTAATTGTAAATAAGAATTTGTTCTTAACTGACTTGCCTAGTTAAATATAAATGAAATAAAAAATAATCTAAATGGAATAGCTCCAGTGTGTACTGTGTAAATAATATACGGTAGATTGCCATGTTCTCCTTTCCTTTTAGGGAGAGGGAGGACGAAGTGGACTTCCAGGTCGGGATGGCGGAGAAGTGAGTGATACACTTACACACGTAGTACTTCTTCTATGAAATGTTCATATGCGGATCTCTATAGATACAGATCTAGGTTCTTAATCTAATCACCCTGTTGCAGGGGAACTTTCCTGCAACACAGGAAATGTAAAACGTGTAGTGTATTTGAGGTTTAAAAATGCTTCTGAAGTTTTCCACTGTGACATTTCAGACTTGATTTACAAAAAAATACATCAAACCCTATAAAAAAAAATTCCATTAATAATAATCCACATAATAATCCACATTTCCTGTTGCTGCAGCAAACTGGTTTAAATTAAGATCCTACGTATGTTAATTAAGCATTTATCAATGCACGTACAGCTGTTGCTCACAATCGAACCTATTCTACTGTGTTTGTTTGCAGGGTAAATCTGGTTACAAAGGAGAGAGGGTATGTCATTCAAGATGTCATTACTATTTATGTTATTTTGAAGCTACAGTTCATTCATATGACATATTGCTTTCCATTACACAGGGTGAGAGAGGCGAGTGTGGCACTCCAGGAATGAAAGGGGACAGGGTAGGTATGAGTAATCCACTTTATCTGCTCTCTGAGTCATGCTTTTGTTCTGTTGGTCAGGTTGATTTATTCAGTACCTTTCTTTACTGTTTCATTGAATGTCCACTCCCAGGGTCCTGAGGGCCCAATGGGCACCAGAGGAGTCAGAGGTCTCCAGGTGGGTAAACAACGGCAACATGTACCTGGAAAATGCCCATGTTCAGATCAAAGTGTTCTACTTTTGTGAAACACCTGTATGAACGCATGTATACTTGCTCCACTCCCCCCCCCCCCCCCCCCACACACACACACACACACACACACACACACACACACACACACACAATGTAGTTGATAATGTCTGTAATCTCTGTAGATCTTCCCAGCAATTTAGCATCCGTATCTGGGTAGCCTTCACTTTATGTCCCGATGTGAATTGTGCACCTTTGTTACGGAGTGTTCTTTGTTCCTCCCCAGGGTTTACCCGGTCCACAGGGTGACGTTGGACCTGAGGGCCCTCAGGGTAAGAAGGTTAGTAAGGAGACACCTCATCACACACATCTGCTGTCGCCTGTACACTTCCTTTTAAGGGAACTTTCAAAGAGAGGTTCCTGCCACGCGTTGTACTACCTGAGAGTCGAGGGGCATGTGTCTCTCTCCCTTAATAGGCACCTGTGGAAAATACTGGCCTGGTGCCAGTGCCTTCCCCTTCACTAATTCAGCAGTGTTGGGATTAATGCTAGTTTTCACATTCATACACAGGTTCAGTTAATGGCAGGAGTCCTGTGTCTAAATATACGGTACACTAGGAACTGCCTAAAGCACTGTTTACCTCCTTACCAGTCCTCTATCGGGATTGTCAAGCCACTACAGCTATGAAAAGTCAAATGTTCTCTCTCCATGTGAGAACATGCAGGTTTCTGGTGGAAAGAAGAAAAAAGAGTAAACAGAATGTTAAAGACAGATGTTGCTCCCATAATATGAGTATGTTAACTGTACGTGTTGAGATTTTAGCAGCCTAGTGATTTATCTCTTACTAATTGAATCAGCCCCACCATCAAAGACAATCTTTCAAAACTGGATGGATAATTGTGGAAAGAGCCATGTTTATAGTTTACCCTGTTAGGAATATGTTTTAAGAGAGGAATGTAAGGTGTTGAGCATTTAACTGAGGTCAAATGTGATTTTTATGGAGGTGTGGACTGAAACGTGTGAGAGATCTGCCGTGCTTTGGGAAAACGTTTTAAGTGGTTATCTCAGCTTTCTGCTTGACAGGCTCCACTTCTTTGTTGTTTCTTGTTTAGGATGAAATAACTCCTAAATCGTGAGTAAATCTCACGATGACTGCAAACTCTCCAGCAAACCATTGCCTCCAGTAAAATAGCTCTTAATTGTTTTGAGACTGGATGTTTTTGACTACTTTGAGTCGACACCTCAACTGAGACAATGTCTGGCTTTAGGATGTGCCCTGACTTGTTTTAATTTGGAGGGGTAAAATAGTTTTCCCACTTTTCCATATACAGTACAGTTCCGACAATAGCTCCCCACTGGGTATTCACTGGTTGAATCAACGTTGTTTCAACATAATTTGTCAGCGTATTTTGACATGGAATCAACGTGGAAAATACATTGGATTTGAAAAAAGTAATCAACCAGTACTGTTTTCATCTCATTTCAACCAGCGTTGTAAACATTGAAATTAGGGTTAAACTTAAATACATTGACTTAACAGAATCTTACAGTGCTTTCAGAAAGTATTCACACCCCTTGGCTTTTTCAAAATGTTGCTGTGTTACAGCCTGAATTTAAAATTGATCAAATGTGAGGGTTTTTTTTGTCACTAGCCTACATACAATTCCCATAACGTCAAAGTGAAATTATGTTTTCAAAATTAAAATAATACTAATTAAATATGAAATGCTGACATGCCTTGAGTCAATAAGTATTCAACACCTTTGTAATGGCATGCCTGAATAAGTTACATAATAAGTTGCAAGGACTCACTGTGCGCAATAATAGTGTTGAACATGATTTCTGAATGACTACCTCATCTCTGTACCCCACACATACAAATGATCTGTAAGGTCTCTCAGTCGAGCAGTGAATTTCAAGCACAGATTCAACCACAAAGACCAGGGAGGTTTTCCAATGCCTTGCAAAGAAGGGCACCTAATGGTAGATGGGTAAAAAATAAGTTAAAGCAAGGGTTGCCTTCCAGAGAGACAGATTGTAACTTTCTCTGTTTCACGGAAACATGGCTCTCTCGGGATATGTTGTCGGAATCAGTTCAGCCACCGAAATACCTTCTTTAAGTAAGTATTCAGACCCTTTGCTATGAGACTCAAAATTGAGCTCAGGTGCATCCTGTTTCCGTTGATCATCCTTGAGATGTTTCTACAACTTGATTGGAGTCCACCTGTGGTAAACTCAATTGATTGGACATGATTTGGTGTTGGTCCAACAGTTGACAGTGTATGTCAGAGAAAAACCAAGCCATGAGGTCGAGGAAATTGTCTGTAGAGCTCCGAGACAGGATTGTTTCGAGGCACAGATCTGGGGAAGGGTACCAAAAAATGGATCCCAAGAAGACAGTGACCTCCATCATTCTTAAATGGAAGAAGTTTGGAACCACCAAGACTCTTCCTAGAGCTGTCCGCCCGGCCAAACTGAGCAATCGGGGGAGAAGGGCCTTGGTTAGGTAGGTGACCAAGAACCCGATGGTCACGCTGACAGAGCTCCAGAGTTCCTCTGTGGAGATGGGAGAACCTACCAGAGGGACAACCATATCTGCAGCACTCCACCAATCAGGCCTTTATGGTAGAATGGCCAGACGGAAGCCATTCCTCAGTATAAGGCTAGGGCTGTTGCGGTGACCGTATTACCGCCACACCGGCGTTCACGAGTCATGAAGGCAGTCAAATTCCACATGACTGTTTAGTCACAGTAATTAGGATTCTCAAATCAAATCAAATCAAAGTTTAGTCAAAGTTTCACCTTACAGTGAAATGCTTACTTACAGGCTCTAACCAATGGTGCGGGGAAAAAGGTACAGTGAGGGAAGAAAGTATTTGATCCCCTGCTGATTTTGTACATTTGCCCACTGACAAAGAAATTATCAGTCTATAATTTTAATGGTAGGTTTATTTGAACAGTGAGAGACAGAATACCAACAAAAAAATCCAGAAAAACGCATGTCAAAAATGTTATAAAATGATTTGCATTTTAATGAGGGAAATAAGTATTTGACCCCTCTGCAAAACATGACTTAGTACTTGGTGGCAAAATCCTTGTTGGCAATCACAGAGGTCAGACGTTTCTTGTAGTTGGCCACCAGGTTTGCACGCATCTCAGGAGGGATTTTGTCCCACTCCTCTTTGCAGATCTTCTCAAAGTCATTAAGGTTTTGAGGCTGACGTTTGGCAACTCGAACCTTCAGCTCCCTCCACAGATTTTCTATTGGATTAAGGTCTGGAGACTGGCTAGGCCACTCCAGGACCTTAATGTGCTTCTTCTTGAGCCACTCCTTTGTTGCCTTGGCCGTGTGTTTTGGGTCATTGTCATGCTGGAATACCCATCCACGACCCATTTCCGATGCCCTGGCTGAGAGAAGGAGGTTCTCACCCAAGATTTGACGGTACATGGCCCCGTCCATCGTTCCTTTGATGCGGTGAAGTTGTCCTGTCCCCTTAGCAGAAAAACACCCCCAAAGCATAATGTTTCCTCCTCCATGTTTGACAGTGGGGATGGTGTTCTTGGGGTCATAAGGCAGCATTCCTCCTCCTCCAAACACGGCGAGTTGAGTTGATGCCAAAGAGCTCCATTTTAGTCTCAGCTGACCACAACACTTACACCCAGTTGTCCTCTGAATCATTCAGATGTTCATTGGAAAACTTCAGACGGGCATGTACAGTGGGGAGAACAAGTATTTGATACACTGCCGATTTTGCAGGTTTTCTTACTTACAAAGCATGTCTGTCATTTTTATCATAGGTACACTTCAACTGTGAGAGACGGAATCTACGGAATCACATTGTATGATTTTAAAGTAATTAATTAGCATTTTATTGCATGACATACTTGTAAGTATTTGATCACCTACCAACCAGTAAGAATTCCGGCTCTCACAGACCTGTTAGTTTTTCTTTAAGAAGCCCTCCTGTTCTCCACTCATTACATGTATTAACTGCACGTGTTTGAACTCATTACCTGTATAAAAGACACATGTCCACACACTCAATCAAACAGACTCCAACCTCTCCACAATGGCCAAGACCAGAGAGGGTGTAAGGACATCAGGGATACAATTGTAGACCTGCTCAAGGCTGGGATGGGCTACAGGACAATAGGCAAGCAGCTTGGTGAGAAGGCAACAACTGTTGGCGCAATTATTAGAAAATGGAAGAAGTTCAAGATGACGGTCAATCACCCTCGGTCTGGGGCTCCATGCAAGATCTCACCTCGTGGAGCATCAATGATCATGAGGATGGTGAGGGATCAGCCCAGAACTACACGGCAGGACCTGGTCAATAACCTGAAGAGAGCTGGGACCACAGTCTCAAAAAAAAACATCAGTAACACACTACACCGTCATGGATTAAAATCCTGAAGCGCACGCAAGGTCCCCCTGCTCAAACCAGCGCATGTCCAGCCCCATCTGAAGTTTGCCAATGACCATCTGGATGATCCAGAGGAGGAATGGGAGAAGGTCATGTGGTCTGAAGAGACAAAAATACAGCTTTTTGGTCTAAACTCCACTCGCCGTGTTTGGAGGAAGAAGAAGGATGAGTACAACCCCAAGAACACCATCCCAACCGTGAAGCATAGCGGTTGAAACATCATTCTTTGGGGATGCTTTTCTGCAAAGGGGACAGGACGACTGCACCGTATTGAGGGGAGGATGGATGGGGCCATGTATCGCGAGATCTTAGCCAACAACCTCCTTCCCTCAGTAAGAGCATTGAAGATGGGTCGTGGCTGGGTCTTCCAGCATGACAATGACCCGAAACACACAGCCAGGGCAACTAAGGAGTGGCTCCGTAAAGACGCATCTCAAGGTCCTGGAGTGGCCTAGCCAGTCTCCAGACCTGAACCCAATAGAAAATCTTTGGAGGGAGCTGAAAGTCCGTATTGCCCAGCGACAGCCACAAAACCTGAAGGATCTGGAGAAGGTCTGTATGGAGGAGTGGGCCAAAATCCCTGCTGCAGTGTGTGCAAACCTGGTCAAGAACTACAGGAATCTACAGTATAATCTCTGTAATTGCAAACAAAGGTTTCTGTACCAAATATTAAGTTCTGCTTTTCTGACATATCAAATACTTATGTCATGCAATAAAATGCTAATTAATCACTTAAAAATCATACAATGTGATTTTCTGGATTTTAGTTTTAGATTCCGTCTCTCACAGTTGAAGTGTACCTATGATAAAAAATTACAGACCTCTACATGCTTTGTAAGTAGGAAAACCTGCAAAATCGGCAGTGTATCAAATACTTGTTCTCCCCACTATATATGTGCTTTCTTGAGCAGGGGGACCTTGCAGGCGCTGCAGGATTTCAGTCCTTCGCGGCGTAGTGTGTTACCAATTGTTTTCTTGGTGACTATGGTCCCAGCTGCCTTGAGATCATTGACAAGATCCTCCCGTGTAGTTCTGGGCTGATTCCTCACCGTTCTCTTGATCATTGCAACTCCGAGGTGAGATCTTGCATGGAGCCCCAGGCCGAGGGAGATTGACAGTTCTTTTGTGTTTCTTCCATTTGCGAGTAATCTCACCAACTGTTGTCACCTTCTCACCAAGCTGCTTGGCGATGGTCTAATAGCCCATTCCAGCCTTGTGTCCCTGACAATCTTGTCCCTGACATCATTGGAGAGCTCTTTGGTCTTGGCCATGGTGGAGAGTTTGGAATCTGATTGATGGACTGCTTGTGTGGACAGGTGTCTTTTATACAGGTAACAAACTGAGATTAGGAGCACTCCCTTTAAGAGTGTGCTCCTAATCTCAGCCCGTTACCTGTATAAAAGACATCTGGGAGATAGAAGTCTTTCAGATTGAGAGGGTGTCAAATACTTATTTCCCTCCATTAAAATGCAAATCAATTTATAAAATTTTTGACATGCGTTTTTTTTCTGGATTTTTTTGTTATCTGTCTCTCACTGTTCCAGTAAACCTGCCATTAAAATTATAGACTGATCATATCTTTGTCAGTGGGCAAACCTACAAAATCAGCAGGGATCAAATACTTTTTTCCATCTTCCCACTCTGACATCAATGCAAATGTTTTGGAAATCTAACACTTCATGAGAGCCCATGAGCTCATTTCTATGACTATGCAATTAAGGCAGAAAACAGAGTGATGGCTGCTAATAAAAAGAGGAGGCTCCCATCAGCTTTCAATAGGCTAGGCCTACTATATTTATTTCTCAACCTTCCTAATATTAAGCGCATTGCTAATATTTACAACATGAGTATAACCTACCTGGCTGGCATGAAAATAAACCATGGGGGAAAACGTCCTCCATTCGCTATTTAAGTGCATAGATGACATGTATTTTTTCCCGCTGCACCTGTTTTGATACAGGTGCATGATAATGGTCCATTCTAAATCAAAACAAATGTCACACATATATTATTAGTATGTAAAGACAAGATCAACATCAAAATGGCGCCGACAAAGAGGGCTGCCTCGCTTCTCGTCCTTAGGAAACTTTGCAGTATTTAGTTTTTTTAACGTATTATTTCTTACATTGTTAGCACAGAACATTTTAAGTGTTATTACATACAGTCGGGAAGAACTATTAGATATCAGAGCGGCATCAACTTACTAGCACTACGACCAGGAATACAACTTTCCCAAAGCGCATCATTTGTTCGAACTACCCTGTGAATTTGAGCTGATTCCAGAGACACACCCAAAACAACACCGCCAGAGAAGAGGTAGACGGAGCGGTCTTCTGGTCAGACTTCGAAGGCGCACACACCACCCACCGCTTCCAAGTATATTACTCGCTAATGTCCAGTCTATAGATAACAAGGTAGACGAAATTAGAACAATGCTTGCTTTCCAGAGAGACATCAGGGACTGTAACAAACTCTGTTTCACGGAAACATGGCTCTCTCGGGATATGCTGTTGGAGTCGATACAGCTACCTGGATTCTTTGTACGTCACGCCGACAGGAATAAACACCTCTCCGGGAAGAAGAAGAGCGGGGTGTATGTTTCATGATTATCGACTCGTGGTGTAATTGTAACAACATACAGGAACTCAAGTCCTTTTGTTCACCTGACCTAGAATTCCTCACAATTAAATGCAGACCGTATTATCTCCCAAGAAAATTGTCTTTGGTTATTGTCACAGCCGTGTATATCCCCCCTCAAGCCGATACCACGACGGCCCTCAAGGATCTTCACTGGACTTTATGCAAACTGGAAACCATATATCCTGAGGCTGCATGTTTTGTGCTGGCAAAACTCTGGATCACTGCTACTCTAACTTCCACGATGCATACAAGGCCCTCCCTCGCCCTCCTTTTGGCAAATCCAACCACGACTCCATTTTGCTCCTCCCTTCCTATAGGCAGAAACTAAAACAGGATGTACCTGTGTTAAGAACTATTCAATGTTGATCTGATGGAATCCACACTCAAGATTGTTTTGATCATACAGACTGGGACATGTTCCAGGTAGCCTCGGAGAATAATATTGACGTATATGCTGATTCGGTGAGTGAATTTATAAGAAAGTGCACAGGAGATGTTGTACCCACTGTGACTATTAAAACCTACCCTAACCAGAAACCGTGGATAGATGGTGGCATTTGCGCAAACTGAAAGCGTGAACCACCGCATTTAACCATGGAAAGGTGACTGGGATTATGGCTGAATACAAACAGTGTAGTTATTCCCTCTGCAAGGCAATCAAAGAAGCGAAATGTCAGTATAGAGACAAAGTGTAGTCGCAATTCAACAGCTCAGACACAAGACGTATGTGGCAGGGTCTACAGACAATCACGGACTACAAAGAGAAAACGTCACGGACACCGACATCTTGCTTCCAGACAAACTAAACACCTTCTTTGCCCGCTTTGAGGATAATACAGTGCCACCGACATGGCCCGCTTACACGGACTGTGGGCTCTCCTTCTCCATGGCCGACGTGAGTAAGACATTAAACGCGTTAACTCTTGTAAGGCTGCCGGCCCAGACAGCATCCCTAGCCGCGTCCTCAGAGCATGCGCAGACCAGCTGGCTGGGGTGTTTATGGACATAGTCAATCTCTCCCTCTCCCAGGCTGCTGTCTCCACATGCTTCAAAATGGCTCCCGTTGTTCCTGTACCCAATAAGGCAAAGGTAACTGAACTAAATGACTATCGCCCCATAGCACTCACTTCTGTCATCATGAAGTGCTTTGAGAGGCTAGTCAAGGATCATATCACCTACTCCTTACCTGTCACCCTAAACCCACTTCAATTTGCTTACTGCCCCAATAGGTCCATAGACGATGCAATCGCCATCACACTGCACACTGCCCTATCCCATCTGAGGAATACCTATGTAAGAATGCTGTTCATTGACTATAGCTCAGCATTCAACACCATAGTACCTTCCAAGCTCATCATTAAGCTAGAGGCCCTGGGTCTCAACCCTGCCCTGTGCAATTGGGTCCTGGACTTCCTGAAAGGCCGCCCCCTGATTGTGAAGTTAGGAAACAACACCTCGCTGATTCTCAACACTGGGGCCCCACAAGGGTGCGTACATAGCCCCCTCCTGTACTCCCTGTTCACCCATGACTGCGTGTCCATACACGCCTCCAACTCAATCATCAAGTTTGCGGATGACACTACAGTGGTAGGCTTGATTACCAACAACGACAAGACAGCCTACAGGGAGGAGGTGAGGGCACTCGGAGTGTGGTGTCAGCAAAACAACCTCTCACTCTACGATCAACAAAACAAAGGAGATGATCGTTGACTTCAGGAAACAGCAGAGGGAGCACCCCCCTATCCACATGATGGGACAGCAGTGGAGAAGGGGGAAAGTTTTAAGTTCCTCGGCGTACACATCACAGACAAACTGAAATGGTCCACCCACACAGACAGTGTGGTAAAGAAGGTGCAACAGATCCTCTTCAACCTCAGGGGGCTGAAGAAATTTGGCTTGTCACATAAAACCCTCACAAACTTTTACAGATGCACAATTGAGAGCATCCTGTCGGGCTGCACTCACAATAACATTTGATAACCATGTGTATGTGACCAATAAAATGTTATTTGATTTGATTTGAAATCAAGAATAGTCTGATGCGTGACAAAATTAGCCTATCACTTGTGAATTATATATCATCACTTGTGAATGATGCACAGCGTAAGAAACAATGTATTTCTTTTGCAACTTTTAGTCACACACCTCATGTAGCCTACCCATAGGCCTATATGCTGCCACAAACACTCAAACTGGACAGTTCTATCTCAATCTCTTCATTCAAAGGCTCAATCATGGACACTCTTACTGACAGTTGTGGCTGCTGAGCGTGATGTATAGTTGTCTTTACCTTCCTGCCTTTTGTGCGGTTGTCTGTGCCCAATAATGTTTGTACACTGTTTTGTGCTGCTACCATGTTATGCTGCTGCCATGTTGTGTTGCTACCGTGTTGTGTTAATTACCTGATTGAGCTAATCATGTAAATAGAATTAACTTGAGAGTCGGGGCACCACAAAATAATATTTATATAGCTGTTAACTTCCGAATAAACTCTTAAAGACCTAGTAATATTTTACATCAATAGCAGTCAATATTAATCGTCACCTTAATTCAGTCTCATCTGAAAGTTGTAAATTCTTGGTTATCTTCACGAACCCTGGCTAACACGTTGAATCAGCAATACAAAATTGGGTTTAATTATTTATTTACAGTGGGGCAAAAAGTATTTAGTCAGCCACCAATTGTGCAAGTTCTCCCACTTAAAAAGATGAGAGAGGCCTGTAATTTTCATCATAGGTACACTTCAACTATGACAGACAAAATGAGAAAAAGAATCCAGAAAATCACATTGTAGGATTTTGAATGAATTTATTTGCAAACTATGGTGGAAAATAAGTATTTGGTCACCTACAAACAAGCACGATTTCTGTCTCTCACAGACCTGTAACTTCTTCTTTAAGAGGCTCCTCTGTCCTCCACTCGTTACCTGTGTTAATGGCACCTGTTTGAACTTGTTATCAGTATTAAAGACACCTGTCCACAACCTCAAACAGTCACACTCCAAACTCCACTATGGCCAAGACTAAAGAGCTGCCAAAGGACACCAGAAACAAAATTGTAGACCTGCACCAGGCTGGGAAGACTGAATCTGCAATAGGTAAGCAGCTTGGTTTGAAGAAATCAACTGTGGGAGAAATTATTAGGAAATGGAAGACATACAAGACCACTGATAATCTCCCTCAATCTAGGGCTCCACGCAAGATCTCACCCCGTGGGGTCAAAATGATCACAAGAACGGTGAGCAAAAATCCCAGAACCACATGGTGGGACCTAGTGAATGACCTGCAGATAGTTGGGACCAAAGTAACAAAGCCTACCCTCAGTAACACACTACGCAGCCAGGGACTCAAATCCTGCAGTGCCAGACGTGTCCTCCTGCTTAAGCCAATACATGTCCAGGCCCGTCCAAAGTTTGCTAGAGAGCATTTGGATGATCCAGAAGAAGATTGGGAGAATGTCATATGGTCAGATGAAACCAAAATATAACTTTTTGGTAAAAACTACACTTGTCGTGTTTGGAGGACAAAGAATGCTGAGTTGCATCCAAAGAACACCATACCTACTGTGAAGCATGGGGGTGGAAACATCATGCTTTAGGGCTGTTTTTCTGCAAAGGGACCAGGACGACTGATCTGTGTAAAGGAAAGAATGAATGGGGCCATGTATCGTGAGATTTTGAGTGAAAACCTCCTTCCATCAGTAAGGGCATTGAAGATGAACCGTGGCTGGGTCTTTCAGCATGACAATGATACCAAACACACCGCCTGGGCAACGAAGGAGTGGCTTCGTAAGAAGCATTTCAAGGTCCTGGAGTGGCCTAGCCAGTCTCCAGATCTCAACCCCATAGAAAATCTTTGGAGGGAGTTGAAAGTCCGTGTTGCCCAGCAACAGCCCCAAAACATCACTGCTCTAGAGGAGATCTGCATGGACGAATGGGTGAAAATACTAGCAACAGTGTGTGAAAACCGTGTGAAGACTTACAGAAAACGTTTGACCTCTGTCATTGCCAACAAAGGGTATATAACAAAGTATTGCGATAAACTTTTGTTATTGACCAAATACTTATTTCCCACCATAATTTGCAAATAAATTCATAAAAAATCCTACAATGTAATTTTCTGGATTTTTTCTCATTTTGTCTGTCATAGTTGAAGTGTACCCATGATGAAAATTACAGGCCTCTCTCATCTTTTTAAGTGGGAGAACTTGCACAATTGGTGGCTGACTAAATACTTTTTTGCCCCACTGTACTAAATACCTAACTAATCACACAGAATTACACGTACACATAATTAATCATAACTTGATTACAAATGATATCATCAAGGAAACGTCCCTAGCGGGCGGAACAGATATGACAACTTGTTACACAAAAGAAAAGGGGCTGGGTTTGAGTGAAAGAGCGGGAAGACTGAGTAACAAAGGAAGAAGCTGTGCTATCGTAAATACAGTATCTGATGCATTCTAAATTACAGCCCATTTGGAAAAAGAAAACGCAATAAATATTTACTCTGAGCTGTGCTTCAGTAGGTTGATGGTAGATGGAAGGCCAGGTTGCCAAACCGAGTCCTTTGTCCTTTGAAGAATGTCTCTGGTGGTCAATTGAATACGTTGTAGTAATGTCGTTGTGTGATAGACAGGATACTCTGTCTGTTCCTTCCTAACCCTCGTTTGCAGCTGCTGTTGCTAACTCAACGGCTAGGAGGTATAACTTCTGTAGTGAATAAGAGTTCAAAGTTCATACCATTCGCAACCAAAGCTCACGCTGATGTTGGTTTCGTTCCGTAGTTATTATCTGAACCATTCTGTCATCAGACCGTCGTCCTCACATCCTCGGAACAGGAGGTTATATTGTCATCAAAGCTTTATATAGGAAGGGAGAGGAGGGCATGTTTGAAAAGTTTTATAACCCATGTCCCTTCACAGGGGCGGGCCACTGATTGAGCAGAGCCCTAACCTTATGAAAACCCAAATCTCACATTTTAGAAGCTAAAATCACATTTCATCCCATCACGAATCATTTCATATTCAAACATTTAAATTGAACAACAATTCCATGTGAATCCGATAACTCTGATGTGTAGACTTTCCACTGTAGAGTTTATGTCATCTTATCATTGATGAGAATGTCTCAGATGACAACCGAACTGACATCATATTCATTAAGTACCACTGCATATGTTCAATTGGTCGGATTACCAGAATATAGTTAATTTCCCCCCACCTTCTGATGTTCCCAGAATCTCTATGTTAACCAAGGGGTTTGCAAATGTAACATCAGTAGGGTAGAGAGAGGAAAAAGGGGGAAAGAGGTATTTATGACTGTCATAAACCTACCCCCAGGCCAACGTCATGACACATGCTATGTGTTTGTCTTTAGGTCTCTCTTTATGTTGTGTTGTGGTGTCTCTCTTGTCGTGATGTGTGTTTTGTCTTATATTTTATATATTTGTATATACAGTTGAAGTCGGAAGTTTACATACACCTTAGCCAAATACATTTAAACTCAGTTTTTCACAATTCCTGACTTTTAATCCTAGTAACAATTCCCCTGTCTTAGGTCAGTTAGGATCATCACTTTATTTTAAGAATGTGAAATGTCAGAATAATAATAGAGAGAATGATTTATTTCAGTTTTTATTTATTTCAACACAGTTCCAGTAGGTCAGAAGTTTGCATACACTCAATTAGTATTTGGTAGCATTGCCTTTAAATTGTTTAATTTGAGTCAAATGTTTCCGGCCTTCCACAAGCTTCCCACAACAAGTTGGGTGAATTTTGGCACATTCCTCCTGAGCTGGTGTAACTGAGTCAGGTTTGTAGGCCTCCTTGATCGCACACACTTTTTCAGTTCTGCCCACAAACTTTATATAGAATTGAGGTCAGGGCTTTATGATGGCCACTCCAATACCTTGACTTTGTTGTCCTTAAGCCATTTTGCCACAACTTTGCAAGTATGCTTGGGGTCATTGTTCATTTGAATGTCCCATTTGCGACCAAGCTTTAACTTTCTGATTGATGTCTTGAGATGTTGCTTCAATATATCCACATAATTTTCCTGCCTCATGATGCCATCTATTTTGTGAAGTGCACCAGTCCCTCATGCAGCAAAGCACACCCACAACATGACGCTGCCACCCCCGTGCTTCACGGTTGTGATGGTATTCTTCGGCTTGCAAGCATCCCCCTTTTTCCTCCAAACATAATGATGGTCATTATGACCAAACAGTTATATTTTTGTTTCATCAGACCCGAGGACATTTCTCCAAAAACCGCAAACCGAAGTGCAGATGCAAAGTCTGGCTTTATTTTAATGGTGGTTTTGGAGCAGTGTCTTCTTCCTTGCTGAGCGGACTTTTAGTTTATGTCGATATAGGACTCGTTTTTGCTGTGGATATAGATACTTTTGTACCTGTTTCCTCCAGCATCTTCACAAGGTCCTTTGCTGTTGTTCTGTGATTGATTTGCACTTTTTGCACCAAAATACGTTCATCTCTAGGAGACAGAACGCGTCTCCTTCCTGAGCTGTATGACGGCTGCGTAGTCCCATGGTGTTTATACTTGCGTACTATTGTTTGTACAGATGAATGTGGTACCTTCAGGCGTTTGGAAATTGCTCCCAAGGATGAACCAGACTTGTGGAGGTCTACAATTGTTTTTCTGAGGTCTTGGCTGATTTCTTTTGATTTTCCCATGATGTCAAGCAAAGAGGAACTGAGTTTGAAGGTAGGCCTTGAAATATATCCACAGGTACACCTCCAATTGACTCGAATGATGTCAATTAGCCTAAAGCCATGACATAATTTTCTGGAATTTTCCAAGATGTTTAAAGGCACAGTCAACTTAATGTAACGATCCTCTTCCTGTGAATGACTGGACCAAAGCGCAGCGTGAGACGTGTTCATGATATTTTATTTAAACCAGAACACTAGAACAAAAAATTACAAAGAGGAAAACGAACAGTTCTGTAAGGAAACTAACTATACAGAAAACAACTACCCACAAAACCCATGTGGGCAAGAGCTACCTAAGTATGGTTCCCAATCAGAGACAACGATAGACAGCTGTCCCTGATTTAGAACCATACCCAGCCAGAAACAAAGAAATACAAAAACATAGAAAAAATAACATAGAATGCCCACCCTAGTCACACCTTGGCCTAACCAAAATAGAGAATAAAAACCTCTCTATGGCCAGGGTGTGACACTTAATGTATGTAAACTTCTGACCCACTGGAATTGTGATACAGTGAATTATAAGTGAAATAATCTGTCTGTAAACAATAGTTGGAAAAATGACCTGTGTCATGCACAAAGTAGATGCCCTAACCGACTTGCCAAAACTCTAGTTTGTTAACAAGAAATTTGTGGAGTGGTTGAAAAACGAGTTTTAATGACTCCAACCTAAGTGTATGTAAACTTCCGACTTCAACTGTAATTGGTATCATGTTGGGATTACCATATCTCTAAGTAAAATAAATTAAAAGACAATGGTTCTATGTGATGTCAGTTAACATTAATCTGAATCTGATTGTAAATGTAAAACAACGGAATGTAAAAGTTTCTCTGAACTGCCTAGACTGAATAAGAGCTTTGTATCGTCCTTTAGCTGAAACCCACTCCCTTGTTCTTGACATTGGATCTGTATTATGCTGCTGTCTTTGTTTGCTGCTACCTTTAATCTGTGTCTCTTGTGTTTGTCATCACAGGGTGATCGGGGTCAAGCTGGCCCGGCCGGAATTCAGGGAGAAAATGGTATTGGACTTCCTGGACCAAAGGTACATTTAGTCTGTTTTTGCTTTTGTCTAACTAATGAATTGTTTTATGTTACCTGTTCCATCTCACCGTGTCTTTTTTGCAGGGTGATCTGGGATTCCAGGGAAAACCCGGCCCCCCTGGTCCGACAGGGTTGAGTGAATATGGCCAGCCAGTGAGTGGAATGAAACACCCGACTAGCATTTTACTGTAGCTTACTACATTATGTAGTGTGGTTTCATTGGCAACCTGATAAACTTTGTGAGTGATACTATACACTCAGTGTACAAAACATTAAGAACAACTTCCTAACATTGAGTTGCACCCCTCAATTGACTCAAGGCTCAATTGACTCAAGGCTTAAAAAATATTCTTTAACCTGTCTCCCCCCCTTCATCTACACTGATTGAAGTGAATTTAACAGCTGACATCAATAAGGGATCATAGCATTCACCTCGATTCACATGACCAGCCTATGTCATGAAAAGATGAGCTGTCCTTAATATTTTGTATTCTCAGTGTATAATATCACAGTAGGAAATGTGAGCTGATGACAACTACATAGACAGTGTCATCTGACCCAATGTTGGTAAAAGGATAATGCTGGTTTATTTTACAGGGGCCTCAAGGGCCACAAGGTTTTCAAGGGGAGAAAGGACCCCACGGAGAGGGGCTCCCTGGGCCAAAGGTATGATTACAATTTTGTCATGAATAAAAGGGAAAATACAATAGAGAAATTATCTGGGTACAGCTAGAATGCGCTCCTCTTCATTTTTATCCTCCATTCTTTCTATTGTGTTAGCCCACAGAATTGTGTTAGCCCACAGCATCATTTCTGGGATTACCATTAGCTACAATGCTGGAAGCAGAATGTCCACTCAAAAGACCTTCTTTGTGTTACACCAATAGCAGAAACAGACCTAAACCTTCCATAAATCAGACGGCTTCTCAACCTCTTGATTCTACCAGCGCCTGGGCTGTTGAAGATGGCCATCTGTTGGGCCACAATTAGCCTCAGAAACTGACAAGGAGTTACATAAGCATGAAAGCACAACTCTCATTCACTGGATTTCAGAGGGAAGAACTGTGTAATAAACACATTTACTGCATCTGCCAAAGCCAGGCCCTGCTCTTCTCCAAAGTAGTCTACCCACAGCTAGTTCTCAGTCAAGTGTTACCATTCATGTTGATGCGCGCATGCAAACCCTTTAAAAACAATGTCATTTCTCCATGTTGCAACGTGTGGAGTGACATATATCTTATATGTGGACTGTTCAAACATCACATACACTTGGAGAGGGGCTGGATTTCCATGGGATTGAAGTGGCAATCAACCACAAAATGGAACACATTATGTAAACATAGCCATCCTTTTTTGTATGACAGCACTTGGAGTTCATGTTGGGTTTTATTGGAGTTATATTATCATCGTAACATGTAGAGACGTGAACATGAACACTGTGCTTATATCGGATGAGTAAATGTATAGAACATCCTCCTGAACAAATTCTTTAGCAGTGGAATACTTCCTTCAGTCTGTTTTTCCTAATTCAAGTCAGAACCTGAGAGCAAATAAAATAACAGCAGTGTTGAGTGTGACCTGCGGTTGATGCACGTACATTTGGCAGTAGTAGGCAGATCGTGGAAAATGAGCGTAACACAGAAAATGTCCCGAGGTAACCAAACATGGGCTCTTATGGGAAAGCCCCCGTTCCAAAAAGGGGTCAGAGCAGTTTTAAAGGACAGGTCAACCCCCCCCCCCCCCCCCCCCCCCCCCCCAACAATTAATATGTTCCTGTCTGTGTCTGCATTTAATTATTTTTCAACTGTTGCTGAGGCAATAAACATGCCTAAATTCATCACCCTCTGCCAAGTTTGACAAGGGTAAGCAACAGAAGGATAAAGTAAACAGATTCCAACATGAACGCCATATTTGAGAATAACATAACTTCAGTCATACAGGACCATGTCATGTTACTCACAAGACAGACAGGTGCTAACTTAACCCTCCCGGTCCCTACTACACTATCGACTGAGAATGAGAACAATGAGGATAGTGCCGTGATTGTGTGAACCAGTGGGAGCTGGATGTGTGTGACGGGAGAGTCTTTGTTCGGCAGGGAGACCGGGGGCTGGCCGGACCGAGGGGGCCAAGAGGACAGACGGGTGCAGGAATCAAAGGAGAAAAGGTGGGCTGTAAATACATCATTAATCAATGCCATTCACACAAACATGCCATGTCTACCCAACAAAAGACCTAATGAAGTTCATAAAGAAGCCTTGGATCCTCCCTCTGGGCCTCCTTGGAGCACTCCATTGAGAAAGAAAGGGCGGGGGGGAGGGTTATAGCTGTAGTTACTGTGGGAAAGTTGAAGGTAGGATTATTTTTGCATGATGTAGGATTCAATAAACAACCATGCTACAGTACATTGTTACATACAACTACTGGCATAACCCGTGTCTAGCACTCAAATTAAGCCACATTTATGGTTAGATGGTTAGGGATTTTAGCCCTCTGTAGTCAAGAACAAGATACTCTATATGCTCACATCACATTTAGGAAAGGCACTCATGCAGATATTCAGCCTGGTGATTTTATTAGTACCAATTATCTTGATTTTAAGACATAAAGGCCAATAAACTCATGAAGGTTTAAATGCCAACCTAGACCCTCAACCAGGGCCGGATTAATGCAGGGGTTTAACGGGGCTGAAGCCCCTGGGGGAGGAGAAAGCAAAGAGGAAGCAAAAAACAAAAATATATAATAATAATAGTTTTACAATAATATTAAAGGAAGTATATACTGTATATATTATATACTGTATGTAGTATATATATTTAGTTTTTTTTTTTACTGCAACTGCCAACCCTCAGGAGCCTGCTCTGCTAGTCATGCCTTTTTTATCCAACCACAGGAGTCCGTGCCAAATGTTCAAAATACACCAGAGAGCATAATTTAGCCATAGAGGATCAATAGTTCATAATGGATTAAGTTGTATCACAAACACATACAGATATCTGCCAAAATAAAAGAAACACCAACATAATGTGTTTTAATAGGGTGTTGGGCCACCACGAGCTGCCAGAATAGCTTCAATGCACCTTGGCATAGATTCTACAAGTAGACCTAAACCATACCAGGAAAATGCACCCCCACACCATAACATATACTTTTTATACCTTGTTTACCCAAGTGTTTCTTTTATTTTGGCAGTTACCAGTTTGCTTTCAGTTTGGAAGGCCCCAGTTTGGGCAGCATGCATGTCAAATATACAGTTTGTTGCATTGTGGCCATAGACATATAATCCATAGAAGGGTTTTGGAACCTCTTACACTGGCAATTTGACAGTTAAACTCATGGGTACACTAGCAACGGATGCCAGTCCTGACTTGAATGAGAACTGCCATCTATGGATTATATTTCTATGGTTAGTTGCGGCTGTCGGTTTGCCTTTTACAGAATTCACAATACAATTTCGGGAAAAACATGCTGTTTGGAAAGCAAATGCCCACTGCTGAAAAGAGAAGACTAATCTGTGTTTAGAACCAATAAAAAATATATATTCTCAACAACTCCCAATTTTAGCTAACAGCAGCACTGTTTTTCAAATGATCTCATCTTGAGATAAGCTATTGCCACGACGAGCGCATCGGCCATCACCGTGAGCTGGGGGCAGGGGAGCCTATGAAAGACAAAGCCCCGGGGCCTATGATTTCTTAATCGGGCCCTGTCCTTAACCCTTTCTATGTTTGACCTCAGGGTGAGTTCGGGCCTCCTGGTCATCCAGGACTGGTTGGACTTACAGGAGCGGGCATCCAGGGGGAGAAGGTAAACTGAGTGGCGGAGAATAACGTAACACTACACTTGCATTCCCATCAAACACACACACATGTAACTGTGATTGTTAATCCTCAGGGAGTGGAGGGTCCCAGAGGTCCACCTGGAGGCAGAGGACCTCAAGGAGAGGGCTTACCTGGACCTAAGGTTGGTAGAGACTATGTAAAGCCATGAATTAAAGGCCAAGATAATGGAATTCTCTAATTGCTGTTGTTTGTAGCTAGCCTGTTGTTTTTGCCTGGTGGATTTCTTCACCCCACTTTCCATTCTCTTATTTCTAGGGTGATCAAGGTTTCCCAGGAGAGCTCGGAGCTACAGGGGAGAGAGGCGTTGGTGAGCCAGGGCCAAAGGTAAGACAAATACCGTATCCATCCTCTTCCAAATGAATTAAAAAACACCTTCTCAAATAAGCCTGTTGAACTTGTGATATATTTTTAAAAGCAATTTGTTTATTTTCCAGGGTGAGCTTGGTACATCTGGCCTGGCTGGCTTACCTGGTCTTCCAGGCGAGGACGGGGCTCCAGGACAGAAGGTGTGTTATTTCACCTTTACACCACTTCTATAGATCCATTATAGTTCTATAGATCCAGTATACCACAAAGGAAAGGAATGTGCCAATGTGAAATGGTCTGTCCCATCTACCCTTCGCCACTGCCAGGGTGAGGCGGGTGTAGCTGGTATAAGAGGTCCTGATGGAGCAGCAGGAATCGGCACCCAGGGCGAGAAGGTAGGTTTCACATCCTTACCCTTCTGTCATACTAACCTGTAAACACCAAGAGGGGGTCATGTAAATGATGTGTGCTCCACCCCTACCAGGGAGACCAGGGTCAGAGGGGCATCCGTGGATTACATGGACCTCCTGGCATGACCGGACCCTCAGGGGCAAAGGTAATAATGATAATACTAATTGGTTGCATTTATATAGCGCCTTTTCACCTACAGTAGATGCTCAAAGCACTTTGTATAGTAGGGGGGGGCAGAATGCTCACCACACATAAGCTAGCATAGTGGAGAGGTGAGGAGTGATATATGCCAAATGGGAATCAGGTGGATGATTTGGTGGACATGATTGAAAGGGGCCAGGTTGGGAATTTGACCAGAACACCTCTACTCTTACGATAAGTGCCATGGTGAGAATAACACAATAACACACAATAACACAATCTGATCACAGCACGGCAGATTTAGCGAACCTGATAGTATTTTTTTTTGTTTACTTTGACCTTTTTTTTGTTGCTTTGACCTACCATTATTCATTAAATTAACGTCTATTTAGGTTATATACACACTGTGTTGACTGCATATTTGTTGAGGTTGTTGTAATAGCAGGCCAACAGTTTGCAGGCTGTTGGTAGTTTAGGGCTACCAAAGTGTCTGTAGAGTTCAATGTTATTTGACTTTTTTTTTCAGGGGGAGCCTGGCACACCAGGCCGACTGGGCATGCCAGGACTACCGGGACGGGCCATTGCAGGTCCCAAGGTAAGAAATACACATCTATTAACACCCTGTTTCTGTATGCAAGTCTTGGCAGGTACTGTACACATTTGACAGGCCTGTTAGCCTGCAGTAAGAAACACTGTTACATGCAGTCTGTTGCAATGCATCCTCACATCCTGGCTGATAAACATCATTGTGATGAGCTTATCTCATTCTCTGTCTCAGGGTGATCTAGGCCCACCTGGTCCCTCTGGGCCGACTGGAGAGACAGGCTATGGGCTACCTGGGCCAAAGGTAAGTGTTGCAATTCACAACAAAGAAAATATTCAATGACTATTACTATGAGGCATATGCTCATCGTTTTGAATAATGTTTTTTTTTACCAGGGTGACCGTGGTAATCCTGGTCCAACAGGACCTTTTGGATCCAAAGGTGAAGGTTTCCCTGGCCCAGTGGTGAGTACCTACAACCAGCATGGCCAACTGCATGCTTAGCTGCAGATTACTGGTGTTAAGCCAAACTCATTCCATTTGGATTGTTCCCTGTTTCTTTTTTAGGGTCCTCCAGGCCTTCCAGGTCTACAGGGAGAGCAGGGCCCTGAGGGCATTGGCATCCCAGGACCTAAGGTACTTGTCAACTGTATCTGTCATGTATCTGTCCCTAAATCCTCTATGTCAATCTGCTACAACCTACTACATGTCAATGTGAATGTGTATTATGTATCGTACGTGACTCTACATCTGTCTGTCCCAGGGAGACATTGGCTTCAGAGGATTGCCAGGTTTGCCAGGCCCAAAAGGAAAGGGTGTGCAAGGACCACCGGTATGAAGCTAATATTAACAGAACTTCCATTATTCAGCCATAGGTCACATTCTGAGTGTAATACCTTAACACATACCGGTAGTCCAGCTGTGATGGCAATGTCCAAACTTAATCAACTTTAGTTATAGTCTGTAGCCTGTCCGTCCCCTCCCATTAAATTAGCATCATTGGTTTCCAGGGTAACATTGGAAGGAAAGGACCCCCTGGTCCAAATGGGCCCCCAGGGGAAGGTCTGCAGGGCCCCAAGGTATGTTTAATAACACCGTCCACTCCTGACCTGTGATCTTTAGTGTGTTTTAGCTCTTTTTCAACTACCAAGCCTTTGGGTAAATGACCAACCGATGGGTCTTGTTTTGATTAATGATTCATCTTTTGTATTTTAGGGTGAGCAGGGGTCTCAGGGTGTGACAGGGCCAAGGGGACCCATAGGGGAAGGATTCCCAGGAGGTAAGGTAAGAGGATGACATGCATGCTTCAACTCATAGCCCTCTTCCTCTGATGGATGCAGTGACCTTGTCTCTAACAGCAGTGCTCCTGTTGCTTCCTCCTGTCTCATCACCGCAGGGTGACCGTGGCTTGCAGGGTGAGAGAGGAAATAAGGGTGTAAAGGGGGGCATGGGAGATTCTGGGGTTCCTGGAGAGTCTGTGAGTTTTCTAAATATTCATTGCTTTACCAAAATTGCTGTTTTATGGTGTTCTTTCATATCATTTAGAAGTAGTGATGTATGAATCATTTCAAATGTTTCTCTCATAACTCAGGGGAGGCCAGGAGTAAAGGGTGAAGTGGGGCTTACAGTAAGTTCACAAACTTTACATACTGCTTGAATGGCTCTGTAATATATACAAAAATATGAAATATGAATATAAATCTCACACTTCTATCACTTCCAGAGAGAAGACATCATTAAATTGATCAAGGAAATATGTGGTAAGACTAACACCATGATAATAATAAATCCAAGCTAAAACATGAAGCTTTAATTTAATAATGTTAATTCAGCATCTCTCTCATGCTTTTAGGATGTGGAATCAAGTGCAAGGAGAGGCCAATGGAGCTTGTATTCGTCATTGACAGCTCAGAGAGCGTTGGTCCGGAAAACTTTGAAATCATCAAGGACTTTGTCACAGCGCTGGTGGACCGTACCACTGTTGGACGTAACGCCACCAGAATTGGATTAGTCCTGTACAGTCTGGATGTCCACCTGGAGTTCAATCTGGCGCGCTACATGACCAAACAAGATGTCAAGCAGGCCATCAGGAAGATGTCCTACGTGGGTGAGGGAACCTATACTAGCACCGCCATCCGGAAGGCTACCCAGGAGGCCTTCTACAGTGCCCGTACTGGGGTTAGGAAAGTGGCCATTGTTATCACAGATGGACAGACAGACAAACGAGAGCCTGTGAAGCTGGACATTGCTGTGAGGGAGGCCCATGCTGCCAACATTGAGATGTATGCCCTGGGGATTGTCAACACCTCAGATACAACCCAGGCCGAGTTCCTGCGTGAACTAAATCTGATCGCCTCTGACCCTGACAGTGAACATATGTACCTCATCGACGATTTCAACACTCTACCAGGTGATTAACATGGTCATATGTGTATGGTATCACACATTACTTAATACAATGCTGTTGTACAGTAATAACAACTTTACCCTTTATTGTCATACAGATATCATATTTTATACTTTACCTGAGGTTGTCATTTCTCTCCTTTTGTCTTTCAGCTCTGGAGTCAAAGCTTGTTAGCCAGTTCTGTGAGGATGAGAATGGAGCCCTTGTGTTGAATCGCAACACTAATGGCTTTGGAAGAAATGGGAACAACGGCTATGGGAACAACGGCTATGGGAACAACGGACATGGGATTAACGGACAGGGGAATAGCGGACAGGGGAATAACGAACAGGGGAATAGCGGACAGGGGAATTACGGACAGGGGAATAGCGGACAGGGGAATAGCGGACAGGGGAATAGCGGACAGGGGAATAGCGGACAGGGGAATAGCGGACAGGGGAATAGCGGACAGGGGAATAGCGGACAGGGGAATAGCGGACAGGGGAATTACGGACAGGGGAATAGCGGACAGGGGAATAACGGACAGGGGAATAACGGACAGGGGAATAGCGGACAGGGGAATAACGGACAGGGGAATAGCGGACAGGGGAATAGCGGACAGGGGAATAGCGGACAGGGGAATAGCGGACAGGGGAATAACGGACAGGGGAATAGCGGACAGGGGAATAGCGGACAGGGGAATAGCGGACAGGGGAATAACAGACAGGGGAATAGCGGACAGGGAAATAGCGGACAGGGGAATAACGGACAGGGAAATAGCGGACAGGGGAATAACGGACAGGGGAATAGCGGACAGGGGAATAGCGGACAGGGGAATAGCGGACAGGGGAATAACGGACAGGGGAATAGCGGACATGGGAATAGCGGACAGGGGAATAGCGGACATGGGAATAACGGACATTTGAATAATGAACATGGAAACACCTATAATGAGGATCCTATCCTAAATCCAAGTGGACGCACCAGTTCCCAGAGTCACATCAGAGGCCGTGGAGATAACTTTGATCTGCCCCTCAATGCTGGACCACTCCCAGTGCAGGTCCAAGTAGACCTTTACAGGACACATGTATATCATACAAAGTATCTCTCCTTAGGTGTTATAGGGGAGCAATTGAATGATTGCTTTGTTATAGTCATTGCTCTATTATTCAATTAAATTACATTTTAGCAGTAGAGGGTTGAGTTACTGTCTAACTAATCTATGTGTGTGTGTCATCATCCAGGTGGATGATGAAGAGGGTGAAGATTTAGACGTAAGGACCCACATGCGAGGAGGTAGTACTGTGGCTGTAGCTAACAAAACAGTATCCATCTTCCCTGCAAAGGAAAGCTCCCACTCCAACACAGCTGTCTCGTCATCAGGATCAGCATCATCATCCTCAGGAACAACAGGTTCAGCTTCATCATCCAGCGAGGGCCAATTTCAGCCTGTATCAATTCCTATCCCTAATTCTATTTTCCCCCAAGGTTAGGACCTAACACTGCAACATGTTGTGTTAGATAAAGAAACACAGTCATTTCTGTCATGGAAATTGGCGTTCAATATCTTTACACCTTTTCAAATTCCTTGAATTCGGGAAAGTATTCAGACCCTTTTACTTTTTCCACATTTAATTACATTACAGCCTTATTCTAAAATGGATTAAATCAATATTTTACCTCCTCAATCTACACACAATAACCCATAATGACAAAGCTAAAACAGGTTTTTAGAAATGTTTGCAAGAATTCAGACCCTTTGCTATGAGACTCGAAATTGAGATCAGGTACATCCTTTTTCCACTGATCATCCTTGAGATGTTTCTACAACTTGATTGGAGTCCACCTGTGGTAAATTCAATTGATTGGACATGATTTGGAAAGGCACACACCTGTCTATATAAAGTCCCACAGTTGACAGTGCATGTCAGAGCAAAAACCAAGCCATGAGGTCGAAGGAATTGTCCATAGAGCTCCGAGACAGGATTGTTTCGAGGCACAGATCTGGGGAAGGGTACCAAAAAATGGATCCCAAGAAGACAGTGGCCTCCATCATTCTCAAATGGAAGAAGTTTGGAACCACCAAGACTCTTCCTAGAGCTGGCCGCTCAGCCAAATTGAGTAATCGGGCGAGAAGGGCCTTGGTCAGGGAGGTAACCAAGAACCCGATGGTCACTCTGAAGGAGCTCCAGAATTCCCCTGTAGGGATGGGTGAATCTTCAAGAAGGACAACAATCTCTGCAGCACTCCACCAATCAGGCCTTTATGGTAGCATGGCCAGAAGAAAGCCACTCCTCAGTAAAAGGTACATGACAGCCCTCTTGGATTTTGCCAAAAGGCACCTAAAGACTCTCAAACCATGAGAAGGGTCACGTCTGGAGAAAACCTTGCCCCATCCCTATGGTGAAGCATGGTGGTGGTAGCATCATGCTGTGGGATGTTTTTCAATGGCAGGGACTGGGAGACTAGTCAGGATGGAGGAAAGATGAACAGAGCAAAGTCCAGAGAGATCCTTGATGAAAACCTGCTCCAGAGCAGTTCACATTCCAATAGGACAATGACCCTAAGCACACAGCCAGAGAGTGGCTTCAGGACAAATCTCCTTGAGTGGCCTAGCCAGAGCCCAGACTTGAACCTGATCGAACATCTCTGAAAAGACCTGAAAATAGCTGTGCAGCGACACTCCCCATCCAACCTGACAGAGCTTGAGAGGATCTGCAGAGAAGAATTGGCGAAACTCCCCAAATACAGGTGAGCCAAGCTTGTAGCGTCATACCCAAGAAGACTTGAGGCTGTAATTGCTGCCAAAGGTGCTTCAAAAAAGTAACTGAGTAAATGGTCTGAATACATATGTAAATGTGATATTTTAGCTTTTTATTTTTAATAACTTTGCTAACATTTCTAAAAACCTGTTTTTTCTTTGTCATTATGGGGTATTGTGTGTAGATTGATGAGTGAAAAAGACAATTTGATCAATTTTACAATGAGGATGTAATGTAAAAAATGTGGGAAAAGTCAAGGGGTCTGAATACTTTCCGAATGCACTGTATGTCATACCTCTCCTTCGATGTTGTTTTGTCAGAGTCCGTCTCGCTCAATCCCCGCTGTAACCTGAGTTTGGACCAAGGCACCTGTCGAGAGTATAACATCCAGTGGTATTACGACAAACAGGCCAATTCCTGTGCACAGTTCTGGTATGGAAGCTGTGAAGGAAATGCCAACCGCTTTGAGACAGAGGAGGCGTGTAAGAAGACCTGTGTTCTATCTAGAACAGGTATGTGCCACAGCTCGTAGTGCTCTTAAGCTTCGGTGCTCTGTTTTCTGATAATCTTTTTGATGTGCTCTCTCTGTACTTTCCACAGCTGGTTAAAACAGGCAGATGATCAATCAACTCATCAGAACAATCTGCCATGGAACCAACTAAGCAAAATGCAGAGGATGTTTAATAATAGTGTACTACTGATATTTAAAAATGGTATATTTACAACAGGCATTTATCATTGGAAATAGCGTTATTTTTGCAGCTCTCTGTGTCTCTCTCTCTTGAGGTGTAGAGAATAAGGGAAGGACATGCCACTTCTAGATTACATGAAGTTGCCTTTCTTTTCAGATGTATGGTTATCTGTGGACTTTATTTACGGAAGTCTGAATTTGTGAAGAAAATATAACGTTGCTATGGTAACTGTTTTATTACATTTGAAAAGTGATCCTATACCTTACTCTTATTATATTGATGTTGGATTAACTAATCCATTCAATACCTCAATGTTACTCAACCGTAAGCTGTACTGAACAAAGGGGATAGGTTCAAGCCCAGCGTTTGTCATTTCAGGTTTACCTGAGAAAAACATCACACAATACAATTCTCATACCTCTTAGCCATAAGAACATTGTGCTGCCATTATGCTGTCCCACAATATCGTTTTATAATATAGGGATAGTCTTCTAGAATACATTATTTTTTTGTAGTATACGTCTGAATTCAGTAATTGTATATTAAAGCAAACTAAATTAAATAGGTGCTGTAATTATTTTTCTTGTTTGTTTAATGATATGTATTAGTCTGTTTTAGGGTCACATACGCCAGGCCTATAAGTGACAGTATGCAACTTGACCTATGTATTTTTCTTCCAAAGTGTTTTGGGAAATCGCACGTTGCTGTTGATGAAAAAGCTAACTTTTAAATTAATCACATTTTTTACATGTGTACTGGTTTTGATGATTTTGTTTTGTTTTTATTGATTGAAAAAGGATAGATAGATAGCCAACTTCACAAAACAGTGGGAAGCTTTGGAGTCAACATGGGCCAGCATCCCTGTAGAACACTTTCTACACCTTTTAGCGTCCATGCAGTGACGAATTTAGGCTGTTCTGGGGGCAAAAGAGGGTGCAACTCAATATTAGGAAGGTGTTCCTAATGTTTTGTACACTCAGTGTATTTGGCCTTGTGTTTTAGGTTGTTTTCCTGCTGAAAGGTGAATTTGTCTCCCTGTGTCTGTTGGAAAGCAGACTGAACCAGGTTTTCCTCTAGGACTTTGCCTGTGCTTAGCTCTATTCCTTTTCTTTTTATCCTAAAAAACTCCCTGGTCCTTGCTGATGACAAGCATACTCATAACATGATGTAGAACCACCATGCTTGAAAATATGAAAAGTGATACTCAGTGATGGGCTATATTAGATTTGCCCCAAACATAATGCTTTGTATTGAGGTCAAAACGTACATTTCTTTGCCACATGTTTTGCAGTATGACTTTAGTGCCTTATTGCAAACAGGATGCATGTATTGGAATATTTTTATTCTGTTCAGGCTTCCTTCTTTTCATTCTGTAATTTAGGTTATTATTGTGGAGTAACTACATTGTTGTTGATCCATCACCATCTCCATTTAAAATCACCATTGGTATCATGGTGAAATCCCTGAGCGGTTTCCTTCCGCTCCGTCAACTGAGTTAGGAAGGACGCTTGTATCTTTGTAGTGACTGGGTATATTGATGCACCATCAAAAGTGTAATTAATAACTTCACCATGATCAAGGGGATATTCAATGTCTGTTTTTTACCCATCTAACAATTAGGTGCCATTCTTTTGCGAGTCATTGGAAAACGTCTCTAGTCTTTGTCGTTGAATCTGTGCTTGAAATTCACTGCTCAACTGAAGGACCTTGCAGATAATTGTATGTATGGGGTACAGAGATGGGGTAGTCATTCAAAAATCATGTTAAACACCATTATTGCACACAGAATTAGTCCATGCAACTTATCTGACTTGTTAAAGGTTAAAGGACATTTTTACTCATGAAGTTATTTAGGCTTGCCATAACAAAGGGGTTGAATACTTATTGACTCCAGACATTTCAGCTTTTAATTTTTTATTAATTTGTACAAAATTCTAAAAACATAATTCCACTTTGACATTGTGGGGCATTGTGTGTAGATCAGTGACACACATCTACATTTTATCCATTTTAAATTCCAAGTTGTAACACAACAAAATGTGTAAAACATTAAAGGGGTGTGAATACTTTCTGAAGGCACTGATTATTGAAGAAGAAATGCCTCATGAGCTTAGTTCAACTGTTCCCATCAGAACCCAAAATATAAGCTTGTTTTACAAACACTGCATAGCCTCAAAACATGGTTCAAACTATAATTTAGAAAATATCACGGATGGTCAGTCCTTGCATCCATAGATCTGTCTATGAATTTGAGAGCAGTTTACCGAAACAGTGGTTATTGTTTGAACAGCAGATTTCCCCTTTAACCAAGCTCCAACCCTCCCCATGTGCCTTTTTGTGTTCGTTCTTCAACTGTGAATAAATATAATTTTGGGATTCTTATCTCCGTCTCCTCATTGCATTCTGATTGATGCGTCATAGTGGCAGCAATAAACCTGATCTAGCCTATCATACAGTCCAACCTAGTCCTTCCTTCGTTTAAGTAAGCCCTCCACCTTTTTTATCTTTAAAAGAGGCCTGTTTGTGTGTGTGGTTCTATAGAGTAGATGTGCTATCTGTTCTCTTTCAAATGCTTTTTTCGGTATCTCACTATGGGGAACCGGTGACCACATAGAAGCTCCAATCACACAAAGTCTAACGGACATCACTGCTTTCCTGTTTAATTGTTCGCCAGGACTCGCTGTGGAGTGTGGGATTACAGCTTCTTGTCGAGAGAATTGGGTACTTTTACTGAAAGGAAAAGTTTGCTTCTCAGGCTCCAGTCAAAGCTAGCACCACATGGCTATCCTTCATCAAACTAGCCCACATGGCTTCCTGCTTCGTGATGCTTTTTCCCCACCACGGTGGAAGAGAGGAAGGAGACTTTTGAGATTTGGTTAGCCATTGTGGCAAGGCAAGGCTAACCTATTTAGCTCACCGAAGACTAATGCCATGCACTTTTTCTTCTGCTAGCCTTTCGAATGCCAAGATTAGCTAGCTACACAGCTAAGATTCAGCCAGCAGATGCATAGCCCGTACTTCCCACTTGCTGGAGCTATGGCTACTAGTACCCTTTCACAGGGTGAACCCAGCTTGCCCCCTGCTCCCCTACACCATGCCTATGTGGGTTCTTTATCAGGGAAGACACTCATTCTATCTGTTTCACCTGCTTGGGACTGGAGCATGCCCAGACAGCTCTCGCTATCCCAGAGTCTTGCATGCATTGCACAAAGTTGCCCCCCCCCCCCCCCCCCCCCTCCCATGAGGCTATTCTTCCTCCCAGCCTTCGGGCAAAGAGACCACCCAACAACTCCAAACCGAGACCAGCTGGGCCGAGGTTATAGACGGTCTCCCTCCAGATTTCCACCAGATGTTCGGCGAACTAGCAGCAAGGAAGGAAGACATGGTGATTGTTGAGGAGGAGGACGACAGTATTCTGCACATCTTCTGCGACAAGGATGATGAAGAAGCTCAGGCCTCGAGGCCTTCTAGAACACTTACCCCCCTCTCCCAGCTTGGAGTGTGGGCAACTCCATGTGTCCAAACGGGCTGCAGCCAAGCTCAACCCCCCCCAAGCGGTGGAACCTTCTCTAGCTAACTACCTATACCCCGAATGCCATGCGTCCTCCCTCACCGGCACATCTCTCTCCCTGACATGATGGAACGTTTCTCTTCTTCCATCCTCCAGAAGGTGTATGTGTCCGCAACAAGCTCATTTAGGGCACTGAACAACACCACTCTACTGATGGCATATCAGGGAGAGCTGCTGGATGAGATGGTCAACCTTAATTTATTTGGGCATGTCCAACCCAGCTGTCTGGGAACCCAGCTGTCTGCCAACCCAGCTGCCGCTATCCATAACTGTGAATGCGCCAGGAGCCTTGCGGTGATAGGAGAGAGGGCCTAGTGGCTGAACCTGTCCAGCCTGACAAACAAGGAGAAGGCTGACTTCTTGAATGCCTCTATCGAGCCGAACAAGCTGTTGAAACAGAAGGCGAGGCTTTAAACTTCTGTCCCAGTCCGACGTCCCCAGGCAGTATACTGGTACCAGTGGCTCCAGGCCCCCACTTGTGATTCCCCTGGGGTAAAAAGGGGGCGACCGACCTAGGGGTCTATCCCCAGCGGATGAGGGGAGCAGGGCATGGCTCACACGGTGTCCAACTCTTTCCCCTCTCTCCTCTCGGGCGGGAGGCAGATTCCCTGCTCAACAAAAAGAGTCTGCCATCGTTTTGAGTCTGTGCACAGGGAAGATGGAGGGAGCCCACTCTCCTCTCCAGGGCTGCTACGGTGACTGAGTGGCCTACCTGGCTGGCATGAAAAAGAAAACATGGGAAAAGCATCCTCCATTCGCTATTCGAGTGCATTCAGATTACGTTTATTTTTTTCCCTGCCCCTGTTCAGACAGTTGCATGCCTGGCTGATAATGGCCCATTCTAAATCAAAACAAATTTCACAGATATGATTTAGTTTATGACAAAACAAGATTAGAATAGTCTGATGGGTGAGACTATTATCACTTGTGAATGAAAGACTAATGAACAGCGTGTGCAGTCTACTGAGGCAAGACAGAGCGCATGCATTTTCAAAGCATCAATAGAGTTGCATCATGCAGCCCACATATGTTTTGATTTCTAAGACATTCTAAGGTTTGTGTCATCAATTATGTTGCCAAATAACTCTAAACTGAGCGTTTAGGACCCTGGGAACAGGGTTGACTGGCCACTATTAAAAAGAGGAGGATCCCATCTTTCTAGTGCTACTTCTCAACTCCTAAAATGAAGCACATTAATCCACTTTACAACGGGAGTAGCCTAGGCTACCTGGCATATTAAAAACGTAATCACACAAAGCACTTCCTTCTTTTGCTATTCGAGTGTATATAAAAAAAATAAACGTCCTCTCACTGTCAACTGCGACTATTTTCAGCGAACTTAACATGTGTAAATATTTGTATGAACATAACAAGATTCAACAACTGAGACATAAACTGAACAAGTTCCACAGACATGTGACTAACAGAAATTGAATAATGTGTCCCTGAACAAAAGGGGTGTCAAAATCAAAAGTAACAGTCAGTATCTGGTGTGGCCACTAGCTGCATTAAGTACTGCAGTGCATCTCCTCCTTATGGACTGCACCAGATTTGCCCGTTCTTGCTGTGAGATGTTACCCCAATCTTCCACCAAGGTCTGCAAGAAGGGCACCGCAGGAAGGGTACCACATGAGGGAGGAGGATGTCCTCCCTGTAACGCACAGCGTTGAGATTGCTTGCAATGACAGCAAGCTCAGTCCGATGATGCTGTGACACACCGACCCAGACCATGACGGACCCTCCACCTCCGAATCGATCCCGCTCCAGAGTACAAGCATCGATGTAATGCTCATTCCTTCGACGATAAAGGTGAATCTGACCATCACCCTGGTGAGACAAAACCGCGACTCGTCAGTGAAGAGCACTTTTTGCCAGTCCTGTCTGGTCCAGCGACGGTGGGTTTGTGCCCATAGGCGACGTTGTTTCCGGTGATGTCTGGTGAGGACCTGCCTCTCTCAGCCTATTGCGGACAGTCTGAGCACTGATGGAGAGATTGTGCGCTCCTGGTGTAACTAGGGCAGTTGTTGGTGCCATCTTGTACCTGTCCCACAAATATGATGTTTGGATGTACCGATCCTGTGCAGGTGTTGTTACACGTGGTCTGCCACTGCGAGGACGATCAGCTGTCCATCCTGTCTCCCTGTAGTGCTGTTTTAGGCATCTCAAAGTATGGACATGGCAATCTATTGCCCTGGCCACATCTGCAGTTCTCATGCCTCCTTGCATGATGCCTAAGTCACATTCACACAGATGAGCAGGGACCCTGGGCATCTTTCTTTTGGTGTTTTTCAGAGTCAGTAGAACGGCGTTTTTAGTGTCCTAAGTCTTAACGACCATTCCGTAGGTGCATGTTCATTAATTGTTTATGGTTCATTGAACAAGCATGGGAAACAGTGTTTGAACCCTTTACAATGAAGATCTGTGAAGTTATTTGGATTTTTACAAATTATCTTTGAAAGACAGGGTCCTGAAAAAGGGACGTTTCTTTTTTTGCTGAGTTTAGGCTACAAATTACATGTCTTTTGTTGGGGCCCATTCTAAATCGAAACAAATTTCACTCATATATTAGTAAGCTATATGTAAAGACAAGATTCAGTTGCGAATAGTCTGGACGGGTGGGACTGGGAATATTATCAAGTGTCACACCCTGATCTGTTTCACCTGTTCCTGTGATTGTCTCCACCACTCCAGGTGTCGCTTATTTTCCCCAGTGTATTTATCCCTGTTTCCTGTCTCTCTGTGCCAGTTCGTCTTGGATGTTTCCAAGTCAACCAGCGGTTTTCCCATTCTCGTGCTTTTTGGATTCTCCTTTTCTAGTCCTCCCGGTTTTGGCCCTTGCCTATGTCTGGACTTTGTACCCGCCTGCCTGACCATTCTGCCTGCCTTGACCAAGAGCCTGTCTGCCACTCTGTACCTCCTGGACTCTGATCTGGTTTTGACCTTTTTGCCTGTCCACGATCAATCTCTTGCCTACCCCTTTAGATTAATAAGCATTGTAAGACTCCAACCATCTGCCTCCTGTGTCTGCATTTGGGTCTCGCCTTGTGCCTTGATATCAACTGCTTGTCCAATTGGGAATGAGAGAAACAGAGCGAATGCCTTTTTTGTTACTTTTCAAATCATCAATATAGTCGCATCATGCAGCCACCATAGGTTATATTTGTTTATTTTTAAGACATTAAAGTTTGTTTAACAACTAAAGTTGCCAAATAACTGTATAAGCAGAATAGCCACTCCATGTGCTCCACTCGCTCTGCAGTCGCTTGGGAAAAATATCCTTCCTAATATATTCAGCTATGTTTCAGCAGTATTCAGCAGTATTCAGCAGTATTCAGCAGTATTTATGCTGCAGTAGTTTATGTGTCGGGGGGCTAGGGTCAGTTTGTTATATCTGGAGTACTTCTCCTGTCCTATTCGGTGTCCTGTGTGAATCTAAGTGTGCGTTCTCTAATTCTCTCCTTCTCTCTTTCTCTCTCTCGGAGGACCTGAGCCCTAGGACCATGCCCCAGGAATACCTGACATGATGACTCCTTGCTGTCCCCAGTCCACCTGGCTGTGCTGCTGCTCCAGTTTCAACTGTTCTGCCTTATTATTATTCGACCATGCTGGTCATTTATGAACATTTGAACATCTTGGCCATGTTCTGTTATAATCTCCACCCGGCACAGCCAGAAGAGGACTGGCCATCCCACATATGCTCTCTCTAATTCTCTCTTTCTTTCTCTCTCTCGGAGGACCTGAGCCCTAGGACCATGCCCCAGGAATACCTGACATGATGACTCCTTGCTGTCCCCAGTCCACCTGACTGTGCTGCTGCTCCAGTTTCAACTGTTCTGCCTTATTATTATTCGACCATGCTGGTCATTTATGAACATTTGAACATCTTGACCATGTTTTGTTATAATCTCCACCCGGCACAGCCAGAAGAGGACTGGCCACCCCACATAGCCTGGTTCCTCTCTAGGTTTCTTCCTAGGTTTTGGCCTTTCTAGGGAGTTTTTCCTAGCCACCGTGCTTCTACACCTGCATTGCTTGCTGTTTGGGGTTTTAGGCTGGGTTTCTGTACAGCACTTTGAGATATCAGCTGATGTACGAAGGGCTATATAAATAAATTTGATTTGATTTGATGTTCAACTGTATTCTTCGTTCTATAAAATAATTTTACATAATGGCACGGGAATTACAAGAAAATATTGTTAAATGAACTAGCCTACAGCCTAGGCTATGAGTAACCTGAGTAAGATAAGGCTGACTCTGAATATTCTAAAATCATCGAGGATAACACAAAGTCTGGGACTTATTTCCACGGTGGTCCTCTTAAACAAGATGGCTAGGCTAGGCAAGATTGAACACGGTTGAACACCGTATGACAGCGAGCTAATAAAAACAAAGAAGAAGAACATCTATCTCATTTCAGCTACATCGTAGGGTACATTCATATGGGGCACAGCAGACATCAAACTGTTTTTTGCTTTATTTTTAAAGCTGCCCAAAGAGGACGTAGTTTTTTTATGGGCAGAGGCAACTCATTCCACTCTGAGGATCCAGTAGACAAGAAAGTACCTTTCCCAGCATTACTCCTGAACCTGTATAAGCACACATTAGCAACACCTAACATGGGGAAAGTAATCAGTTAAATATCTAGGCGCAGAACAATAAACACTCCTGTAAACCAAACCCAGTCTAACCTGGAACACCCTAGCCCACCTTAGCCTGCATGTTTTTTTAAATGATCAAATGAATCAACTTAACTAAACTAAACATTCTGTTCTTCTGAAATACATTTTCTTCATATCATAGTGTTTCTTAAGACCTACTTGAAATAAATAATGGATTTATTGTGATGGTTTATATTCAATTATTTTATTATACTTTTAAAATGTAGATGTTCCAAAGGAGTGCATTAGAGGATTGTATGCGTGGAGGCCTGGCGTGGAGGCCCAGAGATGCTAAATGTGTTTATGTTAATCAATTACCAAGAGCCCATTGTAATTTGCGTGACAGTTACTACTCCTTTTTGGGGGTTGCTGGTCAAAAAGTTTGAAACACACTGAGCTAGCAAACAGATCGCTGATTTTCTGTACAGCTATAGGATCAGGTGCAGCGCAAACATCAAATTGTAGGGAGAGAGCATTGCCCTAAATAAATATGCAGCTCCAAAAACCTTAAGTTACAGGAATGCAGTTCAGGCCATAATGTGCAGGAGCAGGGTCTACTGTTAGAGGAGGATACAGAAGTCTACCTCTGTCAAAGTCCAGTGCTGCGCTCCCCATCCAACTTCTTAGAAACCTACCAACATCCTCATGGACTCTGGTAAATGCTTTGTGTATTACTGTCCTCCTGGGTAATGGAAATCCCCAAAAGTCTCCACAGGGATAGTAAAACAAGGGGCGAAAAATCACATGGAGACATTTCCCAGGTTTCCATGAGGACAAAGGCTATTTCATGGTTAGGTACCAGGGTTACAATTAAGGTTAGAATTTGGGTTGGGGTGAGGGGTTAAGGTTAGGGTAAGGGTTAGGGGTTAGTCTAAATAGGATTTTGAATGGAAATCAATTATTTTAGGTCACCACAAGGATAGTAAAACGTGTGTGCGACCCAAGTCATAGACTGTTCTCTCTGCTACCGCACGGCAAGCAGTACCAGAGTGCCAAGTCTAGGTCCAAAAGGCGCCTTAACAGCTTCTACCCCCAAGCCATAAGACTGTTGAACAATTAATCAAATGGCCACTGGACTATTTACATTGACACCCTCCCCCTTTGTTTTTACACTGCTGCTACTCGTTGTTTCTTATCTTTACCCCTACCTACATGTAGATATTACCTCGACTAACCTTTACCCTTGCACATTGACTCGGTACCGGTACACCCTGTATTGGGGCAGCAGGTAGCCTAGTGGTTAGAGCGTTGGGCCGGTAAATAAGAATTTGATCTTAACAGACTTGCCTAGTTAAAAAAAAAAATATATATATATACATATGGCCTTGTTATTTTATTGTGCTACTTTATATATATTTTTTACTTAAGTTTATTTAGTCAATATCTTCTTATCTCTATTTTCTTAAAACTACATTGATGGTTAAAGGCTTGTAAGTAAGACTTTCACAGTAAGGTTTACACCTGTTGTATTCGGCACATGTACAATTTGAGAGTAATGCTGCGCTCTACTGGTGTGAATATGCACTGAAATAGTGGTTAGGAGGTTAGCCGTCTCCCTCTGACAACTTCTGGTGCTCTCAGTCAGTCATAGTTACGAAAAAAAACGACCGAAACGAGGAGGGACTAGCAGACCTGGCTGTAGTTCCAAACCAGATTCTGCAGTTCGTACGGTATATTGAAGGACCAGTTCTGTACTGAAGAGATCAGCGTTTCATATTCCTTCTATATTTTGTAATTGACATTGCTCCAGAAGTTGTACAGTCATCAGTTTTACCATTGTCAAAACAAATGTGTATTTCTAGTTTGTAAAGGAAGGACATCATTCAAACCTTCAACGGTGCATTTCAGAGAGCAGAAATTAGGTACCATTGACAGTATATTTTAGAGGGTGAAATCACAACCATTGACAGTATATTTTAGAGGGTGAAATCACAACCATTGACTGTATATTTTAGAGGGTGAAATCACAACCATTGACAGTATATTTTAGAGGGTGAAATCACAACCATTGACTGTATATTTTAGAGGGTGAAATCACAACCATTGACAGTATATTTTAGAGGGTGAAATCACAACCATTGACAGTATATTTTAGATGGTGAAATCACAACCATTGACAGTATATTTTAGATGGTGAAATCACAACCATTGACAGTATATTTTAGAGGGTGAAATCACAACCATTGACAGTATATTTTAGAATGTGAAATCACAACCATTGACAGTATATTTTAGAATGTGAAATCACAACCATTGACAGTATATTTTAGATGGTGAAATCACAACCATTGACAGTATATTTTAGATGGTGAAATCACAACCATTGACAGTATATTTTAGAGGGTGAAATCACAACCATTGACAGTATATTTTAGAGGGTGAAATCACAACCATTGACAGTATATTTTAGAGGGTGAAATCACAACCATTGACAGTATATTTTAGATGGTGAAATCACAACCATTGACAGTATATTTTAGAATGTGAAATCACAACCATTGACAGTATATTTTAGATTGTGAAATCACAACCATTGTCAGTATATTTTAGAGGGTGAAATCACAACCATTGACAGTATATTTTAGAATGTGAAATCACAACCATTGACAGTATATTTTAGATGGTGAAATCACAACCATTGTCAGTATATTTTAGAGGGTGAAATCACAACCATTGACAGTATATTTTAGAATGTGAAATCACAACCATTGACAGTATATTTTAGATGGTGAAATCACAACCATTGACAGTATATTTTAGATGGTGAAATCACAACCATTGACAGTATATTTTAGATGGTGAAATCACAACCATTGACTGTATATTTTAGATTGTGAAATCACAACCATTGTCAGTATATTTTAGAGGGTGAAATCACAACCATTGACAGTATATTTTAGAATGTGAAATCACAACCATTGACAGTATATTTTAGAGGGTGAAATCACAGCCATTGACAGTATATTTTAGAATGCGAAATCACAACCTTTGACAGTATATTTTAGAGGGTGAAATCACAACCATTGACAGTATATTTTAGAGGGTGAAATCACAACCATTGACAGTGTATTTGAGGGGGTATAATCACAACCATTGACAGTATATTTGAGAGGGTAAAATCACAACCATTGACAGTGGTTTTGACAGGGTAAAAACACAACCATTGACACTGTTGACTAATCACTGCTATTATGTTGTGCCTTCTTCTGAAAGAAACTATATGCACATTCAAAATGGTTATTTATTCAAACACAAAAATACAAATCTACCGTGGGTGAGTCTAAACCTCTATCACACACACACACACACACACACACACACACACACACACACACACACACACACACACACACACATTGAGACCTCTGATTGGCAGATCTGCATAGGAGTGGTGTTATCAAAGTGGATGTATGGGTACAGTCTCTCAGTAAACATGCTCAAAAGTGTTGATTTGTGTCATGTCTTCAGAGTCCCAGAAGGACACCTCCCCTTGTCAAGCTGCAGTCTGATTCTCTGGGGTCTCCTCTGCAGAGTGAGAATGCTACCACTTCCATTTGAATACTCACCACTTCATAGCAGTATAGTCCAGACTCCGTTGTTTGGTAATAAACTCAGCTCATGATTTATTTCTATGGACTCAGTAACCACACCTATAGAGCAGAGAGGATGGTCTCTCACATCCACCTCTCAGTTTATTTTCCTGAGCTGATCCTCTCAGAGCCCAGTACCTGGTAATATTTTGGATTCCTCTCTGGGTTGTCAGGGACCTTCATTCATGTGCCAATATATATATATTTTTTTACACTGACATTGGTCCGATGATCAGACAGAGAGCCAGTGGTTTGCGTGTTGAGGTTCAGAATCCCAGGAGCTGAAAAAATAGTAATATCTCCAATGTACACTTTGTTGGACAATCTCTCAGTGAACTCAATGGATGAATGAACACTTTCTTGGTCCACTAGTAACGTTCTTTGTACATCAGATGTATATGCGCTTATAAATCAGTTATGCATTGGAGGGTAAACACAGGTGAACACAGTTTTTGCCATTTGCATTTCTTGCCTCCTGTCATCTTGATCATTGCTCAGCATTTACCCACCTATTCATTGATCATTGCTCAGCATTTACCCACGATGTACGCTGTGTGTAGCGGTTATGACATGGTTTGGCTTGAAACAATTGTTTTGCCTGGCCACATACAGCGGATGTGTTTTTCACTGAAGTCCACAAACGAAGGGAAAAGGTGAAAGGAGAAGAGTGCATAGAGGCTAGAATGAATACAGCGTGGCTGTTATGAAAGTGAACTGTGTTTATGCGTGATCAGTAGTGTATTCATTCCACTGATCCTGTTGAAAAATGTTTCTTAAACGGAAGCAAATGAAACGGGGATAAAAAAAAATAGCTGAATTTGTCCAATAGAAACTCTTGTTTGCAACTGTTGGATTAATTATTACACCCTAGATAAGATTTGAGTATCATGTAGTAGCCTAAACCTATCGATGTTACATTGAACTGGGTGAATGGAATATGAATGACAGTCATCCAACATGCTGTGCTAGAAATGTGTCCTCCCTCATCATAAACGGCACTGACTGCCTCTGGTATACAACTATGCATTTTTCTGACAAAGTATTTTGGAAAACGAGTTGGTTGGAAATTGCACATCACTGTTGATGAAAAAGCTAACTTTTAAATGAATCACCACATTTGTAATTGACTGGTTTCAATGATACTGTTTTGTATTTGTTTTTATTCTAACATTGAATGTGGTGTTTGTTTCTTTATTTCTTTATTAATTCACTGTCAGATGAACAGGCAATGTTGCCAGAATTTGCATTCTGTGTTTGTAGTGTGTTTGTAGTGCTGATGACACACGTTGACCTTGAACACCATTATTATAAGCAAGGTGAACTGTCTACCAAGAAGAAACGCGGTTTGCTTTTCTATTATGTCCCTTGTGCTTACCGTAGTAATGTTGCCAGGGCAACAGGGAATGGGAACGCGTAATCGTTGGCTGGCCATCTTGCCTGGAGAAGATTAGTAATAATGATTTAAATACATTAGCTACCTGTTGTTCTAATATCATGGCGTCTATGTTGGATGTTCTCTGGGAGGATAGAGATGTTAGATTCGATATAACCGCACAGTAAGTTATTTAATTGCTCACCGGCAATGCTAAGTTAGCATAAAGATATGCAGCAGAGTGCAAAGCAAAGGGGGACCTAGCCGTAGCCGTTTGATAGCTGGCTAGATTTCTGCTTTTCAACGCTGTTGTATTTACATACACTAGCGTGTATTCCTATTTTATTGGCCTGCACAAAAATAGTCCACGGGAAGCCTGAAGTTAAATGAAATGTACATTTACTGTGCCGGTGGGCAGGACAGTTAGTTATGATGACGGGGGGATTTGAGACAAAATATCTCAAGGAAATTGTTATCATATAGGAAGAGGCGAAGCAACAGTTTTTACTCGGCCCAAAATCTGTCCATGAAAAATAAGCCCACGAAGCGAGGAATTTGTGTATGGGAGGTCATTGAGAGACTGTCGAATTTGGTCAACAAAAAATGTAATTGCAAATTTGCTACATGAGGCTTATTTGATCATTTATACCTTCATAATGGTTACGTTGTTAGGAATGGACTGATATAAGTGGGTGCACGTGCCATTTCGGCAAAAAAACACTAAATTATTTTATATTGGAGTTGTGCCTGTTAGAATGTTGGAAGATAGAGGACTCCTCGTGGATATAACCCGTTTTAGCATGGACATTGCTATTGAGGGCTTCCACCATTTTAAAATAATGAACTGGGTGGGGATTCCTGAGTTGGAAGCAATCAGCCAATGAGGAAGAAGAAAATGGAGATACAAAGATGAGTCCTCTTATCAATATTTATGGCCTGTTGTTCACACGTGTATCTGCTCTCTCATTGACTTCAATGGTCCCACCTGATCTCGCCTCTTCCTGCCTGGCTTCCATCATTGAGGACATGCATTTCCATTGTTAGAGCAGTCATGCTAATATCTTAATATAATAGAGGATCTTTAGTATTATTAAACATACTCCCCAAATGTGTTGTAGACCCACTCCCTCTCTGCTTACCTCATGTCAAAATAAAAGTCCCCCACAAATGATTCCTTTTTTTGTCCACATAATGCACATGGGGCGATAGGTTTGCTAGATCGAATCCCTGAGCCGACAAGGTAAAAATGTGTTGTTCTGCCCCTGAACAAGGCAGTTAACCCACTGTTCCTAGGCTGTCATTGTAAATAACAATTTGTTCTTAACTGAGTAAAATAAAAATAACAGAAATAACTTTTATTTTGATGAGGGAAGCAGAGAGGAAGTGGATCTATAACGTTTGGGAAGTCTGTTTAAAAATACGTTCCTTTAGATATTTTGTCTCTAATTACCCTCGTCATAATTACCAACCGTCCTGCCCACTGGCACAATAAGTTGAAATTGAATGTTATTTAACTTCTGGCTTCCCGCTGACTGTTTTTGTGCAGCCATATACAATGGGAGCAACGCTAGTATATGTTAATACACTCACGTTACTAAAAGCAGCTACTGGCTAGAATTAATCTGGTTTACATAGGAAAACACTGACTAGCTACAACTGTTTTTATTTACAGGCAAATGAAAACGCGACCTGGCGAGGTCTTGATAGACTGCCTTGATTCCATTGAAGACACCAAAGGAAACAATGGGGATCGAGGTAAAGTAAATGTAGCATGTCTATCCCACTACTGACACCAATGTAGCGATTGAGGGGGAGAGGTAAACAGCCAGATAATGTGGGACTTGAACCAGCAACCATGTGGTTATGGGCGTTTGCACCAATTATACAATGCTTACTCCTTACTTGCAGGGAGGCTCCTGGTAACAAATCTGAGGATCATCTGGCATTCTTTGGCTCTGCCAAGAGTCAATTTGTGTGAGTACACCTAGACCTAGCTAGCTATGTACATGTATATATCTTTCCTTGACATGGCTAGAGGAGCAACCACACTGCAAAAGGAAAACATTAATTATTCTCATCTCAATTAATTTAGCCTGCTTTTGGATTATGATGGTACTACAGTGGTCCACAAAGATTCTATGCCTTTTGAGAAGTTTAACTTGGTAATCTCAAGTTTTAAATACAATTACTTTAGGAAGTGCCAAATAAAGTAACAGGGTTGATCATAGAGGATTTCTTCTTAAATGAGACATAAATCCCCTTCTGACAGGTGGAATGGAAGCTTGTTGGGTGCAACGGAGTGGCAATTTAATGCAACCTTAACAAAACATGCTTTATTGTTAAAACATTTCTAGCCTGTCTATCTATGGGTAACAGGGTTGACGTGTTATGCCCGACCCACTCATATTCCACCAGAAAATAGACAAAAAGAGTAGAACCAGCTAACCTTCTTTTACAATATGATTTGACTATTACAGTTGAAGTCGGAAGTTTACATTTAAAAAAATAAAAATGATTTCACCTTTATTTAACCAGGTAGGCTAGTTGAGAACAAGTTCTTATTTACAACTGCGACCTGGCCTTGATAAAGCAAAACAGTGCGACATAAACAATAATGCAGAGTTACACACATATACATATATATATATATATATATATTTTAGTATATATACAGTGTGTGCAAATGGAGGAGGTAAGGCAATAAATAGGCCATAGTAGCGAAGTAATTACAATTTAGCAAATTAACACTGGGGTGATAGATGTGCAGATGATGATGTACAAGTAGAAATACTGGTGTGCAAAAGAGCAGAAAAGTAAATAAAAACAATAAGGGGATGAGGTAGGTAGATTAGAGGGGTATTTACAGATGGGCTATCTACAGCTGCAGTGATTGGTTAGCTGCTCAGATAGCTGATGTTTAAAGTTAGTGAAGGAAATATAAGTCTCCAGCTTCAGCGATTTTTGCAATTCGTTACAGTCATTGGCAGCAGAGAACTGGAAGGAAAGGTGACCAAAGGAGGTGTTGGCTTTGGGGATGACCAGTGAGATATACCTGCTGGAGCACGTGCTACGGGTGGGTGTTGTTATCGTGATCAGTGAATGAGATAAGGCGGAGCTTTACCTAGCAAAGACTTATAGATGACCTGGAGCCAGTGGGTCTGGTGACTAATACGTAGCAAGGGCCAGCCAGCTAGAGCATACAGGTCGCAGTGGTGGGTGGTATATGGGGCTTTGGTGACAAAACAGATGGCACTGTGATAGACTGCATCCAGTTTGCTGAGTAGAGTGTTGGAGGCTATTTTGTAAATGACATCGCCGAATTCGAGGATCTGTAGGATAGTCCTTTTTACTCGGGTATGTTTGGCGGCGAGGGTGAAGTAGGCTTTGTTGCGAAATAGAAAGCTGATTCTAGATTTAATTTTGGATTGGAGATGTTTAATGTGAGTCTGGAAGGAGAGTTTACAGTCTAGCCAGACACCTAGGTATTTGAACCGTCCAGAGTAGTGAGGCTAGTTGGGCGGGCGGGTGCGGGCAGCGAACGGTTGAAAAGTATGCATTTAGTTTTGCTAGCGTTTAAGAGCAGTTGGAGGCCATGGAAGGAGTGTTGTATGGCATTGAAACTCGTTTGGAGGTTTGTTAACACAGTGTCTGTAACGGTTTTCTTCTATCTCCTCCTCTGATGAAGAGGTAGAACAAGGATCGGACCAAAATGCAGCGTGTCGATTGCGATCCATGTTTTAATAAACAAACGAAAAACACGAATCAACACAAACACTACAAAATAAAGAACGTAATGAACGTAACGAAAACCTAAACAGCCTATCTGGTGAAAACACATAGACAGGAACAATCACCCACAAACACACAGTGAAACCCAGGCAACCTAAATATGGTTCCCAATCAGAGACAATGACGAACACCTGCCTCTGATTGAGAACCATATCAGGCCGAACATAGAACTGGACAAACTAGACATGTAACATAGAATGCCCACTCAGATCACACCCTGACCAACCAAAACATAGAAATATACAAAGTAAACTATGGTCAGGGTGTGACAGTGTCCAAAGAAGGGCCAGATGTATACAGAATGGTGTGGTCTGCGTAGAGGTGTATCAGGGAATCACTCGCAGCAAGAGCGACTTCGTTGATATGTACAGAGAAAAGAGTCGGCCCGAGAATTTACCCTGTGGTACCCCCATAGAGACTGCCAGAGGTCCGGACAACAGGCCCTCCGATTTGACACACTGAACTCTGTCTGAGAAGTAGTTGGTGAACCAGGCGAGGCAGTCATTTGAGAAACCATGGCTGTTGAATCTGCTGATAAGAATACGGTGATTGACAGAGTCGAAAGCCTTGGCCAGGTCGATGAAGATGGCTGCACAGTACAATCTTTTATTGATGGCGGTTATGATATAATTTAGTACCTTGAGCGTGGCTGAGGTGCATCTGTGACCAGCTTGGAAACCGGATTGAACAGCGGAGAAGGTACGGTGGGATTTGAAATGGTCAGTGATCTGTTTGTTAACTTGGCTTTCGAAGACTTTAGAAAGGCAGGGCAGGATGGATATAGGTCTATAACAGTTTGGGTCTACAGTGTCACACCCTTTGAAGAGGGGGATGACCGCGGCAGCTTTCCAATCTCTGGGGATCTCAGACGATACGAAAGAGAGGTTGAACAGACTGGTAATAGGAGTTGCAACAATGGCGGCGGATCATGTTTAGAAAGAGAGGGTCTAGATTGTCTAGCTCAGCTGATTTGTACTGGTCTAGGTTTTGCAGCTCTTTCAGAACATCTGCTATCTGGATATGGGTGAAGGAGAAGCTGGGGAGGCTCGGGCAAGTAGCTGCGGGGGGTGCAGAGCTGTTGTTGGCCGGGGTTGGGGTAGCCAGGAGGAAAGCATGGCCAGCCGTAGAGAAATGCTTATTGAAATTCTCGATTATCGTGGATTTATTGGTGTTGACAGTGTTACTTAGCCTCAGTGCAGTGGGCAGCTGGGAGGAGGTGCTCTTGTTCTCCATGGACTTTACGATGTCCCAAAACTTTTTGGAGTTAGAGCTACAGGATGCAAATGTCTGTTTGATAAAGCTAACCTTTGGCTTTCCTGACTGACATACACTTAGATTGGAGTCATTAAAACTCGCTTTTCAACTACCCCACAAATTTCTTGTTAACAAGCTATAGTTTTGGCAAGTCGGTTAGAACATCTACTTTGTGCATGACACAAGTAATTTTTACAACGATTGTTTACACAGATTATTTCACTTATAATTCACTGTATCACAATTCCAGTGGGTCAGAAGTTTACATACACTAAATTGACTGTGCCTTTAAACACCTTGGAAAATTACAGATAATGATGTCATGGCTTTAGAAGCTTTTGATAGGCTAATTGACAGAATTTGAGTCAATTGGAGGTGTGCCAAAACCTCAGAAAAAAAATGTGTAGACCTTCACAAGTCTCATTCATCCGTGGGCGCAATTTCCAAACGCCTGAAGGTACCACGTTCATCTGTACAAACAATACTACGCAAGTATAAACACCATGGGACCACGCAGCTGTCATACTGCTCAGGAAGGAGATGTGTTCTGTCTCCTAGAGATGAACGTACTTTGGTGCGAAAAGTGCAAATCAATCCCAGAACAACAACAAAGGACCTTATGAAGATGCTGGAGGAAACAGGTACAAAAGTATCTATATCCACAGTAAAAACGAGTCCTATATCGACATAAACTAAAAGTCCGCTCAGCAAGGAAGAAGACACTGCTCCAAAACCACCATTAAAATAAAGCCAGACTTTGCATCTGCACTTCGGTTTGCGGTTTTTGGAGAAATGTCCTCGGGTCTGATGAAACAAAAATAGAACTGTTTGGTCATAATGACCATCATTATGTTTGGAGGAAAAAGGGGGGTGCTTGCAAGCTGAAGAACACCATCCCAACCATGAAGCACAGGGATGGCAGCATCATGTTGTGGGAGTGCTTTGCTGCAGGAGGGACTGGTGCACTTCACAAAATAGATGGCATCATGAGGCAGGAAAATATTTTGATATATTGAAGCAACATCTCAAGACATCAGTCAAGTTAAAGCTTGGTCGCAAATAGGTCTTCCAAATGGACAATGACCCCAAGCATACTTCCAAAGTTGTGTCAAAATGGCTTAAGGACAGCAATGTCAAGGTATTAGAGTGGCCATCACAAAGGCCTGATCTTAATCCTATAGAAAATTTGCGGTCAGAACTGAAAAAGTGTGTGCGAGCAAGGAGGCCTACAAGCCTGACTCGGTTACACCAGCTCTGTCAGGACGAATGGGACAAAATTCTCCCAATTTATTGTGCGAAGCTTGTGGAAGGCTACGTTTGACCCAAGTTGAACAATTTAAAGGCAATGCTACCAAATACTAATTGAGTGTATGTAAACTTCTGACCCACTGGGAATGTGATGAAAGAAATAAAAGCTGAAATAAATCATCATCTCTACTCATATTCTAACATTTCACATTCTTAAAATAAAGTGGTGATCCTAACTGACCTAAGACAGGGAAATTTTACTACGATTAAATTTCAGGAATTGTGAAAAACTGAGTTTAAATGTATTTGGCTAAGGTGTATGTAAACTTCCAACTTCAACTGTAGATGTCCAATGTTTCTTTAGGAAAATATATTTTTTAAGGAATGGTTTCACCATATTAAAACGAGAGTTCATGTTGCGTATCAGGGTTGACCTTAATGAAAATGAGAGACCGATGTAAATGAATCACTTTAAATCAATAATAATCTTCAGAAATGACTATGTCAAGGCAACAAAAATAACTAGGGCATTACAGTGATGGTGAAAACTTTGAGAGATGTTGAGGTTAAGTGGGTTAAAATCTTCATAGCAGTTGCAGAGGGTGCACTGTGTGCAGAGGGATGTCAAAATGCTGAATTTTGGCACTTTAGCAAGTCACAGATTTATTGAAAATTGAGTGACATTCATCTTCTTTGTTTCATAGCTGTTGGATACAATTCCATTATTAACATCACAACAAGGACAGCTAACTCTGTACGTATACTGTATTGGACTGTCTATCAATTTACTTTATGGTTAGATTTGCCTAGATGTCACCATTTATACTAAGACTGTTCTCTTTCAGAAATTGAGAGGCCAGACTGAAGCACTGTATATCTTGACAAAGTCTAACAATACAAGATTTGAGTTCATTTTCACCAATGTGGTTCCAGGGAGTCCGAGACTATTTACATCTGTCATTGCTGTTCACAGGTATTTATACATAGAAAACAAGAAATGACCCTTGTGGAAGTTGTTACACTTTTCCAGATTATGTTATGAGATAGGATTCAGTCAAGTCACTGCTGAGTTGAATTGAATGTCTCGTCAACTAATTGTCCATATCCCTCTGCTCCAGGGCTTATGAGACCTCTAAAATGTACCGTGACCTGAAGCTGAGAGGAGCTCTTATTCAAAATAAACAATTGAGGCTTTTGCCTCGAGAGGAAGTGTATGACAAAATCAACGGGGTGTGGAATTTATCCAGTGACCAGGTACACATCAACTAGCTAATCCTTCAGGAAGTATTTCAAATAAAAACGTGTTTCACGCTCTTTCAATAAAATGTTCTGTTCTGAATTGTATATTTGTAGGGTAATCTAGGGACCTTTTTCATCACCAATGTTCGGATCGTGTGGCATGCCAATATGAACGAGAGCTTCAACGTCAGCATTCCCTATCTTCAAATTGTAAGTGGCGTAAAACATAAAGAAGTAATAAAACAAATCTGCTGTCATGTCCAGCCTAACAAATTGACAACGCCTTTTAGGGTATTGAAAGTGATCGTCTATTTTCCTTATTGTCACCTCTCTTCCCCGTAGCGTTCCATCAGAATAAGAGACTCAAAGTTTGGCCTAGCTTTGGTGATAGAAAGCTCTCAGCAGGTAATTGTGATCATTATTGTCACTTTCTTTCCCAAAGAGTTCCATCAGAGTAAGAGACTCAAAGTTTGGTCTGGCTTTGGTGATAGAAAGCTTTCATCAGGTAATTGTGATCATTTGAGATGTATCCGATCTAGTATTTGACTTATTGTGTACCATAGAATTACATATTGAACTAGTCATTTAATAGGATATGTAGAATATATGTGCTGTAGTATCAGCTTTAAAACATGACATAAAATACAGAGCGAAGAACTTGTCTCTTGCATGCCATTGACATACTCCTGAGTACATACGTCGTCTTTGTTTGTAGACTGGAGGATATGTGCTTGGATTTAAGATCGACCCAATGGATAAGCTTCAAGATGCAGTTAAAGAGATCAACTCGCTGCACAAAGTCTACTCTGCCAACCCCATCTTTGGAGTGGACTATGAGATGGAGGAAAAGGTACTCCTATATTATACAAGTGACCACACATTGATGAAAATATCACAATTAATGCAGTGCGATGTGGAATGGCTTTGCCATGTTTCAACAAGAAGTATTCTTTCTCCCAACAATGATTCCAGCCTCAGCCACTGGAGGAGCTGACAGTGGACCAGCCCCCCGATGATGTGGAAATTGAGCCCGATGAGCAGACTGATGCTTTCACTGTGAGTGTGCTTATCCAAACTGTCAACTCCCTTTGGGAGTCTGATTTGTTTTCACAATCTGAAAATAGCAGGTTGCTAAAATCATGTTACACAACATACTGCAAACATGACTTTGGTGTTGCCTAGTGCTATCATGTTTATACAGACTGAGGTGTACTTTGTAAGATGGCTTAAACACTTAACCTCCTAATTAATGCCATTGTGATAACTGATTTCTATTTGTTTGCTTTTAAGGCTTACTTTGCTGATGGCAATAAGCAACAAGACCGGGAACCTATGTTTTCTGAGGAGCTGGGAATTGCAGTTGAAAAATTGAAGGAGGGGTTCACACTTCAAGGACTCTGGGAAGTCATGGGCTGAAGCATGAACACTGATAGGCGAGTTAGATTAACCTAGTTCCTGAAATCCTCCCTTTCAAATGGCACAATTGACACTACTGTTTTTTAGAACCATTTGTAAATGTACAATGTATTTTGTCCATTGAAAGGTCTTGATGTATATAATAAAGATGTAGACCTGGTCCGTGTATGAGTGACATGAATTTTAAGAATGATTTCTAAATAAAAAATAATTCTATACAACAGTGTAGTTTTGGTGTTAATGTTTATATGTACAATTTAAGTAGATATTGCAAATGTTAATCATTGAATTTTGAATTGTATTTTTTAGATTGAAGAAATAAAGTATTTCAGTATATTATACATTTGGTCTGACCTTTCTTAGTTGTGACAATGTCTTCTTAAATGTGTTTTTGAAATTAGTAATTTTGTTCTGTGTACAATGATCTACAGGCTATTTACAAGTGTGCCAGAGGAGCTTTAGTATTTTACAAATGGTTCACGAGGACAGATCCTGTTGTAGCTGCAGCTGCTCATTGACCCTTCGTACGAGGACGGTCAGTCCCTTGGAAATTTACTCACATTTAAATATAAAACATGCTCAATGAGTCACACACAAATGAATCACCAAAGATTTTCAGGACTAAAAAGGGATCATATTAATTTCTATCAAAGATGTGATTACAGCGTCAGTGGACTTTAAAGTCCACTTCCATCTTAATTTTCAGTTTGACATACTTTTAATGATACAATAACTGATTATACATCAAGGATTTGTCATAAGTGATAAACGGGCGAACCCTTATGATCTAGGATGTTCTTTCCTAAAACGTGACTGAATATGAAGATTTTATCACTACGTAAAACTGCACCGGTCACTGTTACACATGTTGTGTCTAGTCCTATGACGTTACTAACAGCTAACTATCACAGTGACAAAAGTGCACAGTTGTTCCTTTCACTCTGCGACAGCTGTGTGAAACAGACTGCTTTCCGATTTGGCCAACATAAATGCTTCCTGAAAGGGGTGGTTGGCTATATTTAGAGGGCCAAAGTTATATTGAAGGGTCTTCCGATCTGGGGCTCAATACTGCTTAGTCCAGCTGGGACAGTGTTGAGAGTTGCATCCATATCCTTTGTCAAGTCACATTTCTTACAGCATGGATCCGAAAGCCGTAAGGGAAGATCTGCGCCTGTTTCAGAGCACCCTGCTCCAGGATGGCCTGAAAGAGCTTCTGAACAAGAACAAGCTTATTGACTGCATTCTGAAAGTGGGAGATAGAAGCTTGCCCTGTCATAGACTCATTTTGGCAGCCTGTAGTCCTTATTTCCGAGAGCTTTACATCTCAGGTGACGCTAAGGAAATGGATAAGGAGGTCGTTCTGGAGAATTTGGATCCCACAATCATGGAGATGATTGTGAATTACATGTATTCAGCAGAGATTGACATCACAGACGACAATGTGCAGGATATCTTTGCTGTGGCAAACCGTTTCCAGATCCCCTCAGTGTTCACTGTGTGTGCAAATTTCCTACAGAAGAAGCTGTCCCCGGGTAACTGTATGGCCATATTCAGAATGGCACTGGTGCTCAACTGTCCTAGACTGGCATTGGCAAGTCGAGACTACATTGCAGATCGTTTTGAAACCCTGGCCAAGGAGGATGACTTCTTAGAGCTGGCTTCTCATGAACTTTTTGCTGTCATCGGAGCAGACTCTCTCAGTGTAGAAAAGGAGGAGGTGGTGTTTGAATCCCTGATGAAATGGATTCGAAAAGACAAGGAGAACCGTGTCAAGACTCTGGATGAGGCCTTTGGCTGCGTCCGTTTCCGTTTACTCCCAGAGAAGTACTTCAATGAGAAAGTGGAAAAGGATGACATCATCAAGTCTGACCCTGAGCTCCTCAAAAAAATCAAAGTGATCAAAGATTCCTTTTCTGGGAAACTCCCCGAAAAGAAGACAGGAGAGTTAGGGAAGGATGCATCTAATGGTGAAGTAGAAGAGGATAACAGGTTACCTAGTTACCTGAATGATATCAAGAGAGTTGGTATGTATTCCAAGGATCTTGTGTTGATGATCAACGACACTGCTGCAGTGGCCTATGATGGCGTTGAGAACGAATGCTTCCTTGCTGCATTGACTGAGCAGATACCACACAACCATGTCAGCCTGACGTAAGAGAAGAATGATCTCTTTATCCTGGGAGGATTGTTTGTCGATGAAGAAGATAAAGAAGCTCCATTACAGTGCTACTTTTATCAGGTAAGAAGCCATGTTTTTTCACTTCCTAAGGACATTCACTACCAAATGAATTAATTAATATGAATGACATTTTATTTTCGTGCCAAATCGCCAATTGGCAACCCATCCCTTATGGGGTTAATTGACACATAAACAAACATTACAATAATTCACTGTGATAATTCAGTGATATTTCTTCAGTTCTGTGCAGTACATACCACATAAGGAGTGGAGAATAAATCAATACATAATAGTAAATAAGGTTATCAAAGCAATAACTATAACCCTAGAGCAATAAAATAATAAAATATACAGATAAATACATACAGAAAAATTAAATGGAAGGCATTTGAACCCAGTCAAGCACAAAGAGAAGATTCAAGTGGGAGACAGGCCTACACACAATCTATAAACTGTACATACGTGCCATTTGCTATATAGAAGCTAAATATTTTTATACCAATGATATACGTTTAAACTAGGACCATGTGTAATGCTATGAGCAAGGAACGTTCTCTGACCATCAGAAAATGAAAACCATCCATAGACGGCTTCATGACTGGAATATTCTAATATCAGGTTCTTTTTTCAGCTGGATATCCTTGCTGCTGATTGGATAGCTCTGCCCCCTATGCCCTCTCCCAGATGTCTGTTCAGTATGGGAGAATTTGGCAATAAATTGTTTGCTGTAGCTGGTAAAGATCTACAGTCCAACGTGTCTCTTGACTCTGTAATGTGCTATGATGTTGAGTAAGTATTATAAACTTGGCTGAGTTCATATATTCCCACACTTAATACCTGTCACTAAATGAGTAAGGAGCCTTAAACACATGTTTTGTCCTTACTATCTGCTGCCCAGGGCAATGAAGTGGGCTGAGACCAAAAAGCTGCCTCTGAAAATCCATGGTCATAGTGTTGTATCCCAGAATGGGTTGGTGTACTGTATCGGAGGGAAGACAGATGACAAGTAAGCTTGCAAAAAACACTTCTTAAATATTTGATACTTTTACTAATACAGTATGCTGGTATAGGTGTAGCAGGGGTCAGTGTGCTGCTAACAATTTAGCTTCCTCCCCTGTCCGACTGCCCCATACTGGGCTAGAACCAGTGATCCTATGCTTCGCAACACAAGTGACCGCACTCCTTAACAACGTTCCAACAGTTGTGCCACCCAAAAATGACCGATTGTATAGCGCCATCCGTGACATTTCAAGCTGACTGGTGTAGTGAGCTTATGGCACGTTCTTAACTTCGTTACAAAAGGTTTAAAATAGTAGTAGTAGAGTTTGTGTCGTTTTATAATCCTCATTGAGACAATGGTTTATCCCTGTGTTCCTAAATGTGATTTCCCATCCTTTTTTCTATGTAAGCAAAGCAACCAATAAGATGTTTGCGTACAACCACAAGAAGTCAGAATGGAAGGAGCTGTCTGCTATGAAAATGGCAAGATCCATGTTTGGGGCAGTCGTTCACAATGGGAAGATTGTGGTGACTGGAGGGGTCAATGAAGATGGTGTCACCGCTGCATCTGAAGCATATGACTTTGGAAACAACAAGTATGTGCATTGACATTGTAGTCTGTAGGCTATGATTAGCAACAATCTAACAACAGAGCCATTCAGTTAACAATGATCCCCTTTCCAGGTGGGTGCCCTTCACAGATTTCCCCCAGGAGAGGAGCTCCGTGAACCTGGTCAGTAGTGGAGGATTGCTGTATGCCATTGGAGGCTTTACCATTGTGGCGACGGAGGACGACAAAGTTGCCCCTACGGAAATCATTGACGTCTGGCAGTAAGTGATTAACTAGTACGCAAATTTCATCCAATCCCATATACAGTACATTCAGAAAGTAGTCAGACCCATTGAATGTTTCACAATTTTGTTACGTTACAGCCTTATTCTAAAATAGATTAAAACAAAAAAAATCCCCTGATCAATCTACAGGCAATACCCCATAATGACAAAGCAAAAAGACATTTTTGCAAATGTATTAAAAATAAAAAACTGAAATATCACATTTACATACTGTAAGTATTCAGACCCTTTACTCAATACTTTGTTGAAGCACCTTTGGCAGTGATTACAGCCTCAACTCTTCATGGGTATGACGCTACAAGCTTGCCACACCTGTATTTGGGGAGTTTCTCCCATTCTCTGCAGATCCTCTCAGGCTCTGTCAGGTTGGATGGGGAGCGTCGCTGCACAGCTATTTTCAGGTCTCCAGAGATATAAGCTTGCAAAAAATACTTCTTAAATATTTGATACTTTTACTAATACAGTATGCCGGTATAGGTGTAGCAGGGGTCAGTGTGCTGCTAACAATTTAGCTTCCTCCACTGTCCCATACTGGGCTCGAACCTGTATCGGGTTCAAGTCCGGGCTCTGGCTGGGCCACAAGCACATTGAGACTTGTCCAGAAGTCATTCCTGCGTTGTCTTGGCCGTGTGCTTAGGGTCATTGTCCTGTTGGAAGGTAAACCTTCGACCCAGTCTGAGGTCCTGAGCACTCTGGAGCAGGTTTTCATCAAGGATCTCTCTGTACTTTGCCCGTTCATCTTTACCTCAATCCCCACTCGTCTCCCAGTTCCTGTTACTGAAAAACATTGCCACAGCATGATGCTTCCACCACCATGATTCACCGTAAGAATGGTGCCAGGTTTCCTCCAGACGGGATGGGCTGTCATGTGCCTTTTACTGAGGAGTGGCTTCTGTCTGGCCACTCTACCATAAGGCCTGATTGGTGGAGTGCTGCAGAGATGGTTGTCCTTCTGGAAGGTTCTCCCATCTCCACAGAGGAACTCTGGAGCTCTGTCAGAGTGACCATATGGTTCTTGGTCATCTCCCTGACTAAGGCCCTTCTCCCCCGATTGGATCAGTTTGGCCGTGCGGCCAGCTCTAGGAAGAGTCTTGGTGGTTCCAAACTTCTTCCATTTAAGAATGATGGAAGCCATTGTGTTCTTGGGGACCTTCAATGCTTCAAAAAAAGTTGGGAAACCTTCCCCAGATCTGTGCATCGACACAATCCTGTCTCAGAGCTCTCCGGACAACTTTTCCTCTGACATGCACTTTCAACTGTGTGTGCCTTTCCAAATGATTTCCAATCAATTGAATTTACCACAGGTGGACACAGTTGTAGAAACATCTCAAGGATGATCAATGGAAACAGGATGCACCTGAGCTCAATTTCGAGTCTCATAGCAAAGGGTCTGAATACTTATGTAAATAAGGTATTTGTTTTTTAATTGTAATACATTTGCCAAAAAAACGTAAAACCTGTTTTCGCTTTGTCATTATGGGGTATTGTGTGTAGATTGAGAAAAAAAATATATTTAATACATTTTAGAATAAGGCTTTAACGTAACAAAATGTGGAAAAGGAAAGGGGTCTGAATACTTTCCGAATGCACTGTACTCTGCTATCTTTAGAGATGCTCTATATTAAAATACCCTTGATAAGTTGATCATTTCTGATGTACAAATGGTTTCACTGCCACTTACTGTATACTCAGTACCAAAGGTATAACCAGGGTTGCCAGGTCTCCCTATAATTTCTAGACCAATGACCTCTGAAAACCCGCTCCCCAAAACAAATTTGCAGCGAGAGGAGTTGCCACATATAAACCAATTAACCCTTTTCCCATAATATTATTAAGCAAATTAAGAAGGAATATCGATGTCGTTAACATAGGCTAAGAAGCTACATTTGGTTTTCCATCAAATTATAATTATTGCGAGTTTAAGAATAAATGTCAAGAAAAAAGATACATTGTTCTTATTAAACTCTCCAGATCATTTTCCATCAATGGATGTTGATTTAACTAGTTTTGACTGCTATGATTAAGCAACAAGGCTCGAGGTGTGGTATATGGCAAATATACCACGGCTAAGGGCTGTTCTTAGGACATAGCCCTTAGCCGTGGTATATTGGCTACACCACAAACCCCTGATGTGCCTTATTGCTATTACAGTGGCTTGCGAAAGTATTCACCCCCTTGGCATTTTTCCTATTTTGTTGCCTTACAACCTGGAAATAAAATAGATTTTTGGGGGGTTTGTATCATTTGATTTACACAACATGCCTACCACTTTGAAGATGCAAAATATATTTTATTGTGAAACAAACAAGAAATAAGACAAAAAAACAGAAAACTTGAGCGCGCATAACTATTCACCCCCCCAAAGTCAATACTTTGTAGAGCCACCTTTTGCAGCAATTACAGATGCAAGTCTCTTGGGGTATGTCTCTATAAGCTTGGCACATCTAGCCACTCTGATTTTTGCCCATTCTTCAAGGCAAAACTGCTCCAGCTCCTTCAAGTTGGATGGGTTCTGCTGGTGTACAGCAATCTTTAAGACATACCACAGATTCTCAATTGGATTGAAGTCTGGGCTTTGACTAGGCCATTCCAAGACATTTAAATGTTTCCCTTTAAACCAGTGTTTCTTTAGCAGTATGCTTAGGGTCATTGTTCTGCTGGAAGGTGAACCTCCATCCCGGTCTCAAATCTCTGGAAGACTGAAACAGGTTTCCCTCAAGAATTTCCCTGTATTTAGCTCGGTTCCCAGTCCCTGCCGATTAAAAACATCCCCACAGCATGATGCTGCCACCACCATGCTTCACTGTGGGGATGATGTTCTCGGGGTGATGAAAGGTCAGTTTTAGTCTCATCTGACAAGAGTACCTTCTTCCATATGTTTGGGGAGTCTCCCACATGCTTTTTGGCGAACACCAAACGTGTTTGCTTATTTTTTTCTTTAAGCAATGGCTTATTTTCTGGACACTCTTCCGCAAAGCCCAGCTCTGTGGAGCATACGGCTTAAAGTGGTCCTGTGGACAGATACTCCAATCTCCGCTATGGAGTTTTGCAGCTCCTTCAGGGTTATTTTTGGTCTCTTTGTTGCCTCTCTGATTAATGCCCTCCTTGCATGGTCCGTGAGTTTTGGTGAGCAGCCCTCTCTTGGCAGGTTTGTTGTTGTGCCATATTCTTTCCATTTTTTAATAATGGATGTAATGGTGCTTCGTGGGATGTTCAAAGTTTCAGATATTTTTTTATAACCCAACCCTGATCTGTACTTCTCCATAACTCTGTCCCTGACTTGTTTGGAGAGCTCTTTGGTCTTCATGGTGCCCCTTGCTAAGTGGTGTTGCAGACTGGGGCCTTTTTGAACAAGAGTATATATACTGAGATCATGTGACAGATCATGTGACACTTAAATAGTGTCCACCTGTGTGCAATCTAACTAATTATGTGACTTCTGAAGGTAATTGGTTGCACCAGATCTTATTTAGGGGCTTCATATCAAAGGTGGTGAATACATATGCATGCACTACTTTTCTGTTTTTTCTTTTTTAGAATTTTTAAAAAACAAGTCATTTTTGTCATTTCACTTCATTCATGTATGGGCTCACTCACAATTTTGCCTAAGAACACAGCCATGAATAAAGAATGGTACCAACACATCCTCAGAGAGCAACTTCTCTCAACCATCCAGGAACAGTTTGGTGACAAGGCAAAAGTGATAACTAAGTGACTCGGGGAACAAAACATTGATTTTGTTGGACCATGGCCAGGAAACACCCCAGACTTTAATCCCATTGAGAACTCCTCAAGAGGCGGGTGGACAAACAAAAACCCACAAATTCTGACAAACTCCAAGCATTGATTATGCAAGAATGGGCTGCCATCAGTCAGGATGTGGCCAAGAAGTTAATTGACAGCATGCCAGGGCGGATTGCAGAGGTCTTGAAAAAGAATGGTCAACACTGCAAATATTGACTCTGCATCAACTTCATGTAATTGTCAATAAAAGTCTTTGACACTTATGAAATGCTTGTAATTATACTTCAGTATTCCATAGTAACATCTGACAAAAAAATCTAAAGATACTGAGGCAGCAGACTTTGTGAAAATTAATATTTGTCATTCTCAAAACTTTTGGCCACGACTGTATGTCCATTACATGAAATCCAAATAAAAATCAATTTAAATTACAAGTTGTAATGCAACAAAATAGGAAAAAGCCAAGGGGGATGAATAATTTTGCAAGGCACTGTATAAACTGGTTACCAACGTAATTACAACTGTAAAGTATGTTTTTGTAATTGATGTGGTACACGGCTTTCAACCAATCAGCATTAAGGGCTCAAACCACCCCGTTTATAATTGCTGATAAATCCTGTTTGAGCTAATGCATAACTATAGATAAATCCGACAGGAGAGTTTTAGGGATGAAAGTTGAACAGAGGATCTCAAAATCTCTGTGCAAGAAATACTTGGACAACCCTTAAAAAAACAAATGTTTATGGCTATTTTCTGGCAATGGTGCTGTTATGTGCCAGATGTTAAAACTACAAACCCTTATAAATTGCCTATTTGTGAGATTTACTTATTTCAATACGCATAGGCTACTGACTAAAATCTGGCTTTATAATTGCGATTCAATTTTGCCATGGTTTGCTGAGCTAGATGCAGGTAGCCTATAGCCCCTGATAGGCCAACATCTAATTTCAGGGAAAAGTCCACAATGAAACTGACATTAAATGTGGAAAATTATACATTTGCTATAGAGCTGTGAACATGACCACAATTGATAACTTCCAATTTAATTAACTAAACATGGCCATTAATACTTGCATAATAACACAAGGCTACAACCACAAACTGAGTTATATGCTATTTATTCAATCCGTTTTCCAGCTCCAGGTAGGCTACACAAGTGGCACAAATTGATTAGCAATGACTCCAGTGATTTCGTCATTTCAATGTATATTTATTGTATGAAATGGTAGGCTACAGTAGACTGCAATGGCATATAAATGAATAGCCTACTTGATGGTTAACAAATGCAGCCCATCATTCTCCATATTTAATGTCATTTTCATTGTGGACTTTTTCCCCATAACCCAAGCACACAAGGGAGTTCCATAACTTCCATTTCAATTTTACACTCGTGCAGCTCTCCAGACCCTAGAACTGAGCATGATAAAACTCTTAGCTTGATACGGTTATCCATAAGGAAAGTCGACATTAGAATGCAGTTTACTTTAAACCACCTCTGAGTGAATTTTTCTAAAGAGCGCTCGTGTGCGTTAATGTTTTATGGAAAGGGGTGTCTCCAACAGGACAAATCTAAATAGCCTACATACAACTGGTGTGTGTTTGCTGCTCTGTCTCATGACTCAGCTGTCTCTACTGCAGCACTCTCTCAACCAGTGCCCTCAACGCCCCCCCCCCCCATTTACTCACTCAGTAACAGCCTGCTCACTGGGTATAACACTGGGTATAACATCTAACTTCTCTTTTCTCCTGTGGCAGGTATGAGGAGGATAAAAGTGAATGGACCGGAATGCTCAAAGAGATGCGTTATGCCGCAGGGGCCTCCTGTGTGTATGCGCCTCAATGCCGCCAAAATGCCTAAATTATGAACAAGAACACAATATGTACTGTCTAGATGTAACATGGAGGACTGAGAAAAGTATTTATTTAAAAGTGACTTATCCAGATCCTTCAGGATTGTAACCCACCATAATATTGTATTTTGTTGCCCGTCTTTGTAAAGTTTATTGAACCTTTATTTAACAAGGCAAGACAGTTTAGAAAAAATTATTATCTACAATGACCAGCTACCAAAAGGATAAAGACCTCCTGCAGGGACGGGGGCTGCAGCAAAAAAAAAATAGGACAACACACACACACATCACGACAAGAGAGACAACACAACATAAAGAGAGATCTAAGACAACATAGCATGGCAGCAACACAGCATGGTAGCAGAACAAAACAGGGTACAAAAAAGGGCAAGAAAGTAAAGTTTGTACCTTAAAGGTTTGTCTTCCTGCTCAATGTATTATATTTATGTGGAACAGATTCATTGGCGGAATCAAAACCACCAAAAAAAAGCTTTTACATTTTTTTTTTATTACAAACAATTATTATTATTTGACAAATGACACAGTTCATATAAAAAGCCTGATACATTTTTTTTCTTGGCAGGAGGTGAGGTAGCTCCATGTCCACTTTAGGATTTGGAGTTGGCAATAAGGAGCACTTGATAAACATCTGATGCTTAAAAGAATAATAGTCAATGACCTGCCTGCAAATATCCATTTCTAAAAGGCAGACTTTTTCCTCTCACAGTTCAGTAGCAAAAGCAATATAACACGTGTCCTTCATTCAACATCTAGGTGCTTCAGGGAAGCCCGGTAAATATCTTCTTCCGAAGGTATTCCTTCCATGCATCCTGTGTGGAGAGCTCCATAGAGTTCCATTCAAAATGAGGGATCTGTTTAAATGGCATTACCATTCATCAGTGACGTACAATTTTATATACACAGTAATACCACTGAAAAGGACAGACATGATATTTCACACACATACCTGGACAACATGATATCCCAGAATCTCCAGATGTCTCTTTCTCATCATGGCTTCCCCTTTCATGTGACGAGAGTTTTTGCAGAATGATTTGGAATCCAAGAAGTCCACAGCAACACTGAGTATGTGGAAAAAGGAAAAAAATCATAATTTTCAATGTGTTTACCCATGATAACAGTACATCGGCAAAACGTTTTCAACCAAACGTTCTAAAATCTACCAATAAAGTTTCCTACCGTTGTGCCCCTGGAGGGACCTCACTCCGATCCTTCCCGACAGAGTCAGAACCCCAGCGGACCTTCCCATCTTCAGATATCTGCAGCTGACTCTGCTCACTGTAGGCCACCGCCTGGTGGTGTCTGTCCAGAACACATTCAAAGTCTAGGGAGATAAGATGAAATATAGATCACAACTAGAACAGGTGACAGACACATTTGATTTAACTTTTTAGTGTAATACCAATCGACTAACATAACACACGGTCAGGACTCAGCCCTTACAAAAAAAAAGATTGCCAGTTTGAAGCTGCAGTAAAAGTGCAGAAACTGCAGTCGACTATGGTATTTTGGACGCAACGACTGCAGAATACATGCAGTGTAACTAGTTGAACGGCACTATAACTACAGTTACACTGCAAAATTACTGCAGCAATTATTTTTTTAAATTCTGGACGCAGTATTTGCAGCACCCTGGCTGCAATCTTTTTTTGTAAGGGAGGAGCCAACTGCTGTCAAACATGCCACAATCCAATCCTGTGTATTACCCACCTACTGTGTAGAAATAAGTAGTGAGCAATGCCACTCTGGCACAATTAATCCCTCCAAGAACTTCCCCAAGCATTTTGTGGATTTGTTGTTGGACAGGACTGATGGAACCATTCCCTGACAAAAGTAAGCATGAAATTAGACCCCTCAACATTTGTGATGTAGGAAATGGGGCAATCCACAAATGAATGTATCAGCTCACCTTTCTTCTGTAACTGGAGGCAGTAACGCTCGTGGAACCAGGGAACCTGGGACTCTGGACACTCCAGACACACAGCCCGATTTAGCTCCATGAGACGCAGGCGGATCCGCTTGTTGAGGGCGTCAGGCAGGGCTACCACAAAAGAGTTATGCTTATCCCACCAGCCTCATCTCATAATATTCAACCTTTTATACTACACACCAGTTTATTCGGTACACCACCCCGTTCACGAAAATGGTTCGCTCCTACAAACAGTGAGTCATGTGCCTTTTTATACTACACACCAGTTTATTCAGTACACCACCCCGTTCACGAAAATGGTTCGCTCCTACAAACAGTGAGTCATGTGGCCATGGCTTGCTATATAAAGCAGGCAGACAGGCATCGAGGCATTGAATGTTAGAATGGGCAAAACTGTGAGCGTGGTATGATCGCCGGAGTCAGACGCGCAGGTTCCATTATCTCAGAAACGGCTAACCTCCTGTGCTTTTCACACATGACAGTGTTAAGTATCCCTATCACTCTGTTATTAGTGCGCCTGCGCAGGAGTCTCGTTGTTGATGAACCTGGCCTGGGTGCAATGGCAACCTTGTATTGTGCTAATACGGCTGAGTAAACGTTGTTAAAAACTGGAACCTTGTTGTGGTTAACAGACAGTGTCTACGGTCTGCCGAGAATGACGCGACAAACAAAAAACATCCAGTCAGCAGCAGTCCTGTTGGCGAAAACAGCTCGATGAGAGGTCGAAGGAGAATGGCAAGAATCGTGCGAGCTAACAGGCAGGCTACAAGCAGGCAAACAACGGCGCAGTACAACGGTGTGCAGAACGGCATCTCGGAAACACACAACTCGTCAGTCATTGTCATGAATGGGCTTTTGCAGCCACACTGGGTTCCTCCTATGAGATAAAAACAAGAATATGCGGCTCTAGTGAGCACGCGATCACCAACACTGGACAACTGAAGAGTGGAAAAACGTTGCCTGGTCCGACGAATCCTGGTTCCTGTTGAGTCATACCAATGGCAGTCTCAGGATTTGGCTCCATCCTGCCTGGTGTCAACGATACAGGCTGGTGGCAGTGGTGTAATGGTAATGGCAATGGGGGGGGGGTCCAACCCATGACTAGGTTGGTATACCTAGTAAACTGGCCACCGAATGTATATTGTTTTGCATTTGTATACAATTCAACCTTGATTAGCTTTTTTTTTGTTGATAGTAAGGGAAACAGGATACAAGTTTGCATTCATTCACACATTTCTAATATGATCCGATAACATACTTTCTAACTGGGAATCCAGCTTGGCAAGGAAATTCACATTGAAGATTTCTCGAACCAGGTCCTCCGGGAAGCAGTCAGCCACAGCCAGGGCATACGCGAGAAGCACAAGCAGATGGGGGTCAAAGGAACCTGGAGGAAGACGAACAATACATGTGGCTGGTCCTATTGAGTTCCAAATACAAAAGATGTAGCATAATCCACAATCACTTACTGATATGAGGTATGACGCGCTGAATGCAGATGTCAAACAGCTCGTCCACTCCTGGTGGATCATAATTCAGTACGGCAAAGGGCAGCAAGGTGGCATAAGTCGCTGAGTAGTGGATCTTCAGGACAGAGGGGGGAAAAAAATAGTTATAGTACAGGACTTACATTCTGTCTCTACATATATACAGGCAATACAACAGTATTCCCTAATGTGAAATAAAAGGTGTCATGTCTCAAAGTACCTTGTTGATATTCTCCATGGCCACGCTAGCGATGCGGTCCATTAATGGAGTACAGAGGTGATTAGTCCTGGTCAGGAAAAGGGCCATCTCAGGCACATTGGTCCAGGATATCTGGTCCTCCAACCTCTGGAGTGTAACCATGGTCTCCTCCAGCAGCATCTCCTCAAACCATTCCCCTGACATGTACTTGAGCTCCTCCAACACCAAGTCCAGGCGATCAGCCTTGCGCAGACGCTCATGCCCGCAGCGGTTCAGTGTCTGTAGCAGACGCACATACTTGCTGGGCGTGCTGTGTCGGTAGGACGGGTCATTTCGCACCCACTTAGCGACGGCCATTGCAAAGGTGTTCAGGTCATTCAGATTACACTGGGGCAGCACTGCCTCCACCCGTGAAACGACGCCTTCGTCGAGTCGAGGTGAAGGCAGCATGGAGAGAACACGAGTCAGCATGGTCACTTCATATGGGTAGACACTGTTCAGCAAGAACCTGTGAGAAGAAGTTGTATTAGCTTACTCATACTGTATAGTATGCAATAAGAGTGACCCGTCTACACACAAAGGAGCTTGGTGGGCAAAGAATTATTTTGAATAATTACTCACTGAACCAGAATGTTCCTTAATTTAGTGAAGAGCTCTGGACTCTGGTAATGCAGCAGGATCAGGGCTTGTGTGATCCTGGCTATCTCCATGGGCTTGTAGACATGCAGGTTCTTGTGGACTACTGATGCAATCCTGTAAAGAGACAATGTTACATTATGACTATAACTACTGTTCCCTGAAGGAGGGGAAACGAGGTACAACATACGATGGAGAGTCGCACTCTCGCAACTTTGGTTGAAGGATCTACAATCACACTTGACAAGGCCAATGTAATCTGCACCTCGCTGGAAGCCCCGCCTTCCACAGGTGATAAGCGTGAGGCTCGGATTCATTCCTTCAATTTAATACCACTCGTCACCGAGCCCAGCAACGGGCGGTGCGGGAGCAAACAGGTTTTGCACCACGTTTCCCTCCTTCAGTGAACGAACATTAGTTAAAGTTATATGGTCTCTTTCAGTCAGTCAGTCAACTTCGGTACAACATACTATAGGGAAATATATCATGCCACAAGCCGAACCCTACGGATACTACACTGAACAAAAATATAAAACGCAAAGTGTGGTCCCATGTTTAATTAGCTGAAATAGAAGATCCCAGAAATGTCTCATTTTTGGCACAAATTTGTTTACATCCCTGTTAGTGAGCATTCCTCCTTTGCATAGCAAGAGGCTGATTAAACAGCATGATCATTACACAGGTGCACTTTGTGCTGGGGACAATAAAAGGCCATTAAAATGTGCAGTTTTGTCACACAACATAATGTCGCAGATGTCTCAAGTTGAGTCTGCAATTGGCATGCTTACTGCAGGAATAACCACCAGAGCTGTCGACAGAGAATTTCATGTTCATTTCTCTACCATAAGTCACCTCCAACATCGTTTTAGAGAATTTGGCAATACGTCCAACCTGCCTGACAACCGCAGACCAAGTGTATGGCATCGTGTGGGTGAGCGGTTTGCTGATGTCTTTGTTGTGAACCGAGTGCCCCATGGTGGCAGTGGGGTTAAGGCATAAGCTACAGGCGACAATGAACACAATTGCATTTTATCGATGGCAATTTGAATGAACAGATACCCGTGACGAGATCCTGTGGCCCATTTGTGTGCCATTCAACCACCTTTGCAGACTGAATTGTAGCAATAATTGTCCATCTTAGGGGCCAGGCTCATAGGAACCAAATCTCGGGCCTTGCTTGCCAAACCTGCCTGTGCATCTGGAACAACAAGTTTCCACGAGTCCTCGTCTAAAAAAGGTGAATGATCGCAACGGCTGCCTGGGCAAACGGGGAGCCACGAGAATCAATGGTAAGCCCTCCCGATGCACCCACTCCAACGTGGGCTGAATCAGAACCAGTGGTGGAACTGCGTAAAGGAGGGTACGAGGCCACTGGTGCACCAGTTCCCAACGGGGCACCCGGGTTCCCTTATCGAGAAAAATAGATGAGTGCGTTTCCTCGCGATGCATAAAAATACGTCGGCCCTGACAAAATTGTCTCATACCTGGGAGAGCCTCCACTCCTGAGGGACAGGGCCCCATCTGGATAAAAGATCTGCACCTGAGTTGAAGCAACCGGGAACATGCGTTGCCCAAAGCATGTGCGCCCTGCTCCCCAGCAATAGGGAGCAATCCAAGGTTAGGCGGGAGAGAGATTCTCTCCCCATCTGTTGATGCATGCCACCACTGACATAGTCGGTTCTGACCAGCCAGATGAAAACAGGAAGAAGCGCCAGTGCCCCAGATGAAAACAGGAAGACGCGCCAGTGCCACAGATACTACGGGTAATTAACATGCAGTGTGTTCTGCACCAGTGTCCATACCCCCCGAATCGAGCTGCCTTCGTACAGAGCACCCCACCCTCAGAGGAATGCATCTGTCGTAATCACCTTGCAGGATATAACTCAGCCCATGGGAGCCCCCTAACAATAGCAGAGGGACCCACCACTTGGCCATGGCCTGGAGGCCTGACAGGAACAACCAAAGCGACTGGCTTAAGCTGTGAGACATGTCCAGGTGAGTGGCTAGCACGCAACGCTGGAAGGGCCTTATCAACAATAGCCCTACGGGAACGACTTCTATCACAGAAGCCATTATCCCCTGTAGGCATAGGGACTGGCGAAAACGCACTGTGTGACCCAGCCAAAATGTGTCTATGCAGAGCTCGAACTCAGACACCCTGTGTGGGGATAGAAAAGTGAGATACACACGTGAGTCTAGCTCGAGACCCAGAAACAGAATGCGCTGAGATGGAGTCAGACAGCCTTTTTTCTGGTTTCTTATGAAGCCTAGATACTGAATACGGGCCAGTAGCATGGATGTGTGTAACATTGCTTGCCCTCTAGACTCCGCCACCAATTGCTGTATTAGCCGGCAGCTCATGAGCATTCTGAGTAGACTGAGGTGCTTGCTGAGGGCACTAAGGTCTAGAATGGAACGTAATGTCCATCCCTTTTCGTAACCAGGAATACCGGCTGTACCAGCAGTCCCGGATCTTCGACATAGGAACCACTCAGAGTGCCTGCGTCTGGAAGGGGAGAATATTTTGTTCTTCAAAACGGGCACGGAGGCCTCAGGAACAGTCGACGAGATGATGCTGCAGAAGCGCGGGGAGACATACACACAGGTAGCCTAGTGGTTAGAGCGTTGGACTAGCAAGATCGAATCCCCGAGCTGACAAGGTAAAAATCTGTTGTTCTGCCCCTGAACAAGGCAGTTAACCCACTGTTCATAGGCCGTCATTGAAAATAAGAATTTGTTCTTAACTGACTTGCCTAGTTAAATAAAGGTAAAATAACATATATTGTAGCCTGACGTCACCATTCGCATGATCAAGGGCGACACTGCATATGCGCGCGCCATTGATATGCCATATGAAGGGGCGGGACGCCACCTTGTGGACAGGGAGAGGATTGGTTATTCCAGGGATTGGTTATTCCATTTCCACCACTCTTGATAACTGTGTCTCTGAACATGGAGAAGGAACACTTTTCATCGCATACGGAAGACAAGACTTAACACCTGTGAACTCCGGGAATTGAAAATAGCAATGGGGTTGCCATAATGCCGGGGGAAAGCTAATAACTTCCAGTCAAGGAAGGTTAAGCATGCAAGCCAACGTTAGCCAGGAGGCTTTTTAGCCTATGCTTTGCCTGCTAGAATCTTTGACCTCAACACCCGTTTCGTTTAGAATAACCAAGTGACGTAACGCTACGTATACTAAACAAGTGAGCTACCCCAGCAACTTCACCATTGGGACCGGACACTTCATCAACAAGTCTGGGAAGAGAGCCAAGCAGTGCTTGACCGAGACAGACCCAGGCGGCAGGCAACCACCGAACCTGGCCTCCCTCCCTCCCTCTTCGAGTAGCCTCCCTTTGCCGGCGACAGAGTATACATGAGACAGGTTGGGCACGGGCAACCACTGCATACCCTGCGCCCAGGCAGACATTTGTACCAACCATCCAACCCAGCTCCGCTTCCTGGCATCCGGGAAAGGAAAGTAGCCTTCTGTAATTCCAAGCTTCCTCAAGAATGCTACACGTCTTTCCAGGGAGCTTGTACACAGTACGTAAAAATGCGCACACAGACTGGTTCGAGTGAGGGCCGCCTGAGTGGGCTACAAGCCGAGACAAACTACACATGGATCATGAGTATCTTTCAGAGAAATGCTATAACCGCATGACTGGGGGCATGATCGACCCCGGCTTAGCCACTGTCGTCTCGGTCGTTTTCTTAGCCATCTTACTCATTGCACTAGCAAATTGAAGAATAACAAATTGTCTGTGATCAGAAAACGTATGATAACATGTACAAACTTCAGCACACAACATCCAGGGGGTGAGCACGCTCTACCACTATGGAACAGTTAGTAGTATGTATACACAACATCGTATGTTGTACTGAAGTTGACTGACAAAAGGAACTTGCCTTAGTTCTACTGTCTACATGCAACTTTCAAACATGGCTGCAACAGAGAATGAACTTACTTTTGGATCAGATTCAGGTTTCTACACTGAATCTCCTCTAGTGTCTCTGCCACAGCTAGGGCCTGATGGGCATTAAAATCTTCTGCCAGTAGCAGTGCTGTACTCTCCAACCTGAAAGATAAGTGGTTAGTGCTTTCAGAAAGTATTCACACCCCTCAACTTTTCCCACATTTTCTTCTGTTTCAGCCTTTATTTTAAAATGGATAAAATGTAGACATGTCTCTGATCTACGCACAATACCCCATAAACTCAAAGTGGAATTATGTTTACAATTTAATAAAAAATTAAAACCTGAAATGTCTAGATTCAACCCCTTTATTATTTCAAGGCTAAATAACTTCAGGAATAAAAAAATGAGTTTAACAAGTCAGATAATAAGTGGATGATAAATGGACTAACTGTGTCCCATACATGGTGTTTAACATGATTTTTGAATGACAACCCCACCTCTGTACCACACATTTACAATTATCGGTATAATCCCTCAGTAGAGTAGTGAATTTCAATCACAGATACAACGTCAAAGACCCGGGAGGATTTCCAATGTCATGCAAAGAAGGTAATTGACTATCCCTTTGAGCATGGTGAAGTTATTACACTTTAAAATGGTGTAGCAATACACCCAGTCACTACAAAGACACAGGTGTCCTTTTAACTCAGTTGACGGAAAGGAAGGAAACCGCTCAGGAATTTCACTGAGGCCAATGGTGATTTTAAACTATTTAAGGCATTAAATGGCTGTGATAGAAAACAGAGGATGAATCAACAACATTGTAGTTACTCCACAATACTAACATAAATGACAGCTAAAGTAATACTGCAAAACATGTGGCAAAGAAATGTTTTGTCCTGAATACAAAGCATTATATTTGGGGCAAATCTAACAACAATGAGTACCACTCTTCTTATTTTCAAACATGGTGGTGTCTGCATCATGTTATGTGTATGCTTGTCATCGACAAGGACTAGGATATAAAGAAAGGAAAGAGCTAAGCGGAGGCAAATTCCTAGAGGAAAACCTGGTTCACTCTGCTTTCCAACAGACACTGGGAGACAAATCCACCTTTCAGCAGGACAATAAGGTTATTATTAAACACAAAGCCAAAGACTCACAGATGTAGTCGCTGCCAAAGGTGATTCTGACATGTATTGACTCAGGGGGTTGAATACATATCCTAATCAAAACTTTAGTGTTTTATTTGCCATTGATAAAAATAAATTACATTTCTTCCACATTGACAGAGTATTTTGTGTAGATCGTTGACAAAAATAATAGCAATTAAATTCATTTGAATTCCACTTTGTAACAACAAATTGTGGAAAAAGTCAAGGGGTTTGAATACTTTCTGAAGGCAATGTAAAAGAGTTGAAAAAAACAGTCTGTGAATTGAACTTGCGTCACGATTCAAAGTTGATTCATAGTTGTAAAACTATACAGGTTATTGAAACAGATTATGGCCGTGGCATACTAAAATGTTCAACCTACCTCTCTTTGGTGTCCTCCCCTGCCATAGGCCCAAGAGCAACAAACAGCTTTGTGAATGAGAAAGGGTCTGCGCTCGAGTCCACGAGTTCCATTAGCCTTTGTTTTGCAGCCAGACGGAAGTCACAGTTGTTGAACTGTATTGACTGGTAGAGCCCCATGATGATGCTTATGTTCTCTGCATTTAGGTGGGGAACATTGCGCAGGAGAATATGGTTGCACTTCTCCAGCAGGGGACGGTAACTATACTTGATGTTGCGCAGGAACTGCACCATCCTCCTGGGGTTGTTGTAATGTGAGGGATCCATGGTGTCAAGGAGATGATCTGCCTTATTGATGAGTTTATCCCGCAGATGAGGGGACACCAAAGATGACACGCTGACCATCAGGGTTGTCAGGATCCTGCAGAGACATGTTCAGAAATTTGAAAAATTAAGTAGTATCAAGGACTTACCAGTACTGATTATGTTGGTTTCTTTGTACCTGGCATCATCAATTGAGGAGAGTTTCTGATTCAAAATGTCAGTGATTTGACCCATTGGAGGACTGTGCTGCAGATGTTGATCACTTAGACAGACAGCAAACTTGGACAGTGATGGCATTGGAAATCTGAAAAACAGTGAATCAACCCACATCTGTACACCAGCTCACATCGCCATGTTAAAAGATAATGGTTCTGCTTTAGGTATGTAGTATTCAATAGCTAAATAACACGTTATTGATTTACCTGTATAATCTGAGCCAGGCCTCTGAAACCAATTGCTGAGCAAGAGAATCAGATGGTTCCACATTGAGCCTTCAAATGAGAAAATACAACATTGATGTGAAAATGTAAACAAACATTTAAAGACTAAGTATGTATGCTTATCCACCACTTAGTCAACATCTGTACCTGAGAACATTGTAGAGCATGTCCACCAACATGACATCATCCATGAGCTCAATTTTGTTCTCAGCCAGCACCCGGAGAGTCAGGAACTCTGGGTGGCTTTTGATGAACTCAACCGTTCTCAGCATCTGTGGCTTCTCCTTCTGGAAATGCCAGAGCATGCCTATGGCACAGCCAACATGGTTCACAGTCAGCTTGGCCTTGTTCTTGCCGACCACTTCCAACACTTGGTCTTCACCAGAGCAGATGCCAAGCTGCTCCAGAACATGATCCCGGTTCGCTGCTCCCCCATGCAAAAACCTGCGCAGGTAGCGGCTCCCAGTCACAGCTCGGAGCCGAAACATGGACATGGAGAACCCGGCCTAGTTCAAGTGACAATGGAAGTCCACCTATTTAGAAGGTAAACTAACCAGGGCCAAGATCAGGTCCACAGAAAGCTACCTGCATATTCCTTAAGTGAAACATCTGTAGAATATATGAATTTATAGCGAAAATAAATACGTATGTCCACAAAATGAATCATGTGAAATTAAGGTACACGCTGAAACAATTCATTCATGCATCCAGTAACAACGTCGGCAACAACACAGCTGACTGACACTGATGGCCTCCTTTTATATTCCTAATTATATCTGACAAGCATGCCTATACAGTATGATTATAATATTACGAAATAATATACTTGGCAAATTATTATCATAACGGGTAAAGTAGTAAGTTACTATACCTAATCATTGGAAAATCAGGGACTTGACTTTCAAGCATTAGCAGTGACAATTACAATGATTATAAAAGCGTGTGCTACTCACGTGGGGACAGGACAGTGCCCAAGTCAATCCCGTTCCCAACACATCTTGCCGTTTACCGGTGTAAGTCTCTTTTTGTTTGTTATATCAAATTATGAATTAGAGTGAAATCTACCTACCAAACAAACTAGTATAATTTATCTATTTTACTTCTCCAGCTAGCTAAATGGCTACATCAATTTTTGACTTGGGTCTGTTGGCTGTGTTAGGCTACCGTACTTTTTATTATTCTTCGATGATGTTTAAAGGCGGTTGGCATCCAATAAATGTTGCATTACCGCCACCTACTAGACTGGAGTATAACTCCCTTGTACTTTGATTAAAAAAAACATCTTCAAAAAATATATATTTTTCAAATAAAAAAAAACACAACAAATACCCTACCATCTAACACTAGACTCAAATAATAAATACCCTACTCCACTATTTAAATATATGTATTCCTACTTTAGGCCAACAGTCTGAAATGATGGGACACCACCACTTAACACACCCTGTAACTCTTCTGATGTCAAGTCTCGCATACCAAAATACCTCTCTGCTGCTGCCACCACAACCGCTATTTTCTGCGACTTACGTTTCATCCCTGCAGTACAGTTGATAACCATTACTATAGATGCCAAAAATCCAATCTTACTGAAACATATATCACTTGTTGGCCTATCCCTCTGTACTGGTACAGATCTGTTACTCCTCTCAGGATCCCCTCCCCCTTGACCCTTCTTCGCTGCCTCACCATATGACAACTTCTGCACTACTCTAACCCTGGAAACCTCAACCTGCCTCTCTTGCATGGCACATTTCTGATCCCCAGCCACATGGATACCCCTACAATTAACACATACCACTACTTTCCCCAATGCTACTCACTTCTTCGTCTCATGCTCTTCTGCACACTTCTCACATCTAGGAACCTCACTCCTAAACACTGCTGCCACATGCCCATAAGCTTGACACCTGTAACAACGTAATGTAGTCGGCACAAAAGCTCATACAGGATAACTTATATATCCTAACATCACTGTCCGGCAAAGACTCAACATAAAAACTCAAAAGAACAGACAATGAATCTTCTGTTTCTCCCCTCACGCCACCCTGTCTGTCTGCTTTGCACCAAACAACCCCAGTAATAACTCATTTCAATGGCACCCTTTTCTTGAGAGCAAAACAATTCACATATCTTGCCCCCATTTTGTTTATTTATTTAACCTTTATTTAACTAGGCAAGTCAGTTAAGAACACATTCTTAAATACAATGACGGCCTACCAAAAGGTTTAACACCGCGCTCCCCCTGACCAGCAGAAACACATACAATTATCACAAGACCACTTCTGGTTACCCTCAGCGATTCCACAACATCCAACTCTGTTTTCACCCACCCTTAAACCTCAAATGGATCAAAGGGGTCCACTTTAAAAAAAAAAATCCCTCCTACTGTCACAGACTCATCTTTATCCTGACCCTCAGTGCAAGCCTCGGGCCCCGAGAACTTCACCACTCCTACCACCTCCGATACTTCGCCCTCGATCACTTCCATTTCTCCTCCTGTCTTCAACTCACTCTGTTACACTTTCTACCATTCTTCTTTAACAATTTCAATTTCCCCCCGTTTTAACCGACTCAAGTTCACCCTCTTCCTCTCTTAGACCTCCTCTGCTTCTTTTCCGCTCCATTCCTCCTCCGTATTCCAAGTATAACTCTCCTTATGATAATACTGCACTTCTTCTGACATACATCTTGTCAAGGGACGCCATTTAACCGGCTGTCACAAGCAGAACGAACTCCTCGGGATGTAGCGCTCAAAAGTGCATCCGACTTCTTTATCAATATAGTAGCTACCACGGCGCTTTTCCATTTCAGACAAGTGCGCCCTCTTTCCCCCGGATTTCTCGATTTCTTGAAGCGTGACCACTACCGTACTTGTTTCAATATACTGTACCTTTTACCATAATCCATGAGCAAGTACCTAATGTAAATAACACGTAAACACCTGTGTCCCTTAGTTTATGTACTCTACATAAGCAACAGGTAAACAATAACGGAAGACATTTAAAAATATATATTTGATAACAAATGTTTGCGTTTGCATTATGAGCAATCATCATAATAACAGCCAACACCAGCCAGATGTACCAAAGCTCGCACGTATGAAAGGCCGTCTTCTGCGCGCCGACTGGCGCATCTTTTTACCCAAAATGCACTGACTTTTCCTGTCGCGCCATCTTTAGAAAACATTGTGGAGGAAGCGCTGAATGAAACTCGATTTCACCTTGTTGAGGAGAACTACCGTGAGATATTGGCCTCAGTTGACCAACTGAGCTAATTTGTAGGTCAACTCTATAATATTTCCGCTATTGTGAGTTATGTCAATTTGAAATAGCGGTGAATCCGAAAGAAAGACGGAGATGTATCGTTGCATTAAGTACCTGCTAACGTTAACAGCAGCTAGTAGTTTTAGCAGCGTAGCTACTTGCAGGCCATAATCCGCAAAACGACTAACTAGAATGAAAATGTCGTTTTAGTTTACATTGTTTCGTCTAGACATTCACGTTATTTAATTAATGTTGATAAAGCGTGTTTTTAAATCAGTTAACCTTAACTATCTAGTCATGTTTTTTATACACCATGGTCCTAATGCCAATGAATGAATACGCTATATTAGCCTCCGCTTTTAGTTAGAGATGGGTGTTATGTTTGTATTTGTAAACAACTAACGTTAGCTAGCTATCGAGCTAAGTTACGCTCGCTAACTAACAGCAAAACACGTTGGTTTCAGCTACAGAAGTTTGATAATGGGAATAAAAGTTCAGCGTCCACGCTGCTTTTTTGACATTGGCATCAGCAACGTGCTGGGTAAGAATGCAACGTTTTTCCATTTTGATCTTACCACCAGTTAATCATATATCTGAAATTTAGAGATGCTTTACTAAAACGTACATAAACCCGGTTTCTCTTGCAGTTGGCAGAGTTGTGGTAGAATTGTTTTCTGACGTCTGCCCCAAAACCTGTGAGAACTTTCGATGCCTCTGCACAGGTAATTGACTTTCTCTTGTCTTTGTACACTAATTTCAGACCATCTTTAGATGATGCACATATTGTCTTCTCTGTTTTGACTAAACCTTTACTTTTTGTGTAGGTGAGAAAGGAATTGGAAAAGGTACACAAAAACCTCTGCATTACAAAGGATGCCTATTCCACAGAATTGTGAAGGACTTCATGATTCAAGGAGGAGACTTCAGTGAAGGTATATTAAATACGTGTTTGCCTCAAACAACCAAAACGTAGAAATGTTTTATTTGCAGATATTCACATTTCTATATTCCTTCTGTACATCAGGCAATGGAAAAGGAGGGGAATCTATCTATGGAGGATTTTTTGAAGGTAGGACTCTACAGATTTAGTTTAATATTCTAATCATAACCAGCCTCAAGGACTAACTAATGGCCTGTTTGTTTCTCAGATGAAAGCTTCTCTGTCAAACATAACAAGGAGTACCTCCTGTCAATGGCAAACAGGGGTAAAGATACCAATGGATCCCAGTTTTTTATGTAAGTCTATCAATGTTTTAAGGGCCTTGCTATTATCAAATCAATTTTTATTGGTCACATACACATGTCTAGCAGATGTTATTGCGGGTGTAGCGAAAAATGTGTGTTTCTAGCTCCAACAGTGCAGTAATATCTAACTGTTTCATAACAATACACACATCTAAAGTAAAGGAATGGAATTAAGAATATATAAATATTTGGGCGAGCAATGTCGGAGTGGTGTAGACTCAAATACAGTAAAATTGAATATAATACGTTATATACATATGAGATGAGTAATGCAACATTTATGAGTTGGTCATTCATAAATCTAGCATCTTGAGTGAATCAAAATCTACACTTTTTTAACTCCTAATCTTCTGCTCCATTTTTTTGTTATCCTGGTATACAGAACAACAAAACCCACACCGCACTTGGATGGGTAATTATAATATTCTGACAAGCATTGCAACTTAGTTCGACAATCTGTATCTGATTGGATGGTCTTTTGATAATAAGAGCATGTTAGATAAATAGCGATCTGTTCTTAATTATCACTTGTTATAACTTGCTGATTTTTATTCTAGTGTCCATGTGGTTTTTGGCCAAGTGATCTCTGGCCAAGAGGTCGTTCAGACAATGGAGAGTCAAAAGACAGATACTGGCAGTAGACCATACTCTGAAGTGAAAGTTATGAACTGTGGAGAGCTCATTCCAAAATCAAAAGGTTCGTAGGATTCCCAAAAATTGGCAAGGTGTTTTAAACTTATTGTTTTAGATTGGAGACCTTGGTCTGTGTTATCGTCAGGATCATAGCTTTGGGAGGTATCCTTAGCACTTACCAGTCAAAAGTTTGGACACACCTACTCGTTCAAGGGTTTTCTTTATTTTTACTATTTTCTACATTGTAGAATAATAGTGAAGACATCAAAATGATGAAATAACACATGGAATCATGTAGTAACCAAAACAATTGTTAAACAAATCTAAATATATTTCAAATTCTTCAAAGTAGCCACCTTTTGCCTTGATGACAGCTTTTCACACTCTTAGCTTTTTCTCAACCAGCTTCACCTGGAATGTTTTTCCAACAGTATTGAAGGAGTTCCCACATATGCTGAACACTTGTTGGCTGCTTTTCCTTCACTCTGTGGTCCAATTCATCCTAAACCATCTCAATTAGGTTGAGGTCGGGTGATTGTGGAGGCCAGGTCATCTGATGCAGCACTCCTTATTGGTCAAATAGCCCTTACAAAGCCTGGAGGTGTGTTTGTGGTCATTGTCCTGTTGAAAAACAAATGATAGTCCCACTAAGCGCAAACCAGATAGGATGGTGTATTGCTGCAGAATGCTGTGGTAGCCATGCTGGTTAAGTGTGCCTTGAATTCTAAATAACTCACTGACAGTGTCACCAGCAAAGCACCATCACACCACCTCCTCCATGCTTCACTGTGGGAACCTCACATGCGGAGATCATCCGTTCACCTACTCTGCGTCTCACAAAGACATGGCGTTTGGAACCAAAAATCTCAAATTTAGTCTCATCAGACCAAAGGACAGATTTCCACCTGTCTAATGGCTGTTGCTCGTGTTTCTTGGCCCAAGCAAGTCTCTTCTTCTCATTGGTGTCCTTTAGTAGTGGTTTCTTTGCAGCAATTCGACCATGAAGGCCTGATTCATGTAGTCTGAACAGTTGATATTGAGATATGTCTGTTACTTGAACTCTGTGAAGCATTTATTTGGGCTGCAATTTCTGAGGCTGGTAACGAATGAACTTATTCTCTGCAGCAGAGGTAACTCTGGGTCTTCCTTTCCTGTGGTGGTCCTCACAAGAGCCAGTTTCATCATAGCTCTTGATTGCTTTTGCGACTGCACTTAATTTTCATCATTGACTGACCTTCATGTCTTAAAGTAACGATGGACTGTCACTTTGCTTATTTGAGCTGTTCTTGCCATAATATGGACTTGGTCTTTTACCAAATAGGTCTGTCTTCTGTATACCCCCTACCATGTCACAACTGATTGGCTAAAACACATTAAGAAGGAATTAAATTCCACAAATGTATTTTTATCCAGGCACACCTGTTATTTAAAATGCATTCCAGGTGACTACCTCATGAAGCTGGTCGAGAGAATGCCAAGAGCATGCAAAGCTGTCAAGGCAAAGGGAGGCTTCTTTGAATAATCTAAAATAGAAAATATATTTTGATTTTAGTTTAACACTTTTTTTTTTGTTGGTTACCACATGATTCCATGTGTTATTTCATCGTTTTGATGTCTTCACTATTCTACAATCTAGAAAATATGAAAGAATAAAAACCCTTGAATGAGTAGGTGTGTCCCAACTTTTGACTGGTGCTGTATGTTAACTGTCCTCTACCATTTTACAGCCAAGAAAGAAGAGAAGAAAAGACTAAAGGCCGTCTCCAGTGGCAGCGACAGCTCAAGTGACTCTGACAGTTCTGACGATGACTCTTCTGAATCTGAGGGTGAATCTGATAAGGAATCCAAGAAACGGAAGAAGAGGCACAAGAAAGAGTCCAAGAAAAAGAAGGACAAGAAACAGAAGAAGAAGAAAGATAAAAAAAAGTTTGTAGTGACTGTTTTAATGTGTTTCGTAGCATGTGAACTCTAACAACCGCCTTCATTAGAGCGTAGGTTTTAAGTCTGGTCTGTAATGTCTATAGGTCTGAGGCTGGCAGTGGTGATGAGAAAGAGGAAGAGGTTACGTCTACGGTACGGCCAGAGGAAATCCCTGTTATCCCAGAAAATAGTTTCCTTATGAGGAGAAGTCCTCAGCAGCAAAAAGAAGAGTTTGGAAAGGAGAGGGAAAAAAAGAGGGAGAGGGAAAGGCCTAGGGAGAGGTGAGTTTATGGACAAGACGGAACAACATTCCAGTTCATTCTGAACCTTGACAACTGGGAACAACATTATATTCATGTAAATGTGTTTTTTTGTTTTGTTGCAGAATGTTTAATTGTCAGTCAGCATATCAGAGGAGCCTTCTGATGACAAGATCAGGCAGGACGATTAAAGGCAGAGGTCCAAGAGTAAGTGCACTGTCAAGCAAGTACGATACTATCATCATACAGTTTCTGCAAAACACGGGTCTAGAAAGTTAATGGTAATTTATTCTCTTTCTTGCAGCGGTACCGAACTCCGTCACACTCCAGGTCGAGGTCAAGGGACCGTTTCCAGCGTAGTGAGACTCCTCCACACTGGCGCCATGAGATGCAGCGTGCACAAAGGGCACCAAGAGCATCCAGCGGAGACCGTTGGATAAAGGGTGACAAGTAAGTACTACTTTTTTAGTATTTTAACTGCCGGTGCTGGACTGATCAGGCTGTTGAAGTATATAGCACCTTATTATTATCTAGTTAAGCAGCTTCTCAAGTATTGGCTAATTTATTCTACTGCCAAAAGTTATCAGCCAAGGGCCAGTTATTTTAAGGTGTCTTCAAAGTCTCAACTTGGATTCTGCGTTTTCTGTGAGGGTGATTTTACTCTGTATTTATATTTGTAGGGGTGACATGACAGAGGACAAGAATGAGAGTGGCATAGCTCCAAGAGGAAGAGAGAGGAAGACCTCTGAAAACAAGCATGAACACGCTGCTGAAATACAGAGTAAAAACCGAGAGGAGAAGAAAGGTCGCTCCCATAGATCCAAGAGCAAAGAAAAGGACACTTCTAAAACTGAAGACAAGCACAACAAACACAAGGCAAAGAAGGCCAAATCTCGAAGCCGCAGTAAGAGCAAAGAGAAAAGTGGTAGGTCCAAAAGCAGAGAGAGGGATCAGAAACATAGCAAAGGGGATGATAAGAGAGGCAGCCTAAGAAGCAAGGACAGACACCTCAAAGAAAAAGCCACAGAGTCTGGAACTCAAGACAGTGTTAGAAGTAAAGAACACTCTAAACCCACTGAGGCTGACAAGAACCGAGAGGAGACCAAAGGAAGAAATGGTGAGAAGCTTAAGGCAAAGTCTAGAAGCAAGGAGAGGAACTCTGGAAAGGACAGAAACCGATCTCTCAGCAGAAGCAGGGACAGGGGGAGACATGCCTCATCTCGAGACAAAGAGCAAGGACGGGACAGAGAGCGAGGTAGGGAGCGCAGTAAGAGCAATGAAAGACGGCGCCACAGAGAGAGAGAGGACAAAAGGAGAGGTAGATCCAAGAGCCGAGACCGGACAAGGAGTCCAGACAAGGTTAAGAGCAGAGACTCCCGTAGAGGCAGGCGCTCCAGGAGTAAGAGCAACAATCGAGACCATAGCAAAGACGGTTCATCTCATCAGAGGAAGAACAGAGACAGTGAAGACACTCACAGACGAAGGAGGTCCAAGAGCAGCAACTCTGAGAGTGAAGGGGAGGGAAAAGGGAAGGACAGGGGTAGAAAGAGCCCCATCTCCAAGAAGAAAAGGGAGGGAAGCCCAGAAAAGGAGTCCTCTCACAAGTCCAAAGACACAGGGAAAAGCCCTGAGCGGAATCAAAAGTCAAAGAGCCAAGAGAAGGATAAAAACCACAGCAAGAAAAAGAAGTACAGCTCAAGTTCTGATGACTGTGATTAGTCCAGTCAATGTCCACTCTTGTCCATCATCTAAATGAAAAATTCACACGTTTATACCTAATAACGTGTGTGGGTGGTTCTGCTGTAGAACGATTTTAGACAAATACTACAACCAATCCAATTCTGGAACATTTGTACAATTTAAGATTTCAAAAGTTTTGACAGCTAGGAGACATTTTTTGGGGGAGGAGGGGGGTTCAGTCAGACAAATTTTTACAAATGTTGGAAATGTAATGTGCATTGAGGGTTAGTGGTGAAATGGCTGAACATGTGACTTTTGGAAGGAACATTTGACAATAAAAAGTTTGTCAGGTTGAATTATTATTTTTACTTTTATTGTTGTCTGGTACTGAGGGGTCATGTTATTCCAGTGTGATAATTGTAATGGAAGGGATGAGTTTGATGTCCTGTGTTGTTCTTTCTGGCCTTAATGCCTGACTTAACTAATATTACATGGATACATCACCAGTATGACTAATCATATGGTTATTTTTTATTAAGTGTTTGCATTACCAACTGTCACATTTGTCACTGAACATACTGTAAGTGCTACATATAAAACTGTCTGACATAAGTGTATATGTCAGTAGAGGCTCGATTTGATTTGAAGGGCTGATTATTAAAATGGTTGTGGTGTTAACAGATACATAAAAATAAAAAAAAGTTTGTTACCTGGCTGTTTCAGAGAATTCTAACTTTTTCCTGACAGTCTCAAATTAATTAGGAACGGACACATTGCTTTTTGTATTATTGTATACATTTTCTTTTTTTTTTAGACGTGCTTATGTTCAGATTCCTGCCCGTACATCTTTTAAAATGTAAAAAAATAAAGGTGTAAATGCATTGCTGTGGTGTTCCACCGTGTTAGTTCATACTGGCGTTACATTCCTCGCCATGACTTTCCTTTGAACTACAAAATGAAAACCACTGGCTTTGTGTAAACAGAGTTCAATATTCCCTAATGAAACATCTGCTTTGAAATAAAAGGATATGGTTAAAATGTTTGTTTTATTGCCTATAGATTGTTTATCATGTTTAACAGAAGAGTGACAATTGATACAATAGATATAGAGAACATTGATGAATCACATTTTTAATCTGGTGGAGTAGTTCATGGGAGAGAGGGGAAAGGGGGATGAATGAGCAAATTGGAAGCTGTATTAAAATGAAACTACCCTGGTCCCAGATCTGTGCTTTATCCAACTCTGACTATTGTTATGCAGGTACAGATCTAGGACCAGGCTATCAGTATTGTTTCCCAATTTGTGCACTAGTTTTAATTGAACTGTGTATATTCAGTAGTGTAATGTGCTTAAGTAGTTTTTTGGGGTATCTGTACGGTACTATTTATAGTTTTGACAACTTTTGCTTTTACTCCACTATATTCCTAAAGAAAATAATGTACTTTCTACTCCAAACATTTCCCTGACACCCAAAAGTATTCGTTACATTTTGAATGCTTAACAGGGCAGGAGAATTGTTCAATTTATGCACTTAAAGAGAAAATCCCTGGTCATCCCTACGGCATCTGATGTGGTAGACTCACTAAACACAAATGCTTTGTAAATTATGTCTTGAGTTTTAGAGTGTGCCCCTGGCCATCCTTAAACAAAGAAAACAAGAAATCGTGCCGTCTGGTTTGCTTAATATAATGAATTTGAAATAATTGTTACTTTTGATACTTAAGTATATATTTAGCAATTACATTTACTTTTGATACTTAAGTATATTTAAAACCAAATAAATGTAGACTTTTACTCAAGTAGTATTTTAATGGGTGACTTTTACCTGAGTCCTTTTACCTGAGTTACTTGAGTCCTTTTCTATTAAGGTATCTTTACTTTTACTCAAGTTTGACAATTTGTTACTTTTTCCACCACTGTGTATATTCTCAAAACTAAACAAAAAATTATAATTTCAGAGACATTGGTTACTATCACTATCTCTACATTCCCATAATTCTGAGATGAGTCATCTTGGAGCACTGAAAAGGACAGCAATCATCACACTATGTCAGTCAACAACCTGCCTATCTTTTTTCTATGTGCAATAAATTACTAAATGGTCTTATATCATAAATGCTTATGACTTTTTTACATTTTTAATTCCATTGGTTTATTTTTCTAATCATGTTTTACCTGACCATGGCTGCGTTCACACAGGCAGCCCAATACTGATCTTTCTTTTACTAATTGTTCTTTTGACCAATTACATCAGATCTTTCAGAGCTGATCTGATTGGTCAACAGACCAATTAGTGAAAAAAAAGAAATGTGTAAATGCAGCCCATGTTGCTATTTTCAACAGATCTTTCTTTACCATGTGAATCCAAGTTTTTTTCTTGGATTGCTGAATATACCACGTCTCGTTCAGCGCCTTGACGTCCTGAGATCTACTGCTGACGTAATTGGGCATCTGGACACCAATGTCATCTTGAACCAAGTAACTTGGTCTCACTCCTCCAAAGATGGGGCCAAGACCACCTCCAATTTCCTCCCTGGCAGCTTTGTGGTGTAAGTATTGTATGTCTTGATCACATTCTTTGCATACTGCTGGATCTGCTTCTCCACAGTCACTACAGCCCCTGGTTTGATTCCAGGCTGTATCACATCTGGCCGTAATCGGGAGTCCCATAGGGCGGCGCACAATTGGCCCAGCGTCGTCTGGGTTTGGTCAGGGTAGGCCGTCAATTGTAAATAAGACTGTTCTTAACTGACTTATCTGTCAAGGGCTTTCTGGTTCTTTGTTCTTGTCTCTGAAATAACAAATGCATTGTCATTATGATAATGGAACACGTTGTTAGAAACTTAGACTTATTAATTGATAAATATTCATTCAGAGTTGAATTTGGTGAGAATAATATTTTGAGCTTCTGATTGACCCCTTGCTTGTGGTAGGGTGCACATGCCATACCATGGCTTCTCTGTGTGAGGCCACGGAGTCCAGCATAGCCATCTCCTTCTGCTGCTGTGCCATTGAGCAATAATAGCCTTGGCAATGAGCTCCTCTTCATTGTCTGTCTGCCCCTGCTGTTGTGGAGCCAATTTCTTCATGATCCTCTCCCTGGGCATATGGACCTCTCTTAGGAGGGAGAAGAGGCTTAGCAAATCTATGCCCATGAGACTTTCAGAATTGTAAGACAACTGTTGACTAGTGATGCCAAAGATATATATTTATTTTTGTGGTACTTCAAATGTTTTCTCATGTGATTTCCTTTTTCAATCATTTTCTACTCACTTGAACATCTCTTCCTCTTTATCTTTCCTTAACTTCACCATTTTCTATTATGCATTTGAAAAAAGCCTCCAGCGCTCCCCCTCCATCTCTTGCTTTTGTGCCTCTATTGCTCTAATGATATCTCTGTTAGAGAGATGCCTCTTTAAATACAAATGCAGGATTCATTAATACAACTCCATGAATCTTGTGTAATATTGCTCTAGTGAGTAAGACATTTGAACATCGATTACATCCTAATACCTTAACGTGAGCTTTCATGGTATTTCTCTGCTGCCCTTCTTTCTTTTGCTCCTGCATGCCTTGCTTCTACAGAAAAAAAGCAATTTTATTCACAGGAGTTCCTCTGCCTCTTTTTTGTCTTCCAGCTTCTCCCGTTCTCTTATCTATTTCATGTTCCTTAGCCCTAATAGGGGGAAGAGAAAATGAATCATACTAAACCATTGAAAGCATTCAGTCTATTCTTATTTGAACTACGTTTCAATTCATTTGACTTCATGGTAGAGTATTTGGTAGTATATGACATAGATATTCAATCAAATAACTGCACCCAGGTTGTTAGGCTTCAATGAGACTTACTAGAGATGGGTCGTTTGCGAACGAGTCAGCTCTACGAGCCGGCCCTTGTAGGTGAACGTTGGGAGCCGGCTCGCATATCAGAAGAGCTGAATCTATTAAAAAATATATCGAAAATTAAGATATTAATAATCAAAATATTTAAATGAATAGAATTAACTAATTCAAAGAAAGAAAAAGTACATATAAGCCTAAATGCTCAAGCGCACACATTCGTTCTGACTGTCTGCTCATACTAACAGCCTCACCTGACAAGCAGTGTCAACCAATGAACCAAAGATGCGTGAGGGAGGGCCGAGCCAACTCACTCACAGTCACACACTTAGCAGCCCAGGAGAGAGAGGAAGGACAGCTGTGAAAACAACAGCTGGAAAATGAGTTGGAAGCACAGTAGCATTTGGATGCATTTTAATAATGTATACAATGTTAGAGCACAGTGTAGAATTTGCCAAAACAAAATCTCATATAAAGCCGGCTCTAAACACAACCTACACAGGCATTTGCAAACTGTGCACCCAACTGTGAAGCTAACTGAAGCGGAGCTTCGAGAAACTAGCGGGCCTGCTAGTGATAGTGGTGGAGCCAGCACCTCCACACTTGGAGATGCATCCTCAGTCAACTAGGCCTACTCTGTGAAACACAGCAATGCAGTCTTCTATGGACCAGTTTATGCCGAAGTCTATGTCTGTAGCAAAACAAGGCCAAATTGATATTACATTGGCTAAAATGATTGTCACCGATTTCCAGCCATTTTCAATCGTGGGGGACAGTTTTAGAAATTATAGCAATAGTCTAAATCCAATGTACACAATTTCAAGAAGGAAAACCCTTTCAAAATCACTTATCCCACAACTGTACGAGAGCACACAGGCTTCAGTGCGGGAAAAAGTCCAAAAAGCTACTGTAGTTTATCTTACCAGTGACTGCTGGACATCAAGGGTAACCACTTCTTACATGTCAGTTACATGTCACTTCATTGAAGATTTTTCAATATCTAGCTGTCTTCTGGACTGCTTTGAGTTCAGGAACAGACACATCTCAGAAAACTTGGCAGACGAACTGTTGAGAGTGGCCAGAGAATGGCAAGTAGATGGAACAATGGCATTTTGTGTTAGCGACAATGTAGCTAACATAATCAAATCCATGAACATTTTGAAATGGACCCATCATCCATGTCTTCCCCACACAATCAACCTGATTGTAAGAGATGGTGATGAAGCCCACTGTGGACAAAGTGAAAGCAGCTGTGGAATACTTCCACAGGAGCACAGTAGGTGCTGAAAAACTAAAGTCTACACAACGCCATATGGGGATGCCTGAGCTGAGGCCTAAACAAGACTGCACTACAAGGTGGAATTCAACATTTTATCCCGGCCATTGTCAATGCACCTGTTGATGCTCTGCAGAGTCCTGGAACCCTTTGAGCAGGTCACTGTGGAGATCAGTGGAGAGAGGTACAGTAAGCAGTTATTACTACATCATTATTTAATCCAGTATTATATATGTATATGAGCAGTAGATTAGAATGTAGTATCAGTAGACAAAACGTGAACCTGAACTAATAAGTTACTGTTCTTTCTTTTCAGCTATGTAACAGCCTCAAAAATGATACTCCTGTGTAAGGGTCTGCAGCGAATCAGTCAGCCGCCAGCGAGAAGCAAATGTAACCACAGGACATGTGACAGAGTTGATGGACACCTTATGTTCATCAATGGACAGAAAGTTCCACAGAATGGACTATAATTTTTATTTAACTAGGCAAGTCAGTTAAGAACACATTCTTACTTTCAATGAAGGCCTAGGAACAGTAATCACGTGCTATCAGAAACCGCTGCACTTGACCCCAGGTTTAAGAAGTTAGCCTTCAGTGATGCCAGAGCGATTGATGAGGCTCTTCAAAGAATAACCTCAGCAGCAGGGAGGGACAGCCCCAGTAGTCAGCTGGCTGAGGCACCAGGAAGAAGAGGGATCAGATGGAGCAGAAGCACCCGCAGTAGTGCCCCAAACGTCTGCTGTTTGACTAGAGAGCAACTGGGGATGCAGCACGAAGGAATCCCTCCAGATGCCATAATGGAGGTCCGATCATTTGGAGGAGCCCCTCATGCAGATCCTCTGAGCTGGTGGAAGAACAAGGCCTCTGTCTACCCACGGCTTACTAAAGTCATGACAGGGAGACTGCAAAGTGGCCACGTCTGTTCCTTCTGAGAGGGTCTTCCCGAAAACGGGACAAATAATCACTGATAGAAGAAACCGCATCAGCCCCTTGAAAGTGAGGCAGCTTACATTTCTGAATGCAAATCTCTCATAAAAACAAAATATGGTCAGCATTGCTGTGTGCTGCTGGTTATAACATGGTATAATAAAGAAGAGAGAGAAAAGAGGGACCAGTTTAATGTTTTAAGTGGGATGCTGCAGTTTTGCACATTGTTATTTATTTTTCTTTGATATGGTGCAATATTCTATTATGCTCTTCAGATTGTATTCGTTTTGAATGGTTAGATGTATATGCACTTTGTTACAAATGTTATACTTTAAATGCAAATGTTTAGTAGCATTATTTTTCATAACAAACCAATGCATTTTTAAATACATTGTAGTTAAGGTAGGGTATGATTTAATGTAATCATTTAATTAGAATTGTTTTAACACCAATCCTAGTCAAACTATCGCAAAATACAAAACATATATTTTTTAAAGAGCCGTTTGGAAGCCAAAAGAGCCGGCTCTTCTTACTGAGCTGAACGAGCCGGCTCACTGAAAAGAGCCGGAATCACTCATTCCTGTTGTTTTGTGCGGATGCAGAATAAAAAAAGGCCCGCCCGCGCTGAAGACATATATGTCAGTCCGCTAATAGTGAACTGGTTTTTAACTAAATGTATTTGAGTGTTTACCAGCATTTGTAACTTGAATCTGATAATTACGTGTACAAAAAAAGTTAATATTGCTCGATATGTTTCCCGTTTCTTTAAATACTTTGCAAATGCAGCTTATTTCGATGTGAACACTGAAATGGTCTCTTCGTTCATTTTCAGTAGACTCTTATCTAGAGCAACGTATAGTGGTGAGTGTATACATTTTCGTACTAGTTCCCCTGTGGGATTCAAACCCACAATCCTAGTACTTCAAATCCTATGCTCTACCAACTGAGCCACATCCTCACAAACTACTTGACGTCTCGGTGTACTCAATTACTGTGTTGTGCATTGTTTTTTCTTCATGGTGGTGGAATGTCTGCAAGTGACCTCAGGTTCATAGCCTCTCATTATTTGGACGGTTCCTTTAGACTCTCCTTGTATTCATTCTCCTGGTTCAAACTACTTGAATTCGGAGCCATTCGGCTTCGGGAAAAACAGTGACTTGTCGAGATCTGGTGGTTGCATCTCTACATTTTCCCCCATCAACTGCATGCACTGGAAGAAACGAAAAAACACCAACAGTGTTATGGTCATGGTATAACAATGATGTTATGCTGTGGTATGCTATGCATAGTTATTGCTTTAATATTTGTACATTTATGTTTCTAGAGCCATACTGCAATTGAGCTTCGATTCACGTTTAGCTGGAGTATTTGGCTGTTTTGGCTTCCAGAGCCAATTCTCCATCAAAACAGAACATGTCAAATCCTTGGACTTTAAGGAGTGTCCATAATTAGCCTAGTGCTTGTGTAACAGTACTCTTCTTGCGTTGTGTACAATCAATCATCGACACGAACTCCAACGTGTAGCACCAGTCATGGAGATTTATTCTGATAGGAACAGCACAAAATTGCACGTCATGCAATGCACGGCTCACCATCCAACTCTGCACTCACGCACTGTTCAAAATATACTGAATTTATCCCTGAATTTACAAGCTACTAAAAAATCAAAAGGTACTTGAGGATATTGGAAATTAAACAACACACTTCTTAAAGATACTGATCTCATTGAAAACATCAAATCATTAGCTAAAGATATTTTTGCTAGAAAAGACTTGGGTCATGGAAGTCGATGGGAATTTTTCTAACATAAAGTCAGAGTGGTAGCCATTAAACGCGCCAAAGAGCTGATGCAATTAAAGAACAATAGAGAAAAGGAGATGATGAGCAAGCTTGACAGTTTTCTAAAGAAAGATAATCTATCTGAAGAAGAGGAGTCTGTGTTCAGGTCTTTACAACTAGAATTAGAACAGACTTACACGGATCTGGCAAAGGGCGCCTTTGTAAGGTCAAGAGCAAAATGGATTGAAGAGGGGGAAAAAAAACACTAGTTACTTTTTTGCACTTGAAAAGAGAAACTACAAAAGAAAATCTATAACTGCACTCAAAATTAACAATGTTTTATGCAAAGATCCCATTACAATATCATAATTTGTCAATTCCTTTTATGAAAACCTTTACAACTCTCAATTTCAGGAAGATGGTTGTGAAAGTTACATTTGCCACATTCAGAATTATGTCAGTGTAATTGAGGATGATTTCCACTCAGTTTGCGATTCACCTGTGTCAATTGGAGAAATTAGAGAGGCTCTGAATTCAATGAAGAAAGGGAAATCACCTGGCCCTGATGGCCTGTCAGTTGAATTCTATAGACAGTTTTGGGAGTTACTAGAAGACCCGATTTCAATATGTTTCAAGATTGCATTAAAAAAGGGGAAATGGTCTCCACTATGAAACAGGGCCTTATTTCACTGATTCCGAAGCCTGATAAAGACCCTTCTCTCATTGACAATTGGAGACCAATTACTTTATTAAATACTGATTACAAATTGATTGCTCTGCTTTATGCCAAAATATTAAAGAAAGGAATAGATACCATTATAAATGAGACTCAAAACAGGATTTATGAAGGGACGTCACAAGCTCTAACATTCGTTTAGTCTTTGACCTTGTAGATTATTCAGATGCAATTGACTCAGATGCGGTTGACCTATTTCTGGACTTCTGTAAAGCCTTTGACACAATTGAACATGAATTTCTCTTTAGGTCTCTTAAACTTTTTGGATTTGGTGAACATTTTATTAAAGTAATTCACATGTTTTACAAAGATATAAATAGTTCTGTGCTACTAAACCTTAACACTTCCAAAAGATTTAGTATCAACAGAAGTGTACGACAGGGATGCCCAATTTCGCCATTTTTATTCATTTTGGTTGTGGAACTTCTATCTCTAGATATTCTGAATGATGCAAATTTGTATGGCTTAACCATTTTTAACAAAGAAATCAAAATTTCCCAACTGGCTGATGATGCTACTCTTTTCTTAAGAGACAAAGACCAGGTCGCACATGCCCTTAATGCTATAACTGCATTTTCTATTGCATCAGGATTAAAACTGAATGTTTCTAAATGTGAAATATTATGTTTATTTGACTCTGATGATAAAGAAATTGAAAATATTCCTGTAAAGGACTGTGTTAAATATTTAGGAATACATCTGTCAAAAAAACACTTAGTCCGACAACATTTGAACTAAAAATATATTTAATAATTGGCTACAAAGAGATCTTTCTATACTTGGGAGAGTACTTCTGTCCAAGGCAGAGGGACTGTCTCGTTTTGTGTACCCCTCATTATCGTTATGTGTAAATCCAGCTACTTGTAAAGAGATCAATAAGACCTTTCTTGACTTCATCTGGAAAAATAAGCCTCTCAAACTAAAAAAATATGTCCTTTCTAACCAAAGAGCTGAAGGCGGTCTAGAAGTGTTGGACTTTGTTGACATAAATAACACTTTCAAGATAAACTGGTTGAAAAAATGTTTGCTCGATACTGATTCAATATGGTATTTCATTCCAAATAATGTGTTTAATAAATTGGGTGGTCTTCAATTTTTACTGAAATGTAATTATATTCCTGAAAGATTACCTGCTAAATTGGCTAGGTTTCACCAACAAGCTTTACTGGCCTGGAAAATATGTTTCCTGCACAATTTTCCCCACATAAAGCTCTTTTGTGGAATAATTCAGACATAACTGTAAGGAATAAGTCATTGTTCTACCCCAGCTGGCATGAGAGGAATATTGACTTTGTCCTTGATATTTTCGACAACAAGGGTAATATTCTCTCATATGAACAATTTATAACATTGAAAGAGTTTCCAATACCTTTCAGAGAGTATATTTCTGTGGTCAAAGCCGTTCCCAGTGGTCTAACTACACTTATGAAAAGTCATCTTCATTTTGGGAATGATCACAAAGTTTATCCAGAGCTCAGATTGGAAGGCGTGGGCTTACTTGAGAAATCTTGTTGTAATAAATATATAAGACAAATTCTTCATTCACAAAACCAACTTACACCGAGAGGAAAGTGTTTCTGGAACATGCTTAATCCTGACATTGTCTGGAAAAATGCATGGTTAAGACCTTACAAATACTGTATACCAAACAAAGTTAAGGAAGTGCACTTCAACATTTTGCATAAGATATATCCATGCAATTCTATGATGTCCAAATTTGTGGCTATTGATGATATCTGCGTTTTCTGTGAAAAAGAAGGTGAGAATCTGTCTCACTTGTTCTTTTAATGTAAATTTCTGTCAGAATTTTGGGAAAACCTTGCAAAGTACTTATTTACCATTATGAACACTGCCTATACTTTTAACATAAAATATATAATATGTTACTATTGCAATGATAACAAAACCACTGAAATGATTGTTATTTTTTTTTATTCTTGTTGCCAAATACTTTATACACAAACAGGAATTGTTTGAAGAATCTTCTGCAGACCAAAAGTCTATGCACACTAGTTCAAGAGGCTCAGTTGTTATTATGCTCTCAAGAGGAGCTCTTGCTTCCGGATCAGGAGTCTTGCTCACGATGCATCTCCTGCAGCACTTCACATGTGCTTTTACCTCCCTCTCCAGGCCATGCCAGAAGAACCTCTGTCTAGTCAGGTAGCCCTGGTGGCCAGCTTCATCATGGGCACCCTTCAACAACATTGCTTTCATGGAGGCTGGAATCACATACAGATACGTTTTCCTCTTTGTAACCACATTCTTCAAAACACGATACAGTGTACCCATCTTCATGATCAACTTGTCCCAACTTCTGAGAAGACACAAAACCTCAACACTCTCATGGGCACGCTCTCTCCGGGATGGTCTTCTCCCCCTCTCCACAAAGAAGATCACTCTGCTGATCACGTTGTCATCACGCTGCTTACTTATCAGTAGATCGTGTGGCAGAACATCGACATCGGTCTGCTCTGATGGCATATCAGCCTGTGGAAGCTGTGGCAACAGCAGTGCATGTGAGCCCACTTCACCCACCCTGTGTGAATGAAGAACAGATGCAACTTAATGTCTTGATAAAGCACCAGATGGGGGAGTCAACAGTAGCCTGACAGCTAATGACCACTTCGTTGGAGTCAGAGGCTTTGTCAAAGGGGTGGCTGGACCAGCGAAACACATCTTGCACTGTCTGTGAGCACAGCGTTAGCTTCAGCTAGTAAGGTCTCGTACGGGACCCTTGTCAGGCGATGGAGTGCACTGGGTCGTACGAAGGGCTCTCTGCTCAAAGCATCTGCAACAACATTTATATTTCCAGGGATGTCCTTGATGTCAAACTCGTACGGTGCCAGCTTGGCGACCCATCTCTGTTCACAAGCATCAAGCTTTGCTTTGGTCAGAATGTATGTCAAGGGATTATTATCCGTCCATACCGTGAACTGCTGTCCCCGTAGCCAGTGGTGGAACTTGTCACAGATAGCCCATTTCATGGCAAAGAACTCGAGCCTGTGCGCAGGATACCTCGACTGCGCATAACTGAGGGACTTGCTCGCGAAGGCTATAGGTCTCGCTGTAGCTCCCTGTTCCTGCACCCGGGGCAGCACAGCACCTAAGCCGTTGCTGGACGCATCCACCGAGAGTAGAAAGGGTTTCTCGAAGTTGGGGTGGGCCAACAAAACCTGGTCCAGTAAGGCTTGCTTTAGCTGGAATAAGGCCTGTGTGCATTCTGTTGTCCCATCGGCAGCCATCAACTTCCTGACAGGTGAGCGTCGCTACTTTTTCCAGCGTGGAGCCTTTGTGTCCAGTAGTCAAACCAAAGAGAGGCTTTGCGGTGGTCGAGCAACCTTCAATGAACTGTTGATAATACACCACCATCCCAAGGAATGACCTCAATTTTTTCTAAGATGGAATGTCAGTGCCATCTTCCATCAGATCAGCTTCTGTTACTCCTGTAATGGCCCTCACCTTCTCAGGGTCTGTAGCTACACCATCCGCACTAGTGATATGCCCCAGAAACTTCACAGACCTTTTTTGGCACCAACTTCAGGTTGTGAGCCTTGAGACGCTCAAAAACCATTTCCAGGCGCTGTATAGCCAGATCTTCAGTGGACGCATAGACCAAGACATTGTCAAGGTAACACAGCAGGCTAAGAAAGTTCTGATCCCCAAAGACGTTTAGCATCATCCCCATAAAGGTTGCAGGACTATTACATAACCCCTGTGGCATACGATTGTATTCATACAATCCAAATTGCGACGTAAAAGCTGTGAATCTCCGGTCATCCTCATGCACTTCCACATTGTAGTAGCCAGAGGTAAGGTCCATTGTTGAGAAAAAGGCATTTCCACCTAAAGCAGTCAACGCGTCAGCCTGGTGAGGGAGTGGGTGGGCGTCTTTGATGGTGCGAGCATTAAGCAAATGAAAATCAGTACATAGTCTCAGGTCTCCGGACTTCTTCTATACAGGGACAAGGGGAGAGCCGAACTCACTACTAGACTTCCTTATGATTTCACATTCTTCCATCTCATTCAATGCTTGTTTGAGCTTCTCATAATGATTTTGTGAAAGGCGTCGGTAGGGCATCCGAAAGGGTTTCTCATCACTCAATTGAATGCGGTGAAGACATCCGGAAGCTTTTCCACAATCCAGAAAAAATGGACTGGTACTCAGCTATGAGCTGGATGAGTTTCTTCTTACCAGCAGGAGACACTTGACAGGAATCGACATCAATATCAGTCAAACCTAAGTCACATAAGATCACAGGACTGCTTGAACTGTCAGGTCCGTCAGTATCGTGAAGTTGGCTGGAACCGTCATCAGTCAGAGTCAAGTCATCTTGGCAGTCAGTGAGTATATCAGCCGTTCTCTGCACTTGCTGCTCTAAAGCTGCTGATGAAACATCAATCACACACAAACAGTCAAAGTCCTCTAGAGCCATGCAAGGAAAGACATCGGCTAGAGTGGCGTTTCGTCTCAATGTCACTGTCTTCTGAGAAGGGTTTATCGCTCTAACAGGGAGCCACCCATCCCCCCGCAATAGAGCTACTGTCCTCCCTACCAGTATTGACCTTGGTGTTGACCTTGAACTGCTGGGCTCAATGAGAACAGCACTGCTCGCTGATAGATTCTGAGTGTTTCGTAGTCTGCCCCAGAGTGCTCCTGCATAGGCTCTAGAGTCACAGCCCGTTTTAGTCTCACAGTTCCAACTGTGTCAGGTACTTCACTGTCTCAATCTCTCCACATTAGCCATCATGTCGATTAGCTTGCTCTCCTCACCCCTGTCACGCACAGGAGTATAAACCCTCTTTCAGAGATCTCCATTAATCTTCAAGTGGCGAATCAAGTGCTTTAGGAGATTGCTGCCCAAGATGAGGTCATCACTCTGGCCTTCAACCACCAGTGTAGGCACGGCAACTCTACATCCGTACACCTCCATCTCCAGCTCACATACTCCCAAAGGCCTCGTCTTCAACCCACCACAACCAAACAAGACTACCTCTGTAGGACTCAATGATGAACTTTTCAACACTCCTGCATGCAACAGTTCAGGTAAGACCATAGAACTCAAGGTACAAGCCATGGACCCACTGTCAAGCATAGCTCTCACTTCCACTTCTCCTCCTATTAACACCTTGGCATAGAATAAATCATCATATGGGGAAAGTTTCTGTGTGTTCTGCATTATGATACTCTTCTCAGTCTCCATTTCGTCACAAACACTTTTATATACAGACTCCAAATCAACAGCTCTCACCGATGGGGACTCTACAAAAGGCCCAACACTCTCCCCTTCTACATGCAGGCCTACTAGTTTTCCGGGAGCTGAGCAGTGATTACTGTAGGGACTCCACCAGCTGTGCTCAGAGCTGCGACCTTGGGGCACTGAGAGCGTGCGTGGCCAGCTACATGACAAAGAAAGCAGAGGTGATTGGCCCTGCAGTGAAAGTAAGTATCATGTCCAGCATCCCTGCACACGTTACATGGCCCATTAGATTTCACTCTGCCCCTATTCCCTTTTTAGAACTTACGGTCAGACTGTTGTGGCCTCTGCTCCAGCACACGCTCCAGCATTGCATGGATAGTCTGGGCTGGCTAAGGCAACGCATTAGGTATTTCCATGTGGGGCCTCGCAGCAGGCATGGTGATTGGCAAGACAGCACCAACTTCCTGCTTCATTGTTGCGATGGCTGGGGTCACCTTAGATAAGTGAGAGTACCTCCGCTCCCTCCTGTATTCATCCAACCTCTCATGAACATCTGCAGCGGTCCACTACTGTAATGGCTTGCACTTAAAGATAAGCGACAGTGCAGCATTAGGGCAATGTCTGATGAACATGACTGTGAGCTCACAGTCTCTTTAGACAATCTTCAGTAACCTCCATAGCCCTGTTCAGTCTAAGCCAATATTCAAATGGTTGTTCATCAGTCAGCGAGGGGCATGCTTGAAAAAGCAGTGTCCCTAAAATGTTGTTTCAGTATGTCAAAGATGGGACTCTGGCATTTAGATAAATCAACGGAGGGATTGCTAAGTATGCCCACTTTAACAACATCGCGGGCCCTTCCCATAAGCCTACCCATAACCTCAACTGCTTTGTCCATCACAGATACGCCCCTCTTACGCATGTAAACCATGACCATATCCTCCCACTCATGCACTGTGCACTTTTCAGAGCCCCCCCCCCCCCCCCGAAAGTACACCGGTTCCCTGATATCAGACGTCAATACCAGGTTCAGGCCTGACACATCCATACCCCTAGAGCTGCATGCATTCCCCATAACATTGTCCCCAACATGTCCAACAATGGCCTTTGACTCCAAACAGGAGGCAATGTTCTCCCCAATGGAATGACCAATCTGCTGTACTATGTCTGCTATGATATCCATGGAGACCTCCCCACTCCCTGTATTTGGCAAAACTCTTTCTTACACATCCTTGTGCGTTTCCATGGGTAAACTATCATCAAAACTCCCAAAACCCTCCAGTTTTTAGGCATAGAAGAAACTGGAATTTTGGCTGAACCCATACCAACAGATGATGACAGATTAAATGTCAGGAAACCCCTACCTCTCCCAACACCTTCCGTCTTAACAATGGGAAATCAACACACTAATTTTAAAATGTAAATAGCAAAAAATTCTATATTTTTTTAACCTCACGTCATAATCTAACCTATATATAGTACACTGGTAAAACCCACCCTACTTATATCAGATATACGTTAGAATTACAAATAAACAAGTAACACAAAAGTTATATCGTTAATCTGTGAAGAGAGTCTCAACCAGAGAAATCATCAATTTCAATAAAACAACAGCGAACTCTTGTGGCGAAATGCGATATCGCCATAAACTGCACCAGCAACGTCTTATCTGATTCTTCAACGGCAACCACGGCGAAGTTCTGAGATGGAAATCCAGCGAAGGACGATCCGATCCAGAAGAACGGTCACGGCACCACTGTAACAGTACTCTTCTTGCGTTGTGTACAACCAATCATCGACACGAACTCCAACGTGTAGCACCAGTCATGTAGATTTATTCTGATAGGAACAGCACAAAATTGCACGTCATGCAATGCACGGCTCACCATCCAACTCTGCACTCACGCACTGTACAAAATATACGAACCCCCCCACCAGACACAGTAAGTTGCTAGCTAGTATTAGCGGGAATTCTCTACAACAAAATGCACAACACATATTCACCAAAAAACGCTGGATCTTATGTGTGATGTTCGAATAACATTTACAAACAAATTGATATAAATTGTACATTTAAATCCTCACTTGGGAGTATAAAAATAACTTTTGACGTACAGTGCTTGTAACCAACAACTTGGCTGATTTGGTGCTTGTTCACTGGGACGAATCAAACTGAAACATCCTCCCTCGTAAGCAAGCTACGCAAACCAGCCAATAAGATGCCATGTTGAGTAGGTGAAGGCAAAACAAACTCAAACCAAAAACCCATTGGCTTAACAATAAAGTGGCAAGGGGAATCACCAATATAACCCTGTTACACTTGCCCAGCTACATGTATAGACAATACAATTAGGTAAACTAGATATCTATTCATGATAGTACACAGACCACTATATACATAATGTTGCATTTTTAAAAGGGATAAATTATAGATCAGCTAACTGCATGACCATAGAAAGACTGGGTAAAGTTAGGGATGGAGTTTGACACTACAGCTTCGACGAACAGACAGGCCTGTCATCTGATAGTCAGTCTAATTGAGGTGCTTACGTCTGTGCTTGACTTAGGAAGCCTATCACAGATTTTGAAAGCTGTTTCACTAAGTTTGAACTGATGTTCTTGAGAAATCAGCTACAAATGTATAATGTTTAAGGGAGGGAGTGGCTTGCACTCAAATACACATTTTCTTCAGTTTTGAAAATTGTAATAAAAAAAAAAAAATCAGTCTTTGGAACAGATAATCAGCAGAATTGTGTTACTATTGTACAACATTTCCATGTGATTATTGTATAGTATTTCTGGTCCAACAAGAATATAGCTAATATAATTTATGTGGTTCCAGCTTCAGTATATATTGTCTCTCCCTGTTTCAGCATCACGTCAGACAACTGGAGATGAGAAGAGGCGGGTTTACTTTGAAAGGGGGCAGTCCTTAGCCGAGTATTTTATTTTATTCAAAGCCAACTGAACTGAGAACTTTTCAGCGTGTCCATCAGTTTACGAAGAAGGGTTCACCCATTCAAGTGTGAAATTTTACCCAACGGTTGAGAGAACACTAAAATGGCCCCAATATCCATCAAACGCATTTTAATCAGTGAAAGTGTTGACCCTTGTTGTAAGAATATCCTGCAAGAAAATGGAATTCAAGTTACAGAGAAGCAAAATATGAGTAAGGATGACTTGATTGCGGAGATCAAGGTAAGAGTTTACATATTTTTTCTAATTTGCATGAATTCCACGTAATACATTTTTGTTCCACGATGTCTTTCTAAAATTTGAAAAAAAATCACAGTTGCTATCAAATGTATAATATGGAAAAAGTATGTCGCGTTTGGTCATTGGTTGAATAACCTCATCAAAAGTCCCTCTGGGAAAAAAAACTCCGATGATTTCTGCGTTTCAGACAACTGGATTTTATTTTGGATGATTTACAGCAGTTGCAGTTTAGTGGATTCTTGCATGTGCGATCTTGTCCTCCTCTCTTTGGTGTCGCGCTACAGTGTAGTACAGCCTTCTTGGAAATATGATGCAACTGCAACAAGTATTTACTGATTTCCCTCGTTTGGCCGACTATAGTCTATAAACACTATATAATTACATTTAGACTGGGGCGTTCTTCCCGTTCTACCTCGTACTTTCAAAATGTAGACTATACATGGTTTGATCAATCACACCAGAGACGACTCATCTCATATTTAGCTTGTTTTCCTCATGACATCATGTGATGCCAAATCAATAACGAATGTGTTTGATTAATGCAAAAATTCCAACTATATAAGCTCATTCCTTATCTCATCAAAAGACTCCAATGAACAATAGATAATTTTTGTCATGCACTGGCATCACTATGCATATCATCTTTTTTCCTTTACCATCCAACTCCAGGACTATGATGGCCTGGTGGTTCGATCAGCAACAAAGGTGACAGCTGATGTCATCAAAGCTGCTGGTAACCTCAAAATCATTGGAAGAGCTGGGACAGGCGTTGACAATGTGGATGTGGATGCTGCCACTATAAAGGGCATAATTGTCATGAAGTAAGTTTGCAAAATAATAGTGTCATTCGTTAAGTCGTTGATAAATCCGTGTATCGTTTTAAGGAAACTCCTACAGTTGAAGTCAGAAGTTTACATGCACCTTAGCCAAACATATTTAAAGTACATTTTTTACCATTTCTGACATTTAATCCTAGTAATAATTCCCTGCCTTAGGTCAGTTAGGATCACCACTTCATTTTAAGAATGTGAAATGTCAAGAATAATAGTAGAGAGTGATTTATTTCAGCTTTGATTTCTTTCATCACATTCCCAGTGGGTCAGAAGTTTACATACACTCAATTAGTATTTAGTAGCATTGCCTTTAAATTGTTTAACTTGGGTCAAAAGTTTTGGGTAGCCTTCCACAAGCTTGAATTTTAATGACTAAGTGTATGTAAACTTCTGACTTCAACTGTATGTCTAAATCAAATCACATCAGATCAGTCTTTTCCCTGAATATTAGACTATTGTATGTGTCATTACCCTCTTCTAGCACACCAAGTGGCAACACCATCAGTGCTGCAGAGCTGACATGCACCCTGTTGATGAGCCTCTCAAGGTAAGACACTACAACAGATGATACAGAATACCTCTCGGGCCTAGTTCATGGTATTGGTTAGACACTGCTTTGCACTATACACCCCCATCTGTCCTTTTCATCCTACTTTTACAGGAAAGTTTGATATAATTTAATTCAAAACCATTCCCTTCCTAGAAATGTGCCCCAAGCAGCCATGTCCATGAAAGCAGGGAACTGGGATCGTAAAAAGGTGAAGAGTATTTTGGCTTCCCTTTTATTTTGACACACAAAGCAATTACTCTCACGTGGTCTGCCCCAGTGTCCATCCAATCATCAATAATTCAATCTGATTTGTAAATCTATGGTGTCTCAAACTCTTCAGGGATCTGGGTCAAAGTTGTGTTAATGATTTTTCAGTTCATGGGCACAGAGCTGTACGGCAAAATACTTGGAATAGTTGGACTTGGAAGAATTGGAAAGGAAGTCGCCACCAGAATGCAGTCCTTTGGCATGAAGGTTGTTTCATAATCCTCTGAAAAGTAAAACGATCTTTAAAAGCTGCCTACTGTAGCACGATAGTGGTAACTGAATTTGCTTTCGACAGACCATCGGCTATGATCCAATCACCCCTCCTGAGGTGACTGCTACCTGGGGGGTCGAGCAGATGTCCCTGGAGCAGCTGTGGCCCCAGTGTGATTACATCACTGTCCACACTCCCCTCATGCCTTCTACAGCTGGTGAGTTTTATAGAGGTGGCATGGTTGTGGTACTGGAGGGTATAAAGTGATTAGATTGATTATCAAACAAAAACCCCATTATTTTCCACTTGAGGTTAAATTGTTGTTTCTCCTAGGACTACTGAACGACACGTCATTTGCCAAGTGCAAGAAAGGTGTAAAGGTCGTGAACTGTGCACGCGGGGGCATCATCGATGAGGATGCTCTCCTCAGAGCTTTGGAGTCTAGACAGTGTGGAGGGGCTGGACTCGATGTTTTTGTCGAGGCAAGAATACCACGTCACATCGTTTTTAAAACAAGCCATAGAAAGTTAGTTGCAATTTCAGTTTAATCCACCAGAAAAGACAATTATTACAACAAATACTATGGTTAAACTCAAAATATACTAATTAATAGAAAAAAAAACATTTATTTTGGGAATCAAAAAAAGGTATAATCTTTGTAAATTATATCATAAATAGGACTGTTGGAGTTATGTCACACATGCAGCTAACAAAAATATATATGAAATGTCTGCTCTATCCAAAATTACAACCAACTCATTGGAGCATTACCGCAAAAGTGTTAGAGGGAGAAAGTAAGGAACTTGTCTGTCCATTAAAGATATAATAACAATAATAACAAAGCAAAAACAGGTTTTTAGACATTTTTGAAAATGTATAAAAAATAACAACTGAGTTATCACATTTTACACAAGTATTCAGACCCTTTACTCAGTACAAATCCAAGTCAAATTGATTGGTCACATACACATGTTTAGCAGATGTTATTGCGGGTGTAGCGAAATACTTGTGTTTCTACCTCAGACATTGCAGTAACATCGAACAAGTAATGTCTAAAAATTTCACAACATATACCCAATACACACAAATCTAAGTAAAGGAATGGAATTAAGAATATATAAATATATGAACGAGCAACGTCAGAGCGGCATAGACTAAGATATAATAGAATACAGTATATACATAAGAGATGAGTGATGCAAAATATGTAAACATTATTAAAGTGACTAGTGTTCCATTTATTAAAGTGGCCAGTGATTTCAAGTCTATGTATATAGTCAGCAGCCTCTAATGTGCTAGTGATGGCTATTTAACAGTCTGATGGCCTTGAGATAGAAGCTGTTTTTCAGTCTCTGTCTGATGCACCTGCACTGACCTCGCCTTCTTGATGATAGCAGGGTGAACCGGCAGTGGCTTGTGTGGTTGTTGTCCTTGATCAGCTTTTTGGCCTTCCTGCGACATCGGGTATTGTAGGTGTCCTGGTGGGCAAGTAGTTTGCCCACGGTGATTCATTGGGCAGACAGCACCACCCTCTGGAGAGCCCCGAGGTTGCGGGCTGTGCAGTTGCTGTACCAGGTGGTGATCCAGCCCTACAGGAGGCTCTCAATTGTGCATCTGTAAGAGATTGTGAGGGTTTTAGGTGCCAAGCAACAAAAAAAATCAGCCTCCTGAGGTTGAAGAGTGTGTGGATGGACCATTTCAGTTTGTCAGCGATGTGTACGTCGAGGAACTTGAAGCTTTCCACCTTATCCACTGCGGTACCGTTGATGTGGATGGGGGGTGCTCCCTCCACTGTTTCCTGTAGTCCATGATCATCTCCTTTATTTTATTGACGTTGAATAAGAGATTATTTTCCTGGCACCACACTCCCAGAGACCTCACCTCCTTTTGTAGGCTGTTTTGTCATTGTTGGTAATCAAGCCTACTACTGTTGTGTCATCTGCAAACTTGATGATTGAGCTGGAGGCCTGCTTGGCCACGCAGTCATAGGAGAACAGGGAGCACAGGCGGGGGCTGAGTACACACCCTTGTGGGGCCCCAGTGTTGAGGATCAGCAAAGTGAAGGTGTGGTTTCCTACCTTCACCACCTGGGGGTGGCCCATCAGGACCCAGTTGCACAGGGTGGGGTTCAGACCCAGGGCCTTGAGCTTAATGATGAGCTTGGAAGGTACTATGGTGTTGAATGTTGAGCTGTAGTCAATGAACAGCATTCTTTCATCGGTATTCCTCTTTTCCAGATTGGTTGAAGCACCTTTGACGCGATTACAGTCTCAAGTCTTCTTGGGTATGACGCTACAAGCTTGGCACACCTGTATTTGGGGACTTTCTCCCATTCTTCTCTGCAGATCCTCTCAAGCTCTGTCAGGTTGGATGGGGAGCGTCGCCGTACAGCTTTTTTCAGGTCTCTCCAGAGATGTTAGATCGGGTTAATGTCCAGGCTCTGGCTGGGCCACTCAAGAACATTCAGAGACTTGTCCCGAAGCCACTCCTGCGTTGTCTTGGCTGTGTGCTTAGGGTTGTTGTTCTGTTGGAAGATGAGCCTTCGCCCCAGTCAGAGGTTGTGAGCGCTCTTGAGCAGGTTTTCATCAAGAATCTCTGTTTTTATTTATTTGACCAGGCAAGTCAGTAAAGAACAAAGGCCGTCATTGTAAATACAAATTTGTGAGGATGGCACCGACAGAGAGGGCTGCCTCATTTTTAGTCCTTAGGAAACTTTGCAGTGTTCTGTTTTTTTTAAGCATTTCACTACACATCTGCATGTGACCAATGAAATTTGATTTGATTTGGCCTACACCGGCCAAACTCAGACTATGCTGGGCCAATTGTGCACCACCCTATGAGACTCCGTATCACGGCCGGTTGTGATACAGCCTGGATTCGAACCAGGGTGTCTGTAGTGACGCCTCTAGCACTGAGATGCAGTGCCTTAGACCACTGTACCACTCGGGAGCCCGTTCATCTTTCCCTCGATCCTGACTAGTCTCCCATTCCCTGCTGCTGAGAAACATCCCCAGAGCATGATGCTGCAACCACCATGCTTCAACCTGGGGATGCTGCCACCAACATGCTTCAACCTGGGGATGCTGCCACCAACATGCTTCAACCTGGGGATGCTGCCACCAACATGCTTCAACCTGGGGACGCTGCAACCACCATGCTTCAACCTGGGGATGCTGCCAGGTTTCTTCCAGACAACGCTTGGCATTCAGGCCAAAGAGTTCAATCTTGGTTTCATCAGACCAGAGAATTTTGTTTCTCATGGTCTTGAGTGTCCTTTAGCTGCCTTATGACAAACTCCAAGTGGGCTGTCATGTGCCTTTTACTGAGGAGTGGCTTCCGTCTGGCCACTCTACTTGATTGGTGGAGTGCTACAGAGCTGGTTGTCCTTCTGGAAGGTTCTCCCATCTCCACAGAGGCACTCTGGAGCTCTGTCCGAGTGACCATCGGGTTCTTGATCACCTCCATGACCAATGCCCTTCTCCCCCAATTGCTCAATTTGGCCAGGTTGGCCAGCTGTAGGAAGATTCTTGATGGTTCCAAACTTCTTCCATTTAAAAATGATGGCCACTGTATTTTGGTGGCCCTTCAATGCTGCAGAAATGTTTGGATACCCTTCCCTTTATCTGTGCCTTGACACAATCCTTTCTCGGAGCTCTACGGACAATTCCTTCGACCTCATGGCTTGGTTTTTGCTCTGACATGCACTGTCAACTGTGGGACCTTATGTAGACAGGTGTGTGCCTTTCCACATGTCCCATCAATTGAATTTACCACAGGTGGACTCCAATCAGGTTGTAGAAACATTTCAAGGATGATCAATGGAAACAGGATGGACCTGAGCTAAATTTCAAGACTCATAGTAAAGGGTCTGCACTGTATGTACAGTACCTGTCAAAAGTTTGGACACATCTACTCATTCAAGGGTTTTTCTTTATTTTTACTGTTTTCTACATTGAAATAACACATGGAATCGTGTAGTAATCAAATAAAAATGTATTTTAGATTCTTCAAAGTAGCCACCCTTTGCCTTGATGACAGCTTTGCACACTCTTGGCTTTTTCTCAACCAGCTTCACCTGGAATGCTGCGGTCCTTCACTCTGCGGTCCAACTCATCCCAAGCCATCTCACTTGGGTTGCCGTCTGGTGATTGTGGAGGCCAGGTCATCTGATGCAGCACCATCACTCTCCTTCTTGGTCAAATAGCCCTTACAAAGCCTGGAGGTGTGTTTGGTCATTGTCCTGTTGAAAATCAAATGATAGTCCCACTAAGTGCAAACCAGATGGGATGGCGTATCGCTGCAGAATGCTGTGGTAGCCATGCTGGTTAAGTGTGCCTTGAGTTCTAAATATATCACAGACAGTGTCACCAGAAAAGCACCATCACGCCTCCTCCTCCATGTTTCATGGTGGGAACCACACATGTGGAGATCATCCGTTCACCTACTCTGCGTCTCACAAAGACACGGCGGTTGGAACCAAGAATATCACATTTGGACTCATCAGACCAAATAACAGATTTCCACCAGTCTAATGTCCATTGCTCGTGTTTCTTGGCCCAAGCAAGTATTTTTCTTATCGGTGTCCTTTAGTAGTGGTTTCTTTGCATCAATTCGACCATGAAGGCCTGATTCACACACTCTTCTGAACAGTTGATGTTGAGATGTGTCTGTTACTTGAACTCTGTGAAGCATTTATTTGGGATACAATTTCTGAGGCTGGTAATTCTAATGAACTTATCCTTTGCAGCAGAGGTAACTATGATGGTGTTTGCGACTGCACTTAAAGAAACTTTCAAAATTCTTGAAATTGTCCATATTGACTGACCTTAATGTCTTAAAGTAAGTCTTTGCTTATTTGAGTTTTTCTTGCCATAATATGGACTTGGTCTTTTACCAAATAAGGCTGTAAAAATCATTCAGAAATCATTCTGTATATCACCCCTACCTACCATGTTACAACACAACTGATTGGCTCAAACGCATTAAGAAGGAAAGAAATTCCACAAATTCAGTTTTAACAAGGCACACCTGTTAATTGAAATGCATTCCAGGTAACTACCTCATGAAGGTGGTTGAGAGAATGCCAAGTGTGCAAACCTGTCATCAAGGCAAAGGCTGGTTACTTTGAAGAATATAAAATATATTTTGATTTGTTTAATACTTTTGGTTACTACATGATTCCATATGTGTTGTTTCATAGGTTTGATGTCTTCACTATTATTCTACAAGGTAGAAAATAGTAAAAAAATAAAGAAAAATCCTTGAATGAGTAGGTGTGTCCAAACTTTTGACCGGTTCTGTATATGGGGATACAACCATCCCAGCTCCGCAGATTTCAGTAGATAATTTGATTTGGGACTGTCCACCTGTAGATTATTTTTGTTTGTAAGTTCAAGAATGGCTGAAGAAATGCAACATTTACCTGAAGCTAACTCTGCAAATAGCAATGCTAGGTGATTCGAAAAGTCATAGTTAATTTTTGCTGAGTGTTATTAAATCGATTATCTTTAATTTACAATCTGTAGAAACTATGAGAACAAGGTTCAGAACTTTTGTGAAACAGGAGAGTTGAACAATATTTGGCAAATAGAAATCAAAACCGGATGGTCTACATAGATGGATGGGAGGGGTTGAGGGTAGCTGAAGGATGGGACTAAAAACAAACAAGATAACTTAACCAAAATATACTGTCTGTAAAATGTATATAGTATGTATACGCTGGAAGTAGAAGCCAAAGTGCTGTTGACCATTAGTTTACTCCAATTAGGGGGGAGGGTTTGGGGGAAAATAACAAAGAAAAAAAATATATATACACTGCCGTTAAAAAGTTTGGGGTCACTTAAAATAACATAAAATTGATCACAAATACAGTGTAGGCATTGTTAATGTTGTAAATGACTATTGTAGCTGGAAACGGCTGAATTTTAATGGAATATCTACATAAGCTTACAGAGGCCCATTATCAGCAACCATCACTTTTGTTAGCTAATCCAAGTGTATCATTTTAAAAGGTTAATTGATCATTAGAAAACCCTTTTGCAGTTATGTTAGCACAGCTGAAAACGGCTGTGCTAATTTATTAAAGAAGCAATAAAACTGGCCTTTAGACTAGTTGACTATCTGGAGCATCAGCATTTGTGGGTTCCATTACAGGCTCAAAATGGCCACAAACAAAGAACTGTCTTCTGAAACTCATCAGTCTATTCATGTTCTGAGAAATGAAGGCTATTCCATGCAAGAAATTGCCAAGAAACTGAAGATTTTGTACAGCGCTGTGTACTACTCCCTTCACAGAACAGAGCAAACTGTCTCTAACCAGAATAGAAAGAGGAGTGGGAGGCCCCAGGGAACAACTGAGCAAGAAGACAAGTACATTAGAGTGACTAGTTTGAGAAACAGACTGGAACAGGGAACAGACAAGTCCTTAACTGGCAGCTTCATTAAATAGTACCCGCAAAACACCAGTCTCAATGTCAACAGTGAAGAGGCGACTCCGGGATGCTGGCCTTCTAGGCAGAGTTCCTCTGTCCAGTGTCTGTGTTCTTTTGCCCATCTTAATCTTTTATTTTTATTGACCAGTCTGAGATGTCTTTTTCTTTGCAACTGCCTGGAAGGCCAACATCCTGGAGTCGCCTCTTCACTGTTGACGGACAACAAATGTGCTTTTCTTTCAAAAACAATCATTTCTTAGTGACCCCAAACGGTAGTGTATATATTTATTTACAAAATATATCCATACTTATTTACAAAAATATATTAGGGATTGGAAATTATACAGACAATTACATTGATAGAAGCCACAATATATGTGCAATATTAAATATAATTTACCCACTAAAAAAAAATGACGTTTTATTAATTAATATTTTATTTTACTTGTCTTCCCTTCAATATTGCCAGTCTCACTTACATCATGGCGTTACATTCGTTCTCAGGAACCCCCAAAGAACCGTGCCCTGGTGAACCATCCCAATGTGATTAGCTGTCCTCACCTGGGTGCCAGTACAAAGGAGGCCCAGGCACGCTGTGGGCAGGACATCGCTCTGCAGATTGTGGACATGGTGATGGGCAAGAGCTTGGTTGGAGCAGTGAGTTCTTCTCTCCTATTACAGTCAGGAAAATGCCTATAGGTGCCCGGCTCTAATAGGTTTTTTTTCTTTGATTTGTTTCAGTGTTGCTTATGGTTAGAAAAACTGTTCCCTTCAGACCTTGAAACGTTCACGAATTGAACGTGTTCGTAACAATGTAACACAAAATGTAACCCTCGAGGTTGTTCACAAAGGATTCTAATGATACATTCTGGCAACAAAACTATCTACAATAGTGAGTCATACTTTGCAATACCGTTAAAATCAAATCGCATTTTATTTGTCACATGCTTCATATACAGGTGTAGACTACCAGTGAAATGCTTTCTTACGGATCCTTCCCAACAATGCAGAGAGAAAAAGTGGGACATAATATAAAAATAATAACACATGGAATAAATACACAATAAGTAACGAAAACTTGTCTATATACACAGACTTAGTACTGGTAGTCCATGTGCAGGGGTACAAGGTAATTGAGGTAGATATGTACATATAGGTAGGGATAAAGTGACTAGGCAACAGGATAGATAATAAACAGTAGCAGCAGCATGTGATGAGTCAAAAGAGGTAGTGCAAAAGGGGTCAATGCAGATAGTCCGGGGAGGTTTTTCTTATGGTTTGGGGGTAGAAGCTGTTCAGGGTCCGGGGAGGTTTTTTTCTTATGGCTTGGGGGTAGAAGCTGTTCAGGGTCCGGTTGGTTGTTTGGTTAGTTCGTTTTACACATGAAGTGTAGTAAAACCGGTCGTGCAAAAACAATGCATCTCAATGCAATAGAGCTTCTTGATACACTTTTCGGTCCTCATTCCAAATTATATACCGGGTGGTTGGATCACTGAATACTGATTGGCTGAAAGCTGTGGTATATTTAAGTGAAAATGCCTGAGAAGCTGGTGTTTGGAGGACATTGGGACAGGTGTTGTTAGGCCCAAGACGAAGACCGTGCCAATATATCCTCCATACAGCCGTTTCGAAGGCATTATCACTTTTATATACCATGGGTTACCAACATATTCAATTAATGATTCATATATTCATTAAAAATGTTATTTTGATGAATTTATTCATACAATTTCATCCTTCCACAAGGTATAGTCCCGACACAAATCTAGGGTTGCTACCCAAGCCTGCTGATCTTTATTTCTATCGGTTCTGTTGCCAGAGATGCGACCCAGTCGTTTAGTCTTTTTGTTCTGTATCTATGGAAGCGACCCAGTCGTTCGTTCTAAATGTTATATTGCCATACTGACTGGCAACGTTCTTATCCCTTGCTTGCTTGCTAGCTAGCCAAATACGGCAGGTAGCCTAGTGGTTAGAGTAGGGGTGGACAAACCTTTTGGCTCGGGGGCCAAATCGGGATTTTGAAATTCAACAGAGGGCTGCATTTTTGGGGGGACCAATTGTTTGCAAAAATCAATTTGCGGGGGCCTCCCGAGTGGGGCAGTGGTCTAAGGCATCACTACAGACCCGGGTTCGATCCCAGGCTGTGTCACAGCTGGCTGTGACTGGGGGAACCATGAGGCGACGCACAATTGGCCAAGCGTCGTCCGGGTTAGGAGAGGGTTTGCTGGGCCGGGCGCATGCACGCTGACACGGTCGCCAGGTGTACTGTGTTTCCTCCGACACATTGGTGTGGCTGGCTTCCGGGTGAAGCGGGCATTGTTTCAAGAAGCAGTGCGGTTTGGATGGGTTGTGTTTCGGAGGACTCTCGACCTTCACCTCTCCCGAGTCCATACGGGAGTTGCAGCAATGGGACAAGACTGTAACTGCCAATTGGATACCAATTTTTTTTTTTGTGTGTCTCGCATGCCAGATTGAAGTGCCCAACTGACTTGGTATTCCCCTTTCCCTAACTCACAGTCATGTCAAACAGTGTATCCAGAATAACAACAAAGTAGCTGCATTTGCAGTTGTATAAGCTGTTTTCTAGTGACATTTATTTGGATACATCCAATGAGCTAATGAGGCGATATTTCACCTGGCATAGAAGTGCTCTCTCGTTAGGACACTTACTTAGCTTACTTACGGGCCCTTCTCAACAATGCAGAGAGAAAGAAAATAGAGAAATAATAGCAAAGTAAAACACGTAATACTAAATACACAACGAGTAACAACAACTTAGCTATCTATATACACGGGGTACCAGTACCGAGTCGATGTGCAGGGGTCCGAGGGGGATCGGTACATGTAACTAGGAATAAACCGTAGCAGCAGCGTATGTGAGGAGTAAAAAAAAAAGTTTGTGCAAAAAGGGTCAAAAGGTTAGATATTTAAATAACCTTTTATCAGTCTTATGTCTGCGGGTAGAAGCTTTTCAGGGTCCTGTTGGTTCCAGACTTGGTGAATCGGTACCGCTTTCTGTGTGGTAGCAGAGAGAACAGTCTATGACTTGGGTGGCTGGAGTCTGACCAATTTTAGGGCCTTCCTCAGACACTGCCTGGTATAGAAGACCTGGATGGCACCTGGTATAGAAGCTTCTGTAGCACCTTGCAGTCGGATGCCAAGCAGTTGTCATATTAAGCAGTGATGCAACCCGTCAAGATGCTCTCAATGGTGCAGATGTAATACTTTTTTTGATAGGTTACATGTTGTTCAATTTGGTGTGTGCAGGTGAATGCCCAGGTTTTGGCAAGCACATTCACCCCCGAGTCTCACCAGTGGATCAAACTTGGAGAGTCCATAGGAGCTGCCCTGAAATCATGCACCACCTCTAAACAACCCTTCAGCCAAGTCCAAATCATAACTCAAGGTAAGCACTGCCAGGCATTAGACTATGTCCTAATATCATTCAGTTGCTTCATTTTCTGTGAAACTGCTGATCAGGCTTGATAGATGAAAAGATGTGTTAACATTACATGACCACTGTTCTCAGATCAGTGATCTTAGGGTAAAGGAGAAGATTGATGCCATTTTTGGATGCCATTCAAGCACATTTATTAGTGGAAGATTTTGTTGTGCTTTGGTTTGTCTACCCCTAGTGGTATAATGGTGTAAATCACGAAAGTGTGGGCTCTGGCCATGCAAACTGAACATGGTCTGTTGTTTTTATCACAACCTAGGAGACTGCTTGAAAGATTCCTCCGCTTACATGACCTCAGCAGTAATGGTTGGATTACTTCGTGATGGGTCCCAGAGTTGCCCCAACCTGGTCAATTCACTGACCCTGGCCAAGGAATCTGGAGTCACGGTAAAATGGCCACCATTGAGACTTGGCTAAAGGACATATTTTATTAATGACCTATCTTGTGTAATATAAATAAATCTTATTTGAGATGGATGACATTCTTTAAAAAAAATCTCAGGTAACCAGAAACCACAGTGAGGGTCTGACTCAAGGTGCATGTGAGGTGGAGATCTCTGTCAATGGATCCAGCTACAGAGCTACTGGTTCAGTACAGGGAGGAGTACCAGTCTTGTTGGAGCTGAATAGCAGCGTGTTCCGACAGCCGGTCTCTCTCACTGGCAACCTGCTGTTCTTCAAGGCCGTGGCGTCTCCTCCGCTCCTGCCCTCTGTGACTGGTGATAAAGCTATTTTTCACATTGTAACCTCACTATTGACTAAATTGAGCCATTCTTCTGTCTATTCAGCACAAGATTAGCAAGGTATAACGCCTTATTTGCTACTTATTTGACATAATCAAACTTGAATGATTTCTCTTTTCAGTCTGCATTCTTAACTCTTTACTTTTTCTGTCTTTTACCATCAGGATGTGCTTACACCAAGCTAGCACTTGACAGCAAGCTTGCAAGATGAGCAGAATAACTGTTGATGCGTATTTTACCTTGACTGTCTCCCACTCTTTCCTCAGGTTTGCTGGCCACGGCGGGAGTGGAAATGGAGTCATTCAGTGCCCCTGCAGCTCGTAGTGGAGATCAGTGGTACTGTGTGGGGTTATCCTCTCTCTTGGGGGACCTTGGTGCCTTAAAACCTTTAGTGAAAGCAGCAGCACAGGTCTCTGTGTAAATGGCAGTGAGAGCATATTGTTACAATGCTGAAGGACCAGTAGCGCGTTCCAATGTCTAAAAATCGAACCACTGAAGATTTGAGTAATCTAAATGGTTTCTTTTTTTGGCCTTTTAGCGTTTCAATACTTACTTTACAACATGTAGAAAGTATTTGTTTTATTTAACACATCTAGAAAAAAATACTAAAAATGTCATTTCTATTGTAGAGATGCTGACTGTGTAGAATTTAATAAATACCTGTTACATTATTACAATTGTTTTATATTGTCTTGTATTCTCTACTTGCCGATTTTGCTACATTTTCTCAATGTGAACACACCAGTAGGAAGGTAACTGAAATGGGAAACAAAAAAATAATCCATCTCATCTGACCAATAAACGTATATGCATTTGCTGTGCACCCTAGGTTTCTATGGTGACTAGCCTATTTCTAGCATAAAATATTCCCTTGGGTGCAATAGAGATGAAATATGCTATGTTAGTTTACCAGCCTTTGTATACTGTATATTTAATAAATGTCCTGTTATTTCAACAGCGAAGCCTAAAGTAAAATGTCCGTCACTTAGATGATTTTACTTAGCAGTTAGCAGTGAGGTTGTGAACCACAAAATCAGTGTTGGTCATAAGGTTTGATGCAGCGCTTGTTCATGGCACCACACTACAATCTCTCTTTAGATTATGCAATCCTAATCCTTATTAGGATTTGGCTAAAACTGCCATGGCAACGAACGAGACTAAATGGCTCTGCAGTGGGGGAATTCCTCAATCAAATTAAAACAGGCTACCAACCATACCGTTTTTTTTCACTTGGGGTATTGATTGTCCTTGTGCGCAACGATGCTGTCTCGACTCAACCATTGTCGTGGTTGGAGAATGTGTGTCCAGGGAATAACGGGAACGGTGATTCGCTAAAGCGGTCTATTTGGCTGGTTGTATGTAGCCTATTATCTGTGAAGCAGGCTGGAGTATATGGAGCAGGGTGACAGCCGGCGCCTCTCCAACTATACACAGATACCAAAATAGGACAGCGGTGTGCCACAAAGGTCCTGAGAGCTAATTTGAGGTTAGTGTCTGCGAGCGCCTGTTTCAGTCCAGAAAGCGCAATTCATGTCATTAGACGGTGGAAAGGTAAGCGTGAATGAGGGAATATGGATTTGAAGATGGTTGGTACAATGTGAATAATGTTTAGTTGTATATAATCCAGTGGTTTGAGAGTAGAAACTCATGTCCCCTGCTGATTACTCGAGAGCCTTTATTGCACTCTCAGATCGTAGCCTACTGATGTGTGTATAGATTTAAATAGCCCTAATGTTGTAGTAGCCTATGTTGTGGGAAAGATAGAAGCAAATATGCAAAGAAAGCCATTAAAAGCTATCAGATTTTAGTTGTTTTTAGGCCTATAGTATATAAAATGACACAAATTAAAGCCACAAATTATGAATGATATGTTCTATCTTCTTTTCATTTTCTAGCCACTATGTCAGACAAAGGAAAAGGAAGCTACATTTATGACTTTTGTGACATCGCCCATCCAAATGAACTATTGGATGCTCTGAGAGAGTTCTACCTAGGTGGCATATTCACCGACATCACCCTACAATGTGCCACGGGACAGGTATTTTACTGTCACAAGGCAGCATTGTCAGCCCGCAGCTCTTATTTCAAAGTCATGTTCACAGCCGACATGAAGGAGCGGTCAAACAACCTCATCAAACTGACAGGGATTGATTATGACGTTCTGAGTGCTTTGGTGAACTACGTATACACTTCCAGGGTGAACATCACGGAGACAAATGTACAGAGCCTGCTGGAGGCAGCAGACCTCTTACAGTTCAGCTCAGTGAAGAAGGCTTGCGAAGACTTCCTTATACGCTTCCTGGATGTGGACAACTGCCTGGGTATGCACTCTTTTGCTGAGCTGCACATCTGCCCTGAGCTGGAGCGGGAGGCACGGAGGGTAATGCTCAGCAGGTTTGAGGACCTTCTACAGCAGGAGGAATTCTTGGAGGTGGACTACGACAAGCTGAGTTCCGTCATGTCTCTTAAGAACATCAACGTATGGAAGGATGAAGTTCTCTTGGATGCGGTGATCAAATGGGTCACCTATGACATTGTTAACCGTATTGATCACGTTCAGGGCCTACTCTGTTGTGTCCATCTTGAGCTGGATGAGGTGCACTTCAAGACTGCCCTGGATGGACAGAGGCAATGCTTACTGGGCAATGAGGGAAAAGTAAGGTCATTGATTATCAACGCATTGAAGTCCAACTGCAAAGAGACTTCAGCGAGCAGGAAGAAAGTGTCCTCAAGCATGTATGTTATTGGAGGGTACTACTGGCATCCGCTCTGTGAAGTCCACATATGGGATCCAATAAGCAACACATGGGTGCAAGGAAAAGATATGCCTGACCAGACAAGAGAGAGCTATAGTGTATCTTTACTGGGGGCAAATATTTATGTGACTGGGGGTTATATGACTGCGACCATTGAAGCCCTGGACACAGTTTGGATTTATAATGGTGATTGTGATGAGTGGACTGAGGGATGCCCCATGATCACTGCCAGATACTACCACTGTTCTGTGGCTTTACACGGCTGTATCTATGCCATAGGAGGGTACAGAGGGGGAGCTATACAACTTGAGACTGAATTCTATGACCCCTTAAAAAAGAAATGGTTCCCTACAGCCAACATGATACAAGGTATGAAAACATAAACAGAAGCACTACACAGAGGAGTTAGTTACAATGAGAAGACACCTGAGCAAACATGCAGGTCTGTGTTGCTCTAGTATTGCCCTTGAATTTGTCCGTTCCACATGGTTGGGCCAAAAGCTATCTTGGCCACTCATTCACTATTTGATTCTCAGCCATTGACCTGTAAATAATTACTTTCAAGTTATTTTGCATATTAAAATAACATGCAAAATACTTTACCGAGTAGCACTAATGAAATCAGGATTGTTTTGGCTGTTCACTGTTTTTGATCAAATGCTTCCTCTTTCAAAGGTGTAGGAAATGCCACTGCGTGTGTCATGAATGACACAATCTATGTGACCGGTGGCCACTATGGATCCAGAGGAAGCAGCACCTACGAAAAAATTCAGGCCTACAGGCCAGACATAAATGAATGGAACATTGTCACAATCAGTCCTCATCCAGGTATGACAGATTTTGAAGGAAGTGGGCATTTTATTTGAAATTTGTATTCAGTAATATTTAGTAAGGAAATCATTGTACTCATGCTTTCAGAGTATGGCCTGTGCTCTGTTTCTCTGAACAACAAGCTGTACTTGGTGGGAGGACAGACTACGATCACCGACTGCTACGACCCAGAGAGAGATGAGTGGAGGCAGTTGTCAGTGATGAAGGAGAGGAGGATGGAGTGTGGTGCTGTAGTGATCAATGGCTGCATCTATGTGACCGGGGGATATTCCTATTCAAAGGGGACGTATCTGCAGAGCATTGAGAAGTATGACCCAGAGCTGGACACCTGGGAGGTTGTGGGAAACCTCCCCAGCCCAGCAAGAACACACGGATGCATTTGCATTTACAGTGTGTAGTGTCTTTTTAATGTACTTTTACAACACACATCAACTAAATCCCATGGATGCAGCTCCTTCGTGCCATACGGCCCATGAGTGGTAGGGGCTATGTATGTGTGTGACAGGTGCTAAGAATCTTTTTACAAAAAGTTACGTTGTTTAGAGTGTCTTTTATACCCAGTTGGCCAAAAATGAAGGTTCAGTGACAAATGATTGCTGCTGGTTTAATATTACAAAAAGAGCACATCATTTTCAATCCATTTATACATCTAACACATTGGTTCTCATGCACCGGGGGATTACCAGTTATGTAATTTTGGCTTAGACAGGTTAACCTGGTAGAGCTCTACACATGCACACAGTTTTTAGACAAATCTCTACATTTGAAGCACAAATGTCATCAACCATACATCTGAATCTTAGGGTTTGGGGGATGCACAATTATTCCGGTTTCCGTTGTTTAGACCTCTGATTCTGAATGTAAAAAGAATGAGCTACAACAGCTGTTGGTAAAAACCAAACTGATGATTATGGATGCAAAAATGTATAGGCAGAAGCAGACCACTGCCTAAACGTTGCAACAGTCTGCGGTTGATTGATTCAGTATGCACCTGATTTTACTTGATAAATGTAACTTTAAAGATGCAATATGCAGAAATGGCTCCGCCATTTCCTGGTTGCTTGTCCGCCATTTCCTGGTTGCTTGTCATAGTTCGCCTAATTTCAGTTTATGTGACAAAAGAAGGAAGTATAGTGTTGAGAATCATTGTACCATCTAAACCGCTGTAAACCTTTTCAATAAACAAAAATATTGTATTTTCAGCTGTTTGAAGGTAAAATATGAGGGTGGGTGAAAACAGATTTGGGTGCTGTGGAATCAGTGAGGGTAACCAGAAGTGGTCTTGTGAAAGTTGTTTGTGTTTCTGCTGGTCAAAGGGAGCAAGCACTCTGTGTTAAACGAATGTGGGCAAGAGGTGTGAATTATTTTGCTCTCAAGAAAAGGGCGCCATTGAAAGGAGTGATTACTGGGATAGCGGTAATTGTGAAAGCTGACAGGTTGAGTTTTTCAGGATTAGAGTCGTGCAGAAGTTGTCATATGTTGAGGCAGTGAAGAAGGTAAAAGAAGATGCGTCAATGGGGAGGGATCCTAAGAGGAGTGGTGTGAGTAGTAGATCTGTACCAGTACATAAGGATGAACCAACAAGTGATATATGTTTCAGTAAGATTGGATTTTTGGCATTTATAGTAATGGTTGTCAACTGTACTGCAGGGATGAAACGTAAGTCACAGAAAATAGCGGTTGTGGTGGCAGCAGCAGAGAGGTATTTTGGTATGCGAGACTTGACATCAGAAGAGTTACAGGGTGTGTTAAGTGGTAGTGTACCATCATTTCAGACTGTTGGCCTGAAGTAGGACTAAATATATTTAAATAGGGGAGTATGGTATTTTTTTATTTTTTTTTATTTGTGAGTTTCGCATTAGATGGTAGGGTATTTGTGTATTTTAGTATAATTGAGTTATACTCCAGTCTAATAGGTGGAGGTAATGCAATATTTATTGTATGCCAACCACCGTTAAACCTCATCGAATACGAATTTAGGCAGCGCTGTACTGTAGTCTAGGCTTCAGTGCAGAACGTAAAACCTCAGTACAATGAGGCAGATATTTCACTGGATGTATAAATGTGAAGCATCCGCTTGGCGTTTCCACTCACTGCCAAATATGGTAGTGAGAGGAAGCCCATGGGCGGGCCCTGAGAGAAGATGGACCCATATCGATTTTGGCCGACATTCTGCAAATGCTCTCATCGATGAAACAGTTGCTCTCAATACAGATGTCTGTTCCCAAAACTAGAATATGCTATGAACAGAGTGGACTAAGTTTAGTAGACTTTACCCTACGCAAAAGTTAAAATCGCACTGTGTAGAAGGAATGCAAAGGCGAAATGAGCAGAGTAGGCGTTCCCTAACGGACATATGCAGAATTATTCTACATCGCGCCAATAGGATCTCGCTAGCGTGTGCTTGGCTCTGCCCACGTCCATGCTTGTTCTGCCCACTGTGACTCATTTGTTCCATTGGAAATGACAGGCAGTGGTCTTACTTGGTTTAGTTATACATTTTTGGCACACCAAGGCAGTTTTGGCCCTCAACGATCTCCGTAGCACAACCCACTTGCTTGCCAACGTGATTTAGCGCGTGTGGAAGAAAGCCTTCTCATCAATCTGAATTTCTGCAGGTAGCAAGTCAATATATCACAGTAAGTAAATATATTACAATTAACCAACGTTTAAACTTCCTATGCAAGTCATCTTATTTGCTATAGAATTGTCCTATCTTGTATTTTAGAGGCCCGGGGAGAAGGAAACAGTTGCACGCTAGCTAACTAGCAGGCTAACGTAACGAGTTAGCAGACCGAGCGAGGCATTTCATGTACGTGCTGGACACGCTGTAAACGGCCCGTTAGGCCATGTCTTCCTTTGAATTCAGAGGCTATGTTTCTGTAACCATTAGTGAACGCAATTAATTCACACGGGCTTTCTATAGTACTAGGTAGCTTGCTAGGCTGGGTAACATGACTGTCTTCAGTCAGAAGTGAAAACGTGGGTGAGCAAAAGCTTTTCCCCACGCAAACTTCATGCGCTTGTCCGTTGTGTAATTAGCTGTCAAGGCTCGTGCATGTCGCTAAAGCATTTTTCATTTGGTTTGTGTTGCTTATAAATCAATAAAATTGATTTGTCACATTTTGATCTAATCAATACTCCATTTACTTATTCTTTTCAGACTCATCATGGCAGAAATTCAAGAAATGTCTGAACTTGAGAAGAAGGTGGCTCAACAGCTTGAGGTATTATACTGTAGCTATATATTCAAATATGGTGATATATACTGACAACTAACCTGGAAAATGCTAATCTTCCCTGATTGACACGTTTTTATTCATCTTCAAAGTACTACTTCGGTGATCACAATCTTCCAAGAGACAAGTTCCTCAAAGAACAGTTGCAGCTCGATGATGGCTGGGTGACTCTGGAAACCATGCTCAAGTTTAACAGGCTTGTGCAATTTAATTTTATCAGTTGAAGCTTGGGACTTTAAGGCTTACATACATGTTTATTGTTCGCTGTAACATAATTCCTAACTTTCCCCTTATTATTTTCAGGCTGAAATGCTTGACAACGGATCACAGTGTAATTGTTGAGTCTCTGAAGAAATCCCAGACTGGCCTTTTGGAATTGAGTGAGGATACGACAAAAATCAGGAGAATTTCAAGCAAGCCCTTACCAGAACTGAACGACAAGTACAAAGATACCCTCAAACACAAATCTGTGTACATTGTAAGTTGAATTTTCCAAGATTCGAGATGCACCTAATTACAGCTGTTTGGAGCCCTGTGTTTGTATGTTAAACATTTATGGTCTTCCAGAAAGGTTTCCCATTGGAGACAACCCTTGATGAAATCGAGGGGTGGCTGAAAGGGAAAGGTGTCATAGAAAACATTCAGATGAGACGCAACTTCCAAAAGAATTTCAAGGTGATTCAGATCAACTTTATTGTCCCACCAGGGGGAAGTTTATTTGGTACATGAAAACAATGCGTGTAATACAAAACACTCAGCATCTCCATCCATTTTCAGGGCTCAGTATTCCTGGTTTTTGACACTGAAGAAGCATCAAAGCAGTTCCTAGCACGCACAGACACCAAATCATTCAAAGAAAATGAAATGATTATACTTTCAAGGTAGGCGGAGGCTAAACTACCGCGACCAAGTCTTATATGGTGAAAAGGGTATGAATTAACTCTGCTCTTGTGTTTTCAGAGAGGACTACCATGCAAAGAAATCAGAGGATAGAAAACTGTTAAAAGCAGAGTCCAAGGCTAAGGCTAAACAGTGAGCACATTACTGACCTTTTAATCATGTTTTTTCTTCCTGAATGTTTTTTTATGTTAAAGTAAATTGTTCCAAATTAAATTTGTTTTACAGTGACAAGGACGAAAAACAAAAACAAGCAGAGGAAGAGGAAATGGTAAGATCTCTGGAAGTGCTATCACAAATCCTTATTGAGATTGTTTTGAAAGGGTTTTCATTATGGCTGAACATTTTGAAAGTAGCATCTGTTATTGGACAAGTTTGTGTAGCACCAAAACCTATTTAAGCCATTTTCTCCTGTTTGCTTCTATTGAATAGGACCCTATTTGTATTTTTCTTCCCAAAACAGGGAGGTTTAAAGTTGTTCTAAAGGTCCGCTGCTTTATTTTACACTGTAGAAATCTCTGGACGAGCAGACCGGATGCCTGTTGAAGTTCTCAGGCAATCTTGACAGTGTTTCAAGAGAGGACTTTCACGAGGTGTTCTCAGGTCATGGTCAAATCAAATGGATTGATTTCACCAGGGGTGCCAAAGAGGTAGTAATTGCAGTGTAATAAACCATTTGAACCACCCTTCAATTACAAATGAATGTCATAAGAAATAATTATTTATCTTATAGGGTACCATCCTCTTCAGAGTGAGTGCCAAGGAAGCTCTTGATAAGGCAAAGGAAGCAAGTGGAGGAAACTTGAAAATTAAAGGCGAAGACGTTACGTGGGAGGTGGTAGAGGGAGATGCAGAGAGGGAAGCTCTGAAAAAGATAATTGAAGACCAACAGGAATCTCTCAACAGACGTCGAGGTGGTAGAGGTAACTGATTAAGGCGTTTTTTTAAATGTATCTTCATAATGTCATTTCTGATCTGATGGTGCATTTCCTCTTTACAGGTGGCCGAAAATCAGGTGGTAGAGGGGGGAGAGGAGGACGAAGGGACAGGGGTGGACGTGATGGCAAATCACACTACCAAGGCAGAAAGACCAAATTTGATGATAGTGATGATGACGGTAAAAGTAGTTATGTTAATCACGCAATATAATGATATGATTCTGCTGAGACATGTCTGTCAATTATGAACAATTGAGTATCTTTTCTAACTTCCATTTCTCCAATAGCACCTCCTAGCCCGAAGAAGCGAGCCCTGGAAGGAGTGTGCAAAGATGCTGATGCTCCAGCTGCAAAAGTTGTCAAAACTGAAAATGGTTCTTAAATGTACTAGCACGTCTCGTTGAAGCATTTTATTTGAAAAGATACCCATTGAAAACAACTTTATTCCATTCCAGTGGAGGCTTCATGTTGTGGAAAACCGTAGAAAGTCCACCTTGATGTCAACCTAGAAAACAATTTAGAATATAAGACTGGAAAGTGTTCAGCCTTATCAGTAATGTGGTGTGCATCTTACATTGTCAATACCTATCAATTTCTACCCTGAACATACTTTATGGGACTTATTTAATATGGATTTCATTAGTTGTGTTGACTGCATCTAAACAAATCATTTCATTTCAGCAGGAGCATATTACGCCTGTTTTAGTCACCTCCATACAAAGATGTGCATGTTAATAGAATTGTTAATCAGTGCCATTCTTTCTTTTCTCTCAATTGTTTTAATCAAGTGTATACGGTTGAGTCCTAAAGCATAGATCTTGTTCCTTTTACTTTTGTGAATAGCCATTAAAGTTTTGATTGTAAGTCAGATTCTGTCAGATGCATATGTTCAAAGCACTTGTCTCAACAATTTAGACTTGCCAACATTTTTCTTACCGATTTCTTCTTGTGGAACTTGTAGGACGCTGGCAAGTCATATCTTAGCTCTGTCAAGGAGAGAAACACATTGTCAGGTTTCATTTAGGTGTACTTGTTCATCACCTCCACTGCAGTGTTGTAGTTGAGTAACGAGTCCCTCTGGCTAAGTCAGTTGCCGGTGGTAGAGTTCCTATGGCTGACTATCGAGTCCTAGTCCATGTGCTCAAGTCTTGAGTCGGGGTTAAACCAAAAATTGGTTTATGTGCACAAAGTGAAAGCAAAATTAATGGGGTTCATTAGACTTTTTGGTTAGTGCTGGTTGTTGGCTTCTACAGTAGATTAGCGCCTCTTTATGGTAGATATCTGCCCAGCAGAAATGTGACGGAAAGATTTGTCACCCAATGGTGATAATTGCCTGCAATAGCCTATGAAACATGTCCATATGCAGGCTCACACACATTTCATTTAATGTTCAACAGTTGTCAAATCAGCAATGTTTTGAAGGGATAAATTCTCCAGACAGTATTGGCTATTACTCCTGTCGGATAAGAATGTCTAAACAGGCTCACAGCTCTACTTTTCACATTTACATATGTGGGTGAATACCAAAAATTTAAGGGAGACTTTTCAGAACCTGGCTATGGGATGCTGTGGGGAAAAAAGTGAGCGAGATGACAAATTCAAACAGCCTACTTTTCTATACTCAAGGTGAAAACGACATTACTAGACTGTTAAACTTAATATCAATTTTGTAGACTGGTGGTTACGAGGAAGCAAGAGTTGCTTGAGCGTTATGTAGCCTATGATTGGAGGCGGAGCTAGAGAACAACCCTTGCTGCTAATAGTTTGCCTATCAAGTACAAGTCACGGTAAAGTGAGTCAGAAGTAATCAATCGAGACTTGAGTACTACAACTCCATTGTGACATTTCTGTTACCTGCTATTACTTCCATTTTTACTCCCCAGTCACTTGCTTTCTTCTGTATGTGCTGCAATTAGGCAAAAAGAGGAATTAGACAACACTTATGACAGAAGTTGGTGAAAGAGTAGTACACCATGGAGTGTTGACAACTTACGCCTCGTGTTGATGTTTTGTGAAGAGAATATACTGCTGTTGTTGCCATAGTTAAAGCCGTCCTCAGAAACTGCATGTCCATACCTTTATTTTTGAGAAAGCAATCAAAGGTTTATAACACATCAATTGGTTGTTTTATTACCTTAAAATGTGATCTCACCTTGGTTGTGTTTGGTACCAAATGGAGGATTCATTATCACAGTGTCAAATTTCTTGGCATATGCATGGGATCTCAGGGAGCACATGTCACACTGGATCAGGTCTACGTTGGTCAGCTCAAATTCCTCAGAGTTCCTTTTGAATATCTTCAGTGCATCGTCATCAATGTCAAACCCAACACACAAACTATGAGAGGAAGGTGAGTGGTTAGATAAATACTCCAGTACAATAACTTTTATTCAGACAGTTGGTGTTATTTTCTTACCCTGCATCAAGCATTGCTGCTCCAATGCTAAGAACGCCACATCCGCATCCCAAATCTGCAACCAATTTGCCCTCGATGTCATCAAATGTGTTGTGGATTGTATAAAGCATACATGCTGAAAAGATACATGTTTAAATTACTAAAATTAGACTCAGCAATTTCAATTACAACACAATTCAAATTGACATGCAAACAAATTGTGAAGAGCCAGTAGGAGGTTTTGGCAGATTGTTGTAGTTGACATCTATGCAAAAGTCGCTCCGATGTGTATGACGTGATGTCATATGGCTGAGTCTACCTTTAACAACAAACGCACGTTTGTAATGTTATAGCTTTAGTGGGCCACCTATATTGATTATTGTGGAGTAGTCTTACCTGCAATGTGAGGGCTGGTTGGATATTGTTCAAGAAGAATTTTGGGTTCTTCAAAGGCGTCCACTTGTTGAAGACAACTTTCCAACTCTTTCAGTTTCATATTGGCTGGATAGCAAACCTTGACCTGCTACAACTAACAGCTATACAGCTATACACTCAACGCCGCGAGCCCAATCGGAAAGACAACATATATCAAGGAAGCTAGATTGTACTCGATAGCTGCTCCCTGTAAATGCAATCCAAGAATTGGTTTGATTGTTTACATTTGCTGGCCACATTTGAGCTAGAATATGGCATAGAATGCTAAAACTCACAGCACACCCCTCTTCAGAGCCACGGGGAAGGTGTACAGAGTCACACTTCCGCATTAGTGGGGTCTCAATGAAAACAATCCGAGGTGGAACAGACGCTAAGAAAAGCAGTACAGCTCTATGATCATGGTGTTTTTGCAATACAAAACATGCATAACATTTTCTGATTCCACTAGTTACTGCCACCATTGGCATTATCATTCCATAGTTAGGGATTAGCTAGTTTACTGTAATCGTGGGTTGTGATGGTTTATCTATATAACTTTTGGTGTACAAAATTGCATGGTCACGGTTGATCAGCTGCCTACTGGACAGCAGTAGCCGAGACTACTACACAGCTTGATCACCTGCCAAACTGGATGTGGATTTGCAATGAAGCCAGGTCAGTGTGTTTGAACCAGTGATTTATATACGTCATTGGTTTAACACAATAGACGCGGAACACAAACAGTGAACACAATATCGAATGTATCGCGAGAAATTACGAGAACGTAGCAACAGGACAACAAAAATACATTTGTGTACAAGCCAGAGTGCATGATGGCGGCGTTGCTGCTACGCCGGGACAAGAAATCTACTGCTGCTCATTTAAAGTCAGACCTTAATCGGACTGACAACAGCTCTGGTGTCCGACAACTTCAAGAGCTGCTTGATTCTGTTCTTAATCCAGAAAAGCCACCGGCAGACACCGAGGCTCTTGACTGGTGTAAATGTCTAATAGCAGGAGAAGAAGGTTTCGAGGAGTTCTGCAAAACGGTCCGGTCCTATGACAATGCTACTCTATGCGGCTTGGTTTGGACAGCAAATTTTGTGGCATACCGCTGTCGGACTTGTGGCATTTCTCCTTGCATGTCACTCTGCGCAGAGTGTTTTAACAACGGCGATCACACAGGCCATGACTTCAATATGTTCAGGAGCCAGGCTGGTGGGGCCTGTGACTGTGGAGATAGTAATGTCATGCGAGAAACTGGGTAAGTCCTTAGCTTAAGAGCGCTAGCTGGCTAATAGCTAACGATAGCTAGCTAACGTCAACTGGCTAGCTAGATTGTAGTGACATTTTCTAATGAATTGATCATTGAATTTTGACAGCAACTGACATAACCAAACAATTTTTAACAATGTATGGGGCATGTCTAGCTATAGCTAGGCTGTCATAATACCCAGTTTGCTGGCTAACAGCTAACGTTAGCTCGTAAAGTTCCACCTAGTTGGGAGTATGCTGCCTTACTGAGTCTAGTTTATATAGCAACTGTGCCGTTTTGACATGTCCCCTTAATTTTACTGACATCTGTCACTGAACATGCTATTGATTGAAAAACCATTCATCTTTAGCTATACAAAACCTCAACACTTTTTAAATGGGGGCACTAGGTAGCCTGCGTTTAGACACATTCCAATTCGGATCTTTTTTTTTTCACGAATTGGAGCTCTGAAAAAGCTCTAATTATTGAAAATACAAATTATTTGGAAAAAATAAATGAATTGGGCGTTAGCTAGCTAACAAAACACCAGAGGCTAGTTCACGTCAGTCATAGGACCCAGCCCCAGCAATCTAGTCAAGAACACACAGCTTTGAACAATGGCTATAAACACCGCAGAGGTGTATACACCTGTATACCCAACAGAAACAGTTTACCTTTTAAGAATCCAATTGAACAAAACGTAATACTTGCATTTTATAGGTTCGCATTTCATATTCTTAATGCAAATACTGTGCTATTGAAATGAACTAATCCTACAAGGTTTCTAGGATAATTACAATTTGTCCCTGCAGAATAACTCAATCACTTCTTGTAACATATCAGCTCATGTTTAGATTTAAAGGGTTGACTGCACTTCCTGATTTGGCCTCATTTTTAAAGATTTGGTTAATTAGAGGCCATGATTCAATTCAAACGCGAGTTGGTTTTGGGATGTGGGTGTGTGTTTGCAGGTGGGGCAAGTTACGGACCACCAATAAACAAGACAATATTTCAATTTTGTGCACCTTTTAGTTTTATTAAATATTTGTATATGAATGACTTTAACTCAAACCAACTATACATTAAGTCATTGAAATTTGGATTATTGGAATTTTACAATTGTCCTATGTACTTGGTGTAATTTAGATGGTCCGTAACTAGCCCCGCAGGGATTACCGAAGTCAACCCACATTTACCACGGGCATTACGATAGGGTCTTGCAGCTTCACTCCGAATTGATGATTACTTGTGGGCAGGATTGAAACGAACCAAACTTTCATTTGTGTTCTGACGCAAGTCACGACCACAAGTTCCGCAAAACTCAGTTTTGGATGACAATGACTTTATGGCACTATTTACACTTTAGTCAATTTTGACAGAATAAATGCTTCTGACTCATATCGATGCCACATAGGTTATTTTCTAAATGAAATATAACATATCTTCTTTGCAGCTTACTCCCCACCATTCCTTTAAATTATTAGTTTACACTTCTGCAGTTATTTTGTCTGATGGATGACACTGCATTACATTTTATTCAAGGCAGTCAGATATACTACTAGCCTAACTTAAAATGCACATATTCCACTATCAAAGGAAGACGAAATACACTGCTAGTGTCCATTAGATAGGTTGTCCTGTAATTGTTCCCAATTACTTCCACAATTTATTTTAGGTACTTCTCTTGGTTATGAAAAAAAGTATATGGATGTTGTTCTGTCAGGTTTTGCAGACGGCATCGGTTAAGAACCGGGGAGAATGTTCCTTCAGTCCCCCGAGACTTACTACTGATGTCAGAGATGGTCCTCCCTCGCTTCATCATCTGTATCATACAGTACCTAAGGGATGGATACACTGAACCAGGTGGGAGAAACAGCATCGCACTACGTCTACAGAACACCCTAAAAGCACCCGATTGCAATTGAACAGCCCTCGGAGAACAAAACATTGTGGAGAAAGTTATTTTACAACTATCTTATGGTCATTCTGCTTGTTTTCATGAGCTCTTCTGACACATTTTAATTTCACAACTTTTATCATACCTTGCTCTCACAGACACATCAGCTGAGAGGGACCTACAGAAGGTCTTACAGCAGCTAGAGCCCCAGATCACCTTCCTAGAAGAACTGACGAAGATGGGCGGAGCAATGAGAACTGTGCTGACAAAGATCCTAACGAATCAGCAAACATTCAAGGACCTGAGCATGGGTAAATATGTCTGTTTCCACTTACTCATAGTGCCATTGAGTGATTTGTTAATCTGACCGGGGGGGGTAACTATCAAAAGGTGACATGATACTAATCAATATTGCCAAACCATAATAATTCAATGCTCCACACACGCTAATGAATGTCTGTTAGTTTAAAACATATCTCATATGTAAATATGCCCTATAGGTCAAGAAGAGAATGTATTTGCAAAAAAGAACTACGAGAACTACCTGTCAGCACTGAAGAACTCAGGCCTGGTGTCTGTGGAGGAGAAGGCCCAGACTGGGGCTGCAGAGCCCACACAAGGTTCTGAGACAGGGGCTCTGGGCTTACTGGGTAAGACCTCATCCACTCTTTAGGAGTTGGAACTCAAAATAAGAGTCCCTGATAGCATGCCATTTGTTGTAGTATGGAAACATAATGGAAGTAGTGTTTCTCAATGACTCATTAATCAAGGAAATAAAGAAGTAATGGCTGCCATCTGTCTCTGCTCTGTTTTCTTTAGGAGCCGCAGCACCATCCAGCTCTGAGTCCAATAAAGAGGTATGTGAATATTGTATCAGAATAGTTAGTCTTCTCAGTATTGAAATATAGATACAGTAGTTATAATACTTCCCATTGTTTTTCTTAAAGGAGGATCAAGATGGGCAATCTATTGGACAGAGAAAGAGGGTGAAACTAAGTAGCTCAACCAAAGGTAATTTACATAACAAGCATTACATTCTATGTAATGATGAATGATACACAGATTTTTTTTTAAGTGATAAAAAAAAAAATTGAAACTCAACATTGGCAGGAGTCACCAGTTTGAATAATGTATATTCTCTCCTTAGATCCATCCATTATGGACTCTCTGAAACACAAATGTTTTCTGGAGGAGTTGCTGTTTTGGACAATAAAGTACGAGTTTCCGCAGAAGATGGTTACTTTTCTACTGAACATGCTGCCAGATCAAGACTACAAGGTATGTATTTCAGGTTGTAGCTGTAAGTCTAGTGGCTCTGCTGCATTCTTTAAAACATATTTTTTTAGAGAAGCTGTTATGACTGCAGAATGTAGTCAATTATTGTTGTGCTTTTTTTGTTGTTGTCGTTTTGTAGATCACCTTCACGAAAACATTTGTTCAACATTATGCGTTCATCATGAAAACTCTGATGAAAAGCCAGGAGTCAGATACCATGTCCAACCGCATCGTACATATCAGTGTACAGCTGTTCAGCAATGAGGACTTAGCACGTCACGTGACGGAGGAGTGTCAACTCCTCGACATCATGGTCACTGTCCTCCTCTACATGATGGAGAGTTGCCTTATCAAAAGTGAACTTCAAGGTGAGCCGTGTTTGAATGGCCATCCTGATGATTGTTTGACTGACTTTGTGAATCTAAACTGCTTCCCACACTACCAAGCCTCATTGTGGACGGTCACTCTCTCTCGTTATTTTCAGATGAAGAGAACAGCCGCCACGTTGTGGTCAACTGCAGCGAGGCTCTGCTGAAGAACAACACTTACTGGCCTTTAGTTAGCGACTTTATTAATATTCTCTCACACCAAAGTGTAGCGAAGAAATTCCTGGAGGACCACTCACTGCTCATGCTGTGGATGAGCTTTGTGTCCTTCTTTCAAGGTAATTCCCTGTGGATTTAAGAATCTGAATAGCAGTGGTAGCTGGGACTGTGATATGTGTCAGTATTTGCCTCAAGGATGACTAATCGTTATTCCCTGGTAGCGTAGCTGGTGTGATTTTTAGTCTGATCTTTATCTATTGGAGTCATGTGCTATCATCAGTCTCTGTTAATGGCCCAGTGCAGCCAAAAATGTGATTTTTCTGTGTTTTTATATATTTCTACACTGCGGTTGGAATAATACCGTGAAAATATGAAAACTATCATAATATCCTTTTAGTGTAAGAGCTGTTTGAAAAGACAGCTAGAAATTTCAGCTTGTTTTGGTGGGATGGGGGTTTTGGCCTGCCTGGTTACGTCACCAGGCGGTAAATTAGTTTTAATAGACCAATAACAGTGTTACAAACCTTTGCCAATAATGGCTAGTTTTCAATTTTCCCCTCCCCACTCAGACCACTCCTAGGAAAATTCTTGCTTGGGGAAATTGCTCTTTTTTTGTAAGGTAACCAGAAATTATTTTGATATTGAGAGTAAGACATCTGCATTGGCCCGTTAGTATCTGCTTAGTCATATGACGCAATATTAGTTCTCTGTAATTCCCTTCCATTGGTGGTAGTCACTGCTTATTTAGCTGGTCACTATTTTCAGTAGCTGAGCAAGATGTCCAGCAAAACAGATGTTATGTGCCATTGAAGGCAACTTTTATTTTACACTTCTAGGAATTGAACCTGACAAAGACAATTACGGAGCATGTTATTCCTTGGCCTCGTTCAACATTATAGCAGACGGTGCCGGCAACCACTGACTGACTGCGTCATAAATAACTACTCATTATTATTTGTAGATCAGTCAGTCACCATTTACCCACAATGCCTCATGGATTTGATGCTATCAAACACGGCCCTTGTCTCTATTAGAATTGTCTGTGCAGCACTCCTGCTATGTGTCCACCATAACCCTAAAAATAACCCCTAGCCGCAGAAACTGTGGGCTGGAGTATCCACTTACTTAGGCAAGATGCAGAGAGCATAGTGCCACTATGTTATGGTATGAGTGTAGGCTGCCCTTACATACATGTGATTCCCCCCATTCTTAAGACTTAGCTAGATGTCAACTAATATGTTTTCCGGGTTAACACTGCTTTGTGAATGAGACCACAGTAATGCTATCTGTTACGTGATGACTAACCCTGAAAGCTCTTGCCTGGTCCTGTAGGTATGAACTTGAATAAGCGGGAGTTGAGTGAGCACGTGGAGTTTGAGTCCCAGACGTACTATGCAGCATTTGCGGCCGAGTTGGAGGCCTGCGCACAACCAATGTGGGGTCTCCTCACACACTGCAAAGTCAAAGTGAGTCCAATATCCCTCTTAATTGTAATGCAGATCACGTTACGGCTATTTGACATTCAGGTGTTAAGCACAGAAACCGAAAATGATTATACCACGAATCATTGTTTATTTGCAGGAGACACAGGAATACACCAAGACGGTGGTGCGCTACTGCTTGGAGACTCTGCAGATCTGGTTTGATGCCATTGGCTTTGTGGATGAGGTAACTCTGCAAATATGTACAACAGTCAGGAAGCATTTTGTAGACAGAGGTTTCCTTTAGTGTTTATATCTGGTCTCTGTTTCTCTGTAGCTTGCTCCAAATCAGGTGACGTTTCACCTGCCACTGCACCGTTACTACGCCATGTTCCTAAGCAAGGTGTGGCAGATCTACAACACTTTTAAGTTCTGTTCCTGGCGCTTAAGCTCTCTTTGTTGTGAGTTGACTGTGTCTATTGTCTCACAGGCAGTGAAGTGCCAGGGGCTTGACCTGGAGAGTCTCCTCCCAGACCAAGAGATGCTCATGAGGATCATGGTCCATCCACTCCAGATTCAGGTATTGCACCAATAAAGGACCATTACACATGCCATTTCAATGCCTTGATAATGCCTCACATGTCAGAAGAAGTTGTGGGTGAATACGGTCCTGCAATGTCTAAAAAGGAAAGGCTGACTTCCCTCGTATATCCAAACAGTTGTTAGTCTATTATATACACACACACACACACACAGTGCATTCGGAAAGTATTCAGACCTGAGAACAGGTTTAGATTTTTATTTAGCAAATGTATAAAACATTAACATACCTTATGTTAATAATACCGGAAAGTATTCAGACCCTTTGCTATGACACTTGAAATTAAGCTCCTGTGCATCCTGTTTCCTGTTTCCATTGATCATCCTTGATGTTGCTACTACTTGATTGGAGTCCACCTGGGGTAAATTAAATTGACTGAACATGATTTGGAAAGGCACACGCTTGTCTATACAAGGTCCCACAGTTGACAGTGCATATCAGAGCAAAAACCAAGCCTTGAGGTCGACGGAATTGTCAGTCGAGTTCTGAGACAGGGCTGTGTCGAGGCACAGATCTTGAAGGTCCCCAAGAACACAGTGGCCTCCATCATTCTTTAATGGAAAAAGTTTGGAACCACCAAGACCCTTCCTAGAGCTGGCCTCACAACCAAACTGAGCAATCGGGGAGAAAGGCTGACAGAGGTCCAGAGTTCCTTTGTTGAGATGGGAGACACTTCCAGAGGGATAACAATCTCTGCAGCACTCCACCAATCAGGCCTTTATAGTAGTGGCTAGACAGAAGCCACTCTTCAGTAAAAGGCACATGACCGCCCACTTGGAGTTTGCCAAAAGGCAACTAAAGGACTCTCCGACCATAAGAACAATATTCTCTGGTCTGATGAAACCAAGATTGAACTCTTTGACCTGAATGCCAAGCGTCACACCGGGAGGAAAACTGGCGTCATCCCTACGGTGAAACATGGTGGTGGCAGCATCATGCTCTGGGAATGTTTTTCAGCGGCAGGGACTGGGAGACTAGTCAACATCGAGGGAAAGATTAACGTAGCAAAGCACAGAGAGATCCCCGATGAAAACCTGCTCCAGAGCGCTCAGATCCTCAGACTAGGGTGAAGGTTCACCTTCCAACAGGACAATAACCCTAAGCACACAGCCAAGACAACGCAGGAGTGGCTGCGGGACAGGTCTCAATGTCCTTGAGTGCCCCAGCCAGAGCCCGGACTTGAACCCAATCAAACATATCTGGAGTGACCTGAAAATAGCTGTGCAGCGACGCTCCCCATCCAACCTGACAGAGCTTGAGAGGATCTGCAGAGAAGAATGGGAGAAACTCTCCAAATACAGGTGTGCTAAGCTTGTAGCGTCATACCCAAGAAGACTCGAAGGGTGTAATCGCTGCCGAAGGTGCTTCAACAAAGAGTAGAGGGACTTAAGTAAATGTGATTTTTATTTTAAAAAATCTTTACCTGGTTTTATTGTCATTATGGGCTATTGTGTGTAGATGAGGACAAACTATTTAATAAAGTTTTGAATAAGGCTGTAACGTAACAAAATGTGGGAAAAGTCAAGTGGTCTGAATACTTTCCGAATGCACTGTATATTAGTCGTCGACTGACTTGTTTAAGCGGTTCCTGTGTGACTGTGCACTCTGGAGGTACCTTAATATTTGTTCAGTGTAATGTATACAGTAGGTACATAGCAGTTTATGTTAATGTCCCTTGTGTTTTCTTGTAGGCAAGCCTGTCGGAGATCCACAGTAACATGTGGGTCAGAAATGGTCTGCAGATTAAAGGACAGGCTATGACCTACGTGCAGTCTCACTTCTGCAACTCTATGATCGATCCAGACATCTTTCTGCTCCAGGTATATACTACTTTCTTCAAGGTGATTACAACATTAGGGATTGTTAGGTCCTAAACTCCATTCAATAATTGGGAAGAACAATCTTTCGACAGGTGTGTGCCTCGAGGCTAGATCCAGACTACTTCATCTCTTCCGTGTTCGAGAGGTACGGTCGACCCTTCTGGAAAAGTCCTTTCGACCTGTCGTTTTTCGCCGAACTTCATTGACCTTGTTTATCATCACCTGTTGAAAAATCCCATTTTGAGTAACTAGTTGACGAGTAGCCCGGAGGTTTTACTGGCAGTAACATGTGTTTTCATATGCAGATTCAAAGTGGTGGACCTGTTGACCATGGCCTCTGTGCACCAGAATACTGCACTTGACGGGGAGCAGGAGAGGCCAATGCTGGAGGGAGCCTTGACGTTTCTCGTCATCTTGTCCAGTCTTCGCATCCACTTGGGTAAGTGCAGATGCAACAAGGGAGAAGAAAGTTGTACATCAACAACAATTGGTATGTTTGTACACTATATTAGTGTTATCCATCGTTTTTTCTTTTTATACATTTGTAATGAATATTTCTCCCTTTCGTTGATAGGCATGGCAGATGACGAGATTCTTAGAGCCGAGATGGTCTCCCAACTGTGCATGAACGACCGTACCCACAGTTCACTGTTGGACCTCGTATCCTCACTGTTTTATCAGCCTCACAATTCACAGTATAATTAATTGAACATCCTTACCCGTGGTTAGTATGTTCTCACTTTGATTCTCATAATGACTTGTTGGTAGCTGGATATTTGGTCTCCAGATTTTCTGTTGTCAGTAACCTTTTTCTGAAGCGCTAGTTTTTTATTTTCTTGGTAGCATGTGTAATTGTGTTGTCCTTGTTTTACAAAATGGAAAACCCACCAAAACACCTTGTTTTCATCAGACCTCCCCTTGTTGGTACATGTGACTTTGATCATGACTAGTTTAATCAATGAAAAATTGCATCATTTAACACGCATCAATCTTGCCGTTTTTACATTTTGGGATCACCTTCAATTATGCTGCACATTTGCCCGGGTACATACTTTCCTGAAGTGAATATTCAGATTCCTGAGAATCCCAACCCCAAGAGTGGGATCGTCCCAGGAAGTTGCAGCTTTGAGGAGATGCTGTCTGCCGTGGCTGACTTCAAAGCCCCCGTGTTTGAACTAGGGGGTTCCATGCAGCAGGGCATGTACACACCTAAAGGTAAGTTGTCTATTGTAGTTCCTGGCTTGGGATGTGTTCACTAGGGAAAGAACGGAACTAAACTGGGAGGGACCTCGATTTGTGCAATAGAAACTCTAGTTTTCACTTCAAAACCGTTTTACAACGGTGCAATAAGTTTTTGCTGCGGTGTGTGACTAATGAATAGATGCTGTCCAAAAGCTTTGTTGGATCAACACCAAGCATATTGTTTTCATTCAACATAATCACTGCTTTTCCACCAGTCTGCCTTGAGAGGGCACTCGTGCACCACAATTGACTCTAGTTCTACCCATGCAGAAGCCTAGGGACTTGCACAATTCACAAGTCTCAATCAAGACGTGGTCCCTCTTGAAGACTTAATTATTGTCCTGTACACAATTGAAATTGGCCTAATTTTTTGTGTTTTTTGTGATGGAGACCTCATACAGTCTGTATAATGTTTTATGAGACCATTCTGTGATGATATGATTGTTCTGTTGGCGGTTTTATTAACCCTTATTTTACCTGGTGTGTTCTCAGTCAACCGATTCTCATTTACATAGAGACATTGGAAAGGTTTGTGGGTAGGCGGTAACAGCCAGAACCGCATTAGGTTTGTGTCATTGGAGGCGTCAGATTGTCATTGCAACGCCACATTTCCTGTCATTGCACATTCCACTTGGGGGCAGGCTAACTCCACTTTCTGAGGCCCCATGAGAGGGAAGAAAGAAAAATAAGAATTTTATGGCAACGTGACTTTTTAGCAGCCTTCCTCAAGTATTGGTCTTTCTGTTTTCCAGCGGAGGTGTGGGAGAAGGAGTTTGACCCCATCATGGTTATTCTCAGAACAGTCTACCGTCGTGATGTCCAGTCAGCAATGGACAGATACTCAGCATTGTAAGTTAAGTCACTAAGTCTCCAGCAAGAAATGAATGGTTTATTTTACAAAAAAAAAAAAAGTGTGAAATAATTTTCAGGTTTTGAATGACTAGGTGTGAGTACGTAGTTATTTTAACAGTACATTCAGAATGTTATGTTATGTAGTTCTGGTTCGTTAAGTTTTACAGTTGGGATGGTCATGTTTGAAACCGAGTGGGTGGGTGTCATGCCCTGCATAACAACAATAATTCATTTAATTTGTAAAGTGATTTTCTCAGACCCAAGATGTAATTCAAAAATATATTTTAATAAAATAACAATCAAAGCTGTCATCAGGTCCGGAGCACATGATAACAGAATTAGCAGAGGTTCTTGAAAGCCTTTCTGAACAGCTCTGCCTTTTTTTAAAGAAGGACCGACACTGCAGCCCTAATAGTGTCTGGAAGTATGTTCCAGAGCCGCGGAGCCGCGCAACTGAAAGCCCTGTCACCCATAGTTTTTCGTCTGTTAGAGGGCTGCTGAAGGGAGACTGACCAGGAGGAGCGACGGGTGCGTATTGGGCAGCAGAGTAGAATGAGGTCGGACAGGTACTTGGGCCCTGAGTTGTGGATAGCCTGGTAGATGTTAACCAGGATTTTGTAGTCAACGCGTGAGCATGTGGGGAGCCAGTTGAGGTTGAAGACATGTGCAGCACATTTCTGGACATTGTAGCCTGTTTAGGCACTTGACAGATGCACCAACAAAAAGGGCGTTTACAGTAGTCCAGACAGGATGAAATAGTCATGGATGAGTCGCTCACCTGCGGGATGTGATGGCGTAGGTTGTAATCTGGCAATGTTCTGTAGATGGAAAATGTGACTTACTGGCTCGCTATTCCCACCTGTGGTGAAGAGGGGTTCGGGCCAACGTGGTGAAGAGGGGTTCGGGCCAACGTGGTGAAGAGGGGTTCGGGCCAACGTGGTGAAGAGGGGTTCGGGCCAACGTGGTGAAGAGGGGTTCGGGCCAACGTGGTGAAGAGGGGTTCGGGCCAACGTGGTGAAGAGGGGTTCGGGCCAACGTGGTGAAGAGGGCGGGGTTGGTTCCAATAATTTAATTGCGAGCTGTAATACAACTGAGAATCCTTCCTTGTGAGATCTAGGTTGGACGTCTCCGAAGACAAATGTGATGGTTGGGGTGGAAGAGAGAGATGGTGTTAGGTTCATTTCCTGACGATCTCTTTAAGATGTGAAGTGACTAAATCCACTGAAGTGTCCTCTCCTGGCAGCCCTTCTTAATTTGAAATAGCAGTTTAAGGGCAAGGAAAGATTACATGAGTAATGGATGAAACATTTTTCTTGCTCTATGATTTCTGTAAATACCAAATGTAGGCTATATTGAACCAAGGCAATTTTAGAATTCCAAGCTATTCAATCCATGTTGAACAATAAATAAGAATGATTTCGAGTTATTTTTAGATCATCACATGTTGAAACGTGTATGGCGTGTAGTAACCCTGTCATGACACCAGGTGACCGTATTTCCCCCTTGAAGCATATTGAAGCTGCAATTTCCCCACAAGTCTGTGATAGAAGGCTTATGTTACTCGTTCACTTTGACGGATTGCCTGTCAACCAGGCCACGTTGTTATATAACCACGATTCTTTCATCGCTAATAGCTTGTCTTTTCAGACGATCGGCTGTTATTTTGCGTAGACTGACAGTGTGGTAAATTCCACAGGAGATGATTTAATGTTACGTTATTACCTATGCGTTTGTGATGTTGGGTTGAGCTCTATTGATTATTGCTTGGAATTGACCTGATTTGTTGTTGTATCCAGCTTGAAACAGTCCGGGATGCACACGACGGGGAATCCATGGCCACCGTACAAAGAGAGGACTCCTCTGCACCCATGTTACAAAGGCCTGGACAGGCTGTTGCACTGCAAGACACTGCACATTGTCATCTTCACACTGCTTTACAAGGTGACTCTTCCAACACCTCTTCACTCACTCGCTCTGTGCATAGGAATTTCATTGTCTCTGATCAAATCTGATGGTGAGATTTGCCCTATGGTTGAATTTGGCAGAACTATAATGGAATGTTTTTTTTGTTTTTAGATCTGGCTGGATCACTCCAACATGTCTGAGCACGTTCTGTGCATGGTGCTCTACCTGATTGAGCTGGGCTTGGACAACCAGGTTGAAGAGGACAAGGGGGATGAGGTTAGACCTTCAGCCACTCAGACGACGTTCGTCAGTTTCTTCCTATGTGCCCTTCACATTTACTTACCCCCTTTCTCATGTTCCGTGACTAGGAGCCTTGCATTGAGGAGCACTGCCATGACAGCTGGTTCCCAGGCACCAACCTCTTGTCCAACCTGCACCATGTCATCAACTACGTGAGGGTGAGGGTGCCTGAGACTGCCCCCGAGGTGAAGAGGGAGAGGGAGCCCCCTGCCAGCACCAGCGCCGAGGCATCCAACTTCGGCCAGGTCAGTTAACACCCTGCCTGCACACTGGGTGGTACTGCCTCGACTTGTGTATTCATGCTACTGTGTTCAGAATTGCTTACCTCTGGGTAGATGAGGTATAATGTTCCTTCAGTATACTGGGTATTATTTGTATTATGTAGCCTGTCATATCTTTTGATGTGGAGAGGTCGCTCTTTGCTAGGGCCATATGTGTTAAAAGCACTTACGTAATGATGTTTTTGCCGTACTTCTGCTCCACAGAATTCCAGGCGTCTGACAGGGAATTGGAGAGAGGTAGCGGTTTGCATTTTGAGTGTTTTGTTTGGTCTTACTAGGAAGACCTGGATGATGTCCTCAGGGCCTTGCACTGTGTTCTCTTCTGACTGTGGTGTAAAACCTCCATTACAACGTTATTCTCTTGTTCATGTCTTATGATTTGTAGCCATATTTAGGTCATTTTGAGTGTGTGGTGTTGTGCTCTGATGGGGTTGAATCTAAGTGTATAATGTGAGTCTGGGTAAACGCTTTTTAACTGCATGTTACCTTGATTGATGGCGCTCCGACAGGGCTGTGTGATGTATGTATATTTAACAGTGCTCCCATCCATTGTCAGGGCAAGTCATTGCAATTGTTCCAATGTTTTTCACATTTAAGGGGGTGGGTTGAATTTTCCTCTCATAATATGAACTAGAACTCTGAGGTTTCTCTTGAAAAGTCAGCAGAATTAGGGGTATTTAATGTGACTTCGATATGTGCGCCGTGCCCATCTGCTGATGGCAAGGGGGCCTCCTAATGTAGGGATGCGGGATCCATCATGCCAAAATGGATTTCTGTGACGTTGTAATTTGAGCAGGCATTTGTGTCGTGCACATAAACACTCCATTGAAAGACAGCATTTTGACATGGACCATCTGAATTGGAAGGAAAGGTGGTCACATGGGTGTCTCTCTTGCTCTCCCTCATCTGCATGTGTTTATTGAGAGGGCCATGGTTTGTGCTGCATGTTTGGAAAGCAGGTGTGTGTAGGAGAGATCTGACGTGTGCCTCTTCTATTGGTAGAATGTGCGGGAGGCGCAGGTGTTCAGCCTGGTGGCGGAGCGCCGGAGGAAGTTCCAGGAGATCATCAACCGCAGCAGCACAGAGGCTAGCCAGGCGGTGCGGCCCAAGAGCAGCTCCACTCGCTGGGTCCCGCCCGGCACGCCTCCCCAGCTGGTCACCGAGATCCTGGAGATCCACGAGAGCATGCTCTCCCTGCTCATCAAGCTGCACCAGAAGTTGTCGGCCAAGCAGAACTCCCTGTCGGCCACCTGGCTGGAGGACATGGACGCCAACCCAAACCGCCACGCCCACGGGGACGGCATCACCGCCATCGAGCGCATCCTCACCAAGGCGGCCACGCGTAGCCACCAGAGCAAGCGCAGCATCCAGGAGATCTGTGGGAAGGTCTTTCCTCCCGTCGCTCCCAAGAAGAACAGCCCCACTGCCAAGAAGACCATGGATAAGGAGGAGAGGTTTGTTACAGGTTGCCACTCCGTTTGCAAAACCATCAACTTATGTGGTGTCTCTTAATGAATACAATAATCAATGTTGAACTGTTTCAATGTGAGGACTTTATTAGCTTTTGAAATTAGAAATGATTTTTTGAAGTTAGTCAAAGGACATCTGCAGAGTGTGAATTTGTAAAAAAATAAAATAATAATATTCAATCAGCGTACATAGAGCCTTGTTCTCGGGCTGTTGCCAGGGCGACTGTGGGCCAGCCAATGGCAGAGGAAGCTGAAAGGGGGAGCTTCACATTTCTCAGACGGGCTGTCTGTGCCCCTGACGCTGTCAGTGGGAATTACTGAGCTGTGGCGCTCCTGTCACCATTTGTTTATGTCCTCTTATTAGGGGTCTCTATTTACAGTCAACCCTACTTGCTGGAAGTCTGCACAGGATCTACAGCCATCCACATTAGGGAAGTAATCACCTTCACAGCCCAGCACCCAGTCACATACTGTAGCCGTGCTCAGAATAGGCTCTTACGTTGTAGTTTGTATGTATCAGTGTCCAATGCTACAAAGCCAATCTCGCATGATCTAGTGTGCCTTTGTGGCGGCGTCTGAGGAAAAACAAGCGTTGTGTAACGGGCAGACCAGTCACTGTCTGGAAATGGTAACGCACTGGTTGGTGAGTGGTGGTGATGTCAATGGCTAGCCATTGAGAGAAGGGCTTTCGGTGCATTATTAAAACGAAGCATTTCCACTTACACATGGAAGCTGTTGCTATGGTGATGGGCTAACCCAATCAGTGAAGAGAATGGGCATTACTCCTGCATCAAAATAATGGAAGCCTGGGCCAAATGCCTCAGCATTCTATTTTAAGTACACATTTTGATTAGAATAGCTCTGTAGGATTTTTGGTTTGTTTTATGTGTGGCGGTGTCACCTCAAGTCTCCGACTATTTCCAAGCTATGCAACACTTTGACACTCATGTGAAATGGTATGACTGACTCTTTGTATTGATGGCAGTTTTTATATGGAAGTAGTCTTCTGTGATTTTGAAGTTTTGTTTTCCGTTCAGGCGTCAGAGGGCTCGAGAGAGACAGCAAAAACTCCTGGCTGAGTTTGCCTCCAGACAGAAGAGTTTCATGGAAACAGCCATGGATGTTGGTAAGGCAGTGACTCATTTGGTCCAGCACCATTTCTCATTCTCAAAGCGCATTCCTATTGTTTTCCCCATCTATGAGTTATTGTGAATGTTGGGTCGGTCTTCTCAGAAACCTTTCCAAGCTTCTAGCTGTACTTATGTATTGACAGATTTATTCGATGGCGCAATATATATGCTAGGACTTCTTGGATACGGGGCCCGGTTCGCTATAACATTGAAGTGGACTCCACGCCACTCATGCTGAGGACATTTTATGGACTCGTTCCATTATAGCCTTTGAAGGAAAGAAAGATTTGCTTCCCCCCCCCACTGTGGCAAGGTGACACTGGCCACAGCCCTCGGCCCTCCCATGGACTACCTACACTTGTTAGGCGCAATGAGAGGAAAGCACTCCCCTGGGGTTGGAGCCGTGCTGGTCGAGTGCACAGCGGATCAAAGCACTAATAGTGGTATGGACTCCCAGGGACGACCCTGACCCAGCGTGGTTAGCGGATGAATAATGGTCTCTGTGATCAGAGGGAACACTTAGGCAGGGTTTAACAATGTAAATGGAGTTTGCCTATTTGCACAGATTTTGAAGAAACGTACAATTGTTTGAGTAGTAATTTCGCCATCTTATTTGCAGGTGTCCCTGCTGACAACGCCCCACATTTATTGAATGGATTAGCTTGCGTGTCCATCTCCTCAGTATAAAGATTGGTCATTGGCTTCTCATGAGCTATGTTTGTTTCACAGATTGAATCAAAGGTCACAGAGGATATGAATATTTGTGCTGGGATTTTGACAAGGCAAATAGGTCCAATGGTGAAAGCATCTGTTCAAACACGAATCTTCCAGTGCTCTTGGCCGCAGTGGTTATGGGCTTTGTGGAAAACCAAAGATAAGACCGACATCCGGGTACTATGATGTCTTGTGTTTTTATGCGCAAAGACAAAATCCCCTTTTTTTTGAATTCCCGTTTACAGTGTTGCATTTTTGTTCTCGCTCCTAGCTGTGTGCCACATGAAAGATTACCATTTTGAATACGGTGAGGCTCATGCGTTTCAAGATATGATCCTATTGTTTCTGAGCATTCATGCGTTTGACTCGGGCAACAGATGTTGCGGGCATCTGCTTTTTAAATGGATTTTGTAGCATGACTTATTATGGGCTCTAAATTGGAATGTTTATGATCTAGATTTTTGCGTGTAAATGACTTTGGACAGTGATTTGTTTACGATTGAGCAGTAGTAGGCTATGCCGTTGGAGGGTTGAAAATGCCACCGCATCCTTCATAGGATGCCATCTGAAAGCATTCAATTTGTCACGACAACTATCCTCACTCAATCATGCTACAGTGTTGACTGCAAAGATGTTACACGTATGTTGTTCAGGAGCATAGCCAGGCAGTCGTCCTCCATAGCAACACCAGTGTCCTTGTCTCCAGCTCAGCGTGCACTGACGGCCCGAGGCCTGAGCTGTTCCGTCTAACGCCAACTGTTTTTTTTCATTTCCCCTGGAACACACCGACCTCTCCCGAGATCAGTCCACCTGACGCAATAAATCAATTCCAACACGGGGTTGACATTTCTATGCCGTATTTGCTGTTCAAATTGAAATCTTTTAACGTTTTTTTTTCAAATGAAATTTACATCAGTAATTAATCTCTAGTGCCACGCCAATCACTTGGACAGAGCAAGCAGAGAGCTGAAAGTGTTGACGCGAGGCACAGTCCTTTCCACTACAGTAGAGTGAGTGGTGGACCAGTATGTCTGAACGCTACCTGTGCTTTTGTCAATGCTTATCTTCTTTAACCACCCCTTCTCCACTTGCAATTGAGAAAATGCAATTGTATAGGAAAATACATGCTATTTCACTGAAGTGGAACTGTTGAGACCCGTGTCCCACCGAATAGAACTAGTCATTGATTTGCTCTGAATTATGAAAGAACAAAGTAATTGAGCGTAGTATTATTTCTAGGAAGGAACGCAAGCTTATCTTGCACCTCCTCAAATGGCATTTTATTAACTGCCTGTTTTAGCCAGCCCCAAAGACAGCAGTTTCACACCACATTACCGCCACACATGGCTTGCCAAGATCTTCCCCGAGCTCCAAGTACTTATTCCAATATGTTTGTCTCCTCGTTTAATGTCAATTGCTCAGAGAATCTGTTTTTAGAATGCAAAATTGCTATCCAGCTCCAAATGGGATTTGTTCTAGATGATATCTCCAGCATTTCTGATGAAGCCTTTTATTTGTGTTTTTATGTGGTATTATTGAAGTGTTGAAGTGAGGAACCAAAAGTAACCCTCTTTTGTTGTCGTGTGTCTGTCAGAATCCCCGGACACTGAAGCAGCCATGGACCTGGGTGCCTCTGAAGTAAAGGAGTCTGAGGTCCTCTATGACTGTGTGATCTGTGGCCAGAGTGGCCCTTCCACTGAGGACCGGCCCACTGGCCTGGTTGTTCTCCTCCAGGCCTCCTCAGGTACTACTGCACTACATCCCCCCAGTAGCCCCCTCCCTGTTTCACATCACTAGATGAATGGCCTCACCACCATCCTGGTTTTGTAGTTCAATTTCAACCACCACCTAATGAAATGGCAATACGGAGTCATTTGAACAGGGTAGTGTATTTCATAGATAAGAACATTAGCATTCCCTTCGCACGGCCCTTGCCGATTTAAACCAAAACAGTTATTCATGGCAGCTTGGCTCCACCATATTGGAAATCTAATTTTAATAGGTAGTTGAGCTGTTTTAATTGGCTCATTTATCATTCACGTTGATCCCTGGCTGCGTTTTCATACAGCCTCTCTCTGCTAAGAGTTAATTTCGATGCCATGCTGCCCAGACAGAGGATCATTCACTGTCATGAAAATAAACGGCATGTTTTATTAGTAATTAGTTGCGGTTTGGGAACACTTGCAGCCTCAAGGTCAAAAGAACACCTTATATGCTCTGCCAACTGCTATTTCATATGATGCCTATCAAAAGACAATGTAAACGCTAAGTTAATTATCTCTCCGATCATTATTGCACACGGTCGTCTTGTCCTTAGATTGGAAGCCATAATCATTGGGAGCGGGATATTTTTCCCGGACTGCCGCTGATTACTGAGAGGATGTGCGGGAGACGAGCTGTCATTATCGACTGATTTATCACTCACTAATCTCTGTTCCTGATGTGGAAAAGGGGAAAAACGTCTGCTTTTGACTACAGGCATTCCTTCAACGTGACATGTTTTCCACACTATGTAAATGTTATGCAGACTTATAAATGGGAATCTGAGAGCTCCTTTATGTGTAGTAATACATTATCACTCACTAACGAGCCCCCGTGCTCTGACTCTTTCAGTGCTGGGACACCGATGCAAGAGCGACGAGGCGAAGAAACTGCCAACCACTGACGAGGAGCGCATCTACCCAGCGGACACGTGCGGAGCTGCTCACGACGTCAGGCTGGCTCTCATGCAGAGCTTCTTCAAAGATGTAGGTGTCTGACTCAAATCAAATCAAAGTATTTATATAGCCCTTCGTACATCAGCTGATATCTCAAAGTGCTGTACAGAAACCCAGCCTAAAACCCCAAACAGCAAGCAATGCAGGTGTAGAAGCACGGTGGCTAGGAAAAACTCCCTAGAAAGGCCAAAACCTAGGAAGAAACCTAGAGAGGAACCAGGCTATGTGGGGTGGCCTGTCCTCTTCTGGCTGTGCCGGGTGGAGATTATAACAGAACATGGCCAAGATGTTCAAATGTTCATAAATGACCAGCATGGTCGAATAATAATAATAATAATAATAATAAGGCAGAACCGTTGAAACTGGAGCAGCAGCACGGCCAGGTGGACTGGGGAGAGCAAGGAGTCATCATGTCAGGTATTCCTGGGGCATGGTCCTCCGAGAGAGAGAAAGAAAGAGAGAATTAGAGAGAGCATATGTGGGATGGCCAGTCCTCTTCTGGCTGTGCCGGGTGGAGTTTATAACAGAACATGGCCAAGATGTTCAAATGTTCATAAATGACCAGCATGGTCGAATAATAATAAGTAACTCACTTGGTTACTTTGCACACATTTTATAAACTGTATAGCTCTCGTGTCTTTGGTTTTGATCTATCAAGTAAAAAGGCTCACTGTACCACACAGGTAAGCATTCCTGTTTTTTGTTGTTTTTTTACATTTTATTGTGTACTTTTTTCCCCTTTTCCTTCCCAATTGTTGTGGTATCCAATTGGTAGTTAGTCTTGTCCCAGCGTGCAACTCCTGTACGGACTCGGGGGAGGCAAAGGTCGAGAGCCATGCGTCCTGCGAAACACGACCCATCCAAGCCGCACTGATTCTTGACATTGCTCGCTTAACTCGGAAGCCAGCCGCACCAATGTGTCAGAGGAAACACTGTACAGCTGGTGACCGAAGTCGGCGTGCATTGCGTCCGGCTGCAACAAGGAGTCGCTAGAGCGCGGCCGGCTGCGACACTGCCCGGGATCGAACCCGGATCTGTAGTGACGCCTCTAGCACTGCAATGCCTTAGACTGCTGCGCCACTCGGGAGGCCAGCATTCCTGTTTTTTTATAAGTCTCTCATGCACATGGAGTGGATTCCCATCATAGATGTTGAACCATTTCTGCCTGAGTGGGTTTCCGGTGATTCAACAGCCTAGTCTCAGCCCCCGGCGAAGTGTGCCTGCCTGTCTGTCAGTAGCCGACTCAACTCAACGGAGTCGAGCGGCAACTACTGCGGGCTATTTGTGTGCTGGAATCAGTAGTTTTTTTTTACTGAAACTTCATTCTATGTCATGACCGAGCTCTAGTCGCCACTCAAATCATTCGTAAATCACCGAGTTGCGTTTAATCGGCTAGTCTGTCAGTAACTCCAGCAGCCTGAGAGCGGAGATAATGAGGCATGGAGGATTTAGACCTCCCGACAGACCTTCTCCTCCACCTTATTTTTTATTTTTTCCCTCTCCCTCTGACTGGGAGCACTGAGGCAGTTAGTCAGTGACTAAGAAACACTGACACTGTCTTTCAGTTTTAGCTGCACTGCTATTCTTTCGTTCTTTCTCCAGAGAATGTTACTACCACATAGAAATGTAAATTCAGGGTTTAAAACTGCCACTTGCATTTGCAACCCTTTTGACTTGGCAGTGCGACACCTAATTTGAATTGGTTGGTTGGGTGCCAGTGATTGTTTTTTGATTTGTAATTAATTTTTTAATTTTAAATTAATTTTTTGCTTGTCACATTTGTTTTTGGTTCGCAATTGTCATCGTGCTCTGTTTCTGAATTAACATTTCGAAAGGCTTTCCTAACAAATCTTCCCAATGAAAAGACTGCAAAGTAGGCCTACCTGGCAGACTATCACAATTTCTATCAATCGCGGGGCATTTGTTTCGCTAACTCTACCATCACATGTAGCCTATATTGACAGTACAAAAACACAGCTAGTCAAACGGTCTCTTGCTAGTCGCTTAATTGACTTTTTTTTTTTTTTTTTTACCTCAAAAGTAGTCTACTGATGCGGTTTCAGCATTATGGACTTTTTGTAGTTTTTCTATAAAGTGTGATTTAAAAAAATAATAGTGATTGAGAACCTGAAAGAAACTAAGGGAAAACTGAATTTACCAGAATATAAAATTGATTGTATAGGGTCCTACAACTGTAGATATTTGTTTTCCCCCTCCAAACTATCAATGTAAATATATTGTCAAGTTAAAATGTAATTATTTGTGTATGGAGGGTGGGTCATTATAGGCTACTTGCTCAGCCCGCAAATTTAAAGAGAACATTTAAGTGATTCACGCATCATCTGCTTTCCCGGGCACAGTGTTCTTTGCATTCGGGCCAGTAGCTTTAGCACTGGCCCGGTGTGCCACTGGCAAAATTACCTGAATGTCAAGCCCTGCGAGTGCATGCTAATTTAAAATATGGCTAGTTGTTTTTAACCTGGTTCTGTATAAAATGCAGTTACATGATGGGGCACAGGTCAGGAGAAAAATTGGTGTGCCCAAATCATGTGCTGGTGGCATCAACTGAAAAAGTGGAAAAAAAGTTTGTCTAGAGCCTTGTAATTCATTAGAAATGTAGTTAAATGAATCTATTGTAAACTCAGCAAAAAAATAAACGTCCTCTCACTGTCAGCTGCGTTTATTTTCAGCAAATTTAACATGTATAAATATTTGTATCAACATAAGATTCAACAACTGAGACAAACTGAACAAGTTCCACAGACATGGGACTAACAAATTGAATAATATGTCCCTGTCAAATGTCCAGCGACATTGGGTTTGTGCCCATAGGCGACGTCGTTGCCGGTGATGTCTGGTGAGGACCTGCCTTACAACAGGCCTACAAGCCCTCAGTCCAGCCTCTCTCAGCCTATTGCGGACAGTCTGAGCACTGATGGAGGGATTGTGCGTTCCTGGTGTAACTCAGGCAGTTGTTGCCATCCTGTACCTGTCCTGCATGTGTGATGTTCGGATGTACCGGTTCTGTGCAGGTGTTGTTACACGTGGTCTGCCACTGCGAGGACGATCAGATGTCCGTTCTGTTTCCCTGTAGCGCTGTCTTAGGCGTCTCACAGTACGGACATTGCAATTTATTGCCCTGGCCACATCTGCAGTCCTCATGCCTCCTTGCGGCATGCCTAATGCACGTTCACGCAGATGAGCAGGGACCCTAGGCATCTTTCTTTTGGTGTTTTTTTTCATAACTGTGACCTTAATTGCCTACCGTCTGTAAGCTGTTAGTGTCTTAATGACTGTTCCACAGGTGCATGTTCATTAATGTTTCATTGAACAAGCATGGGAAACGGTGTTCAAACCCTTTACAGTGAAGATCTGAAGTTATTTAGATTTTTACGAATTATCTTTGAAAGACAGGTTCCTGGAAAAAGAGACATTATTTTCTTTGCTGAGTCTATATATTTCATTTCTACCATTATGGAACTTCAAAGGGAATAGACTCTAACCTGTCTTGTGCTGTTCTCTTGTCTGTTTCGCAGAGTTCCTGTCTGCAGTCAGTCTCAATAGGCTGGGATGGAGGTGTGTATGTGCAGACCTGTGGACACACCCTGCACATAGACTGCCACAAGTCCTACATGGAGTCACTGCGGGTAAGAGAGTATCTATACGAGAGTATGGATTGACATAAGGGACATGACATGAGGCAGTCCTACCCTGTATCTGTAATAATCCCAAGTGCATTTTTTTTACACAGAATGACCAGGTGATGCAGGGCTTCTCTGTGGATAAGGGAGAGTTCACCTGCCCGCTGTGCAGACAGTTTGCTAACAGCGTGCTGCCCTGCCGCCCGGGCCGGAGCACCGAGGTGGTCAGCTGGCACATGCCCAGCAACAAGAAGACCTCTGTGCTGGTGAAGGAGGTGGAGGACCTGCAAGAGCAGCTGGGATTTTTCCCAGTAAGCACCACTGTAAGGCAGAGAGGTCTATACAGCTTCACCCCAGTCTGTTCCCCTGATCACTCCATCTTAACACATCACTAGCTGACAAATGAGACTGACACTAACAATATTGCAGCTTTTTTAGTGGTACCCCAGTTTGGCCTCCGTTTATATTGAACCGGTCATCTCCTGGCAAACCTTTGCTGTGGTATGTTTCCCGTACCATACCAGTGGGTGACCGTTATGTCGAAATTACCATTGTTGTCAAAATGGAGAGTCACTGTGTAACCTTTCCCCTTCAGACGGAGTCCAACCTCAGTAAGGAGATGGAGTTGGTTATCAAGGACATCAAGAACACCACCCAGAGGAAGTACATGGACTATGGCAAGAACCCTGGTTCCCCTGACAACGACTTCCTCTTCATGTACTCTGTGGCCAGGTGAGGGACACCGCAGTCTGCTCTGAGACTCTTCAAAATAATACCATTTTAGAGACTCCATTTGTCACAGTCATACAGAGAATTCTCAATTTCAAGCTAGACTAAGTGAAAGTGCACCCTGCTGACAGGCCTTGGAGATGTGGGATAGACTGGTCACTGCGGGCTATCTTTCAGTGAGACTATGTTCCTGTGGCTAGTGACCCCCTCACCTTGCTCCAGTCAGACAGGGAGGTCCTCCTTCACTGCTCTTATTATGCACACCACTGACTATTGTCTGGTGGCTGCTGGCTGCCTGTCCTGTCTGCTCCTTTGTGCTCTTAAAGCCAGCTCCCTGCCTGACATTCGCCTACAATAACTGGGCACAGAAAGAGAACTGCAACCTTTCCTGAGTTTAGCCTAGTTGTATTTTTGTTTTGTTTTTTTTCCCATTGAGTGCACTTCTTCGATTTGAGAAGGGCTGCTTGAAAAGGCTTTTGTACATTAACTTTGGTGTACAGTCGAAGCGTATCGAATTTGTCTTTGTACCTGCATCGGATAAATAGAGTATTTTGAAGAAGGGAAAAAATGAAGTTGCTCGCAACCTGTGAAGGTTTTCTTGATTGCCTTTATTCATACCTCTGCTTGTACTGCAGTGTGGGGCTGGAAGTGCTGCTTCTAAGCAGCTTTGTCAGTTACGACTGCAGTAAAATGGTATTGACTCTGGTTGGTTCCACCATCCTTTGCCTAGTCTTTTATTACCTCTGACTGTATGGATTTATCACTCTGCCTCCCTTTGACTGATTTGAAGAGCTCTTTTTCTCCTGAGCGCTTATTCACAGTTTTGTTGCGCTGTGTGTTAGAGCTCAAATCGTCCTTCCTTGAACAACACGCTCCTCTGTAAAAATCTGGAGGTAGCAGGCGCTCTGCAGTGCTTTTATCATAACCTGAAATTGATCATGCGTTACAGGGAGTAGAGAATGCAACCGTCATTCTATTCTTTCACCAGAGTGTTGTGGGAAGGCCTTGGTCCCTCGCCGACCTCTCCCCCTCCCCATGACACGGTCCACTCAACCGGTTCCTCACCCTGTGCCCGGCAGAAAGAAATCCCTGCTTCCTGTGTCTGGGTTTCTGTTGGCTTTTACAAGTTCAGTGAACAGTGCAAATTGCCTGAGGAATAGACAATTCCTCTGTCACAGGGGCGCTCTTATCAGTAGCAGACAGATGGAGCTTGGTGCAGCTGCATTATCTATGTGAAATTGCTTTTTCATACAGGGAGCCTGAGGATTTTCCCCCACCTTCCCAGCCGTTGGGAGGAAATGGCCAGTGGCAGGATGAAAACAACTCCAGTTCAGTCTAATTTTAGCAACACCTACTGTATCTGCTTTTAATATCAATTTATTCTGTTATGGCTTTTATTTCATTATTTGGTGGCGCAAATTTTTATATTAAATGTTTGGATATGCATTGGGAATTCACAGCAGAGATTATACATGGAAACTGTGGATGAAACAGCTGTTATGCTAACAGCCTAGCTTGTGCAAACCCGGAACCGTTGAAGTTCTGTAATTTGTTGATACGGAATAGCTGGTCCAAAACAAACACAACAGCAAATCTGATGGGTTTTTATAAAAAGGGGGGTAAAGTCAGTCATGCATATATTGAGGATAATTCTGCTAGGTGATGCGTTTAGGTTTGCCCACTAGCCCTACTGTTTTAGGTTGCTAATAGAGCCCGACCAATATGGGATTTTTCGGTCTGATACTAATTTTTTATGGAGGCAAAAGTCACAGAAATATCTGCCAATATTTATTTATTTATTTATTTATTTATTTTTTACACGTTGTGCTCCAAAGGTTTAACGTATTCTGTAAATTATGATTTCTTAACACAATATATTAAAATTAACGTTATTTAAGAACATTTTATTTGTGGATTACAGGATATCCACCAAAAAGCAACTATATCCTGTATAAATATGGCAGTAAATTAATCCTTTCTTTAGTTTATTTTCTTAGGTACAATTTAAATATGTCTATGGCAGTGGATAAGAAGCATGCAAAAATGTTTGTGCTAAACCACCACAAGGGATGGCTGGTTGAAGTAAACTGTCAAGTAAATCTGAAACTGCACTGTCCACAAATAAGCGTTGAAATGCAGTAACATGCCGTTTGTAGTGTTTACCACTAGGTGTCAGTTTCAGCGTTTGTCTCGAGTTGATTTACTACAGTGTTTACAACAGTCACAGGTCATGTAAACAAACAAGTAAATGGCAACCTTTGACGAGCACACGTTGGCTGTTCATTACGACAATGTTTTGTCATAGAAACCATATGTACCTTACATTGTTATTAAATAGGACATGTACTTGGCTATACATTTCAACTGCAAATGGCATGCGCTGATGACTGTTTTATGCAGGCAAAATCTTGCCGCAATGGTTTTGGTCACACGTTTTCATTTAGTTAGCAAACTAACCGTAGCTACTTATCTCATCGGGAATGCAACCACATGGACTGAATGATAAATCTGCGACAACGGTCTTGCTTTTTGCAGATTGCATATTTCACAAAACGAACTAAGCCTATTATCTAACATAATAGGTCCAGACACTATAACGGTGTTACGTTTGTGTCATGGACGAGTATTCACTAGGGCTAACAGTGTCCAGTGTTCGCTCTAAAGTAGCACAGATTGCTAGCTAGCTAAGCAAACTACCTTGCTGGCTACATAGCCAGCTAATGTTAAAGTGAGAATGTGATGAGGACAAGGCTGCTTGCTTGGTGAAGTGTGTTTCTTGTTTATTTGACCAAGCTTATGGCTGAATGATGTTCCCTCTTGAGGCAACATTACCTTTTTTTTATGTCATAAAATTAGCAGACTTGTTTATTATATGTTTATAATGTCGGCGCTTTATCTGTGGGATAAAAAACCGATACAAATATTTGTGAAAGGCTAATATCAGCCGCTAAAATCGGTCAAATTGATTAATCGATATGCTCGAGTGGCTACTGCCATAGCCGGTAGATGACAAGAAGCAATGTTAATAATCCACTTTTTTGTTGTTGTCCTTTTTCTGAATGGGGGGGAAAACTCAGTCAGACTGCCTGAGCTAACAATGGCTGTGAAAATGCGTTAATCTTCCTCTTGTCCCTCTAAGTCCTACCAGTATGCTTAGTAATGGTTGTGTTTCCTCAGGACAAACCTGGAGCTGGAGCTGGTGCACCGTGGAGGTAACCTGTGTTCTGGAGGTGCCAGTGGTGCAGCCAAGCGCTCCTGTCTCAGTGAGTACACCACACCATTCTTCTGGCCTTGCTTCCCACTAGATTAACATGAGTGAACCCTCGTCCATCCATCTACTCTGCTACTGCTCGACCACGTCGCTATTGTGTACATCTGAAGTGTGCCGTCAACCCATGTTTCATATCATCTCATTTAAAAATGAATCATAATTTTGTTAAAGAGCATTAAGTATTTGTCCGTTTACATTGTTATTTTATGATGAGGTTCATTGGTATTTAGGCTGACGAATACGGTGACTTGTGGGTGGCGGGGACGCCTTGTCTCATCGACCTTTTGTGTAATGAAGTGTTGAGTTGAGATTGGATTGATGTAACCGTTGGACCATTTGAAAAGATTGTTGATTAGCAGGGAAGGCGAGCTTGGTATCCCAGGTGAGCTGTTGCCGTTGTGTTTTCTAGACATGGATCAAGTGCTGTTGTAGTTGATTGTGTGGCAAGGGCGGCCTGCTCTGGGGGGACTGGGAATGAAGACTGAGTGATGTTGTCCTGATCTGTGACTGGGCCCCAATGTGACAATGTCAAAGACAAAGCCTCAGAGAATGGTATTGAATGGGAAGACATGCAGACCGTGTAAGAGATGCAGACCGTATAAGGTTCGCTTTTTGGATTGGCGACTCGTTTTTAGATCCCTCAAGGTGTTTCTCCTTTATTGTACTTTGTCATTTGAATTTGACCCTTTTTTTCATATGTTAAACATTACTTTCTCCTAGTCAGAACTGAGCCTGTGGATGAAGGCATCCCATTTCCCTGCTCTGTTTTAATTAGTCTGTTTAGTGGTGATGCATTTTAGCTGCTCGCTGCACTAGTGAGAGGCCTGTCATCCTTGATTGGGGCAAAATACATTTCACGCTAGAGGACTGCCATTTTCTGAGCTACATTAACTTGCGTAGCTGTGCTGGCAGGCAAGTAGCAATACATTAGTGATTTGTCTTCGTAGGGAATGGGATATGGAGGGGAACGTGGGACATGCGATAACAACTATAACCCAAGTGAGTTCCTAAGCCATATCCCACAAGGCACTTACAGTGGCAAGAAAAAAGTGTGTGAAGCCTTTGGAATTACTTTGATTTCTGCATAAATTGGTCATCAAATTGAATCTGATCTTCATCTAGGTCACAACAATAAACACAGTGTGCTTAAACTAATAACACACAAATTATTGTATTTTCTTGTCTATATTAAATACATCTTTTAAACATTCACAGTGTAGTATGGAAAAAGTATGTGAACCCCTAGGCTAATGACTTCTCCAAAAGCTAATTGGAGTCGGCTAACCCGGAGTCCAATAAATGAGAAGAGATTGGAGATGTTGGTTAGAGCTGCCTTGCCCTATTAAAAAACACTTACAAAATTTCAGTTTGCTATTCACAGGAAGCATTACCTGAGGTGAACCATGCCTCGAACGAAAGAGATCTCAGAAGACCTAAGATTGAGAATTGTTGACTTGCATAAAGCTGGAAAGGGTTACAAAAGTATATCTAATAGCCTTGATGTTCATTAGTCCACGGTAAGACAAATTGTCTATAAATGGAGAAAGTTCAGCACTGTTGCTACTCTCCCTAGGAGTGGCCGTCCTACAAAGATGACTGCAAGAGCACAGCGCAGAATGCTCAATGAGGTTAAGCAGAATCCTAGAGTGTCAGCTGAAGACATACAGAAATCTCTGGAACATGCTAACGTCTCTGTTGACGAGTCTACGATACGTAAAACACTAAACGAGTATGGTGTTCATGGGAGGACACCAAGGAAGAAGTCACTGCTGTCCCCCAAAAAAACATTGCTGCACATCTGAAGTTTGCAAAAGAGCACCTGGATGTTCCACAGCACTACTGGCAAAATATTCTGTGGACAGATGAAACTACAGTTGAGTTGTTTGTAAGGAACACAACACTATGTGTGGAGAAGAAAGGCACAGCACACCAACATCAACCTCATCCCAACTGTAAGTATGGTGAATGGGGCATCATGTTTTGTGACTGGTTTGCTGCCTCAGTCTGGACAACTTGCTATCATCGACAGAAAATGAATTCCCAACTTTATCAAGACATTTTGAAGGAGAGTGTTAGGCTATCTGTCCGCCAATTGAAGCTCAACAGCGGTTTGGTGACGCAACATGACAACGACCCAAAACGCAGAAGTAAATCACCAACAGAGTGGCTTCAACAGAAGAAAATATGCCTTCTGGAGTGGCTCAGTCAGAGTCCTGACATCAACCCAATTGAGATGCTGTGGCATGACCTCAAGCAGTTCACACCAGCCATCCCAAGAATATTGCTGAAACAGTTTGGTGAAGAGGAATGCTCCAAAATTCTTCCTGACCGTTGTGCAGGTCTCATCCACAACTACAGAAATTGTTTGGTTGAGGTTATTGCTGCCAAAGGAGGGTCAGCCAGTTGTTAAATCCAAGGGTTCACATATTTTTCCCACCCTGCACTGTGAATGTTTACAGTGTGTTCAATAAAGACATGAACATTTTAAAATTGTTTGTAAGTTTAAGCAGGCTGTCTATTGTTGTGACCTAGATGAAGATCAGATCAAATTTGATGACCAATTTATGCAGAAATCCAGGTACTTCCAAAGAGTTCACATACTTTTTCTTGCCACTGTATATTGTTACGCTCATGAGGATGTCATGGGCTGGAGAGGGGAGTAGGAAATCCCTTGATTTAAATCAACTGGAGAGTCCACCCCTCAAATAGCTCGCATGTGGTTTATCAGCCAGAGAAAAGGTTTTGAATTAGGCCAGTCTACTGATGTAGCCTGCACAGAGAAGACGGCCTTGAACATCCAATACAATACTGTTAGGCCGACACCCACCATATCACAATGAGATGGTCAATTCCTATGGGCACATTTCAAAAGGGTTTGTACACTGGGGGGTAAAAGTAATCTAGGCCCACCATAGGTCACACAGGCATGACTAATCTAGATTAGAGGCATGGCGGGGGTAAAGATCATGGCAAATAGCATGAGTTTTGATATCTGGCAAGGCCAGATCAATATCTGAAGGCGTCTCTATTGATGTTGTCAGACCGTGTGGCTGTGGGGGGGAGCAGAGAAGAGCAGCAGGCTGAGGGGGAAGCATGCAGATGGAAGAGGTGGTAGCCATGTGAGCTGCAATTTGAAGGCCGGTTCCCCGCCACCTTGAAGGACATTGGCTGGCGTTCCTTCCGCCACAGTGTCACTCCTCACATGTTGTCCTCTAGTGGAGGGACTTGAACCCCATCTGACAGGCGGAGGGGGCTGAATCGGAGTCACTCACCTCCTTCAGCCTCTGGTTTGTATCCTGCTGCTGTCGTGTTTCGACTGTAGAGGGCGGTGTTGCGCTAGTTTGACAGCCATGTTGACAAACACACCTGAAAGTCCATATTGCAGCAGTGGAATTCAATGTGTTGCTGCATTACAGCTGTCGTAACTCTCTGGGGTCAAAGTCAAATATTGAGCTACAGGTTTGTTGACAAGGTTGCATGTAAAAAAAAAAAAAGTAGCCTACACGAGAGCAGGTGGTATAAAGCGTTTGCCTGCTTGTAATCCGAAAAAACAGAATTGAGTTACCTCTGGTTCGTTCAGCCATTCCTATGTGGAAAGAATAGGGTTTTTAAAAAATGTGCTTAACATGGGCTTAGGAGATCTTATTCGTTTTGAAACCTTTATGTGCTTCAAAATTCACATATCTTCTAGAACAAAATGTTTAAGATCTCCTAAGCCTGTACATACCTTATTTTCAGCATTAATCCAAAATCTCAATTTTCCCATAGACTTTGTCCAACGAACCATGGTGCAATTGGTACATACAAAAAGATGCCATTACCATTGCTATATCCCTTTCGGGTACAATTTTCATATTTCCAATACACTTTTAACTATGGCCCTAATGAACACTAACCTAGCGGGCTGTTGTGTGAGGCCACTATAAGAAGTAGGTTACATTTTTTTTGAGCAAATAAAATAAGAGGACACTGTTCCAGGAGGTGATAACATTTTTTTGTGTGTGCGTGCACTTTGGGGCAGCAGGTAGCCTAGTGGTTAGAGCGTTGGACTAGTAACCGAAAGGTTGCAAGATCGAATCCCCGAGCTGACGAGGTAAAAATCTGTCGTTCTGCCCCTGAACAAGGCAGTTGTTCCTACACTGTTCCTAGGCCGTCATTGTAAATAAGAATTTGTTCTTAACTGACTTGCCTAATTAAATTTTAAAAGAAAGGTTCATGTTACACAGTGAACAGGTGTGACTCCTGACCAGAGGATAGCTGGGAGCAGAGTAGTGCTGTCTAGCCATCTGGCCTGATTTCTCCCAGCAAAACCATTACGCTCAGTGCAATCAAGTCAACTGTATTTTGCATTTGATTCACTGATCGTGGGCGCTGGCCTACTGACATGCAGGTGGACAGTTTTACAGTAGCTGTCTCATTTCTGTGCCAGTGTTCTGATCTATCTCGCTGACCATTTTTAAAATTTCTCCTCTGTCTTTCAGATCAGCTGTTCCACGTGCTTGCCATGCACATGCGTCTGTACAGCATTGATTCTGCTTACAACCCCTGGACCAGGTTGACCCAGGTGGCTCCGAGCAGAGACAAGTGAGTGACGGCTACCCTGACGCTACACCACACAGACCTTTTCATCTACTTTGGCCTCTCCTCGTCCTGCAATCCCACTACACATATCACAAACTCCGCCACACACCCTGCATCAGCCAAACACACTGAACCTCTCTCCCCCCGAATCCTGCAGCTCCACCTCACCTGACATCTCTATAGCCCTCTCCTGATCCCAGTTTACCCTAGCACAGCCTGTAATCAGTGCCACTTTCCCCTCATGCTCAACACCACCACATCCTGCGTGCCCTGACAGCTTTTCCTCCAGGCAAAGAGGATTTAAAAACAGAGAAGGAACCATGTGTGGTTGCCATAGATGCCAATAATTGCTGCATCTGGCCAATTACCGGGTGCTCCACAGAGAGCGACACGACCCCTTCAGACGCTGCACCGAGAAACAACTGCCCCACACATCTCAGCCCTCCCCCGCCCAGCGTCATCTTTCACAGCATCGTAGAAACCGAGACATTTAACAAGGCAGTCTTCTTCACACGCTCTCTCTCTCCACACTGCTTGTTTGTGTAGCATCAGGTGTGCTCTCGGGCGTCAGTTTGCCTTCTGAGGTTTACAGCCTTGAGAGCGATCAGCATCCCACTCGTATAACACTTCGCACTATTAGATAAGCTAACGACCTCTCTCCCTCCCAAGACGGCTTTTACACCTGTTACTATTTAAATGCTTCGAGCCATGCAGGCGTCTCGGTGGAGCAATTTTGTGTTAAAAATACCTTGTTAGGGATTCGGAAGGCAGCTATGTCACTGACACCCTCAGGCAACCGTGTAGCTCTATTTAAATGGGAAAAGGGAATGACGACGCTCATGCCTTCCAGACAGTGACCTAGACATTCACTTTTTTCATATCCTTTCTCATATGTCCATTTTTGTGGATGCGTTTCACATTTTTGGGGGTTTTCAAAAGACCTGCATTTCGCATTGTATGTATTGGTCATCTGGATTTGACTGCAATTTAGCTGCGAGTGCTGTATACTGTAGTCTAGTCTTTTGCATGAGAGGGAATTAAAAGCAGATTGCTGCGTCAGTTTTTCTGTTGTACGCTAGAATGAACAGTCGAGTGCCTTTTTATAAAATGGAATGCATTATTGTGTAAGTGTGGCCCCTTTTCAGTCGAAATCCCTGGACGTCTCCTTAAGGTAGAGTGGAGATGAGAGGCTCTCTCTGTGGGCAGCCAGAAGAAAACAAGCCATTTTTTAAAATGGAGACGGCAACAACAATCTTCAGTATGTGGCTCCAGCTGCATTATAGCAGTGAGTCACGGGATATAAAGGAAATGTGCTTTGCTTTCCCCCACTGCATTAAAGTGGAGGGCAATTAGAAAGTGTGTGTTGTCATTGTTTTTTATTAAGCAACGTTTTCAAGTGCAGCGTATATATTCAAGGGAGGACTTTGCTCTTGGCCCTGACAATCTAAAAAGCAATAGGATAGTGTGTACATAACCTCACTCCATTTATGATTTCCCTAACATTCCCTAACATTCCCCTACCAATGCCAAGTTATTGGGAATGGTCAGGGGTTGTAAAATGTCCAGGATTGATTTTTGGGAAATTTGGTTAAACTTTTTATACAGAAACATTTGATTTGCGTTCTACCATTCAATGTTATAAATGAGGACTTTTCCACTATTTCTGCAGTGCAATACAAGTATTGAGGAATTCTCTCTAAGGAAAAGCAATATATATCTTTTTTTCATTTCATGAATAAAAATAATTCACCTTGGGAGATCGAACTTGATCATAACAAACACATTTTAGAGCCCACAACGGCAGTCCATTTTATGGGGGGTTTGTTTACGTAGTCTTTCTAGGGCAGACCAGGGCTTTTGGCACCGGTACGCTGCTACACAGTAGCCGACCAGCAGAGCTTGTGACTTCACGCTTCAGACCGGACACAGGATTCACCCAGGCCACGATCGTATTCAAATTGAACGTGCGTTCCTGGAACGGTCTTCCGGTGGGTGTTCCGGCCCATTTCCACCCCCTAATAAAACCTTTTACGGGTACCCACAGTTTCTTGTTAAACTGCATACTTTACTCTTAATGAGCGTGCTGTATGTTTTTCAACACGTCTTTAAAAATCCTTACCCTGAGCTTTGTATTGGTAAAAGGTTCCATGTGTTGTTCCCTACAGCTGCCTGGATGACGAGAGACCAGAAGTCCCCATGCTGTTCAGAGACTGCCCATCCCTGCTGATCATCTTTGTGTTGACCATGCCACAGCCGCTACGCAAAGGTGCTGTCACTGTTCTTACTATCCTGACTGTGTTTTCCCGATCAGTCCAAGAGGACCGGGAGGGGAAGGTGGGTTAATGATGTTTCTCAGTGGCTGGATCAGAACGGCAAACCGTTACCAGTCCGAATCATGACTGAATGCAGGGAGGGGTCTTATCTTATCACCACGTCGGAGGCCAGGTTGCAGCAATCATAGGCCTACTTAATGGTGTGCCATGCCACACAAAGCTGATCATTTCAGTGATTACTGAACTGACTGAACCCATGGACACTGAGGTGGTTTGAGGCCTGATGATCTCTCCTAGCATCAGAACAGGGGAGAGATAATCAACTCTGTTAAACCAATATACAAGTTATAAAGAGCCATTGGGTCTGTGAGGGGATATGTCTGTGACAGGTTTTTTCTCTCAAACGAAAGCCATTTCACAGCTATAAGAGCACTCCTCCATATCGACTGAATAACACTTCCTTACATTGCCCTAAAGAGTCTGCCGGGGAAAAGGGCACTCAATGTCTTATTAGCTTTTAGATGGTCTTTGTATATTTTTTCAATTCCACATTGATTAAGCCAAAATAAGCATGACGGTCCTCATTGTGGAATGGAGAATTGATTGTAATACATCATGATGAGAGATGGGTGTGAATTAAGCATTTTATTAAAGTCGGGGCATGGCGATCAGGACGTGCCTGGGTTTTTGTCCTGTTTAGAGTGGATAGGTGGGAGGGGCGGGGAGGTCCTAACAGCCTGTGTGTCCTTCATGGCAGTAAAGGGGTTGTCTTTTTAATGTGCTGACGCAACACAATGGACCTGTCACCAGCACCACTCTCCTGAGGAGGGCAAATAATGGCGCTCATTGTGTTTCTTGTCACTTCAAATCCAACGCCTATTTCCACCTGGCGGCCTGGGTGCCGGCTGCCTCCTGCTAATTACCAGTCTCTATTTGATGAGCCTTTATAAACACTGGAGATGAGAGCCATTCCCCTGGAGACCAAACCCAACCTATTGACTTGTCTTCTAGCCCAATAAAAATGGTGTCAATCTCTTGTAGGCACCCTGATTTGCCCAGCTTACAGAGCATTCTAGGCCTCTTAAGTAATTTATTTTATTCCGGTTTCTCATAAATTAAACTGCTTTCTATTTAACAAGCTGTTCTAAGTAGTACTTGGGAAGAGAGAAAATATTTCTAAATCAATGTGTTGTTCCATTCAGTAAGTGGTCTGTGTAGATAACACATCTAGGCTATTGTGATTTCCTATTTTGGCTGAATGCTAGGATGATCTATTCACATCCATAATTGTCAAAACGCCAATGAAGGGCAGTATTTGCATATTCTCCCAAAACAATAGGCGTTGCCATCATACTCCTGTTTTTTATGCTAAGCAGACTGTCATCCATAACAGTAGTTATTCCAATGAGAATGGCAACAACTTAGTTATAAATCTGTTGTGATTCTCAAAACAATGAGACGGTCGGGCCGAGTGTCTTGACCAAGAATACGTATGTGCGACACGATATATTTGTTCCTCCGACGTTAGTGCACCTAACCTGGGTCTGTGCGTCGCCTCTCTCTCTCTGTCCCTGTAGAACACTTCATCTGTCTGGTGAGGATGCTGTACAACCTGCAGTACACCCAGGCCCTGGCTGCTCTCTCGGCCAAGTTCAGCCCCGAGGAGAGGCAGGCCTGGAGCACGTCTGGAACTCTCAAGAAGGTAATGGAGATATCACCCTCCTCGCCGTACTGCTGCTTTGTACTCTACCCAAGGGCCTTAGGATGCACTGGCTTCACAACATATCTATACTTTCTACTTGTTATCCCTGGGACCTGTTTACATCCGTGGCAAATGAAGGTGTGACGCAAATTAAGATTAAGACCTGGCCCCGAGTTCCGTTAAGCAGTTTGGGCTGTAGATATATCGATCATCGTTAACAAGGAGAGAGTGATTACCGGAGCTGGTTGGCATTAATTGGCTATTCATCTTCAGTCTATTAAATCTGTATTAGCGAGTGGCTGGTTGGAATGTAAATGGGCCAACAGCAAGATGCCTCCCCTTCAGGGTGTTTTCGATCTATTGTGGCGCAGCTGAATATCTTACCCCACTTTGTCACGAACAGTGTAGCACTCTCACAAGCTGTCATTAAGACGGCTTGGAAATCCTCATTGTTAACACAGGCCACATTTGGAGGGATGTCATTGTATTTAAATTGCTGTAGATAAAGACTGTCTCAACCGAGATCCCGAGCCCAGAGGAAGGAAATCCAAAGACATTAAATTCCTCCCGCTATAAATCTTTGACAGAGAACGCCAGGCTAGATAAGACTGGCTGCTGTTTTCTATTCCCCCCCCCCCACCGTGAGCTTGATAAACGCTATCAGATTATTATTTCAATCAGTTGAATTTGATCAGAACACTCATTCAGTCATTTCTTAGTGCTTATCAACGGTGCCTATTTTTTTTTTATTGCATAAAAATAATGATTTATTATTCTGCGTAAGTTATTTTCTACAGTGCACATTTTAAAGGGAGGTATGGGGGTTGGAGACACTGCAGCACACTTGACAATGGACTGCTTGAATACCATATTAAGCTGTTCCAGTGGCGTGAGACTCCTGAGAGCCTAATTGTGTCATACTGCTGTTGTACTACAAAAAGTATTATGTACTCTCAATGTGTCACCTCTCCACTGCTTTTGGACCATCTCCCACAGAATGCTTTCAATGCCGAGAAGTCCTATGAAGCTCTTCTCAGCCATGTCATCACTGAGCTGTCCAAGGTGAAGACTGTGTATGACGTGAACACCGACGAGCCATCCATGGTAAGCCATATCAAGTTCCGTAAAAAGATATTAAACCATTTCAAAGCTCCCAGTACTTGGCTAGCCAGCCCCCCCCACCCTCAGTTTTCTTTATTTTTTTACATGATAAATTGCCCATTTAACACCATCTGTGCTCTCTCTGAAGGAGATCTATATCACCCCATTATCTGTTGAGAGGTTATTGATGAGGCATTACTCCTGTGCTTCCTTTCCCAGCTGAGCTCCAGTGTGTGGTCCCCACAGTCCATAGAGTACAGCCTCCAGCAGTTCTGCCTGCCTTACCTCCGCCTCTCCTGTCTCCTGCAGCACCATCTTTATGGGGACAACCTGTCAGGCTGCCCGGTACGGTTACTGCTACTGTTCCGCACCTCCCCACCTCTCTGCCTGCCTGCGTCTCTATTCCATAGCTGCTCCAACCTCACGGCTTTAACTCATACTGACCATTTGTTCTGTTTCAGGAGGAAGAAGAGTTCTCAGGCCTGGCTGGCTGTTTAGGGCTCCTTGACCCAGCCCCTCAACCATCTAACCCCATGTACAGTGCCTCATGTCTGGACTGGACGGTCAGTGCTTTCGACCTGATGTCTCAATGGTGCTCTGAGGTCACAGGGCTCGCCGACACTCAGGCTGAGAAATCAATGGTAGGTTTGAGGCTGAGCACTTCTCTCCACCAATCGTTCTCCAGTATATCGTCTCCAAAACACCAATGGTGGCGTCATTCTTTTTCCTTGTTCTTTTGGTACTAGTGACACCATGTGTTAGCTGTGGCGCTGAATATAACCCCTCTTCACTTCTGGGAGTGATGGTTTTTCACACACTACCTTTGTCAATCAGCACTGTCCTTTTCTGCCATACATCACACAATGAAATCTCCCATCGCTTCACACGGCCATGCTGGATGATTCCCGCATACCTTTCAACCGTGGACATTGTTTATTGTCGCACCCTGTGGAGCTGAAGGGCATACACAAAATGTGGCATATAGGAACTTAAGGATTTATTCGGTAGAAGGCTTAAAACAGGCCAGCTTTTATTTCCTATATTTCTATATCCTTTTTAGTAGCAAGTGGAGAGACTCACTGCCCAAACTGAAATGAATGTACAGTAACCTCAGTGTTTCTTGGGCTGATGCTTAGAGGAGCAAGAAACAAAGTGCTGTGGTATTTTCTTCGATGTCTTAAGGCTGCTGAGCCGGGCCGATGAGTCCGCTTACTAAAAGAGTCTATTGACAGGAAGGTTAGAGAGCGAGTGGACGAGCACATGGTTAAATGAAAGGGACTTCGGATTCAGCTCTCGAGCGATTAGATTGGCTTTCTTAAGTTATGGGCTGCTGAAGTTTAGGCCTACCGTGGACACAGCACAATCGTGAGCCAGATAAAGCCCCCCCCCCCCCCCCAGCTCCCATTGTCTAAAAAGTCTGCACAATGCGGTCCGAGCTGTTACAAAGGATTGCCTAGGGCACAAAGTTGGGGTTCGTAATTGGAATAATATTGTGACTGCCGTGGTTAATTTCCCTCCATCCAGACTTTGCTTGTCCAGGATCTGCAGTGGGCGTCCCCCCACCTCCTCCACTTACCGGACAACTACAACACCATCTTCCAGTACTACCACAAGAAGGCCTGCACTGCCTGCAAAAAAGTGCCAAAGGACCCGGCGCTTTGCCTCGTCTGTGGCACCTTCGTCTGCCTCAAAGGGCTGTGCTGCAAGCAGCACGGGATCTGCGAATGCGTTTGGGTGAGTGGCCCTGCTTTTCAAAGGCCGTATTAGACTATATCTGAAAAGAGAGCATGATTTTTATATTTCTTATTCAGCGAGTGGCTTCATTTTTTTTAGGTCATTGATGGATATTATTACTCTCTTGTACAAAATAAGAACTTGCATGCTTGGGTGGCGCTGCAGGGTGCAGAGGACAATGTGTTTTGGTGAATAGGTTGTGCGTGTCTGTCTTTAGCACTCTCAACACTGTGGCGCCGCCACAGGCATCTTCCTATTGATCAACGCCTCGGTCATCATCATCATCCGAGGACACCGCTTCTGCCTGTGGGGCTCCGTTTACCTGGATGCCCATGGAGAGGAGGACCGCGATCTACGGTACAAATACACGCCATAGACCCTTTGCATTACACTTCAGTTTCATCTCAAACAATCATCTTGTCAGGTTCTCACTAGAATGGTTGATGTGTGTGGGGGGGGAGGAGACTATGCTGAAAACATTGTTTGAAATCACATTTTCTATTCTGTTTTTTTACAGCCGTGGAAAGCCCCTGTTTCTATGTGTGGAGAGGTATAGAGTGCTGGAGCAACAGTGGGTCTCGCACACCTTCGATCACATCAACAAGCGCTGGGGGCCTCACTACAACGGACTGTAAGGTCACCTGAACCCACACCCTTATGGGAAAGAATCTCTTTGGTTTATGTGTCTGCCTCTGTATAACATATGGGAATCTTATCATGTGATATAAACAAACATGCAGTGAGGGTGTTACTGCCACAGCCTTGGTTTATGTGAAGTTTTGTGTACAATCATGCCTAAAGACTAACAGTGTGTGATTTTTTTATTTTATTTAAGTGATTTACTGTGTGGATTTTAACTGGGAGAAAGCACAAATTTTCCCAGTAACAGATTGGTTCTGAAGTGGTTTAGAAGACAGAAATATTTTACACTGATTGGCTAACAGTATGAGCTCGAGAGATATACATATAGACAAATTTGCCCTTGGTAATGTTAATGATAAGCATATTGTCACAATGTATGGGTTGGTGCATATCCCTCATTTTTCAGACTTTGTACTGCTGGCATGGGTTTAAAGCTCTTGATAAGTATAGCGATGTTATTGCAAATTGTGTTCTCGGTGTGTTTGTTGGGACATTATGGTAGGTGACAAGTCCACTCAGAGTTTATTGCCGTCAAGCACAGGCTCTTCTTTTTTACAGTGTAGTTGCAATTCATCCTCAGGTATATTTGTTTTGTTGCTGTAGTTTTAGAATACAACATTTTAAATATTTAAATAAATGCTGGTGCTCATTGTTCAAATAAGTAATTTTACTTTTTGTAAAGATTTTTTATTTTCTAAAGAAATAAATGCTTTACGTTTATGGTAGATGACTGGCAAACATGGTCGCCATCGCTATTGGTCTTTGCAGTCCTGCCTTTACTTAGGCTCCGGCCAGGTCCCTGAGGAAACTCAATGACCACTCACCAGTCTGGCCACAGTAGAGTACACATAAGACTGGTGTGGAGTATCTGTCGACTAATTGGCATGCTCTTTTTCCAAAACTTACATTGCTGAAAATCATTTCAAGTGCATTGGGATTTTGCTAGAGTTTAAATATTTGAATTTGGGGACTCAATGCATAAGTTATACTACTGATATGGCATTCTGTAAGGGAATGGTTGTAGTTTCATCTTTTTATGCTGATGAAGACTTTTGCAGTTTTAGATAGTACAGTTGAATAATTTTTTGTGAGTACATGGGCAATACTGGTTTGGCCTTTCACATTTCCTTTGAGTTGCTCTGTGAAGTTATAGTAAATGTATTGGGAGATGTATATGGGCGCAAATGCAAAACCCTATCTTTGATTAACTTAAGGAACTAGTTGAAGATGGCTTTCGGTCTCTTCAAATCGTTATCTTTGAAACTCCATAAGATGTCATTTAGTTGGTTTTGAGAAGTGTAATAGTGTTAACCTTAACAAATGGATGTCATTCACCTAATCCACACTTGTGGTACAATATTTTTTTTATACTGTCAAATAACCAATCTGTTTATTTGCTTTTGGTTGCCAAAGGTTATAATTAAAGTAGCTATATTTACAGTGCCTTCGGAAAGTATTCAGACCCCTTGACTTTTTCCACATTTTCAGTTACAGGCTTATTCTGAAATTGTTTTTTGCCCTCAATTTACACACACTACCCCATAATGATAAAGCAAAAATATATTTTTTTAAAACAACAAAAAAACTGATATTACATTTACATAAGTATTCAGACCCTTTACTCAGTACTTTGTTGAAGCACCTTTGGCAGCCATTACAGCATCGAGTCTTCTTGGGTATGATGCTACAAGCTTGGCTCACCTGTATTTGTGGAGTTTCTCCCATTCTTCTCTGCAGATCCTCTCCAGCTCTGTCAGGTTGGACGGGGAGTGTTGCTGCACAGCTTTTTTCAGGTCTCTCCAGAGATGTTCGATCGGTTTCAAGTCCGGGCTCTGGCTGGGCCACTCAAGGACATGTGTGCTTAGTCGTTGTCCTGTTTGAATGTGAACCTTTGCCCCAGGTCCTGAGCTCTCTGGAGCTTGTTTTCAAGGATCTCTGTTCTTTGCTCTGTTCATCTTTGCCTCGATCCTGACTAGTCTCCCAGTCCCTGATAAACCTCCCCACAGGATGATGCTGCCACCACTATGCTTCACTGTGATGGTGCCAGGTTTTCTCCAGATGTGATGCTTGGCATTCAGGCCAAAGAGTTCAATCTTGGTTTCATCAGACCAGAGAATCTTGTTTCTCATGGTCTGAGTCTTTAGGTGCGTTTTGACAAACTCCAAGCGGGCTGTCGAGCCTTCAGTTTGGCTAGGCGGCCAGCTCTAGGAAGTCTTGGTGGTTCCAAACTTCCATTTAAGAATGATGGATGCCACTGTGTTCTTGGGGACCTGCAGAAATGTTTTGGTACCCTTCCCCAAATCTGTGCCTCGACACAATCCTGTCTCGGAGCTCTACAGACAATTCCTTTGACCTCATGGCTTGGTTTTTGCTCTGACATGTACTGTCAACTGTGGGACCTTGTCTAGACAGGTGTGTGCTTTTCCAAATCATGTCCAATCAATTTGAATTTACCACAGATGGATTCCAATCAAGTAGTAGCAACATCAAGGATGATCAATGGAAACAGGATGCACCTGAGCTCAATTTCAAGTCAAAAAGCAAAGGGTCTGAATACTTATGTAAATAAATAAGGTATTTGTTTTTTTTGTTTTTAATAAAGTTGTTAACATTTTTAAACCAGTTTTTGCTTTGTCAATATGGGTTATTGTGTGTAGATTGCTGAGGATTTTTTAATTTTTTTTATCCATTTTCGAATAAGGCTGTAACCTAACAAATTGTACAAATTGTGGAACAAGTCAAGGGGTCTGAATACTTTCCGAAGGCACTGTATAAGGAAGACATTCCCCTATGCCTAAATTTCTAAAAGTTTAAATTCAGATATTTCCTTGGGTCATGGATGCATTCCAACATAAGACATCAGACTTCAATACCCATAATATACCATGGTCATGAGATTGTTTTAATCACAGTTTTTGAGTTTGGTGTCTGAAATGCTTAGTTTCAATTACCATGTCTCCAACTGGAAGAGTAGATAATTCTCAAGTTGTGCCTGAAAGAGTAATATTGCCTTGTTTCGTGAAAAATCCCTGGGTAATTTATTCTGGTGAAAAGATTTGGTGAATTGCTGGTCCACATCGTGCTCAAAGGAGGTACATTTTAGGGGGGAAAAACGCGCATGCTGCTTATGTATACTGTTTCCCTTTCTTTTTGCAGTCCCCACTTTGTACATGACTGCAACAGAAAATCCAATGAGTGAGTGTACATGCTAATTGAAAGCTTTTTGTGTGTTCACCTGTATGAATGAAAATAAGAAAACACAGTACATTACTGTAGGTGCTGATTCATACTTTCTGAGTTGGATCAGAAAGTGTGACTTAGACATTTATTGCAAAATGTAACATATGTGAATAAAATATAAACTGACTCGTTTATCTTCATTGTCCACGCTAACGTATTTTAGATTTCCCTATGGACCAAATCATTTTATTCTCATTAGTTTTCTTCCCTGTCCCATTCAGTGTAGTTAATTAACATAATTGGCCTGCAGCAAAGCCCCTTGTGCTTCCTGTGTCTACGCTGGCTATGATTTCTCAGGACATCAAGTCTGAGGTTAGCTCCATGGTAACCCTTAATAGTAGGTCTCCTAGCACTAACATGTACATCCTGTTATTACATTCAACTGTTCAGTACAGTTGGGAAAATACGAAACTGAATGGTTCAAATGGAAAATAATTCTACACAAATATTCAGCCACAAGTGACAGGTAACCACCCTCCCCACATTGTTTCTCCCAAACACTCGGTCAACATTCTGCTCTCCGCTCTGGTCATATGGGAAAAGCCCATCTCCCTTTCTACACCACCATTATAAGCAGCCTCTCTTCTGTGCTCTTGTCAAATTTGTATTATTGCATATAGGAAATGTATTGGGTACAGTGCTTACATCATGAGAAGCCCCCCCCCCCCCCCCCAAAAAAAATACTATAATTGAAAAACACATTAGTTACATAATTGATTCCGATTGATCAACTTGTTGCAGCTAGAGGATCTCAGGGCATTGTTGCAGAAATGAGCAGATCATTGCTCTGGGACTGGGAGTGCTATGGATCATTGGCTGCTTGGACTGAACATAGGAGCCAGATTTAATCTACAATCTGAAATAATTTTACAGGAAGAGCTATCATTTCTACTTTAGCATACATTCAGTGGCTTTGTCTTTGTAGTTAGGAATAAAGGATGCTGTGCAATTTGGTTGAGTTCAATTCAAACATTTTAAAGGAGAAACATGTTGGCAAATAGGCCAATCACAATGCGTTGTTGCCGGGAAATGAGGGCATCTCATGCCAACTATGACAGCAACAGATTTGTGCACTGAAGTAAAATTGAGTTGAAATTGCAAAGACTAAAGGCCTCTCCAACGAAATTACCAATACCTTACAAAGCCTCTATGTCATGGCATCATCTCCAGTTAGTGAAATTTGTCGGACATCCAGAAGATACAAGCAGGGAATCCTAAGAGTTTCAACATTGATGAAATAGTTTGCTAGGCCAAGGCCTTATTCTGAGATGGACGTTTATTATCACACGAACACGGAAATATCCGCCACAGGTATCATCCCTAAATTTAAGGGATTTGTTGGTTCCGTGCTTTGGTAAACAACCTTAAGTTAATAATTGTATGTATTTGTAAGACATTATATGCTATGTTTTATATTATCCTAAATAAGAAGTATGGAGTGCAGCAGTAGCCCGAAGAGCAACTATCTTAGGGTATGTTACATCCTCTCAATTGCTTATCAAGTTCCTCTTAATTAAATCATTGACGGGTTAGTGACGGTCACTACTATCCGGGAATCCTCAGGACGTCCCTACCATAAACCCTAATCCCTATTTACCTAACCTTTATACTTACCTTAACTATTTTACATATCAACTTCAATGGGGTAGGGATAGCAAGGACACGTTGGTGACCGTGGTTAGTGAGAAAACGGAGAAAATCAGTTTGGAAATGTCGCTATGGAAGGTAAGATACTTTTTCTTTAAATGTAGTCTATTAAGTGGATGATACAGCATGTCTGCATTATGCTAAAAACTTTGGTCATGGTATGGTTACAAACGTCGGAATTTAGTTCATTGTCTCCACATTCCTAAAATAGGGATACAGAAATGAGTCACCTGAAAGAGTTGAGAAACCTGTGAACTGACAAGATGTTTGATAAGTTCTTATTTGTGTTATTTGTGTCTTTTCTATCATTTAAATCATTTACAGGGTTCAGGTTCACAAACGGAAATGCAGAAGCTGCAAAGGACAGGGTAAGGCATTAATAAAATAAAAAATATTCAACATGTTTTTATTTTATTTAACCATTATTTAACTAGGCAAGTCAGTTAAGAACTAATTCTTATTTACAATGATGGCCTAACAGGGAACAGTGGGTTAACTGCCTTGTTCAGGGGCAGGACGACAGATTTTTACCTTGTCAGCTCAGGGGTTCGATCCAGCAGCCCAAAGCTCTAACCACTAGGCTACCTGCTGACTATTGTAATATATGATCACAATAGTCTGAAATTAAATTTCAGTCGTTTGAAAGGAAATTATTATATTATATATTTTTTGTTATTTTATCTCTTAAAAATAGATATCTATGGTGGGGGCAACAGTACCAAAAATTAACCTATGCCTACAGTACCTTACAAAGAGTGATTGAATACTGTAGGCTGACATGAAGCTCACATTAAGGCTTTGAGAAAATACTAGATGGAACTCATGGCCAAATATGAATGGTCCCTATCACTCAATACCAAGCCACTTGCATTCACACAGGCCTCCTGTATAGGCTTGGCTACTGTATGCATTGGCTACAACCTTTTACAAACTCATATCAATCTAAATGCTAGTTTTGGTCACAGTCATTTCTCTATTAAACTTGTATGATAAAATACAGTGCACATGGGATAAATGTATAGTATTGACGATAGGGTGTGTTGTTTTTACTCAATGCTCAGGGGACATAACACGAGGAAAATCACCTCAATGACAAATACAGTACCAGTCAAATGCTTGGACACACCTACTCATTCAAGGGTTTTTCTTTATTTGTACTATTTTCTACATTGTAGAATAATAGTGAAGACATCAAAACTATGAAATACCACATATGGAATCATGTAGTAACCAAAAAAGTGTTAAACAGGTTTGCTGTGTCTGTCAGCGTAGTGTCCAGAGCATGGAGGGGCTACCAGGAGACAGGCCAGTACATCAGGAGACGTGGAAGAGGTCGTAGGAGGGCAACAACCCAGCAGCAGGACCGCTACCTCCGCCTTTGTGCAAGGACGAGCAGGAGGAGCACTGCCAGAGCCTGGAGACGCCGTGGAGAATGTTCTGCTGCCTGCGACATTCTCCAGCATGACCGGTTTGGCGGTGGGTCAGTCATGGTGTGGGGTGGTATTTCTTTGGGGGGCCACACAGCCCTCCATGTGCTCGCCAGAGGTAGCCTGCCTGCCATTAGGTACCGAGATCCTCAGACCCCTTGTGAGACCATATGCTGGTGCGGTTGGCCCTGGGTTCCTCCTAATGCAAGACAATGCTAGACCTCATGTGGCTGGAGTGTGTCAGCAGTTCCTGCAAGAGGAAGGCATTGATGCTATGGACTGGCCCGCCCGTTCCCCAGACCTGAATCCAATTGAGCACACCTGGGACATCATGTCTCGCTCCATCTACCAACACCACGTTGCACCACAGACTGTCCAGGAGTTGGCGGATGCTTTAGTCCAGGTCTGGGAGGAGATCCCTCAGGAGACCATCTGCCACCTCATCAGGAGCATGCCCAGGCATGGTAGGGAGGTCATACAGGCACGTGGAGGCCACACACACTACTGAGCCTCATTTTGACTTGTTTTAAGGACATTACATCAAAGTTGGATCAGCCTGTAGTGTGGTTTTCCACTTTAATGTTGAGTGTGACTCCAAATCCAGACCTCCATGGGTTGATACATCTGATTTCCATTGATAATTTTTTGTTGGCAGCACATTCAACTATGTAAATAAAAAATATCTAGGATTTTTTGAGCAGTGTAGATTTGATATTCTACAAAGTAGCTACCCTTTGCCTTGATGACAGCTTTGCACACTCTTGGAATTCTCTGAACCAGCTTCATGAATGCCTGATTCACATAGTCTCCTCTGAACAGTTGATGTTGAGATGTGTCTGTTACTTGAACTCTGAAGCATTTATTTGGGCTGCAATCTGAGGTGCAGTTAACTCTAATAAACGTATCCTCTGTAGCAGAGTTTACTCTGGGTCTTCCTTTCCTGTGGTGGTCCTCATGAGAGCCAGTTTCATCATAGCGCTTGATGGTTTTTGCGACTGCACTTGAAGAAACTTTCAAAGTTCTTGACATTTTCCGGATTGCACTCACTTTCATGTCTTAAAGTAATGATAGACTGTCATTTCTCTTTGCTTATTTGAGCTGTTCCTGCCATAATATGGACTTGGTCTTTTACCAAATAGGGCTATCTTCTGTATACCATCCCTACCTTGTCACAACACAACTAATTGGCTTAAACGCATTAAGAAGAAAATAAATTCCACAAGTGAACTTTTAACAAGGCACACCTGTTAATTGAAATGCATTCCAGGTGACTACCTCGTGAGCTGGTTGAGAGAATGCCAAGAGTGTGGAACGCTGTCATCAAGGCAAAGGGTGGCTACTTTGAAGAATCTCAAATATGAAATATCTTTAGATTTATTTAACACTTTTTCTGGTTACTACATGATTCCATGGCACCTGAATATTTAGAACTAGATCGCATTGCTGATTACCACTGCATGAATAACTTATCACAGCTGATTAGCATGATTTGGTCAGGGACATGTTGCTAGGATAGACACAGAGACACACTTAGCAGAATGTGATGGGGAATCAACTGTTACAAACAACGTACAAGGTATGTAAGAATCTCAAATAGAAAATGTATTTTGATTTGTTTAACACTTTTTTTGGTTACTACATGATTCCACATGTATTATTTCATAGTTTTGATGTCTTCACTATTATTCTACAATGTAGAAAATAGTACGAATAAAGAAAAACCCTTGAATGAGTAGGTGTGTTCAAACTTTTGACTGGTACTGTATATTTTTGACTGGTACTGTATATATTTTCATTTTAGCCATCAAAAGAGTACTTTCCTGAGAGCAATAGCAGCTGGACTGGCAATATCATACTAATTCAGATCAGAGGCTTGAGCACCAGGAGAAAGTTGATATTGTAGAGTGGGTGTCTGATGCTGCCAGCCACTTTGGCCTCACAGCTGCTCTCTAGCAATAGCCTGGCATAGATGTCTGGGCAACAGGAGAATCAACATGTATGCAATGCAGAGAGTAGACTCACAGATGCTTAAAAACTAAATAGATCCATTCGTTGAGAGTAAATCAATGGCTCCAAAAAAACATTTTCATCTTATTGATGCACAACGCAATTGTGATTTACTGCATTTGAACGGGACTGAGCTGGTAAAATTAATTTCCGGTGATAAATGATGATAGCGTTGTCTTTTATCTAAAGTCTTACAGGGAGGAAAATGATTGGGCAGTCTCGTCTAGTGTTACACGCGCAGACTTTCAAAGAAGGCTATTCTCTCCCCCTTGTCCCACGTTATGTTTGCTTTCTTTGAGGAAGGACACATTGAAGGACATCCGTCACCACTTTGCACTGCATGTTTCAGATCAGTTATATCTATCTTGTGTCAAGCCATCACTCACCCTGCTCCTACGCCAATTCATAAATCTATCCACGTTGGTGCAGTGACAGAGAGAGACCTGGTGGTCCAAATATCGTTTTTCTCGTCAACCGATGCTCAAAATAAATGCTCCCCCATCTCCCACAGGGTCAGTCAACCTCTGTGATACATTGCGCTTATGTGACAAACTGAAGAGATGTGAGAATTGAACTCCCCTCATTGAGAATATTCATCATTCAGGGAATATGGAGTACATACATATGTAAATGTTTTGTCTGATCCATCACGCACTACGACTTACTCAGGTGAATGTTTAGGCACCTCTTACTTTGCACCTTTGAACCATCGTGTTGTTTATGGCCTCACTTTATACAGACTGATTTATTACAGGCCTAACCCATCTGCTTTGATGGGTTAGGCCTGATACTATGGGGCAGTTTCCCGGACACAGATTAAACCTATTCCTGGACTAAAAAGCAAACTCAATGGAGAATTATTATTCTAATTTTTTTAAACCTTTTATTTAACTAGGCAAGTCAGTTAAGAACAACTTCTTATTTTCAATGACGGCCTAGGAACAGCAGGTTAACTGCCTGCTTAGGGGCAGAATGACAGATTGGGGATTTGAACTTGCAACCTTTCGGTTACTAGTCCACCACTCTACCCACTAGGCTACCCTGCCGCCCCAAGATAATTACTATTGAAAAGGCTGAATCTGTGTCCAAGAAACCACCCCTCATTATGTGATTACTTAATATGGCTTAATATCCCACCTGTCATTGGTTAAAGACACCAAAGTCAGATAGAAAATTATATATATATAAAAAAAGCAATTGTAATAGTAAGCTCTTTCAGTTTGATTTGTGTGGAGCCTGGGGTTGGTGTAGAGAAAAGCACCATCCCAGGCCAATCCAATTGATGCTGAAGACATTGAAGTGTTGTTAGTGGTGTCTTGCTGGACATCGACAGAGGTCCCTGTGGTGCGTGCTAATCCAGATTCCCAGTGCAATGCTACTTGTTACATGTCCCCTCGGAGATAAGCAAGCGTCATTGGTATGGGTCTTGTTTTACTATGAGACACTTTAGTCGTTTGTCTGCAGTCCAAGGCTTAATGAGTCACAGAATAACACTCCCGATGTAAGTATCGTCGTTAAGTGCCTCCCTTGGCCAAATAGATGTGTCATTGGGCTCAATGAGTCGTTTAGTGGTCTACTGTATAATATAATATATAGCAAGCTGTTAATATCTTTATTATTGATATAGCGGTAATGAGAAAGTGTGTTTTGGTGAAGCATTGCATGTAGATCAGTGTGGTCAAAGCCATATGCAGGATGTTTTGAAGCTAAGCTATACTGACATGTTGCCTGTTATCTTTCCTTGATTAGCAAAGCTTCCCGAGAGAGGAGAACGTGTTGGCAGGGATACACATTTCCTTTGGTTCCAACATGCGTGTACATGAATGAAGCATTTCACTTGGAGCTCTAGAATTCAATGTAGGAGGTTGCTGAACGGTCTGGAGAGCCTGGCGGATCCTTTGGCTGACTGCAGGGACCATTGGTAAAGGAACCTATGGAAAGGTCTAGAGTGAACAACAGGAAGGATGGGAGTCAGGCATCAGTCAAAGTCCTGCACCCAATTCATGTAAGTTAAATGTGATGGGGAGTCCCATAGGGCGGTGCACAATTGGCCTAGCATCGTTAGGGTTTGGCCGGGGTTGGCCATCATTGCAAATAAGAATTTGTTCTTAACTGACTTGCCTAGTTAAATAACAGTCAAATGAAAATGAAATAAAAATGCAAAAGAGACACAATCAATTGATATGTCTCTTTAGAAAGTTTAGGTGCCAGTAATGTCAACCCTTACCAGTGATAACGCTAAACCAAACAAATGAATAAAGGAAATCATCTCTGTTTTTCTTGACTATTGTTTGCCTTGTCTCATTATAAATCAAATCCTATCAAATGTATGTATATAGCCCTTCTTACATCAGCTGAAATATCAAAGTGCTGTACAGAAACCCAGCCTAAAACCCCAAACAGCAAGCAATGCAGGTGTAGAAGTACGGTGGCTAGGAAAAACTCCCTAGAAAGGCCAAAACCTAGGAAGAAACCTAGAGAGGAAACAGGCTATGAGCGGTGGCCAGTCCTCTTCTGGCTGTGCCGTGTGGAGATTATAACAGAACATGGCCAAGATGTTCAAATGTTCATAAATGACCAGCATGGTCAAATAATAATAATCACAGTAGTTGTTGAGGGTGCAACAAGTCAGCACCTCAGGAGTAAATGTCAGTTGGCTTTTCATATCCGATCATTGAGAATATCTCTACCGCTCCTGCTGTCTCTAGAGAGTTGAAAACAGCAGGTCTGGGACAGGTAGCATGTCCGGTGAACAGGTCAGGGTTCCATAGCCGCAGGCAGAACAGTTGAAACTGGAGCAGCAGCACGGCCAGGTGGACTGGGGATAGCAAGGAGTCATCATGCCAGGTAGTCCTGAGGTATGGTCCTTAGGGCTCAGGTCCTCCGAGAGAGAGAAAGAAAGAAAGAGAATTAGAGAGAGCATACTTAAATTCACGCAGGACACCGGATAAGACAGGAGAAATACTCCAGATATAACAGACTGCCCCTAGCCCCCCGACACATAAACTACTGCAGCATAAATACTGCAGGCTGAGACAGGGAGGGTCAGGAGACACTGTGGCCCCATCCGATGATACCCCCAGACAGGGCCAAACATGCAGGATATAACCCCACCCACTTTGCCAAAGCACAGCCCCCACACCACTACAGGGATAAGCCGAGTATAGCCCACAAAGATCTCCGCCACAGCACAACCCAAGGGGAGGCACCAACCCAGACAGGAAGACCACGTCAGTGACTCAATCCACTCAAGTGACGCACCCCTCCTAGGGACGGCATGGAAGAGCACCAGTAAGCCAGTGACTCAGCCCCTGTAATAGGGTTAGAGGCAGAGAATCCCAGTGGAGAGAGGGGAACCGGGCAGGCAGAGACAGCAAGGGCGGTTCGTTGCTCCAGAGCCTTTCCGTTCACCTTCACACTCCTGGGCCAGACTACACTCAATCATATGACCTACTGAAGAGATGAGTCTTCTGTAAAGACTTAAAGGTTGAGAACGAGTCTGCTTCTCTCACATGGGTAGGCAGACCATTCCTTAAAAATGGAGCACTATAGGAGAAAGCCCTGCCTCCATCTGTTTGCTTAGAAATTCTAGGGATAATTAGGAGGCCTGCGTCTTGGAGGGGGGGTCAATGTAAATAGTCCGGGTGACTATTTGATGAATTGTTCAGCAGTCTTATGGCTTGAAGGTAGAAGCTGTTATGGAGCCTTTTGGTCCTAGACTTGGCACCCTGGTACCACTTGCCGTGCGGTAGCTGAGAGAACAGTCTATGATTTGGGTGACTAGAGTCTTTGACGATTTTTTGGGCAGTCCTCTGACACCGCCTAATATATATAGGACCTGGATGGCAGGACGCTTGGCACCAGTGATATACTGGGGCGTACTCGCTATCCTCTGTATCGCCTTACGGTCAGATGCCGAGCAGTTGACATACCAGGTGGTGATGCAACCGGTCAGGATGCTCTTGACCAGTTGGATGCTCCCCAGAGGGGGACAAGGTGTTGTCGTGCCCTCTTCACGACTGTCTTGGTGTGTTTGGACCATGATATTTTGTTGGTGATGTGGACCCACTCCACTACAGTACCGTTGATGTTAATGGGGGCCTGTTCGGCCCACCTTTTCCTATAGTCCACAATCAGCTCCTTTGTCTTGCTGACATTGAGGGAGAGGTTGTTGTCCTGGCATCACACTGCCAGGTCTCTGACCTCCTCCCTATAGTCTGTCTCATCGTTGTCGGTCATCAGGCCTACCACTGTCAGCAAACTTAATGATTGTGTTGGAGTCACGCAGTCGTGGGTGAGGGGACTAAGCACGCAGATGTGTTGTTGCCTACCCTTACTACCTGGGGTCGGCCCATCAGGAAGTCCAGGATCCAGTTGCAGAGGGAGGTGTTTAGTCCCAGGGTCCTTATCTTAGTGATGAGCTTTATGGGCGCTATGGTGTTGAATGCTGAGGTGTAGTCAATGAACAGCATTCTCATGCCTTGAAAGCGGCAGCTCTAGCCTTTAGCTCGATGCAGATGTTGCCTGTAATCCATGGCTTCTGGTTGGTATGTATGTACGGTCACTGTGGGGACGACGTCGTCGATGCACTTATTGATGAAGCCGATGACTGAGGTCGTATACTCCTCAATGCCATTGAATGAATCCCGGAAGATTTTCCAGTCTGTGCTAGCAAAACAGTCTTGTAGCGTAGCATCCGTGTCATCTGACCGCTTACGTATTGAGCGATTCGCTGGTACTCCCATGTACCTGTCCTTGTATTTACTGTTCCCAAGTAGATTCATTACCTGTCTCCTTTTCATCCATTTCCACCCCATTTCTACACCCACTCTCCACAGTCGTCCTTACCATCTCCCTCCGCCTTTATGTATGTCCTGACTTTAGTGATGTGCAGCCAGCTGCCAGACCTGTCTGTGGTGCTGAGGCCAGGGTGGCCTTCAGTGGCGCCATGTTGTGTTTGTGAGATTCAAGCTGAGTGCTTGCCTGTGATTGTGTCAGTGCTTCAATCCCTCTTGCGCCTCTCGCTGCCCCCCTGCTGCAGCTCCCCAGCTGGGTATGAAGATGTAGCTGCTTCCCTGCTCATCCCTCTCCTTGATTAGACCGCTGACAGTATCGTTCACGTATCCAGGAAGAGGAATTCTGCCTCTGTGACACTTTTTCTTCACTTCCACTGAGATTTAAACTGATATAGAAGAAGCTTCATTGGTACTTCTAACCAAGAGTTAGTTTCCCTGTGTTTAATTGTTCCGGGCTGTGATTGAGGGTATTTTAGTTCCCTTAAATTTTATTTCAACATCCTTTTTTAGAAATGTAAGTAGTTGTCGACACGTTGTTTTGTCTTTTGTTGTGTTGGTGTTCAGTCGACTGATGTTCATGTGTCCTCCTTGTCGAAGAATGTTGATGAGGAGATTGAGGCTGAGTACAACATCCTGAGGACTCTGTCCAACCACCCCAACGTGGTCAAGTTCTATAGCATGTTCTACAAGTCAGACGACCTCTGGATGGTTCTAGAAGTGAGATCGCCTGGGTTTTTCTGTCTCGCCCAGCTTTACAATCCAGTCAAATATTATATACTGTATCTACTGTACAACATGCAGGTAATCATTTAAGGGCTCATACAGTAGCACTTTATCATTTAAGGCAATATAACCCAGTGGTGTGAGCTTGTCAAACAAGACAGTGTCTGATTGTGCTCAGTATAGGTAGCTACACTTTATCGCCTTTGTTACATTTCCACCAATATGATCAACACAGTCTTAGAGTAGACTACAGCCCATCTTTGTTGTTGTCTGTTTGAGCAGTAGAAAGATCACAAACAGTAGATTTACTTTAAAGAGCTGAGAGGAGGTCACCCTCCTACACTGGGGGAAAAATCTCAAGTTTAAAAGCTCTGGAAGGAGTTGTGACTCCAGTCTAATTGTATGTGTGGGAGGGATGGCTCTTGTAATTAATCATAATCTAGAGTGGTGATTATTGGAGGAACCACTGTTGTTTCTCTCTCACTCACACACACACACACACACACAGCTGTGCAATGGGGGCTCAGTCACAGATCTCATCAAAGGCCTGCTCATGCGAAGCCAGCAGCTGCTGGAGCCCGTTATCACACACATTTTATACGGTGCCCTCTTGGTGAGATGGCCAACTGCAAAATGCCTACTGACAGCAGGGTGTGGCATCCCCACACAGTGGGCAGGGGATTGACTCAGGAGGTGACAGGGTGTGGGAGTAATACGCATGGTGGTAGACAGCTTTATTATTAACAAACAATTATTAATGGCATTACTGACGCTTATTAAGCCCCTCCTCACGCCTGCCAGGGTCTCCAGCATTTACACAACAGCCAGATTATCCGTTGTGACGTCAAAGGAAACAACATGCTTCTGACCCCCGAGGGAGGAGTCAAGCTTGTTGACTTTCTGTAATGGCTGTGTTTTCCTGTAGTGGGGGCACTTCACTTCTGTCTGTGCCTTCATTTAAAGGTCCAATGCAGCCTTTTTTTATATCTCAATATCAAATCATTTATGGGATTGTTTTAAATGAAAATGTTCAAAAATAAACTAAAATATCTTCTTAGTAAAGAACAATTTCTCAAGTAAGACTTTTGCTAGTAATGTCTGGAAGTGGTCAGCGTGGGAAGCGGTAAACTGAGAACTAGCAGAGAGGTTTGGAAATCTCTTTCTTATTGGTTTATTAACTCATTTAGTACCTGGTGATGTCATCAGGCAGGCTAAAACTCCATCCCACCAAAACAGGCTGAAATTTCTGGGGGTCTTTTCAAAACAACTCTTACTCTTAAAGCGCATTATCATAATTTTCACAATTTCACATTATTATTCCAACCTCATAGTGTGGAAATATACACTCACCAGCCAGTTTAACAGGTACACCCATCTGGTACCGTCGGACCCCCTTTTGCCTCCAGAACAGACTGAATTCTTTGGGGCATTCTATAAGGTGTCAGAAATTCCACAAGGATGTTGGTCCATGCTGACGCAATGGCATCACGAGATACTGGATCCAGTGTGCCTGGCACCGATGATAATACCACTCTCAAAGTCGCTTCACTTGTTTTGCCCATTCTAACATTTAATCGAATAGTAACTGAATGCCTCAATCCCTGTCTACCTGCTTTATATAGAAAAAGACACGGGACTTACTGTTTGTTAGGAGCGATCCATTTTCGTGAAACAGGGTGGTGTACATAAACTGGCCGGTGAGTGTATATAAAACACAGCACTATCACATTTTTGAACACATTGGGCCGTTAACAGATAACTCATCATTGATAGTTCACGGTTAATCCATTTTTTTTATTTGTCCACATAAAAGCCTGTGATATTATTGGTAAATACAAATGCTGTGATGCAGGACTCTTTCCATGTCTTTGTTACCGACCCTATGTAACATCTTTGTATTTCATGGACCATAGCTTAACCTAAGGCTATTATTGCCAATTTAAATTGCATTATTTGATCCTTTGCGTATAAAAAAGAAAGCTGCTCTGGCAAATGACTTTGAGTTGCCCCAGGCATGTTTATGTCCTCCGTGTGCTGAGAATGAAGTGGAATCCTGCTGATAAAAATCTGTCCCACTTAATTAGAAATGATTATGGTGGTATGGCAGGTTAACACACCAAGTGATATGCCATATCTCTATTGATTGATTCACACACTTTCCCTCTGTTTATGTAATTCACATTCATGTAATATCCACACAAATATAGAGTACCAGTCAAAAGTTTGGACACACCTACTCATTCAAAAGTTTTTCTTTATTTTTACTATTTTCAACATTGTAGAATAATAGTGAAGACATCAAAACTATTAAATAACAAATATGGAATCATGTAGCCACCCTTTGCCTTGATGACAGCTTTGCACACTCTTGGCATTCTCTCAACCAGCTTCATGAGGAATGCTTTTCCAACAGTCTTGAAGGAGTTCCCACATATGCTGAGCATTTGTTGGCTGCTTTTCCCTCACTCTGCGGTCCAACTCATCCCAAACCATCTCAATTTGGTTGAGGTCGGGTGATTGTGGAGGCCATGTAATCTGATGAAATGTTTTGATGTCCCCACAAAGTCTCTGAAGCTGGAGTCTTTTATCTCCCTCTCTAACTTTAAGCATAAGCTGTCAGAGAAGCTTACCAATCACTGTACCTGTACACAGCCAATCTGTAAATAGCACACCTGACTACCTCATCCCCATATTATTACTTACCCTCTTGCTCTTCTGCACCCCAGTATCTCTACTTGCACATCATCATCTGCACATATATCACTCCAGTATTAATGTTAAGTTGTAATTATTTTCACCTCTATGGCGAATTTATTGTCTACCTCCCTACTCTTCTACATTTGCACACACTGTACATAAATAGGAAGAATCTTTATTTTATTTTGTGTTATTAACTGTGTATTTGTTTATGTGTAACTCTGTGTTTTTGTTTGTTTTTGTCGCACTGCTATGCTTTATCTTGGCCAGGTCGCAGTTGTAAATGAGAACTTGTTCTCAACTGGCCTACCTGATTAAATTAAGGTGAAATAAAATAAACTGTAGAGAGTGATAGACGAGTGTGTACTCACCTGATGAATGACTTTAACTGTAACCTTTTTAAATCAACATTACAATGTGTATTTTAAACACAGACCATTTTAAAATGACTTGATCTTCTTATGCATTGTTGTTTCATGTTACTTCAGCTTCAGAATCAATGAACGCCTTTTGGTGCCCATACGAAGTTACTACCTCACTATTGCTAATACACCTGCTTGTGTCATGTTTGTCCTGCCTGTGTCATCCCAGGTCATCGCCTGTGAGCAGCAGTATGACTCCACGTATGACGCCCACTGTGACGTGTGGTCACAGCCATAGAGCTGGCTGATGGAGACCCCCAATTGTCTGAGATGCACCCCATCAAAGCCCTCTTCAAGATCCCACGGTAAGGCACTAGAGGGCTCCATCTGCACACAGCTGGCTGGGACAGATCAGGCACACAGCTGGCTGGGACAGATCAGGCACACAGCTGGCTGGGACAGATCAGGCACACAGCTGGCTGGGACAGATCAGGCACACAGCTGGCTGGGACAGATCAGGCACACAGCTGGCTGGGACAGATCAGGCACACAGCTGGCTGGGACAGATCAGGCACACAGCTGGCTGGGACAGATCAGGCACACAGCTGGCTGGGACAGATCAGGCACACAGCTGGCTGGGACAGATCAGGCACACAGCTGGCTGGGACAGATCAGGCACACAGCTGGCTGGGACAGATCAGGCACACAGCTGGCTGGGACAGATCAGGCACACAGCTGCGTATACTTTCATAAAAAGCCTTTGATTTTTGTCTGGAGGAAAATGGCAAACTGAATTTAGAAGTGGATCATCGCAGAGCCCTTTCTCTGAAAATATTAAAATGCCAAATATGCCAAGAAATTATAAAGATTCTTAATGTTATTTTGTGTGCTCATGAAATGCAGGATAGACCTGGTAGAAATGCATTCAATTAGGAAAATAATCAATGCGTGTTTTCAAGCTAAAACGCTAGATTGTAAATTCAATTGAAAATTCCAGAATGATAAACTGAACAGAAACTTAATCAAGAGTAAATGGAACAATATTTGGCCTTACCCTTAAAACTGTTACTTAATCAGAAAAATCTCTTAACGTAAACACAATTTCTAATGAATAATTACTTGAAAGCTTTGATACTACAAGTGACTGACCTTTTGCTATCGGCACAGTCGCACAATTATCTCCCACTTTGGTGAGGATGAGCCCTTTTGATTGCAATTTGCATTGGTGATTAGCTCCATTCACATTGAGATGAGGCTGTCACCAGCCATCCATCACAATGTTATCTGCACCCCACCAAACCTGATGAGAAACAAGCATGCGTCGTGTCGCAGGACTTCTGGTAGCCACAACAGCAGTTTATCACACCAAGCACAAGGGAACGTAAAACAGGTCACAACAATTAAAGGCGCAGAGAAAGCTCTCCTGGTCAAACGAACGCTCCCAAATCCCAGAGCCTGGAATAACACTCTGCCGGGTCTGGGATGGGGCATGCATTCAGTCATCTGAGTTGATAGGATGGAATCATTTCAGTGGGATGTACAAATGGTTAGCTCCTAAATTCTGTATAGTGCTGAAATGGTGATTGGCCTGTTTTTGGTAGAAAGGTGAAAACGGCAGACAACACCTTAAAGAGATGAAGCTATTGACACAGTCCCAGAGCAGGTTTTTGCATTTTGTGTTAAGGATGTTAATTTCCCTTAGATACCATTCACTACAGGTCATGATAAACAAAGGAAGGGCATGTACATTTCTCTCCTTTTTAACATTCATCCCTTTTTATTCACCTTTTTTCTGAAATAGTTTGACTTTCTGAGTGATTTGGAATACGAAGAGTTACACGTGTGCAGCGACCTACCTTTGTTGAGACTGGGGTTCCTTTTTCTAAATAAAAATAGATACTTGGCCCTGGCCCATAAATCTTTTGAATTGGGACCTTTGGCTGGGCAGCTCCAGGATAAATCAAAGTGTGAGCACACTGAACCATGAAATGATTCTGTTCAAATATATTTCTCCATCAATGCAGCATGGCGGTCACAATTATAAAGGGAGGTTGCCTGACATTGTCTGTCGTATGTGGATTCTATTCGAAACAGAAGACTTGTGTCACGGAATTGTGTATCGGCATGCTGCACTTTTATTCTGCACATTGATGAGCACAGAAATGATAATGATACACTATAAATTACCTTAATGATTGTAAAGAGGTAGATTTAATGATTTGGGGTGTTGTTTCCTACGAGTGTTTCACATGCTTCAGGAGCTCTTTAAATTGACTATCTCATAAGCCGTAATCAGAGCGGCTTCTCCTGATAAGCATTGTCCTAGGGAATAACAGGTTTCATAAAAATCTCACTTGCACTCAAACATGCTAGATTTTCTTATGACATTAGTTCGTATGTCCTTGCACACGTTCCTGTATTTCCATCTCACAGTCCAGTCAATGGGACAGTATATTAATCTACTGTGTAAATCCCAAGATTATTCCTAGGAGGAGGACATACCATTCCAAACATGGTCACCATTTGGTATAAGCATTAAGAAAAGCACATTGGATGTGTCTATGAAATATGGTAATAACTGCATATTCAGTGACACTGTCTAAATCTAATTGATGCATCTCTTTCTGGCTCCATCTATTTCCTGTGGTTTTGTGATGTCGCTGGCAGTATGTAATCCTTGGGTTGAGATCTGAGAGGGTTCTGGTTGTTTTGGCTGGCTGAGGTCTATGCCCCTCCGGTGTACTGCAGCATCTCCTCCACGTCGTACAGCAGATGGAGTTGCCTGAGGGTGTGGACTGTGCAGATAAAACAACAGCACCATTAATGTAGCCAGGCCTCTGGGGGCAGGGGAACTGGGGCTGAACACAGGCAGAACTACTGCAAGCCATGTGATAGAGCTGTGGATTGGCGGTGGGAACTTGCACAGATGGTATCCCTTTCACAGCGACCAGTGTGAAGTGCTGAAAGGAGTTCAGATCGCTGTCAGGGAAGCTGCTCTGCTCCTCCACTCCATTTATACCTGCTGCTTGGTCCTCCTGTCCACAGATAGCATCAGATACAAGGAATTGTATTGATTCCAGCACTATTGTAAATCAGTATTACAGATGTAGGATCTTAATTAGAGCCAGTTTGCTACAGAAGGAGCAAGAGGGAATGTGAATTATTATGTGGATTATAATTAATGGACATTTTTGTAGGGGTTGATACATTTTTCAAAAGGGAAATGACAAACTTCAGATGTCTGTTTAAACCTCAAATACACTATAAGTTTGACATTTGCAGGAAAGGTCTGATGCAACAGGGTGATCAAATTAAGATCCTACATCTGTAACAGTAAACTAAGGCGGGCCCAGGATTCATTCAGTTGCAGATAGACCTCCCAAGAGCCAAGCGCAGATCCTCCACTACGGAAACAGATTATATGCCCATTTTAAAATGGGCTGGATGTAATTTTGCCTGCTATATAGTATGTAATATATGTGGGGCCCGTGGTTATTATGAATGTGGGTAATGGAGCATATAAAAGGGTAAAGCTGTAAAACGGTTAACTGCAGAATTAATTATGGATACTTGAGACGATGCTCTCAGATATTCAATATGTGGGAAGGTTAATTGCTTGAGCCAATATTCTCCATGCTGTATTAGCCAAACCCTGACAAAAGTCCTGTGTAAAGTCATAGGGAGAAGGTTGTGAAGGTTAACGGTAATTGGCAAAGAAGTCCAAAGCTGTGTTGATCCACCCAGATCCCAGTGGATATTAGCAATATATATAACTGGGCTTTGTGTCTGTCGGAAGGGAGACGAGAACTGAGGAAGATGGGAGTAAATGATGGCTTGTCAGAGGCAACAAAGGCAAATTAAATCATAGGGCAAGTGAGCGGAATCCCAAGCAGTGTTCTGGTGAGAGGTAATACACCAACCAAAAGCCACAGGTGATGTAAAGGCTACAGAGCAGAACAGTCATGGGTGAAAGACATACAATACAATGTTTACTGTTTTCTTTTACCAATACTCTTCATCCATTTTCAGGGCTCAGATTGTGAAATTGACACCTGACTATCAGCCACACAGAAAGCAGGCTTTGGTTCAATGTGAACAGAATACTTGGCAGAATGTAAACAGTGATTCTTGTGTTGTGATCTTGACATTAAAGAATACATGCACTGATATTTACTAAATCCTGTGTGGCTTAGTCAGTAGAGCATGGCACTTGGAATGCCACGGTTTGTGGTTTTGATTCCCGCTGCTTGGGCCACCCATATGAAAGTGGTATGCATGCCTAACTATGGTGTACATACAGTGCCTTGCGAAAGTATTCGGCCCCCTTGAACTTTGCGACCTTTTGCCACATTTCAGGCTTCAAACATAAAGATATAAAACTGTATTTTTTTGTGAAGAATCAACAACAAGTGGGACACAATCATGAAGTAGAATGACATTTATTGGATATTTCAAACTTTTTTAACAAATCAAAAACTGAAAAATTGGACTTGCAAAATTATTCAGGGGGCTGAATAATTTTGCAAGTCCAATTTTTCAGTTTTTGATTTGTTAAAAAAGTTTGAAATATCCAATAAATGTCGTTCTACTTCATGATTGTGTCCCACTTGTTGTTGATTCTTCACAAAAAAATACAGTTTTATATCTTTATGTTTGAAGCCTGAAATGTGGCAAAAGGTCGCAAAGTTCAAGGGGGCCGAATACTTTCGCAAGGCACTGTATATTGCACAAATCTGGCCTTTATGGAAGAGTGGCAAGAAGAAAGCCATTTCTTAAAGATATCCATAAAAAGTGTCGTTTAAAGTTTGCCACAAGCCACCTGGGAGACACACCAAACATGTGGAAGAAGGTGCTCTGGTCAGATGAAACCAAAATTGAACTTTTTGGCAACAATGCAAAACGTTATGTTTGGCGTAAAAGCAACACAGCTGAACACACCATCCCCACTGTCAAACATGGTGGTGGCAGCATCATGGTTTGGGCCTGCTTTTCTTTAGCAGGGACAGGGAAGATGGTTAAAATTGATGGGAAGATGGATGGAGCCAAATACAGGACCATTCTGGAAGAAAACCTGATGGAGTCTGCAAAAGACCTGAGACTGGGACGGAGATTTGTCTTCCAACAAGACAATGATCCAAAACATAAAGCAAAATCTACAATGGAATGGTTCAAAAATAAACATATCCAGGTGTTAGAATGGCCAAGTCAAAGTCCAGACCTGAATCCAATCGAGAATCTGTGGAAAGAACTGAAAACTGCTGTTCACAAATGCTCTCCATCCAACCTCACTGAGCTCGAGCTGTTTTGCAAGGAGGAATGGGTAAAAATTTCAGTCTCTCGATGTGCAAAACTGATAGAGACATACCCCAAGCGACTTACAGCTGTAATCGCAGCAAAAGGTGGCGCTACAAAGTATTAACTTAAGGGGGCTGAATAATTTTGCACGCCCAATTTTTCAGTTTTTGATTTGTTAAAAAAGTTTGAAATATCCAATAAATGTCGTTCCACTTCATGATTGTGTCCCACTTGTTGATGATTCTTTACAAAAAAAGACAGTTTTATATCTTTATGTTTGAAGCCTGAAATGTGGCAAAAGGTCGCAAAGTTCAAGGGGGCCGAATACTTTCGCAAGGCACTGTATATGCATTCAGCCCATGTAACATTTTGGTGATTTGAATGAGAGGCTGGGATTAGGGTTGAGGTTAAGATGTATTCTTGCTCTTCTACAAACAGTGAGACTTTTTGATTAGAAGTTAGTTTCAATGTTAATCACAGCTTCTGGCACAGACGTTTCACATGCATTTTGGAATTTGCTGATCTTGTACTGTACTCGTCCCATGTTTGTATCTCTCTTCTGTAGGTCTTTTTAAACACATAGCATCAGGAATAGTTTTTCAAAGGAGGCTGAAAAGATTTGGCATGGGCCCTTAGATCTTCAAAAAGTTCTACAGCTGCACCATCGAGAGCATCTTGACTGGCTGCATCACCGCTTGGTATGGCAAACGCTCCGCCCTCGACCGCAAAGCACTACAGAGGGTGGTGCAGAAATCCCAGTACATCACTGGGGCTGAGCTCCCAGCCATCTAGGACCTCTATATAGGTGGTGTCAGAGAAAGGCTTGTAAAATTGCCAAAGACTCCAGTCACCCAAGCCATAAATTGTTCACTCTGCTACCGTCCGGCAAACAGTACAGGAGCATCGGCTCTCGGTCCAAAAGGCTCTAAGACAGCTTCTACCCCCAAGCCATAAAAAGTAAATGAATAGTTACCTGGACTATCTGCACTGACCCTACTATGCACACTCACTAGACAATATACACTGAGTGTACAAAACATTAGGAACACCTACTCTTTCCATGACGTAGACTGACCAGGTGAATCCAGGTGAAAGCTATGATCTCTTATTGATGCCACCTGTTAAATCCACTTCATTCAGTGTAGATGAAGGGGAGGAGACAGGTTAAAGAAGGATTGTTAAGCCTTGAGACAATTGAGACATGGATTGTGTATGTGTGCCATTCAAAGAGTGAAAGGTCATGACAGAATATTTAAATGTCTTTGAACAGGGTATGGTAGTAGATGCCAGGCGCACAGGTTTGAGTGTGTCAAGAACTGCAACGCTGCTGGGTTTTTCACGCTCAACAGTTTCCCGTGTGTACCAAAGGACATCCAGCCAATTTGACACAACTGTGGGAAGCAATGGAGTCAACATGGGCCAGCATCCCATTCTTAACTGACTTGCCTAGTTAAATAAAGTGAAAAAAGTGGATTTAACATCAATGAAAGAGTAGGTGTTCCTAATGTTTTGTACACTCAATGTACATACTGTACACACCCAAACGCACACACATACACACACACTTTTACACTCATAATTTGCAGCTGCTACTCTGTTCTTTATGTTACTCGTATTATTATTCATCCTGATGCCTAGTCATTTTACCCTGCCTTCATGTCCATGCAGTGCCTCCGGAAAGTATTCAGACCACTTGACTTTTTCCACATTTTGTTATGTTACAGCCTTATTCTAAAATTGATTAAATAAATAGAAATCCTCAGCAATCTACACACAATTCCCCATAATAACAAAGTGAAAACAGGTTTCTAGACATTTTAGCAAATGTATAAAAAGAAAATAACTGAAATACCTTATTTGCATAAGTATTCAGACCCTTTGCTATGAGACTCGAAATTGAGCTCAGGTGAATCCTGTCTCCATTGATCATCCTTGACATGTTTCTACAACTTGATTGGAGTCCACCTGTGGTAAATTCAATTGATTGGACATGATTTGGAAAGGCACACACCTGTCTATATAAGGTCCCACAGTTGACAGTGCATGTCAGAGCAAAAACCAAGCCTTCCATAGAACTCCGAGACAGGATTGTGTCGAGGCACTGATCTGAGGAAGGGTACCAAAAAATGTCTGCAGCATTGAAGGTCCCCAAGAACACAGTGGCCTCCATCATTCTTAAATGGAAGAGGTTTGAAACCACCAAGACTCTTCCTAGAGGACAACCATCTCGGCAGCACTCCACCAATCAGGATTTTATGCTGGAGTGGCCAGACGGCAGACACTCCTCAGTAAAAGGCACATGACAGCCCGCTTGGAGTTTTTCCAAAAGGCACATAAAGACTCCAAGACCATGAGTAACAAGATTCTCTGGTCTGATGAAACCAAGATTGAACTATTTGGCCTGAATGCCAAATGCCACATCTGGAGGAAACCTGGCACCATCCCTACGGTGAAGCATTATGCTATGAGGATGTTTTTCAGCGGCAGGGACTGGGAGACTAGTCAAGATTGAGGCAAAGATGAAGGGAGCAAAGTACAGAGAGATCCATGATGACAATCTGCTCCAGAGTGCTCAGGACCTCAGACTGGGGCGAAGGTTCACCTTCCAACAGGACAATGACCCTAAGCACATAGCCAAGATAATGCAGGAGTGGCTTCGGGACAAGTCTCTGAATGTCCTTGAGTGGCCCAGCCAGAGCCCGGACTTGAACCCGATTGAACATCTCTGGAGAGTCCTGACAATAGCTGTGCAGCAACACTCCCCATCCAACCTGACAGAGCTTGAGAGGATCTGCAGAGAATGGGAGATGCTCCCCAAATACAGGTGTACCAAGCTTGTAGCATCATACCCAAGAAGACTCGATGCTGTAATCAATTACCAAAGGTGCTTCAACAAAGTACTGCGTAAAGTGTCTGAATACTTATGTGAATGTAACATTTCAGTTTTTTTATATACATTAGCAAAAATGTATAAAAACCTGTTTTTGCTTTGTCATTATGGGGTATTGTGTGTAGATTGATGAGGGGGAAAAACAATTTAATCAATTTTAGAGTAAGGCTGTAACGTACATGGAGAAACTACTTGTTCTCCTTCATCATATAGCTTTTAAGACCTAATGCACATCTGCTATTTTGGCAGTTTCAACCTATGAGGAGAAGGATATTGGTTGTGTGACAGTCAAATCATGAGCAGAACAGTCAGTGTTTAGAACATTATGCATCTATCTTTCTATAATGCAGTTATTCTATGCAGGCACACACTGTGATACTCCCTCCCAGTCCATCCTACAATACCCTGTGTTGGTGGCGAGCCTGAAGACAGCAGAGAAAAATGTTGCAGCACTTCTCCTTGTTCAGTCATGTGTGCTCAACAGAACTGTTGGCTCTCTCAGATGATAGATGAGCTGGAGTTTGAGCAGGTGGCTCACAGACGAAGTCTTTATTATGTTTTCCCATACTGCTGCACTTTGCCCCTTTTCAAGGCCATCAGGCTCGCTTTGTTTTCATGCTGTTGCCCCTCGAAGTTCAAAGGCTACCAGTGTCTTTACTTTTCCACAGTTTAATGATGAACTGTGTATTCCTATATTCTATAGCTCTATCTACTGTATGACTTTGGCTGTCAGGATTCATGTACATTTTCCAACCGTTTTTTTTTTCATGTCTATTAGGAAAATGGGAAGAATTATGAGCTCTGCATACAAAGTATCATACCCCTATGTTCCTCTATTCTTTTTTGTCTTTCTTCTGAGCTTAGTGGCAGACTTAATGCTTTAAAAGTGGTGCTGACAACCACTGATTTTTGCCTCAATCCACTGTGACACACATTTGACAGGAGGAGTGCCCAGGCCTAGATTTAAATAAGCCAATTGTGTTTACAATATGAGTCGGTGCTCCCACAAATACTGGAAGAAAAAAAGATGCCTGAATTTGCTAAGCACAATGAGGGTACTTGACAGTGTTATCACCAATGTGCTGGTGTATTGACTTTGTAATATATAAGCAGTGCAGCAGTACAACATCAAGGCAAGAGCATAGCTGCAGGCTCATATTATAGTTTGTACTGAAGCAGTCAGTTAGTAGGCTTTGATCTGCACTTCAGAAAGGACTGTCTGTCTGAATCTCTATCACAGACCCGAGCGACTTAGTGCGGGAAAGAATGACACATTTTCTCTGAAAAATAAAGATGTTTAATAGGCTCTCGTTTATGTGTAGCCTATAGCTTTGTTCTTGATGATGTTTTCTTGTCAAAGAAATTAGAACCATTTGTTCTTGGTTGTTTTTTCATGGCTTAAATGTACATAGCTTTTCTTCAGAGTCGCTGTCTCCATTTAATAAATTAGTCAATGATACATTGAAGATTAAGCTTGATAGCTTAAAGGGAACCAAAACCTGCGGACTCTCCTTCACTGCAGCCGACGTGAGGAAAACATTTAAACGTGTTAACCCTTCGCAAGGATGCAGGCCCAGACGGCATCCCCAGCCGCGTCCTCAGAGCATGCGCAGACCAGCTGGCTGGTGTGTTTACAGACATATTCAACCAATCCTTATCCCAGTCTGCTGTTCCCACATGCTTCAAGAGGGCCACCATTGTCCCTGTTCCCAAGAAAGCTAAGGTAACTGAGCTAAACGACTACCGCCCCGTAGCACTCACTTCCGTCATCATGAAGTGCTTTGAGAGACTAGTCAAGGACCATATCACCTCCACCCTACCTGACACCCTAGACCCACTCGAATTTGCTTACCGCCCAAATAGGTCCACAGACGATGCAATCTCAACCACACTGCACACTGCCCTAACCCATCTGGACAAGAGATATACCTATGTGAGAATGCTGTTCATCGACTACAGCTCAGCATTTAACACCATAGTACCCTCCAAACTCGTCATCAAGCTCGAGGCCCTGGGTCTCGACCCCGCCCTGTGCAACTGGGTACTGGACTTCCTGACGGGCCGCCCCCAGGTGGTGAGGGTAGGTAACAACATCTCCACCCCGCTGATCCTCAACACTGGGGCCCCACAAGGGTGCGTTCTGAGCCCTCTCCTGTACTCCCTGTTCACCCATGACTGCGTGGCCATGCACGCCTCCAACTCAATCATCAAGTTTGCGGACGACACTACAGTGGTAGGCTTGATTACCAACAACGACGAGATGGCCTACAGGGAGGAGGTGAGGGCCCTCGGAGTGTGGTGTCAGGAAAATAACCTCTCACTCAATGTCAACAAAACAAAGGAGATGATTGTGGACTTCAGGAAACAGCAGAGGGAGCACCCCCCTATCCACATCGACGGGACAGTAGTGGAGAGGGTAGTAAGCTTTAAGTTCCTCGGCATACACATCACGGACAAACTGAATTGGTCCACCCACACAGACAGCGTCGTGAAGAAGGCGCAGCAGCGCCTCTTCAATCTCAGGAGGCTGAAGAAATCCGGCTTGTCACCAAAAGCACTCTCAAACTTCTACAGAGAGCATCCTGTCGGGCTGTATCACCGCCTGGTACGGCAACTGCTCCGCCCAGAACCGTAAGGCTCTCCAGAGGGTAGTAAGGTCTGCACAACGCATCACCGGGGGCAAACTACCTGCCCTCCAGGACACCTACACCACCCGATGTCACAGGAAGGCCATAAAGATCATCAAGGACAACAACCACCCGAGCCACTGCCTGTTCACCCCGCTATCATCCAGAAGGCGAGGTCAGTACAGGTGCATCAAAGCAGGGACAGAGAGACTGAAAAACAGCTTCTATCTAAGGGCATCAGACTGTTAAACAGCCACCACTAACATTGAGTGGCTGCTGCCAACACACTGACTCAACTCCAACCACTTTAATAATTGGAATTGATGGAAATTGATGGAAAATATATCACTAGCCACTTTAAACAATGCTACTTAATATAATGTTTACATACCCTACATTACTCATCTCATCTCATATGTATATGTATATACTGTACCCTATATCATCTACTGCATCTTTATGTAATGCATGTATCACTAGCCACTTTAAACTATGCCACTTTGTTTACATACCCTACATTACTCATCTCATATGTATATACTGTACTCGATACCATCTACTGCATCTTGCCTATGCCGTTCTGTACCATCACTCATTCATATATCTTTATGTACATATTCTTTATCCCTTTACACTTGGGTGTATAAGGTAGTAGTTTTGGAATTGTTAGGTTAGATCACTCATTGGTTATTACTGCATTGTCGGAACTAGACGCACAAGCATTTCGCTACACTCGCATTAACACCTGTGACAAATAAATTTGATTTGATTTTGATAATCCACCCCCCAAAAATACAAATCATGAAACTCCTGTCAATTTGGTGAAAGCCTATGTTCTATCGGTGGGTAAAATAAAACATTTCCCCACGACTTAACTTCTAAGTGGTCCTTCTGTGAAATCAGGAAATCGTGTAGGAACTCGTTATAGCTACATGGTGCTCGTCACACGAGATGGGGGATAAAACATCATCACATTTCATAATTTTTCAAAAATCAGTTACCTGCACACCAAATCAGCCAATAGATGGTATGGGCATACCTGTCTAGAACACATTCATCTATTTCTATCATCATGACAAAGTATACATTTCACTTAGATGTGCTCATTCTAAACAGTGTACCAAACGCTCCCTGCAAGTCGAAAGGGCAACTGTTGCCATAGCAACGTACTCTGCACACGCCCTGGACAGGGCCGATCTGCAAGTTGGAAGTCAGTGAGATATACCCCTAAATGGATTGCGCAGTTTGTTTAGGCGATTGTACAGCTAGCTAGCTACTTCACATAATGACATTGACGTTGGTAGTATTGTGTGTAGCTACGTTTGCTAGCTAGCTAGCCAGCCAGCCCAGAGAGAGCATTGCATTGTGGGTCGACTTGAGCTGCAACAACGATTTTCACATGTTGCTACCAACCAACGACAAAATGTAACGTTTGTTCACCGGAAAATATTATTTTCACATGTTAGTGTTATTTAACACTATTAATCATAGGAATTAGTGGTTTGGGGTGGACTATCCTTTTAAGTGTATAAATGCACCCTATCCAATATTACATTATCACTCATGAGCGAAATCATATTGTTGATTATAATATGCGTGTAAACATAACTGATCACTATCTTCCCAATTACATGATTTCTTTAATGTCTTTGGTGAGCATGCTGTGTATAGTGTAGACATGATAATGCCCAGTATTTGAGCCTTCTTTACTGCCCTGGCTTCTTTTCTGATACATGTATCAACCACTGAACTAATCTTGAGGTACTCGTTATAGATGGTCTCTTTAAATGCTGCTGACAGAGGTATTACCGGGTCCCATAATTTTGGCTCCCGCTGGCAGATGCTTCCTACCAGACAGTTAAGGAGCTGTTATCATTTGTCACTTTTCTCTTGCTGCCTGGCGTGGCCCTGGCCTGCTCTCCACCGGCCTGTACTCCAAATTGTGTAACTCTCAGGTCCTATGACTATAATCAGCACTCAAGATTATACTCAACCATGCTGCTGCTCCAGTCTCATGAGAATGATCGTGTTTATGCCAATGACAACAACATCAATAACTTAAAAATTTCTAGTTCAATATTTACAAAAATATCTTCATATCCAGGAATGATGATTTTTGTGTTGTGTGCGTTTGTTTCAGAAACCCTTCCCCTACATTACGCAATCGAGAGGAGTGGCGCAGAAGCTTCAGTCACTTCATTGCCTGGTGAGTATCCTTCATAGCCGAGTGCTTCCTGCTAAATAGTGTTCCTCTATTCTTACACAGTAATGAGGATGCTGGGCCCGATAGTGGGCAAATATTCCAGTTGGAGAATATACCTACTACTGGCAGCTTTTATTTAGATCACTTTTTTTATTTTATTGTGCATGTTTATTTGTCTTTATTTACTCCTTGAAGCAACCAACTGGCCCCAATGCAGCTAGTTAATGGTGATAAGAACAACATATATGATTTGTTACTTTCTAACCAACTGGCCCCAATGCAGTTAGTTAATGGCGATGACAACAAAATATATGAATGTGTTACTTTCTAACCAACACAAGCCTATTACAATGCAAAAATAGAGTACACATGTACATCTGACTTTTAAAAATGTAATTGGTTTCAATGGCGAGACTTCAATCTTTTCCCATTTGACCAAAGGAGCAGAATGCACTGGTTACACATTTGGTTCTGGGCATCCTTTGATCACTGGAAATGGAAGGACTTGAAATTGATATTTTTTAAGCTAGATTGTATCAACCCTTTTATCTTCCTCATATTTCATCACTTTTCATTTCCATAAATCTGTCGCAGAGGAAAAAACGAATTCTACTGAATTATCAGTTTTATCTTTAGGACGAGATAAGTAATCAGTCCCTCCAGTGTGGAAAACAAATGATGTCAACATTGGCCCATAATAGTCTCGCTGAATAAACAACCTCAATATCTAGCATGCAGTGCAAATTGGAGCAGCGAGCGAGGCGTAAATGAGAGAGAAAATTCAATTTCTTCAGGGGTTACTTATGGGTGGGGATTTTTGTCTTCCTTCTGTGTTGTTATTGGTGGAAAAGATTGAAAGGCAGTGGTTATTCATTCATTATTAATAATGAAAACATCAAACAGTACAGCTGTGAACCCATAACCATTAGTGGTAACAGACTCATTTATTTGTGTTAGTCATGCATTCCTCAGAGCACCAGGTCTGTCAGAGTTGGATTAGAAGCTGTAGCTGAGTCCAATCTATAGTTGGTGCTACACTACTGCCTTAAAATGCTGGTAAACCTTTGCTTGAACCCATCTATCTAAAGGCCTATCATACAGACATTTAGTTTCATAATGCATATTGAACACTGTTTTAATGATGTTATTACCAAGCACCTTTTGTGTGCCTCGTTATTTATTCATTTGGTGTAGCTGGAGAGCTGAAAGAGACGGTTCAAGGCCCACGTGAACAGGAACAAATGGATGGTGCTGTTGTGTTATTGGAACCCTATAGCAGTGGGTTTCTATGCCATTTGTGTCATTTATTGGGAATGCTGGCATCTTTTATTGATTCTCTTAAAAAGCTCAATTATTCTCTCTCCTTCCGAGAGAACACAACTCATGCAACTATTACTTGATTCTTACAATACAATGTTTATAAAACATCTTACTGTAATGTGTTTTTGTTTTGAAACACACACATTTTTATTTCACTTTACATATTCAGATGCAATGCATTTTATTGGGTGTTTTTTTTTTAAATCGTGCTCTCTCTCAGTAGCATGAGGTAATGGATTCTGTGATATCAGATCAGAAATAATCTCCTCAAACAAAGCCCACCAGGCTACAATGTGTGGAGGGTGGACAATGTTATCAGGCCTGGCACAATGTTTGTGAGGACTCTCCTGCTCTCAGCAGGACCAAATCAAATTTGATGTGCCACATACGTGGTAAACAACAGGTGTAGACTAACAGTGAAATGCTTACTTACGGGGTCCTTCCCAACAATGCAGAGAGAAAGAAAATAGAGAAATAATAGAAAGGTAATAATAAATACATAATGAGTAACGATAACTTGGCTATATACACCAGGGTGTGTGTGTGTCTACTATCGCTGTTTTGGGAAATAAATGCAGTGTCTGTCCCCATGCAGCCAAAGGAGCCGTCTTTTGAAACAAAGTGACCTGATGTTTAGCAACCCGGCTGAGCATCTCGGCTAACGGCTGCAACCTCTGCTTAATGTCCTGACACTAATGAATTCGAGGAATGAATTTCCAGAGCAGACTGATTGATAGAAAACTGATAGAAAGAGGAAGAAAGCAGAAGCAGAGTTGCAGCCCAGATTAGGTAGCAGGAGTCAGATTTGGTATTGTTCTCTTATCTCTTTGCTGTCTGCCTGCAGAGTTGTGTCGCAGTACTATAAAATATATTCAGGCGTTTTAAGTGTTTAGCTGAATTAAAGAATGATGGATGTTTTGAAGGGAAGGGATTTATACAGTATGAGGGCTATAGGTAAACATCTTTTCAAAAGAAAGTACTTGGCAGCAGGATTAAATACCCTCGCCATTTGAAACGGTATCACACCATGTCCATGGACTTTTTACCAGTGTAAAAAAAATATATATATATATAATTTGAACAACATTATATTGCCTCTGGATTGAAAATATTTATATCGTACATCATAGATGTGAAGGCAGTAGTATAGTGATATACATGACCACCATGACAAAGAGTGGGCTCTAATTAAACACGGCACATAGCAGATAGAGGTCATCCATGGCTGTGCCAAAAACAGAGCTGTTTGCACTGGGGGGCCATGGTGATGACCAGACCATGCTCACAGAGGGGACAGTGTTCACACACAGAAGCACTGATGAGAAGCTCCATAGAAGCACCCTACTGAGAACAGCCTCGTCAGATAACCCAGAGAAATCAGCTCTGTAAGATGTTCAGGTCACCGTACTCTTTGTTTATTTAGTTTTTCTACATGTGTTGACGTCGCCTCAAATGTAAAGATCCACCAGGTGAATTAGTTATCAGAGGTTTTGTTTTAAACCAAGGAAAAGGTTGCACCAGGGTTGGTTTTCGATCTCCTTTATGATGTATTGTGATGTTGTAATTGCATTCTGTCGCTACACAGGTGTCGGTTAAAATATTTTGAGACTCGTCTGTCTGTGACCCGCCTTCTGGAACACCCATTCATTAAACAGGCCCATGGCAAAGGCTCTCGGTCAACAGCTGTCCACACTCATCTGCGAGCATCAAGACCTGGGCTCCAAACTTAAGACCAAGTAAGTGTATTGTCACCTCAAAGAAATCCTAACATTTTCAGCTGAAAAATTCCCGAGGCGACTAGGTGAAAAATCTGCCGATGTGTCCTTGAGCAAGGCACTTAAACCTAATTTCTTCTGTAAATTGCTCTGGATTAGAGCATCTGCTAAATGAAAAAATAAAATAATCTAAAAGAATCCCCACTGCAGAACTCATTCATAAATTGATGAGCTGATATGTGTATTCTCACCAGCGGGTGGCAGAGTTTTATTTCCTTTCACTGTCCCTTCAAACCAGTGTAACTGATATGACGTGTAGTCAAAGTAGTGAGAAGTAGGTGATTAAAGAGAAGCTAGGGGAGTGAAACTAATTTGATAGGAGTGATTGTGTTGACTCAAAGTTAGATTAATAAAAGCGGTTTTCTCCCAATGGATCGTTTTTAACAGTGTGACGACGACGAACATTTAGTACAGAGCACTCCTCCACCCATATGATTAAACCAATTATCCATGGAATAAAACACTTCAGTCTCATATTGATTTACTTGTAGAAAATACTAACTGTTCAACCTTGCATTATCACTGAATTTAGAATTATGCAATGATTTATATCGGGCCTACGGTGAGCTTTTATTCAAGAACAGTTGATTGTGATTGGGAAATTATTCTGTTGACTGCTTATCAAGTTTATTTTAGGACACAGACTGACTGGGGTTCGTAGACTAGAACTAATCACACGTGTGCCAATTCTATAAGTCTGACTTACATCCAACCACCACATACTGTAGAGTAGAGTATCTTACTGCTGGTGCTGTTATTAAACACATTCGTTTTTTGCAATTCTACACATGTTTGGGCCCATGCCATGGCATTTTTAGTATTTTAGATTGTCCCAGACTGTCTATTTTTTATTTTGCTGATTGTTAGATCTCAAAGATGATGTTATTCAAAAATATATTCCTCCATTATATTTTCTGCATACTTTATATCTGGTTTCAGCCGTTTAAGTTCACACTGAAACATTTTACAATCCTGAACAACAACAAAAAATATATATGCTTTTATATATTTTTGGTTAACATTTTGCAGTGGTGGCCACTAAATGCATATAGGGGAAACACTGCACTTTGTGAATGAGATCTTGCCCATTTCATCGTTCATATTAGGTTTAGTATCTGAACTTGACTGGAATTTCTGCGTGCAATATTTTAGTGGTGATAACAGTTTTATTTTAGAGCTTGTTGTTTTTGTCAAAAGTGCTGATTAACCTAGCGAATCTCGATTACATGTCTATTTGCACACACACACACACACACACACACACACACACACACACACACACACACACACACACACACACACACATCCCTCCAATTATCCCAATGCGCCAGCTGCCTCTGTGCTGACCTCTTGCCAGCAGTCCCCATTGTAGAGTGAAAGGTCAAACAGAGATAAAGTGCAATCACAGCCTGTAATAATGGTGGAGTTCTCCCTGGGGAACACCCTTATGGGCCACCAACTACCCATCTAAATGAATGGGTTTTATATCCAGACTATCCAGACAGATTATTAGTCATTTAGCTGTACTCTTTAGTCACTATAATGCTTTCTTCACCAATATTTTGTCCTTTTCTCCAACAGACATAAAATAATCAATACTCCTAAAACAATCATAATAGAGAGCAGTCCTGATGATGATCTGGTGAACCTGGAGGTTTTAGATGAGGTAAGATTGGATACTGTATGTTGACTTCATTGTTGTTGGACTAGAGGACGGTATATGTACACTACCGTTCAAAAGTTTGGGGTCACTTAGAAATGTCCTTGTTTTCCATGAAAACATACATGAAAAATACATACATTATAAATATTGATTTTTAATTTAAATAATAATTGTGTCCTTCAAACGTTGCTTTTTTTCAAAGAATCCTTGCAGCAATTAAAGCCTTGCAGACCTATTGGCATTCTAGTTGTCAATTTGTTGAGGTAATCTGAAGAGATTTCACCCCATGCTTCCTGAAGCACCTCCCACAAATTGGATTGGCTCGATGGGCACTTCTTACGTACCATACGGTCAAGCTGCTCCCACAACAGCTCAATAGGTTTGAGATCGGGTGACTGTGCTGGTCACTCCATTATAGACAGAATACCAGCTGACTGCTTCTTCCCTAAATAGTTCTTACATAGTTTGGAGCTGTGCTTTGGGTTATTGTCCTGTTGTAGGAGGAAATTGGCTCCAATTAAGCGCCGTCCACATGGTATGGCATGGTGTTGCAAAATGGAGTGATAGCCTTCCTTCTTCAAGATCCCTTTTACCCTGTACAAATGTCTCACTTTACCATCAACAAAGCACCCCCAGACCATCACATTGCCTCCACTATGCTTGGCAGATGGCGTCAAGCACTCCTCCGGCATCTTTTCATGTTTTCTGCTTCTCACGAATATTCTTCTTTGTGATCCGAACACCTCAAACGTAGATTCTTCTGTACAAAACACTTTTTTTCCCAATCTTCCTCTGTCCAGTGTCTGTGTTCTTTTGCCCATCTTAATCTTTTATTTTTATTGGCCAGTCTGAGATATGTCTTTTTCTTTGCAACTCTGCCTAGAAGGCCAGCATCCCGGAGTCGCCTCTTCACTGTTGACGTTGAGACTGGTGTTTTGCGGGTACTATTTAATGAAGCTGCCAGTTGAGGACTTGTGAGGCGTCTGTTTCTCAAACTAGACACTCTAATGTACTTGTCCTCTTGCTCAGTTGTGCACTGGGGCCTTCTGCTTCTCTTTCTATTCTGGTTAGAGACAGTTTGCTCTGTTCTGTAAAGTAAGTAGTACACAGCGCTGTACGAGATCTCCAGTTTCTTGGAAATTTCTCGCATGGAATAGCCTTCATTTCTCAGAACACGAATAGACTGATGAGTTTTAGAAGAAATTCTCAGACCGACTCTTTTCTCTGTATTTATCAATGATGTTGCTCTTGCTGCTGGTGATTCTCTGATCCACCTCTACGGAGACGACACCAATCTGTATACTTCTGGCCCTTCTTTGGACATTGTGTTAACAAACCGCCAGACGATTCAATGATATACAACACTCCTTCTGTGGCCTCCAACTGCTCTTAAATAGTAAAACTAAATGCATGATTTTCAACCGATCGCTGCTCGCACCCGCCCGCCTGACTAGCATCACTACTCTGGACGGTTCTGACTTAGAATATGTGGACAACTACAAATACCTAGGTGTCTGGTTAGACTGTAAACTCTCCTTCCAGACTCACATTAAGCATCTCCAATCCAAAATTAAATCTAGAATCGGCTTCCTATTTCGCAACAAAACCTCCTTCGCTCATGCTGCTAAACATACCCTCGTAAAACTGACTATCCTACCGATCCTTGACTTCGGCGATGTCATTTACAAAATAACCTCCAACACTCTACTCAGCAAACTGGATGCAGTCTATCACAGTGCCATCTGTTTTGTCACCAAAGCCCCATATACTACTCACCACTGCGACCTGTGTGCACTCGTTGGCTGGCCCTCGCTACATATTCCGCGCCAAACCCACTGGCTCTAGGTCATCTATAAGTCCTTGCTACGTAAAGCCCTGACATATCTCAGCTCACTGGTCACCATAGCAATACCGACCCGTAGCACGTGCTCCAGCAGGTATATTTCACTGGTCATCCCCAAAGCCAACTCCTCCTTTGGCCGCCTTTCCTTCCAGTTCTCTGCTGCCAGTGACTGGAATGAATTGCAAAAATCACTTAAGCTGGAGACTTATATCTCCCTCACTAACTTTAAGTATCAGCTGTCAGAACAGCTTACTGATCACTGCACCTGTACACAGCCCATCTGTAAATAGCCCACCCAACTACCTCATCCCCATATTGTTATTTATTTTTGCTCTTTTGCACCCTAGTATCTCTACTCACACATCATCATCTGCACATCTATCACTCCAGTGTTAATGCTAAATTGTAATTATTTCGCCACTATGGCCTATTTATTGCCTTACCTCCCTAATCTTACTACATTTGCACACACTGTATATAGATTTTTCTATTGTGTTATTGACTGTACGTTTGTTTATCCCGTGTGAGAACTCTGTGTTGTTGTTTTTGTCGTACTGCTTTTCTTTATCTTGGCCAGGTCGCAGTTGTAACTGGCCTACCTGGTTAAATAAAGGTGAAATAAAAAATACATTTAAAAAAGTTATTTGTTTCTGGCTGTTTTGAGCCTGTATTCGTACCCACAAATGCTGATTCTCCAGATACTCAACTAGTCTAAAGAAGGCCAGTTGTATCGCTTCTTTAATCAAAACAACAGTTTTTAGCTGTGCTAACATAATTGCAAAAGGGTTTTCTAATGATCAATTAGCCTTTTAAAATTATAAACTTGGATTAGCGAACACAACATGCCGTTGGAACACAGGAGTGATGGTTGCTGATAATGGGCCTCTGTACGCCTATATTTCATTAAAAAATCTGCCGTTTCCAGCTACAATAGTCATTTACAAGATTAGCGATGTCTACACTGTATTTCGGATCAATTTGATGTTATTTGTCAAAAAAGTAGCTTTTCTTTCAAAAACAAGGACATTTCTAACTGACCCCAAACTTCTGAACGGTAGTGTAGGTATTTTACACAGTACACAATGTGTGTTCTCCTTCTTCTCTGCAGGAGACCCTCATCAAACACCTCTCGAAGAGATATTACGAGTGTCAGATATACACGTACGTTGGAGACATCCTTATCGCTCTCAATCCCTTTCAAACTCTAAGCATCTACTCGGAACAGGTTAGTTTATGACAGCAGTGTCATTGTGTGTCATAATTCCTCTGAATACCTCTGTAAAGAAAGAACGGTATTGATATTCTAATATGGTGTGTTTTCTTACAGTTCTCTAAGCTGTACCATGGGGTGGAGCGAGCCGACAGTCCTCCACACATCTTTGCTGCTGCTGATGCAGCATACCAGGGCATGATGACCTTCTGCAAAGACCAGGCACCTTGTGTGTGGAAGTAATATTTAGTGATATGCAGTTTTATATGGATAATGTTATCATTGGCATTTCTTTCTGAAATGATCTCATTTAGAGATCTAGTGATGCGTTTGTTTGAGACATCCCGGTGACAAAGTTGTTGTTGATGCGTCCCTGTGTTTCAGTGGAGAGAGTGGAGCTGGGAAGACAGAGAGTGCCCATCTGATTGTCCAACATCTCACCTGCCTGGGAAAGGTACTGTTTGTGTGCTAAAACCCCATGAATCAGTTTTTCACATATTCTACTACATCATGTTCACAAATATTGAACTTAAGTTTTCCACCTCGATGGAGTTCATTATTCAATGGACAGATTAAGACACTGATATATTTAGTCCTACATATTTTGTTTGTATTGGCTCTGCAGGGAGCTGTGTAAAAACAATTGCTTTACTGTGATCCCAGGCAAACCATCGGGACGCTGCGGGAGAAGATCCTCCAGGTGAATCCCCTGGTGGAGGCATTTGGGAACACGTGTACGGCCATTAATGACAATTCCAGTCTCTTTGCGAAGTACCAGTGTTGTGGGGGCTGTGCTTTGGCAAAGTGGGTGGGGTTATATCCTTCCTGTTTGGCCCTGTCCGGGGGTGTCCTCGGAGTGGGCCACAGTGTCTCCTGACCCCTCCTGTCTCAGCCTCCAGTATTTATGCTGCAGTAGTTTGTGTCGGGGGCTAGGGTCAGTTTGTTATATCTGGAGTACTTCTCCTGTCCTATTCGGTGTCCTGTGTGAATCTAAGTGTGCGTTCTCTAATTCTCTCCTTCTCTCTTTCTCTCTCTCGGAGGACCTGAGCCCTAGGACCATGCCCCAGGACTACCTGACATGATGACTCCTTGCTGTCCCCAGTCCACCTGGCTGTGCTGCTGCTCCAGTTTCAACTGTTCTGCCTTATTATTATTCGACCATGCTGGTCATTTATGAACATTTGAACATCTTGGCCATGTTCTGTTATAATCTCCACCCGGCACAGCCAGAAGAGGACTGGCCATCCCACATATGCTCTCTCTAATTCTCTCTTTCTTTCTCTCTCTCGGAGGACCTGAGCCATAGGACCATGCCCCAGGAATACCTGACATGATGACTCCTTGCTGTCCCCAGTCCACCTGACTGTGCTGCTGCTCCAGTTTCAACTATTCTGCCTTATTATTATTCGACCATGCTGGTCATTTATGAACATTTGAACATCTTGACCATGTTTTGTTATAATCTCCACCCGGCACAGCCAGAAGAGGACTGGCCACCCCACATAGCCTGGTTCCTCTCTAGGTTTCTTCCTAGGTTTTGGCCTTTCTAGGGAGTTTTTCCTAGCCACCGTGCTTCTACACCTGCATTGCTTGCTGTTTGGGGTTTTAGGCTGGGTTTCTGTACAGCACTTTGAGATATCAGCTGATGTACGAAGGGCTATATAAATAAATTTGATTTGATTTGATTTACCTGGAGATTAAGAATTCACTGTAATTACTTCCCAACACCAGACAGATAAAAGTGAGGTGTCTAATGCTGAGGCCTTAGAAAATGGTAAGACAACAGTACTTTAGTAACAGTAATTCTTTTCTTGCTCAGTTTGATTTAATAATAGATGGTAACATTCCAACCTATTGGTGCATACACAGTATTGCTAAATGGTTTCTTCCTTGCTGCTGTATGTGACAGGGGCCTGCTCTGTCCCTCAGCTTCTGCCTTGCTCTGCATCGGCCCTGAGGTGCTCATGGAGGCCCTGGCGTCCCGCTGTGTGGTAACCCGGGGAGACACCATCATCCACACCAGTACTGTAGACAAAGCCGGGACGCCATGTCCAAGGCTCTGTACGGACACCTCTTCAGCTGGATAGTCAACCGCATCACTACCCTACTGCAGCCTGATATGAATAACTAGTAAGTGTAAGGCACTGGTTCTCTCTCTCTGGTCCCTCTGTCTTTGGTTGTTGCACTCTGCTTCAGATGTGTGTGTGTTGCTGTAAGCTCTAGTGACCCTTCCATCTGGGTGGAGAACCGAACGCGGAGAGTAGAATATTAATGGACAGCAGGAGACAAGAAAGGGCGCAAAAGAAGTTGAATACATTTTAGTTGCGTGTGGAGAAAATAATATTCAGATGATTAAAATATCTTCAGAGAGACTGTAAAGGGTTGTTCATTGATCCAAAATAATTCCCTCATAAATGTGAGCGTGGACTGTCAGGGAGTCATCTGCTGTCTCTGAGCTGCGGAAGGCCCACAGGGTCTGTTTCCACTTCAATCATCTGCACACTCTGTTATTGCCATGAATAACCTGTTAACCAAGACAAAAGGTGACCTCTAATGTCTTGGTAATTGAAGGGATTATGGGAAATGGTGTCTCTCCATCTTAGCAAAACCGGAGTGAAATCACTCTGTTGTAAGGTCTGTGTTTAGTGTAGACCTAAAGACGGTTAAATACAGACTCTTTGTACAATCCTTGCTAATCATAAAATGTTATGATTCATTGATTGTAGTCAGAGAGCTCTGAATGTTCATAATTGTTGTTTCCCCATAAAGTAGAACTGGCCATTCAGATCAAAATATTCTCTATTTGGGTTGAACTTGGTTCATCATTAAAGTTTCATAAGTCAATGTGGTTGCTTGGGATTTGCTCAGACAGTTCCACACAAGAATGATTTTGTTCGTCGGTCCTCTTTTTCCCCTTTGAAGTGCTGCAGAAAGTGGCATGAATGTGGGAATCCTGGTCATCTTTGGATTCGAGAACTTCAAGAATAACTCCTTTGAACAACTTTGCATCAACATTGCAAATGAGCAGATTCAGTTTGACTTCAACCAGCACATTTTTTCAAATCGAATCAAAGTTGATTTGTCACGTGCGCTGAATACAACAGGTGTAGACCTTACAGTGAAATTCTTACTCACAGGCTCTAACCAATAGTGCAAAAAAAAGGTATTAGGTGAACAATAGGTAGGTAAAGAAATAAAACAGTAAAAAGACAGGCTATATACAGTAGCGAGGCTGTAAAAGTAGCGAGATTACATACAGAAGAAAAGTTGTATTCCTTTTACCTTCCAGTGTAGTGAGAGCGACTTTATCACGGTGCTACATCATACCTGACGTATTTCTGCCTGCTTGAACGCCAACAACTCAGATAAACATGAAATCACACAGGGAATCGACAGAGCATCCCTCAGGGATGCACAAAAACAATATAACATTCCAAATGTGTGAACCTTTCCTTTAAATATCCAGATGCAGTATGCCAGCTTGTTCGTCAATCACAGGAGAAGTGTCTCTTAAATGAAACACTGTAATTCAGTGTCGTCTTCTTCATAGCTTTATATGACGTTAAAATGATACTTTTTCTTCTCCCTCAACTACTAGTTATTATTCTCTTAATTGATTTACTGAAGCTGTTTACCCTGGAGTGTGGGAGTTTATTGCTTTCGCTGACGACGCTGTATAAGAAATGAATCAAGAGCACTTTTTGCTGCATTGTCCTTTAGTCTCAATGTTTGCTCTCTAGCAATTCCTTTCAAGGGAATTAGAGAGAAAGCTGGTATTCATGATCACTTTATTCATGTATAATGAATAGATAAGAATTGAAATGTAAGAATGAGGTTGTGTTCTTAACGGTACTCTACAGTATACAGTGCCTTGCGAAAGTATTCGGCCCCCTTGAACTTTGCGACCTTTTGCCACGTATCAGGCTTCAAACATAAAGATATAAAACTGTATTTTTTTGTGAATAATCAACAACAAGTGGGACACAATCATGAAGTGGAACGACATTTATTGGATATTTCAAACTTTTTTAACAAATCAAAAACTGAAAAATTGGGCGTGCAAAATTATTCAGCCCCTTTACTTTCAGTGCAGCAAACTCTCTCCAGAAGTTCAGTGAGGATCTCTGAATGATCCAATGTTGACCTAAATGACTAATGATGATAAATACAATCCACCTGTGTGTAATCAAGTCTCCGTATAAATGCACCTGCACTGTGATAGTCTCAGAAGTCCGTTAAAAGCGCAGAGAGCATCATGAAGAACAAGGAACACACCAGGCAGGTCCGAGATACTGTTGTGAAGAAGTTTAAAGCCGGATTTGGATACAAAAAGATTTCCCAAGCTTTAAACATCCCAAGGAGCACTGTGCAAGCGATAATATTGAAATGGAAGGAGTATCAGACCACTGCAAATCTACCAAGACCTGGCCGTCCCTCTAAACTTTCAGCTCATACAAGGAGAAGACTGATCAGAGATGCAGCCAAGAGGCCCATGATCACTCTGGATGAACTGCAGAGATTTACAGCTGAGGTGGGAGACTCTGTCCATAGGACAACAATCAGTCGTATATTGCACAAATCTGGCCTTTATGGAAGAGTGGCAAGAAGAAAGCCATTTCTTAAAGATATCCATAAAAAGTGTCATTTAAAGTTTGCCACAAGCCACCTGGGAGACACACCAAACATGTGGAAGAAGGTGCTCTGGTCAGATGAAACCAAAATTGAAAAAAAATTTGGCAACAATGCAAGACGTTATGTTTGGCGTAAAAGCAACACAGCTCATCACCCTGAACACACCATCCCCACTGTCAAACATGGTGGCGGCAGCATCATGGTTTGGGCCTGCTTTTCTTCAGCAGGGACAGGGAAGATGGTTAAAATTGATGGGAAGATGGATGGAGCCAAATACAGGACCATTCTGGAAGAAAACCTGATGGAGTCTGCAAAAGACCTGAGACTGGGACAGAGATTTGTCTTCCAACAAGACAATGATCCAAAACATAAAGCAAAATCTACAATGGAATGGTTCAAAAATAAACATATCCAGGTGTTAGAATGGCCAAGTCAAAGTCCAGACCTGAATCCAATCGAGAATCTGTGGAAAGAACTGAAAACTGCTGTTCACAAATGCTCTCCATCCAACCTCACTGAGCTCGAGCTGTTTTGCAAGGAAGAATGGGTAAAAATGTCAGTCTCTCGATGTGCAAAACTGATAGAGACATACCCCAAGCGACTTACAGCTGTAATCGCAGCAAAAGGTGGCGCTACAAAGTATTAACTTAAGGGGGCTGAATAATTTTGCACGCCCAATTTTTCAGTTTTTGATTTGTTAAAAAAGTTTGAAATATCCAATAAATGTCGTTCCACTTCATGATTGTGTCCCACTTGTTGTTGATTCTTCACAAAAAAATACAGTTTTATATCTTTATGTTTGAAGCCTGAAATGTGGCAAAAGGTCGCAAAGTTCAAGGGGGCCGAATACTTTCGCAAGGCACTGTATGTGCTGGATGTGTCCTTTTGGAAGCATTTGTATACCACGGCTTAACTAGGCATACTTAATTTCCGGATCATAACTAGGTGACTTTCCTGCATGATTTGTCGTGTTACATGTGTTTTAGTTCACTTCGATTTAGGGTTAGTGGTTTAGCGGGAAAGTGATTTTTATCATGTGAAAATGTCTTCCATCCAGTGGTACACAGAAGCGGATTATTCCGAGTTAATGATTTAAACATGGGGACGGTTTAGATCCGTTGCTTCCACTTTATTGGTCAAATATATTTAAAATAACTTTTTGATCCAAATTAAGCAGATGCAATAATGTGATACGGTTATTTGCTAATGGAACTAAATTATGAATTAGTAAGTGGCTTTATTTGTTATTTCAGAACAGTTCTGTATAATTTCAGCAACTGACTTTGTTATACATTTCAGCCGAAGAAGGAGAACTGGACTGGTGCTGTTGATTTAAGAACTTTTTTTAAACATGCAAAAATCCTATTTAGCCTAGATTGTTTAATTGGGTTATTTAGTGAAATCATTAACTGTGGACTGTTCTATATTCTCTGTGTTTTAATTAGATGGAGTACCAGAGCGAGGGGCTGGATGCCAGTATGAGGACAACCATCCCATCCTGCACATGTTCCTCCAGAAGCCCATGGGCCTGCTCTCTCTGATGGATGAGGAGAGCCGGTTCCCCCAGGCCACCAACCAGACCCTAGTGGGTAAGACGAGGCCTCACAAGCAGACACGGTCAAGTCCATGTGCACTAAAACAACCCTGCTCTGGTGAGTAAGACAAGGCCTAACCAGCAGACAAGGTCAAGGTCATGTGTACTAAAACAACCCTGCTCTGAAAACAACAATGTTTAATCAAGATTAGTCTTTTTTTTTCAATGTTATCTTCAAATATGTTTTCTCTTCAGATACGTTTGAGGACAATCTGTACTACAAGTACTTCTGGAGACCAAAACTTATTGAGTTCTGCTTTGGGATTCACCATTATGCTGGCAAGGTATAGTTTAGGGCCTTGTTGCGAATAAACTTAAGCATTATGACGATCGTACCAGTACATCGTTATTTACGAGGCAACTTTTTAAGAGTGTTTCCCAAACAAGCACATTTATTTGTATCCCCATTAGCTTTTACAGAAGCAGCAGCTACTCTTCCTGGTGTCCATAAAAAACACCAAACATGACAAGAAACAAAACACTGATAAACACTCTAACTGCTAGGCTATCTGCCTAGCAGTTAGCTAGGAAGTTGGAAACCTCACTTTGGAAACCTCACTCTTTGTTTAAACAACTAAATCATCTTAATTCTGTTTACACTGTGGTAGACATGTATTGGGGTCCCGATGAGTGTACAAAACATTAGGAACACCTACTTTTTCCATGACGTAGACTGACCAGGTGAATCCAGGTGAAAGCTATGATCCCTTATTGATGTCACCTGTTAAATCCACTTCAATCAGTGTAGATGAATGGGAGGAGACAGGTTAAAGAAGGATTGTTAAGCCTTGAGACAATTGAGACATGGATTGTGTATGTGTGCCATTCAGAGAGTGAATGGTTAAGACTAAATATTTATGTACTTTGAACGGGGTATGGGAGTAGGTGTCAGGCACACGTGGCTTGAGTGTCAAGAACTGCAACGCTGGTGGGTTTTTCATGCTCAACAATTTTCTGTGTGTATCAAGAATGGTCCACCACCCAAAGAATATCCAGCCAACTTGACACAATTGTGGGAAGCATTGGAGTCAACATGGGCCAGCATCACTGTGGAATGCTTTCGACACCTTGCAGAGTCCATGCCCCAACGAATTGAGCCTGTTCTGTGGGCAAAAGGTGGTTCAACTCAATAGTAGGAAGGTGTTCCTAATGTTTGGGACACTCAGTGTATGATTGTGTGTTTTGTTTCTAGTATCGTTCATGTCTCAATAAACTTTCAGGTAAGGAGATTTTCTTCTTTTTTTTAAAGACGCCTCTCCAGACACAGCGGCATCCTGGTCCTCCTCCACTCAAAGCCTCTCTCCCTGCGATGCGATACTGTGTGTGGATAAATCTCCAGTCTCCATTATCTCCTGAGAGGCTCAGCTCTCCATGGAGGGCTCTGTTTTTTATTTTCACTAAGCTGCCCCGTTTGGTTTCCTGCTGCTTGCTGCTATCTACAGATTGTGCAGCAACGGGATATTTTTGTGATAAGGTTTCCAAATACCCAGGAGATGAAGAAACGGTATTTAGAGATCATATAAGCAACTCTTCTTCCCGGTCTTTTCTGTGCAGTTAAATAAAGGTGGTAATATCCTCATCATTAGCCGTGGCTGGGGCCCCGTGGTCACTTGGCTGAGCCGGCATGCTAATGGATGTGTTCAATTACCAGATACAGCACTTCATACTTTCCTGCAGTTAAGCCATATTATGTGCTTCGCTTCCTTTTGAGCCACCTGTAAATGACTGCTTTCAGTTATAGTCGAATTAAGAGCAGCTCCAATTTACGATGGGTACTTTTGGTTTAGCTTCCATTAGAAATCCATGTGCCATGTCTGTAGGCTATATTGGAACGTAGTGCATGAGGTGAGCCCACAGCCATCCTCTTTACTTGATTGACGAAAAATACACTAGCATGAAAAAGTAAATTCAGTATAATGTGAATGGGTGGAGAATTCACTGCACTTTGGTACTCCGAAGTATTGAGTAACAGCAGAGATGTGGTTCACCATTCATGGCTCCAGACATGGTGTCAATTAGGCCTAAAAGCCTCTCTAATTTGGTTCAGCTTGTCCAACGGCTTTCTTATCTTCAGCATAAACACACAAAGGGATATACACTACATAACCAAAAGTATGTGGACACTCGTCGAACATTTAATTCCAAAATCCTGGGCATTAATATGAAGCTGGTCCTTCCCCCCCCCCCCCCCCCCCCCCCCCCTTTGCTGCTATAACAGCCTCCACTCTTCTGGGAAGGCTTTCCACCAGATATTGGAACATTGCTGCGGGAACTTGATTCCATTCAGACGCAACGGCATTAGTGAGGTCGGGCACTGATGTTGGGCGATTAGGCCCGGCTCGCAGTCTGCGTTCCAATTCATCTCAAAGGTGTTTTATGGAGTTGAGGTCAGGGCTCTGTGGAGGCCAGTCAAGTTCTTCCACACTTTTTTAAAATTTGTATTTTTTAAATTATTATATATTTTTTACCCCTTTTTCTCCCCAATTTCATGGTATCCAAATGGTAGTTAGTCTTGTCTCATCGCTGCAACTCCCGTACGGACTCGGGAGAGGCGAAGGTCGAGAGCCGTGCGTCCTCCGAAACACAACCCAGCCAAGCTGCACTGCTTCTTGACACAATGTGTCGTAGAAAACACCTTTGTTTTTGCCCTAGCACCACAAACCTGATTCAAATCATCAAAGCCTTTTGATGAGTTGATCATTTGAATCAGCTGTGTAGTGCTAGGGCAAAAACAATAATGTGTCACCCCTTTAGGTCCCCAGGACCAGGATTGAGAACCAGTGCCTTAGACCACTGTGCCACTTAGGAGGCTTTCAACACCAATCTCAACAAACCCTTTCAGTATGGACCTCGCTTTGTGCATGGGGGCATTGTCAAGCTCAAACAGGAAAGGGCCTTCCCCAAACTATTGCCACAAAGTTGGAAGCACAGAATCGTCTAGAATGTCATTGTATGCTGTAGCTATAAGATTTCCCTTTACTGGAACTAAGGGGCCTAGTTCGAACCATGAAAAACAGCCCCAGACCATTATTCCTCCTCCATCAAACTTTACAGCTGGCACTATGCATTCAGGAAGGTAGTATTCTCCTGGCATCCACCAAACCCAGATTCGTCAATCAGACTGCCAGATGGTGAAGCGTGATTCATCATTTCAGAGAACACGTTTCCACTGCTCCAGAGAGCTTTACACCACTCCAGTCGACACTTGGCATTGCGCATGGTGATCTTAGGCTTGTGTGTGGCTGCTTGGCAATAGAAACCCATTTCATGACGCTCCCGACTAACAGTTTTTGTGCTGGCGTTGCTTCCAGAGGCAGTTTGGAACTCAGTAGTGAGTGTTGCAACTGAGGACAGATGATTTTTACGCGTGTCGCGCATCAGCACTCAACGGTCCCATTTGGTGAGCTTGTGTGGCCTACCACTTTGCGGCTGGGGCAGTTGTTGCTCCTAGATGTTTCCACTTCACAATAACAGCACTTACAGTTGGCAAGGATAGCTCTAGCAGGACAGAAATTTGACGAACTGACTTGTTGGAAAGGTGGCATCGTATGACGGTGCCGGGTTAAAAGTTACTGAGCTCAATAAGGTTTTTCTACTGCCAATGATTGTCTATGGAGATTGCATGGCTGTGTGCTTTATTTTATACACCTGTCAGCAACTGATGTGGCTGAAAACCATAAATCCACTAATTTGAAGGGGTGTCCACATACTTTTGTATATATAGTGTATTTGCAGCAATGTCATTGGGTCAAGTGCACAGTAGGTAATAAGCATCAAGTTGAGATTATCATAATTGACTGCAGTAAAAGTGTTATTACTGTGTAGTTGTAATCTAGTCATTGTTGTTATTAGTGTTTCAGTCATGGAATCTTACCCTGTATCTCGTCTCTCGTTCTCACTGGTTTTGAGAATGTCCACAGGGTGCCCTCACTCAATCTTCAACATTCCTCTGATATAGAGGTCCTGTCTTCTTATGACACTTCATGAAAGTTTAGATAATCACGTAAGATAAGAGCTTTGAGACAATCCACTTCTGCTTATCAAGTGGGAAAAGCTTGAGTTCCCTTTTAAGTGACAAATAGCAGAGGAAAATTGTAATTCCATTCTTCAGGGTAAAATCTGGAGGAATGTCATTTGCATTTTAGTTCATATTACAGATTCAGTGTTATCTATGAAATTACTGCTATCAGATGAAAATCTATTTAACCCGGGTTGGTTTAGTTTTATGCTGCCGAGTTGTGAATACCAACCGGATGGCTCTAGTTGTGACCACTAGGTGTCAGCCTTGTTGACATTTGAGATGAAAGGACATTGGTGGATCCGGAACAAATAAAGAGTCATTGAATAAACTTTTCTGTCTTATCAAATGTGAATATCAAATTAAAATAACCAAAGCATATAACACTTACTGTTTGTTCTTCAAATGACGTCTCAGATTCAAAGTGATTAAAGATACTGTGAACACTTGACTGCCTGGAACATTTCAGTGCTGTCAGTAAATATTACTAATTGGGAATGGACTGGTCTAGAAATGTTCAAATAAATTGAAATGTTGCATATTGATAAGTAAGATGTGATTACACGTAGAGTGAACCATCAAAGCCCCAGAAAGGGGAAAAAAAATACTGACCTGAATAGTGGGACCACTTGAGTCTAGTAGAATCTCATCAGGCAGGGTCCTTGAGGCTTGGCCATGTGGTGGTGTTTTGTCAGAGGAAATTGGATGTATTTGCATCGACAAATTCCTCCAAGCCACGGTCTTTCCCAGATCCCTCAGATCAGAATGTCTGAATTGGTTGAGCTGTGTATGGTCCTGTGAGGCCTGGGAGGCCTAAGGTCAGAGGAGTTGTATGTATCCTTAGGGTTGTTGTCAGCAGAGCACATCTGCACACAGGCATGGCATCGTATGACAGCCCTCACTCTGCCAGAGCAGACTGCAGGGCATAGGGGTCTAATTATATTTTTATGGTGCATGGCTCCTTACTGCTGGCTTGCTTCTGAAGCTAAGCAGAGTTGGTCCTGGTCAGTCCCTGGATGGGAGACCAGATGCTGCTGGAATTGGTGTTGGAGGGACAGTAGGAGGCACTCTTTCCTCTGGTCTAAAAAATATCCCAATGCCCCAGGGCAGTGATTGGGGACACTGCCCTGTGTAAGGTGCCGTCTTTCGGATGGGACGTTAAACGGGTGCCCTGACTCTCTGTGGTCATTAAAGATCCCATGGCACTTATCGTAAGAGTAGGGGTGTTAACCCCGGTGTCCTGGCTAAATTCCCAATCCGGCCCTCAAACCATCACGGTCACTTTATAATCCCCAGTTTACGATTGGCTTTTTCACCCCCCTCCTCTCCCTTGTAACTATTCCCCAGGTTGTTGCTGTAAATGAGAATGTGTTCTCAGTCAACTTACCTGGTAAAATAACAGATAAAATATAGATTTACAGTATACTTACTGTATGTGTGCAGAATGGCGCTGAAGGAAATATCAGCCGTTTTACGGGTTCCTGACCAATTGTGCTATTTTGTGGGTTTTTTTGAGCTAATGTTTAAAAAAATACAATGTTTCCGCCATCGTTTCCTTCTGGACTTCAGAACAGTGATTACTAACCTTGATTTGGATAAGGATTTCTATTTCAATGAGTTGGTGGCGAAGGACATACGGCTCATTCCGGGCCAGGCCAAATCCCTGACACTCGAAAAAGGAAGAGGCAACGTTATTGAAGCCGGCGTGCGGGATACCTGACGAGACTACGTTGGCGAGTGGATAAACCGCCTCTACCCTCTGTTCTATTGGTGAATGTGCAATCACTGGAGAATAAACTGGACGAGCTCCGTTCGAGTGTATCTTGTCAACGTGATCTGAAGAACTGTAATATCCTATTTTTCTCAGAGTCGTGGCTAAACAAGGACATGGAAAATATAAATCTAGTTGTTTTTTCTATATATTGGCAGGATAGAACAGCAGCGTCAGGTAAACTCAAGGCGGGTGGTGTGGGTCTCTTTGTTAATAACAGCTGGTGCATGATTTTTCTTGAGGCTCCGCTCACCTGAGTTAGAATACCTCATGATAAGCTGTAGACCATACTATTTACTAATAGTTTTCATTTATATTTTTGGAGCTGTCTATTTACCACCACAAGCAGATACTGACACAAAGACTGCACTCAACATGGTGTATAGGGCCATAAGCAAACAAGAAAAGGCTCACCCAGAGACGGTGCTCCTAGTGGCCGGTGATTTTAATGGAAGAAAATCCATTTTACATTTTACCTCATTTCCACCAGCATTTCACCTGTGCAACTAGAGGTGCAAAAACTCTAGATGGCCTTTACTCAACACACGGAGAAGCATACAAAACTCTTTCTCGCCCTCCATTTGGCAAATTTGACCTTAACTCTATCCTCCTGATTCCTGCTTACAAGCAAAAACTCAAACAGGAAGTACCAATATGGAAGTGGTCCGATGATGCGGATGCTAAGCTACAGGACTGTTTCGCTAGCACAGACTGGAATATGTTCCAGGATTCATCAGATAGCATAGAGGAGTTTACCATATCAGTCACCTGCTTCATTAATAAGTGGATTGATGATGTCATCCCCACTGTGAGTGTACATACATATCTCAACCAGAAGCCATGGATTACAGGCAACATCTGCACTGAGCTAAAAACTAGAGCTACCACTTTCAGTGAGTGGGACACGAATCCGGATGCTTATAAAAAATCCTGCTACGCCCTCCAAAGAACCATCAAACCGGCAAAGCGTCAATACAGGACTAAGATCGAATCCTACTACACCGGCCCTGACACTCGTCGGATGTGGCAGGGCTTCCAAACTATCACAGATTACAAAGGGAAACCCGGCCAACCTGAGCTAAATGCCTTCTATGCTCACTTAGAGGTAACAATGAACCATGCATGAGAGCACCAACTGTTCCAGACGACTGTGTGATCATGTTCTCCATAGCCGATGTGAGTAAGACCTTTAAACAGGTTAACATTCAGACTGATTACCAGGGCACTTACTGAGAGTATGTGCTGACCAGCTGGAAAATTTTGCCTGACTCAGTCTGTAATGCTTACATGTTTGAAGCAGACCACCATAGTCCCTGTGCCCAAGAACACCAAGGTAACCTGTCTAAATGACTACTTCCCCGTAGCACTCACATCTGTAGACATGAAATCCTTTGAAAGGCTGGTTATGGCTCACATCAACACCATCTTCCCAGACACCCTGGACCTACTCCAATTTGCATACTGCCCCAACAGGTCCACAGATGATGCAATCTCTACTGCACTCCACACTGCTCTTTCCCACCTGGACAAAAGGAACACCTGCGTGAGAATGCTGTTCATTGACTACAGCTCAGTTTTCAACACCATAGTGCCCTCCAAGCTCATCACTAAGCTATGGACCCTGAGACTGAACACCTTCCTCCGTAACTGGATTCTGGACTTTCTGACAGGCCGTGCCCAGCTGTTGAGGGTAGCTAACATATCCCCTACGCTGACCCTTAACACGGGGGGTCCTAGGGGATGTGTGCTTGGTCCCCTCCTGTACTCCCTGTTCACCCACGACTGTGTGGCCATACACAACTTCAACATTTAAGTTTGCAGACGACACAATGGTGGTAGGCCTGTACAGCCTATAGGGAGGAGTTCAGAGACCTGGCAATGTGGGGCCAGGACAACAACCTCTCCCTCAATGTCAGCAAGACAAAGGAGCTGATCGTGGACTAAAGAAAACGGAGTGCCGAGTACACCCCCATACACATCCACAGTGCTGTAGTGGAGCAGGTTGAGGAAGTTCCTCGGTGTCCACATCACTAAGGACCTATCATAGTCTAGACACACCAACACAGTCGTGATGAGCCTCTTCCCCCTCAGGAGGCTGAAACGATTTGGCTTGGGCCCTTAGATCCTCAAAACGTTATACGGCGGCACCATTGAGAGCATCTGACTGTTTGCATCACCTCTTAGTATAGCAACTGCTTAGCATCCGACTGTAAGACACACGACAAAGGGTAGTGCGTACAGCCCAGTACATCACTGGGGCCGATCTCCCTGCCTAGAGGTACCGGAGCACCAAGTTTTGGACCAAAAGACTCCCGAATAGCTTCTACCCCTAAGCTTAACAGTTAATCAAATGGCTACCCGGACTATTTGCATTGACCCCCTTTTTTTTTGCTCTGACTCTCTTCCACTGACTCTATGCACACTCACTGGACCCTACCCACACACCCAAACATACTAAACTGACACACACACTACATACAGTTGAAGTCGGAAGTTTACATACACCTTAGCCAAATACATTTAAACTCAGTTTTTCACAATTCCTGATATTTAATCCTATTTTAGGTCAGTTAGGATCACCACTTTATTTTAAGAATGTGAAATGTCAGAATAATAGTAGAGATAATTATTTATTTCAGCTTTTATTTATTTCATCACATTTCCAGTGGGTCAGAACTTTACATACACTCAATGATTATTTGGTAGCATTACCTTTAAATTGTTTAACTTGGATCAAGCGTTTCGGGTAGCCTTCCACACGCTCTTCATAATAAGTTGGGTGAATTTTGTCCCATTCCTCCTGACATAGCTGGTGTAACTGAATCAGGTTTGTAGGCCTCCTTGCTTGCACACGCTTTTTCAGTTCTGCCCACAAAATTTCTATAGGATTAAGGTCAGGGCTTTGTGATGGCCACTCCAATACCTTGACTTTGTTGTCCTTAGGCCATTTTGCCACAACTTTGGAAGTATGCTTGGGGTCATTGTGCATTTGGAAGACCCATTTACGACCCAGCTTTAACTTCCTGACTGATGTCTTGAGATGTTGCTTCAATATATCAACATAATTTTACCTCCTCATGATGCCATCTATTTTGTGAACTGCACCAGTCCCTCCTGCAGCAAAACACCCCCACAACATGATTTTTCCTCCTAACATAACGATGGTCATTACGGCCAAACGGTTCTATTTTTGTTTCATCAGACCAGAGGACATTTCTCCAAAAAGTACGATCTTTGTGCAGTTGCAAACCATAGTCTAGCTTTTTTTTATGGCTGATTTGGAGCAGGGACTTCGTCCTTGCTGAGCTGCATTTCAGGTTATGTCGATATAGGACTCTTTTGCTGTTCTGGGATTGATTTGCACTTTTCGCACCAAAGTATGTTCATCTCTAGGAGACAGAACGCTTCTCCTTCCTAAGTGGTATGGCGGCTGCGTGGTCCTATGGTGTTTATACTTGCGTACTATTGTTTGTACAGATGAACGTGATACCTTCAGGCTTTTGGAGATTGCTCCCAAGGATGAACCAGACTTGTGGAGGTCTACAATTTATTTTCTAAGGTCTTGGCGGATTTATTTTGATTTTCCCATGATGTCAAGCGAAGAGGCACTGAGTTTGAAGGTAGGCCTTGAAGTACATCCACAGGTACACCTCCAATTGACTCAAATGATGTGAATTAGCCTATCAGAAGCTTCTAAAGCCATTACATCATTTTCTGGAATTTTCCAAGCTGTTTAAGGCAGTGTCAACTTAGTGTATGTGTATGTGAACTTCTGACCCACTGGAATTGTGATACAATGAACATTTTGTGAAATAATCTGTCTGTAAACAATTGTTGAAAAAATGACTTGTCATGCACAAAGTAGATGTCCTAACCGACTTGCCAAAACTATAGTTTGTTAACAAGAAATTTGTGGAGTGGTTGAAAAATGAGTGTTAATGACTCAACCTAAGTGTATGTAAACTTCCAACTTCAGCTGTACATATTATCTCAATTACCTCAACTACATCGTACCCCTGCACATCGACCAGGTACCTGTCCTCCTTGTATATTTTTAATAATATTGCCTCATTGTTATTTTATTATGTTGCTATTTCCTTTTTTTTTTTTTTTTTTTTATTGCAGAGAAAATGTCAATACTGTATGTAGGTCTATGTACCTTTCATTGGAAATACACAAGCTTACATTTCAAACATACAAGAAGTGGTCACAGACTGATTGTAATACATTACAAATCATTTCTATTCATGTACTATGCAAGTCTGTATGTTCTGAGTTAGTGCATTCTCTGCATCAACCAGTACAGTACATTTAACTCCATATAGTTTTCTGCACGTAATTCCGCTGTGATGTTTGAAATGGTACATGTTGGTTCAACATATTTCACAACTCCAAGACAGTACGATGTTTCTCTCTTCATGTTAAGACATTCTCTTAAGAATTGACATGTTCCTTCAGCCGTGCAGCAGGATGACACAACGTGCCCTTTGTTCTCTTTTAGTAGTCTGCCTTTCATCCCACTGGGTTGCATTCCTCTATGCTTCGTCAGGGTGCCAAGCTAGTCCTCCATCTACAGTGCATTCGGAAAGTATTCAGGTACCTTGACTTTTTCCCTATTTTGTTACGGTACAGCCTTATTCTGAAATGGATTTTAAAAAATGTGACTCATCAATCTACACACAATACCCCATAATGACAAAGCAAAACCAGGTTTTTGAAGATTTTTGCAAATTTCTAAAATATAAAAAACTTTCACATTTACATAAGTATTCAGACCCTTTACTCTGTACTTTGTTGAAGCACCTTTGGCAGCGTTTGGGTATGACGCTACAAGCTTGGCACAACTGTATTTGAGGAGTTTCTCCCATTCTCTGTAGATCCTCTCAAGCTCTGTCAGGTTGGATGGGGAGTGTCGCTGCACAGTTATTGTCAGGTCTCTCCAGAGATGTTTGATCGGGTTCAAGTCCGGGCTCTGGCTGCGCCACTCAAGCACATTCAGAGACTTGTCCCGAAGCCACTCTTGCGTCGTCTTGGCTGTGTGCTTAGGCTCATTGTCCTGCTGGAAGGTGAACCTTCGCCCAAGTTTGAGGTCCAGAGTGCTCTGGAGCAGGTTACCATCAAGGATCTCTCTGTACTTTGTTCCACTCATCTTTCCCTCGATCCTGACTAGTCTACCAGTCCCCGCTGCTGAAAACATCCCCACATCATGATGCTGCTGCCACCACCATGCTTCACCGTAGGGATGGTTCCAGGTTTCCTCCAGACGTGACACTTGGCATTCAGGCCAAAGTGTTCAAACTTGGTTTCATCAGACCAGAGAATCTTGTTTCTCATGGTTTGAGAGTCCTTTAGGTGCCTTTTGGCAAACTCCAAGTGTGCTGTCATGTGCCTTTTACTAAGGAGTGGCTTCCGTCTGGCCAATCTACCAGAAAGGCCTGATTGGTGGAGTGCTGCAGAGATGGTTGTCCTTCTGTAAGGTTCTCCGATCTCCACAGAGAAACACTGGAGCTCTTGCAGAGTGACCATTGGGTTCTTGGTCACATCCCTGACCAAGGCTCTTTTCCCCCGATTGCTCAGTTTGGCCGGACGACCTTCTTCCATTTAAGAATGATGGAGGCCATTGTGTTCTTAGGAACCTTCAATGCTGGAGAACATTTTTGGTACCCTTTCCACGATCTGTGCTTCGACACAATCTTGTCTCTGAGATCTACGGACAATTCTTTCGACGTCATGGCTTGTTTTTTGCTCTGACATGCACTGTAGGACTATAGGACCTTATATAGACAGGTGTGTGCCTTTTCCAAGTCCTGTCCAATCAATTTAATTTACCACAGGTGGCTCCAATCAAGTTGTCGAAACATCTCAAGGATGATCAATGGAAACAGAATGCGCCTGAGCTCAATTTCAAGTCTCATAGCAAAGGGTCTGAATACTTATGTAAATAAGGTATTTCTGTTTTTTACAATAAGGCTGTAATGTAACAAAATGTGAAAAAGGGAAGGGGTCTGAATACTTTCTGAATGCACTGTATATGTCTATGCATGCACTCCATGCAGAGAAACTTAAGTAATACTTTTGTATAGTTTCTCTAATCACAGGGAATGTTTTGAGTCAGCAGTCAGATTCTGATGCCCCTTTACTTTGATACCACAAGTCACATAAGAATATTCTTTGATAATGTTGTGTCACTAAAAGCCAATTATGCCATGGTTTTGATGATTGATCTGCTTTGACAGTAGTGGATGGCATTTAACATGAACTGCCTCTGGATTAGTCTCTGGGCGTAAATGGTGCTGGTTATGGGGGGGCGAGGGTTATGGCTGCCATAATCTCATTTGCTTGGTTGCTGACTTGAGTTTCCAGATCACATTTATTCAAAAACGAGAGCGGGAGAGCAGGAGAGATATCCACCAAGCCTCTGCAAACTCAGCTTTGCGAGGCTGCTCTCTTACAACTTTGATTGTCCCCTGTGTCGACAGCTCAATCCACAGCATCTGAAGGACAAGGCGCGCACTGGCACTCATAAAAGAATGTAGGGAGGTGTCATATTGAACGCGGGATTGCTTTTTAATCCCGGGTACATTGACTATTCTTGTCAATAGAAACCCAATACAACTGCCAGCTTGAGCTTTTTTTTCTATATGATTCTTGCTGGGCTTAATTTTCAACATGAACGCACAGATGCCAGGGAAGGCTTTTTCTCATTTTCTCCCTCTGTGTATCTGTGGCGACAGCTCATGCCAAGAGCAACACGCATGAAGCAGAAACGATCAGTGTGATCCTCCAACACCGCCTGTTCCCTAAAACAGGATGACCTGATAGGAGATGGACCCCCTCACTTCCTCCTATCCACCCCTACAGCCTCTCGTGATTAACCCTCTGGTGAATACATACCGTTTTGTACAGTTGTGATGATGACTCTGAATATTGAGAATAGCCACGGTTGGGTTTTCAGTAAGAGGATGTTATCTGGTTTTAAAAAGGAAGATTTAGTGGAAAGGTGCAGACTTAGTCAGAGAGGTGATTTACCTGAGCGATTGACAAAACGTTTTTGCTGATGGCCCATGCACGTTGTAAGGCATGAGCCTACATACTTGACTCAAAAACAGATTCCATTGCCATTAAAGTGCAGCAGTGACTCCTTCCCACTCCGTATGTGCTCAGTGTCAATGCTACACTAGTATTACCAACAGACAGAAACCAAATGTTTCATCTCAATCTGTCATTGACTTTACTACAGTCTTATGATTTAAGGTTTGCTTTTATGCTGGACATCTCAGGTGCTGGTATGTTTCAAGAAAGGAAATCTGTGAGCGGAGTGACAGTTAAGCACTAATCATGTAGTCATAAGGGAATAGGGAATCACAAGGAGAATGAATTAATAAGAGCTGCCGAGGGAATACATGTAGAAAGAAGTGAGAGTGTCCGTTGCGAGGCTTAGGTACAACTGTCATAGCGTCCCTCATCATCAAAACACAGCCCCTTCATCTCCCCTTGGTGGTGTCATGGCAAGTGAGAGGCGTGAAAGCACAGCGACACTTGATGGGCCCGTTCGACACTCAGCCGCTAATTCATCATGACAAATGTGCTCAGATGATCTGGCCCAGCAGCACTAATGGGGAGAGGAGAGACCGACTCCAATTAATCCATCCAGCTTTACTTTGGGCTAATTGGAGCGCGTCCCTGCTTCTGCACTGGCCTAGCAGCTACCTGACACCATTTATCGGTGGGCACCATTTTGAGAGATCCATTTTTGTGTGTTTGGCTGAGGCCTGCAAGATGTTTCTCTTTTATTTTTCCACCGAAGAGCTCTTCTCAAATTTGACTGACTGCCTCAATTCGGTCTTACGTTGCAAAATTAGATTTTTTTTTACATTGGATAAAAGTAGAGACTAAGAGCTAGAAAATGGTATATCATGCTCTGCAGTTGAGGAACAATGGGAAAGTAATTCTGCTTTGAAAGTTGATCAACTTGTAACCTCACTTTTGAGAAAATGGCCCTAGAATGTTTTAGTACACCTACTGGAGAGCTCTTCTTTGTCTACACCCATTCAGCATCGTCCACACCCTCTTAAGCCTTAGCCCCACCCATCTCTATAAGGATTCACAAGTGAGGCCATGTGCTAAACAGAGTGAGTAGTTCAGTAAACAACGAAAGATTTCAAGACTAAAAGTGGTAAAAGTAGTAGCCTACAATAAGGAAAAACCCCAGGTAAAAAATACACTATATAGTCCTTAGCCTATATCCTAATTTGTGACAACCCTCCTACTCTGTCTGCCAAATTATTTCTCTTTGTATTTTGTTTTCCTTAATAGGATGTCGGTGGGCAGAGCCAGGAGGGTCGTCACCAAAATGGGACACACATGAACTCGGGTGTGTCATAGGGATAAATATACCTTTCCTTCATACATTGAGGAGACTCTCTCCACACAGACATACTTTTGTTTTTCGTTGTGGCAGTTTTGGGGCCTCTTTTTGTTCATTTGTTTTGGCACTTCTCAACACCCCTCATTATCACCAACTATGCACGCATCCACTCATTCATGCAGACACAGGAAGCAGATGGTTTGAGTCTCTGATATTTATTGTACAACAAGGGGCAGGCAAGAGGCAGGTCGAGGACAGGCAAAAGTTCACAAACCAGGTTGGAGTCCAAGCGGTGCAGGGCGGCAATCAGGCTCGAGGTCAGGGCAGGCTGAATGGTCAGCCAGGCGGGCTTAGTGTCAGGGCAGGCAAGAGGTCAAATACCGGGACGACAAGAAAAAAGAGACTAGGAAAACAGGAACTCGGAAAACACGCTGGTAATCTTGACAAGACAAACAGGCAACAGACAAACAGAGAACACAGATATACATACACTGAGGGTAATAGGGAAGATGGGTGACACCTGGAGGGGGGTGGAGACAATCACAAGGACAGATGAAACAGATCAACACTACTGACTACACACACACCATTTTTGTTAAATAAATATGTTTGTAATTTCTGTATCTTCGTGTTGTCACCCACTTTGTTACGGGCTACGAGCTGGTTCGTAACAAATATGACTTTGATACAGGTCATGTTCTTCACATTACTGCCTCTGGGAAACACACACAATTTCAAATAAAATCTAAGTTTTGTTTGTCACATGCACAGGATACAGAAGGTATAAACGGTACAGTGAAATGGTTACTTGCGTAGTAGTAATATCAAAAACAGGAAGTGAGAAGATAAATAATATTTGCATTTGGTTTTAGTTGCATTTAAGAGCAGTTGGAGGCCACGGAAGGAGTGTTGTATGGCATTGAAGCTTGTTTGAAGGTTTAACACAGTGTCCAAAGAAGGGCCAGAAGTATACAGAATGTTGTTGTCTGCATAGAGATTCACCAGCAGCAAGAGTGACATCATTATTATATACAGAGAAAAAAGTCATCCCAAGAATTGAACCCTGTGGCAGCCCCATAGAGACTGCCAGAGGTCTGGACAACAGGCCCTCCAATTTGACACACTGAACTCTACCTGAGTTCATTTGAGAAACCAAGGCAGTTGAGTCTGCCGATAAGAATGTGGTGATTGACAGAGTCTAAATCCTTGGCCAGGTTGATAAAGACGGCTGCACAGTACTGTCTTTTATCAATGGCGGTTATGATATCGTTTAGGACGTTGAGCGTGGCCGAGGGGCACCCATGACCAGCTCTGAAACCAGATTGCATAGCGGAAATGGTACGGTGGGATTGGAAATGGTCGGTGATCTGTTTAAGTTGGCTTTCGAAGACTTTAGAAGCCAGTTTACGTTCAAATGCCTCTCCTGTGACATATGCTTAGTTTCCTGAAACGAGTATGTTATGGATTCTAATTCAATTTTTTTGTCACATATTCCAAATAAAACAAGTGTATACTACCCGTGAAATGCTTACTTGCGAGAAACAAACAACTTTGTTCTGAAACTCGTCAGTCTATTATTGTTTTGAGAAATGAAGGCAATTCCATGCGAGAAATTGCCAAGAAAGATCTCGTACAAATCTGTGTACTACTCCCTTCACAGAACAGAACATGGAATAGCCTTCATTTCTCAGAACAAGAATAGACTGACGAGTTTCAGAATAAAGTTCTTTGTTTCTGGCCATTTTGAGCCTGCAATTGAACCCACGAATGCTGATGCTCCAGATACTCAACTAGTCTAAAGAAGGCCAGCTTTATTGCTTCTTTAAATCAGGACAACAGTTTTCAGCTGTGCTAACATAATTGCAAAAAGGTTTTCTAGTGATCAATTAGCCTTTTAAAATGATTAACTTGGTTTAGCTAACACAATTGGAACACAGGAGTGATGGTTGCTGATAATGGGCCTCTGTACGCCAATGTAGATATTCCATAACAAATCTGCCGTTTCCAGCTCAGAAGACATTTCCACCATTAACAATGTCTACACTGTGTTTCTGATCAATTTTATGTTATTTTAATGGACAAAAAATGTGCTTTTCTTTCAAAAACAAGGACATTTCTAAGTGACCCCAAACTTTTGAACAGTAGTGTGTGTGTGTGTGTGTGTATGTATGTGTATATATATATATATATCCTACAATAAGGAAAATATCTAAAATATATATATATACATACATATATACATGTTTTTAGTAAATAAATCAAATCAATCAATCCAAATTGTGCAGTGGCCATTTGGTGAAACAAAACACCAAAAAGTTGAATGACATTCAGAGATTGTCAAGCCATGCCTTCAATACTGGTTAGGCCTACAAAGTAGGGATGGATGTATTTTCTGTTTGTCGAGATTGACATAGTCTATTTATTGTGGTGTTGAAAACACAAACCATGATATTGAAGCTCCGGATGTTGGTATGCTTTGTTTCTTGGTTGTGTTGTGTATTGGCACAGAGACCAGTTGGTGGAAAATATGTTGCATATATTTAATATAACTACTAATATGGCATCCACATGTAGAAAATCTGATTTCCCCGTAGCTGATCATTGTCTGCAGCCGGCTCTGATTGTAGTGTAAATGAAACAGGCAGGGAGAGTGAGCTTGTCCCTAGGGTGCTTGGCGAACCCTCAACCTTCTGGCCCGTAGCCCTGCGGGAGATCAACTGTGCCACAAAAACAAGTGACACAGTCGATAGCCACATTTATAAACACAGGGTTGCTACAGTTATTGTTATTTGTGGCCGTAAACATTATTTTGAGTTCATGTGAAGGGGGAGGGTGTGCATTTTTTTTTTTTTTTTACAGAGTCAGGACCAGCCCCCCCAGTAAATGTCAAACTGTCCCTCATGTGTTTTGTCAGACATAAATTGTAATTTCGGTCATTCCATTTCTTAGCCCTGTTTACAATGAGAATTGTATTGTTTTTTATTTTCCCAGGTAAGTTGACTGAGAACACATTCCCATTTACATCATCGACCTGGGGAATAGTTACAGGAGAGAAGAATGAGCCAATTGGAAGCTGGGGATGATTAGGTGGCCATGATGGTATAAGGGCCCGATTGGGAATTTATCCAGGACACCGGGGTTAACGCCCCTACTCTTACGATAAGTGCCATTGGATCTTTAGTGACCACAGAGAGTCAGGACACCCGTTTAACGTCCCATCCGAAAGACGACACCTTACACAGGGCAATGCCCCCAATCACTGCCCTGGGGCATTGGGGATATAGATATTTTGACCAGAGGAAACAGTGCTTCCAACTGGCCCTAAAACACCACTTCCAGCAGCATCTGGTCTCCCATCCAGGACCAACCCTGCTTAGCTTCAGAGGCAAGCCAGCAGTGGGATGCAGGGTGGTATGCTGTTGCATGATTTCATGATTTATGCAATACTGTGCTTCTGTGCATTTTCTGTTTGTTTGCGGTAGTGGTGCGTGGGTGAAATCACCGGGGAAGCCAAGCCAGGGAAAAAAATACATATTACAACCTATGTGTTGTGATAATTGTGTTGTTTGCTCTATAACCTGTTAGTTCATATGCCTCTACTAATCCAGCACCATTTCAACATCATCAAATCACCTATGCTTAGTCTAATACAGTGACAACTAAAAGATACCAAAAACTATTTTGTCCAATCAACGTAAGCTATATACAGTGCCTTGCGAAAGTATTCGGCCCCCTTGAACTTTGCGACCTTTTGCCACATTTCAGGCTTCAAACATAAAGCTATAAAACTGTATTTTTTTGTGAAGAATCAACAACAAGTGGGACACAATCATGAAGTGGAACGACATTTATTGGATATTTCAAACTTTTTTAACAAATCAAAAACTGAAAAATTGGGCGTGCAAAATTATTCAGCCCCCTTAAGTTAATACTTTGTAGCGCCACCTTTTGCTGCGATTACAGCTGTAAGCCGCTTGGGGTATGTCTCTATCAGTTTTGCACATCGAGAGACTGACATTTTTTCCCATTCCTCCTTGCAAAACAGCTCGAGCTCAGTGAGGTTGGATGGAGAGCATTTGTGAACAGCAGTTTTCAGTTCTTTCCACAGATTCTCGATTGGATTCAGGTCTGGACTTTGACTTGGCCATTCTAACACCTGGATATGTTTATTTTTGAACCATTCCATTGTAGATTTTGCTTTATGTTTTGGATCATTGTCTTGTTGGAAGACAAATCTCCGTCCCAGTCTCAGGTCTTTTGCAGACTCCATCAGGTTTTCTTCCAGAATGGTCCTGTATTTGGCTCCATCCATCTTCCCATCAATTTTAACCATCTTCCCTGTCCCTGCTGAAGAAAAGCAGGCCCAAACCATGATGCTGCCACCACCATGTTTGACAGTGGGGATGATGTGTTCAGGGTGATTAGCTGTGTTGCTTTTACGCCAAACATAACGTTTTGCATTGTTGCCAAAAAGTTCAATTTTGGTTTCATCTGACCAGAGCACCTTCTTCCACATGTTTGGTGTGTCTCCCAGGTGGCTTGTGGCAAACTTTAACCGACACTTTTTATGGATATCTTTAAGAAATGGCTTTCTTCTTGCCACTCTTCCATAAAGGCCAGATTTGTGCAATATACGACTGATTGTTGTCCTATGGACAGAGTCTCCCACCTCAGCTGTAGATCTCTGCAGTTCATCCAGAGTGATCATGGGCCTCTTGGCTGCATCTCTGATCAGTCTTCTCCTTGTATGAGCTGAAAGTTTAGAGGGACGGCCAGGTCTTGGTAGATTTGCAGTGGTCTGATACTCCTTCCATTTCAATATTACCGCTTGCACAGTGCTCCTTGGGATGTTTAAAGCTTGGGAAATCTTTTTGTATCCAAATCCGGCTTTAAACTTCTTCACAACAGTATCTCGGACCTGCCTGGTGTGTTCCTTGTTCTTCATGATGCTCTCTGCGCTTTTAACGGACCTCTGAGACTATCACAGTGCAGGTGCATTTATACGGAGACTTGATTACACACAGGTGGATTGTATTTATCATCATTAGTCATTTAGGTCAACATTGGATCATTCAGAGATCCTCACTGAACTTCTGGAGAGAGTTTGCTGCACTGAAAGTAAAGGGGCTGAATAATTTTGCACGGCCAATTTTTCAGTTTTTGATTTGTTAAAAAAGTTTGAAGTATCCAATAAATGTCGTTCCACTTCATGATTGTGTCCCACTTGTTGTTGATTCTTCACAAAAAAAAATACAGTTTTATATATGTCACGTTCTGACCATCGTTCGTGTGTGTTTTCCTTGTTTTAGTGTTGGTCAGGACGTGAACTGGGTGGGCATTCTATGTTGGATGTCTTGTTTGTCTATTTCTATGTCCGGCCTGATATGGTTCTCAATCAGAGGCAGGTGTTAGTCATTGTCTCTGATTGGGAACCATATTTAGGTAGCCTGGGTTTCACTGTGTGTTTGTGGGTGATTGTCCTTAGTGTCCTGATGTCATTGTTCTGTGTTAGGATACACAAGTATAGGCTGTTTCGGGTTTTGTTAAGTTTATTGTTTTGGTAGTGTTTGTGTTTAGTGTGTTAATTCATTAAACATGGATTGCAATAGACACGCCGCATTTTGGTCCGACTCTCCTTCTCACGAAGAAAACCGTTACAGAATCACCCACCACAAAGGGACCAAGCAGCGTGTCAACAGGCAAGAACAGCCCAAAGTGGAGTACAGTATGGACTATACTTCTTGGGAGGAGATAGACAGGTGGGCGGTCGACCCAGGGAGAGTGCCGGAGCCCGCCTGGGATTCGATGGAGCAGTGCGCGGAAGGATATAGGAGAATGGAGTTTGCGAAGCAAGCAAGGCGGCGCGGACGGAGGCCCCATAGTCAGCCCCAAAAATTTCTTGGGGGGGGGCTCAGGGAGAGTGTGGCAGAGTCAGGAGCCAGACCTGAGCCAACTCTCCCTGTTTATCGTGAGGAGCCAAGGAGGAGACCAGAGCCGGTGTTGGAGGTGAGCGAAACAGAGACTGTGAAGGAGTTAATGGGGAAATTGGAGGAGAGAGAAATGAGGGAGTTGCTGTGTTGGTGTTTTAAACATGGAATTCGCCCGACGGAGCGTGTCGGGGATTTGATGGCACCTGGGTCAGCGCTCCATACTCGTCCTGAGGTGCGTGTTAGTCGGCTGGTTAAGATGGTGCCAGTCTCACGTACCAGGCCTCCTGTGCACCTCCCTAGCCTTGCACGTCCTGTGCCAGCACCGCTCTCAAGATCTCCAGTACGCCTTCACGGTCTAACCCATACTGTGCCACCTCCACACCCCAGCCCTCCGGTAGCAGCTCCCCGCACCAGGCTTCCTGTGCGTGTCCTCGGCCCAGTACCACCAGTGCCAGCACCACGCATCAGGCCTACAGTGCGCCTCGCCTGTCCAGCGCTGTCGGAGCCCTCCTCCTCTCCAGCGCTGTTGGAGTCTCCCGCCTGTCTAGCGCTGTTAGAGCCTTCCTCCTCTACAGCGCTGCCGGAGTCTCCCGCCTGTTCAGAACTGCCAGTCTGCAAGGAGCTGCCAGTCTGCAAGGAGCTGCCAGTCTGCAAGGAGCTGCCAGTCTGCAAGGAGCTGCCAGTCTGCATAGAGCTGCCAGTCTGCAAGGAGCTGCCAGTCTGCAAGGAGCCGCCAGAGCTGCCTGTCTGCAGGATGCCGCCAAAGCTGCCAGTCTGCAAGGAGCCGCCAGAGCTGCTAGTCTGCAAGGAGCTGCCAGTTAGCATGGAGCAGCCAGGGCCGCCAGTCAGCATGGAGCAGCCAGGGCCGCCAGTCAGCATGGAGCAGCCAGGGCCGCCAGTCAGCATGGAGCAGCCAGTCAGCATGGAGCAGCCAGAGCTGCCAGTCAGCATGGAGCAGCCTGTCAGCATGGAGCAGCCAGAGCTGCCAGTCAGCATGGAGCAGCCAGTCAGCATGGAGCAGCCAGAGCTGCCAGTCATCATGGAGCAGCCAGTCAGCATGGAGCAGCCAGATCTGCCAGTCGACCAGACTCTTCCAGATCTGCCAGTCGACCAGACTCTTCCAGATCTGCCAGTCGACCAGACTCTTCCAGATCTGCCAGTCGACCAGACTCTTCCAGATCTGCCAGTCGACCAGACTCTTCCAGATCTGCCAGTCGACCAGACTCTTCCAGATCTGCCAGTCGACCAGACTCTTCCAGATCTGCCAGTCGACCAGACTCTTCCAGATCTGCCAGTCGACCAGACTCTTCCAGATCTGCCAGTCGACCAGACTCTTCCAGATCTGCCAGTCGACCAGACTCTTCCAGATCTGCCAGTCAGCCAGACTCTTCCAGATCTGCCAGTCAGCCAGGATCTGCCAGAACCGCCAGCCAGCCAGGATCTGCCGGATCTAACTACCTGCCTGAGCTTCCTCTCAGTGCTGTGCTACCCATCAGTCCCGAGCTACTTCTGTCCCGAGCTGCCCCTCTGTCTCGAGCTGACCCTCTGTCCCGAGCTGTCATTAAGAAGGGTCACCTATCTAGGGACGCTAAGGAGGTGGACTAAAACTGTTATGGAGTGGGGTCCACGTCCAGCGCCAGAGCCGCCACCGCGGACAGATGCCCACCCACACCCTCCCCCATAGGTTTAAGTTGTGCGTCCGGAGTCCGCACCTTGGAGGGGGGGTACTGTCACGTTCTGACCATCGTTCGTGTGTGTTTTCCTTGTTTTAGTGTTGGTCAGGACGTGAACTGGGTGGGCATTCTATGTTGGATGTCTTGTTTGTCTATTTCTATGTCCGGCCTGATATGGTTCTCAATCAGAGGCAGGTGTTAGTCATTGTCTCTGATTGGGAACCATATTTAGGTAGCCTGGGTTTCACTGTGTGTTTGTGGGTGATTGTCCTTAGTGTCCTGATGTCATTGTTCTGTGTTAGGATACACAAGTATAGGCTGTTTCGGGTTTTGTTAAGTTTATTGTTTTGGTAGTGTTTGTGTTTAGTGTGTTAATTCATTAAACATGGATTGCAATAGACACGCCGCATTTTGGTCCGACTCTCCTTCTCACGAAGAAAACCGTTACAATATATTTATGTTTGAAGCCTGAAATGTGGCAAAAGGTCGCAAAGTTCAAGGGGGCCGAATACTTTCGCACGGCACTGTAAATATGATGTGGCTGTCGATGGTACAGATGTGTGTGTGCATGTGTGCATGCTTGCAAGTAGAATAAAACATGTTAACTCACCCTACTTGTAGAAGAATGGCAGCAATGCCATCCTCTTCTTTTTCATGGTGATGAAACTGTCTATGACTCTGTCATACAGAGTCACACTAAATGCGGAAGACACATTTCAGTTGAATACCTTCGGTTGTACAACTGACTAGGTATCCCCCTTTCCTTTTAGTTTTTGTTGTCCTAGGCTACCTGGCTAAAATGCCTTCCTTCCACGGGCAAATATGCACCAGCCTACTACATCATACTACATGTTTAACATCCATCCTCTCAGGCTAGGGGCACAATGTATATGTTTATGATTGGTCGAATCGTTGTTATAATCATTGGCCAGTACGGAAAATTAAGTAAAACCACAAGTCCAAATCCCTATCTCCATCCATGGCTAATTTATGAATGGGACGATTTTAGCTAGCTAGCTAGCCACCGGAAGACAACAACAATTTAAAAAAAATTCTGTCTATGACGTTTGGATTCTGATGATGTCACTGGTGTTAAGGCAAATCCAACCTGGCTTCCCTTTACACTTTTTTTTGGTGTGCCAGGACCATTCACAACTGTGCTCACTCAGTTTAGCTCAACCCTGATTGGCTATTATTTTATATATAAAAAATGATCAGGGAGACCAAATGCTCGCTAGCTTCCCTTGCATTCAATGCTAGCTAAACTCAGCAAAAAAAGAAATGTCCTCTCACTGCCAACTGCGTTTATTTTCAGAAAACTTTGTATGAATATTTGAATGAACATAACAAGATTCAACAACTGAGACATAAACTGAACATGTTCCACAGACGTGACTAACAGAAATTGAATAATGTGTCCCTGAACAAAGGTTGGATCAAAATTTAAAAGTAACAGTCAGTGTCTGGTGTGGCCACCAGCTGCATTAAGTACTGCAGTGCATCTCCTCCTCATGGATTGCACCAGATGTGCCAGTTCTTGCTGTGAGATGTTACCCCACTCTTCCACCAAGGCACCTACAAGTTCCCGGACATTTCTGGGGGAATGGCCCTAGCCCTAGCCCTCACCCTCCGATCCAACATGTCCCAGATGTGCTCAATGGGATTAAGATCCAGGCTCTTCGCTGGCAATGGCAGAACACTGACATTCCTGTCTTGCAGAAAATCACGCACAGAACGAGCAGTATGGCTGGTGGCATTGTCATGCTGGAGGGTCATGTCAGGATGAGCCTACAGGAAGGGTACTACATAAGGGAGGAGGATGTCTTCCCTGTAACGCACAGCGTTGAGATTGCCTGCAATGACAACAAGCTCAGTCCGATAATGCTGTGACACACCGCCCCAGACCATGAAGGACCCTCCACCTCCAAATCGATCCCGCTCCAGAGTACAGGCCTCGGTGTAAAGCTCATTCCTTTGACGATAAACGTGAATCCGACCATCACCCCCAGGTGATGTTACAAGTGGTCTGCCACTGTGAGGACGATCAGCTGTCCGTCATGTCTCCCTCTAGCTGTCTTAGGCATCTCACAGTATGGACATTGCAATTTATTGCCCTGGCCACATCTGCAGTCCTCATGCCTCCTTGCAGCATACCTAATGCACATTCACGCAGATGAGCAGGGACCTTGGGCATCTTTATTTTGGTGTTTTTCAGAGTCAGTAGAAAGGCTTCTTTAGTGTCCTAAGTTTTTGTAACTGTGACCTTAATTGCCAACCATCTGTAAGCTGTTAGTGTCTTAATGACCGTTCCACAGTTGCATGTTCATTAATTGTTTATGGTTCATTGAACAAGCATGGGAAACAGTGTTTAAACCCTTTACAATAAAGATCTGTAAAGTTATTTGGATTTTTACGAATAATCTTTGAAAGACAGTGTCCTGAAAAAGGGACATTTCTTTTTTTTGCTGAGTTTGTGTGGCAACAATGTCATACTCTTTCTGACCAAAATGTGACTGTCAGACCCTGAACACAATGTCATTGTTATTACCGTTGAATAAATTACTATATTCTGTTTCAAATCATATGTTGTGGGCTGTCTTGACTACAGCTGTGTGTGATGTGACAACACATTCCTTTGGCATGAAGTGAAGCCTTTTGGCAAGAGCAGGACGTTCCTGTTCTAAAGTTAGACTTGATCAGACTTTTAATTAATCCATGGCATTTGGATTTCTATCACTCCAGAGATGCGAAACTGTATGAGTCATACTGTAGAATATGAACGGATTGTTTGTCTGTTGGAACAAGAAAAGTGTGATTTCAGGCCATAGTTGTTTTAGGTGAATCATTCTCAGCTATTTATTTTATCTTTATTTAACTAGGCAAGTCAGTTAAGAACAAATTCTTATTTTCAATGACGGCCTAGGAACAGTGGGTTAACTGCCTGTTCAGGGGCAGAACGATTGATTTTTAGCTTGGCAGCTCAGGGATTTGAACTTGCAACCGTTTCGGTTACAAATTCACCGCTCTAACCACTAGGCTACCCTGCCTAGTGTTGTAATTATCATGAAAGGAATGACCTCATCTTGGTCCATTTGAAGTACGGGTCTATGAAATCCAGGATGTTTTCCTCGGAGTGTGCACTGCAGCCTGGTTAATGCTGCCTCCTGTTTCTGGAGATGTATTTTTCTAAGGTGTGTGTGGCACATCTGTGTGTGTGTGGCACATCTGTGCAGCTATTGTTTATTCATGGCGTAAAACCCTTTGAAATGTGTTAAGATACTTCCCACTCATTATAAAAAATCCTGCCACCCATGGATTAGGACTTTGATGTCACCAATCCTGCTTCAAAGGCTTATTTCGCTGCTATTAATCACAGTTTAGCCTCTGAAGATATAGCCAGAGAAAACATTTGGACATCTCGTGCAGAAACTTTGAAATGTTTCAGACTGTCTTGCATACGCTTGGTTCCTATCCTCTCGTTCGTGTGCAGGAGGGACTGTAGCACCCCTGTGCAGACAGCTGTACTGCTGATTCTATACAATCCAGCTCAGACTGGTCCTAAACTGCCCTTTCTGTCTACCTGAAGGATTACCCAACACACTGGTCCACAATGGAACTGGCCTACTCTTAGAGTCATGCTTGTTGAAAGCAGGAGTTAACTTGATGTTTCTCTCTATGGCAACTGTAATACTCTGGGTACAGTAGTTTACTTTTTCTATTGAAAGGATTGCTCTGTATAATAGACCGCATACTGTAAATACAGGTAACTGCCAAAATAAAGGAAACACCAACATAAAGTGTCTTCATAGGGCGTTGGGCCACCATGAGCCAGAACAGCCTCAAAGCATAGAATATACAAGTGTCTGGAACTCTATTGCAGGGATACAACAGCATTCTTCCACGAGAAATTCCATAATTTTGTGTTTTGTTGATGGTGGTGTAAAACTCCCATAGGTGTCCAATTGGGTTGACTGGTTACTGAGACGACCAGGGCATATGGTTTACATCATGTTCATGCTCATCAATCCATTCAGTGACCACTCGGGCCCTGTGGATGGAGGCATTGCCATCCTATAGGGGGCATTGCCATGCTAGCCAAAATAATGGCCTGCCCAGCAGTTTTATACATGACCCTAAGCATGATGGGATGTTATTTGCTTCATTAACTCAGGAACCACACCTGTGAGGAAGCACCTGCTTTCAATATACCTTATGTCCCTCATTTACTCAAGTTTCCATGACCTGTAGGTGGTATTGTATTGACGTGTTGCTTTGCTGTATTGGTTTGAACAGGTCATCTGGCCACTTCCAGGGCGAGAGTCACCACAAAGTGGGCTCTCTCTCCCTTAACCCTTTATACAACTCAAAAAAACATCATGGTGGTGGCTATTATTTCATCCAAGTTGAGACCAAATCACTCCTTATATACGTTTACAGGCATTACATCAAAAACAAACAGTAGAAATCAAACACGACGTAGCATTCGCATGTGACTTCCAATTAAAGCAGATCCATTTGAATCCTTTGAACATTGAGATCCATTTGGGTCCATTTGCACCATGCTCTACCTTTAACTGCGAACCCCCTGGCACGACAAGGATGAATTGTCAAAGGGGGCATATCTCAGTGGTGCCCTCTGTCAACAGCTGGTGAGGAAGGAGGCTTTAAATGCTGACTGCTGATTGTAAGACCTGTTGAATTGTTGAGGTTTGATGGATGTTAAAGGCCTCTAGACAGCGTGAGGCCACAGTTAGGCCATAAACAATTACATCCTGCTACAGCCGTCTGAAAAGGCTATCTGGGGTTATACCTCACCTATAAACTAGTGTAGTAAACCTGACTTTTGCACGTTCCCCCTCAGTGTTGCTCTTAGTGTACCATAAAAGTAATTGTCAGCGATTTATACAAATAATATTCTGCAGCTCTATTCATCTCTCACTGTCTGAACTAACCTCCTTTAAGGAGAACCATTCAGTACAATCATAATGTCCAGTTAAGATTTTGTCCATTGTCAAATATTGTATATTAAGAAAATACTTCTCACGTTAGGATTTTTTGTTGAATGTCAGATTATTTCATCTTGTCTATACTCTTGTAATTTCCTTTCTTTCCATGTTTCTCAACAACACCTTCCTGTATTCAGTCTCCCAAATACCTATTGAAGGTAAGAACAGCCTATGGTTTACTGTGCATTCGGAAATAATTCAGACCCCTTGAATTTTTCCACATTTTGTTACGTTACAGCTTTATTCTAAAATGTATTAAATTGGTTTCCCCCCCCTCATTAATCTACACACAATACCTCATAATGGCAAAGCAAAAAAGTTTTTTTTTTTTTTTTTTGCAAATGTATATAAAAAAAAAATATATGATTCAGACCCTTTACTCAGTACTTTGTTGAAGCACCTTTAGCAGCGATTACAGCCTCGGGTCTTCTTGGGTATGACTCTACAAGCTTGGCATACCTGTATTTAGGGAATTTCTCCCATTCTTCTCTGCAGATCCTCTCAAGCTCTGTCAGGTTGGATGGGGAGCGTCGCTTCACAGCTATTTCCAGGTCTCTCCAGAGATGTTTGATCTGGTTCAAATATGGGCTCTGGCTGGGGCACACAAGGACATTCAGAGACTTGTCCCGAAGCCACTCCTCCGTTGTCTTGGCTGTGTGCTTCGGGTCATTATCATGTTGGAATGTGAACCTTCACCGCAGTCTTAAGTCCTGAGCCCTCTGAAGCAGGTTTTAATCAAGAATCTCTCTGTACTTTGCTTCGTTCATCTTTCCCTCATTCCTGACTAGTCTCCCAGTCCCTGCTGCTGAAAAACATCCCCACCGCATGATGCTGCCACCCCATGCTTCACCGTAGGGAAGGTGACAGGTTTCTTCCAGACGTGACGCTTGGCATTCAGGCCAAAGAGTTCAATCTTGGTTTCATCAGACCAGAGAATCTTGTTTCTCATGGTCTGAGAGTCCTTTAGGTGCCTTTTGGCAAACTCTAAGTGGGCTGTCATGTGTCTTTTATTGAGGAGTGGCTTCCATCTGGCCACTCTACCAAAAAGGCCTGATTGGTGGAGTGCTGCAGAGATGTTTGTCCTTCTGTAAGGTTCTCCCATTTCCACAGAGAAACTCTGGACTTCTTTCAGAGTGACAATCGGGTTCTTGGTCACCTCCCTGACCAAGGCCCTTCTCTTCTGGTTGCTTAGTTTGGCCGGATGCCCAGCTCTAGGAAGAATCTTCGTGATTCCAAACTTCTTCCTTTTAAGAATGATGGAGGCCACTGTGTTATTGGGGACCTTCAATGCTGCAGACATTTTTTAGTACCCTTCCCCTGGTCTGTGCCTCAACAGAATCCTGTCTCTGAGCTCTACAGACAATTCCTTCAACCTCATGGTTTGGTTTTTGCTCTGACATGCACTGTCAACTGTGGGACCTTTATATAGACAGGTGTGTGCCTTTCCAAATCATGTCCAATCAATTGAATTTACCACAAGTGGACTCCAATAAAGTTGTAGAAACAAGGATGATCAATGGAAACAGGATGCAGGATGCAGCTGAGCTCAATTCCGAGTCTCATAGCAAAGGGTCTGAATACTTATGTAAATAAGGTACCTCTGTTTATTTTTATATATACATTTGCACACAAAAAATACAAGCTGTTTTCCTTTGTCATTATCATCAATGTTTTTAAAATATATATATATATTGTAACGTAACAGAATGTAGAACAAGTCAAGGGGTCTGAATACTTTCCAAATGCACTGTATCTTATACCTCATCTTTCTTGAGTCTTAATGATAGACCAAAGGTAACATGTGGGCGGGGTCACTTACGCTGGGGTTTAACATTGTGCCATTTTAATGCAGTCTTTGGAAAAGCATCAAACCACCTTATGAGCTACAGCAGTGGTTCCCAACCAGGGGTACTTGACGTATCCACGGGGGTTACTTGAGAAGACTCATGAGACCATTGGCCTACTGGTAAAATACACGAGGGGACACTTCAGGGGTACTCTGGGCAGAGCAACATTTAGCTGGTGGTACAGGAACAGAGAAAGGAACCACTCAGCTACACTGTACCTGCTCTGTGAGAAGAAAGTACATGGTAACGGTTAGTCAATCTCTGAAATGTGACTGATGTAAAATGCTCAATCAAAGCCTGTGGAAAGTTCGAAACAGTTAACCGATGAGAAGTTCATAAAAGTTATCATTGCAAAACAATTATGGAACTAGTGCAGACGTGTGGACGGCCCTTGTTAAAAGACATGAACAGAAGTAGTTGAACAGAAGGGGAATAATTGCTGGTAGTTCTATCTGAACAGCATTCAACATAGTAAACTGTCAGAACATCCAATTGCTCCATGAAGTTATTCAGAAAATGTTTGACATACCTTTCCCCCTGTGCTAAGATCAAATAAAGTATTAAGATATGCACTTTGCTGTGTAGACTTACTATGAAATATAGATTGAGTCATACATTTTGATGAAGCCATGATGTGCGAGGACCATTAAAATGCTTATATTGCGTCCTCGTTAACCCGTTGTTAGAAGGACTATCTGGTTTGGGATGTCAAGCCTCATTATACAGAGCAGCGTTAGCTGCAATTCTCCCATGGCCCTACACTGTTGGCTTTAAGTGTTTATGGTGCTGCTGCCCTACAGAGACAACACCGAACAAGCAACAATGTACTGTTTTCCATCCCATTGTGAGGAAGGAATTATGGTAACAGCTTGTGTTTAGGTGGACACCATGGAGATGATGCGGCACCCTGAGGAAACCACCAACATGAGACAGACCGTGGCCTCCTACTTCCGGGTATACATCTCCCTAACCATCATCATCATCACTATACCCAATCATTCCATTTCAGCAATGTTTTTCATTTAACTCTAATACAGTACAGAAATAGAAAAGGGTTTTCATTTTTGGGTCGATTTATATCCACCAGTGAATAAGAATGTCAGTAAGAAGATTGTTTTTCTGACACAATGACAAACCAGCGTCAGCACGATATCTGGGAATTCCACAATGACCGTAGGAAATAATGCATAATGCAAATAATAATCCCTGTTTTCTTGTTTGCTCCGCCCCCGTCGCCTTGCTTTGTCTCCTCACTGCGTTGGCAGTACTCCCTGATGGATCTGCTGTCTAAGATGGTGGTGGGTTGGCCCCACTTTGTGCGCTGCATAAAGCCCAACGATGACAGACAGGCGCTGGGTTCCTGTAAAGGGGAGGGTGATGGTGCAGCTGCGTTATGCTGGGGTCCTGGAGACAGTGAACATCCGCCACCAGGGATACTCCCACCGCATCCTGTTTGGAAAGTTTGTTAACAGGTAACAACCGCGCTGTACGGGGCGCCGGGGCGCTAGCTGTGCACTCACGCTGAGTGCTGACACGACCCCAGAGTTAGAGCAGAACAAGTGCACGGCGTGTGCTACATCACACAAAACACGGCTTCCTTAATTGGAAAGGAGTCCAAACTTGAGCAGAGCAAGCGGCTCACTAATTGGCAGTCGTTAGTGATAGCATAAGACTACATCTCTTAACTGGGTGGGTTCACTTCACGGAACTGGGAAATAAGGGCAGAACTCAAACAGAGAGGAACTCTGAGGCTAAGGATAGACATGTTAATTGATTTCTTTACTATTCATGAAGGGTTTGTTTTTGTGCCCCATGTCCTGGATAGTGTCTATATCTGATATAGGAGCCCCTTATTCCCTGGGTGGTTGTCATGAATGATGAAATTGGGTTACTGACTTTTTTTTCTACTAGATACAGGATATTAGATAAGGTTTTTATTTGTTTTCCCAATGTCTGGCAACATCTGCCAATGTGAGAGGTATGAGAATTTCTTCCATTGAAACGGCCTAATAAAATATTAAGCTTAGATTTGATTTTATCCACACCAAAAAAAAATCCAAAAGCAGGTATTTAAACCTTCTTGAATCCTGTCAAGAATAAAATACATACTCCGACTCGGTCCTTGGGGAAATGTAGGAAACCTACGTTTGATCAATTATCCTTTGAAAAATATTCCAGGCACCTCCAATGGGGCGCTATAATACGATATCAAATGTAATTAGCTTGGGCTTGTGGCCTGTGTAAAAAGCAGTGAGACGGCTGGTTAGTTCCGTTGCTCCGGGGGAGCTTTTAAAAGATTGTGTGTTTAATTTAGCCTGATTTCTTGCACAAAACCCTGAATGACCATAAGCTGTTCTTCTGCCTGTCCCAATTCTAGGACGGTGTTGGTGAGGCTATTTTCACAGTGTTAAAGGTGACAGTTCATCACCTGACAATGGGCTGTTAACCCTCAAATAGAGTGTGTGTGTGTCTGTGCGTGCGTGCGTGTGTCTGTGCGTGCGTGCGTGTGGTAAAGGGGGGCTAGATTCTCAAACGTTCAAACGCTGCTGTCCTATTGTCTTACTGGATGGAATGGACCCGTCTATTGTTTGGAGTATAGGAGGCCGTATCTTAGCATGTCCCTGGCTTTCTGGCCTCCGTCGGGACCGCAACCTCGCAATCGAGTCCACCCCATCCCATCCAAGCCAGGCAGAAATAATACTGACAGACTCAGTAGTTAAACTGCACCGTAAGTGGAAAACTGATTTAAATGTGTGCTCTCATATCAAAGGCTCGTCTGAGGTTACCAAGGAGTGTGCTCTGTATTTGCCATCAAAGAAATAACAGGTATCAACAGGAATTAGAATGAAAGGCTGTGGAATGGGGGTGTTCAAATATGTTTTTCTTCCAACTCGATTGTTTCTTTGACCAACACCAGAACACAAGGAATGAACCAGCAGTTTGGGAGCCTTGATGTCCCTGAACAAACAGTTGTATCAGCTCTGTCCTATGCAGGTGTTTTGTAAACTGTGACAGGCAGGACAGTCAAGGCCTTAGACAATGAAGTAGAGGCATTCCATGGAGTTGATTTACACAGATTGGCCCTGATGGGGATCATCTGTGTAATTGAAATAAGAGAGCGTGGTCCATTCAAAAAGAGCTCAGACAGTAGGCCTCTGTTAGCGGCTCATGGCTCAGTGAGTCTCGTTTTCTTTGTGCACTGTGGGTGGACCCATGCCTCAGATCCCATGCATGGTAATTCATTTAATTTAGATTTAAACAAAAATTAAATCAACTTGTATGAAGGAAGAGTCTCTGAACAGTCTGAAAACATCAATTCAGAGCAAAACATATGATTACGATATACACTATATATACAAAAGTATGTGAACAGCCCTTCAAATTAGTGGATACTGCTATTTCAGCCACACCCATTGCTGACAGGTGTATAATATCTAGCACACAGCCATGTAATCTCCATAGACAAACATTGGCAGTAGAATGGCCTTACTGAAGAGCTCAGTGACTTTGAACGTGGCACTGTCATAGGATGCCACCTTTCCAAAAAGTCAGTTTGTCAAATTTCTTCCCTACTCGAGTTGCCCCGGGCTACTGTAAGTGCTGTTATTGTGAAGTGGAAACGTCTAGAAGCTCAGCCACACAAGCCCACAGAACAGGACCGGCGAGTGCTGAAGCACATAGTGCATAAAAATTGTCTGTCCTCGGTTGCAACACTCACTACCGAGTTGAAACTGCCTCTGGAAGCAACGTCAGCACAAGAACTGTTCATCTGGAGCTTCATGAAATGGGTTTCCATGGCCGAGCAGCCACACTCAAGCCTAAAATCACCATGCGTAATGCCAAACGCCGGCTGGAGTGGTGTAAAGCTCTCCGCCTTTGGACTCTGGGCAGTGGAAACTAGTTCTCTGGGTTTGGCGCATTCCAGGAGAACGCTACCTGCCCGAATGCATAGTACCAACTGTAAAGTTTGGTGGAGGAGGAATAATGGCTGGGGCTGTTTTTCATGGTTCGGGCTAAGCCCCTTAGTTCCAGTGAAGGGAAATCTTAACGCTACAGCCTACAATGACATTCTAGACGATTCTGTTCTTCCAACTTTGTGGCATCAGTTTGGGGAAGACCCTTTCCTGTTTTAGCCTGATGGTGCCCCATGCAGAAAGCAAGGTCCATACAGAAATGGTTTGTTGAGATTGGTGTGGAATAACTTCACTGGCCTGCACAGAGCCCTGACCTCAACCCCCATCAAATACCTTTAGGATGAATTGGGACGCAAACTGCGAGCCAGGCCTAATCGCCCAACACCAGTGCCTGACTTCACTAATGCTCTTATGGCTGAATGGAAGCAAGTCCCCTCAGTAATGTTCCAACATCTAGTGGAAAGCCTTCCCAGAAGATTGGAGGCTGTTATGGTAGCAAAGGGGGGACCAACTCCATATTAATGCCCATGATTTTGGAAGAAGATGTTCGACAAGCAGGTGGCCAAATACTTTTGGTCATGGAGTGTATGATAAAGGTCAGACAGTAAAATGTCATATCTTTCCCTCACCCCTTTTTCATAGGTATTACTACCTTGCTTTCCGGGCTCACCAGGTTCCTGCCACCAGCAAAGAGAATGCCGTTGCCATACTGGAGTCTTAGGGAAGACGAAGGTAAAGTGGTGATGATTATCCAGATACATTGTAGTAATGTTTGTTTCCAAACCTATGGCTGGCATCTCAACTCTGTCCATGGATTGAGTTGCTTCAATGTTATGCTCCCTGGGTGTACTGTGTGTCAGTTGTTCCTGAACTACTACCATGTGGAGCAGCTGAACCTGCTGCTGAGAGAGGTGATCACACGGGGTGGTGGTGTTGCAGTCCTACATCAAGGGCTGGCTGGGGGGTGAGGCGCTACCGCAGAGAGGAGGAGAAGAGAAACCACGAAGCCATGTTCCAGTCAGGGATACCTCCACCTGGCATAATCTGGACTAGTTTTCGTTAAAGAGATTAGTTTGATAACCACAGTGTGAACTATAGGGGCCAAAAGAGCAACGCTTCAGAGAGTAGACAATAAGAGCTCTGAGAGTTCAAAGGGATCCAGCTCATTGCCACCTGGTTGTGGTGTGTTTTGAAGTGGGATCTCATGTTGTAGGTGCTGTCTATGTTGTTTCACTGAGGTTGATCAGTAGCTTTTTTCTGTCTGTAGCCTGGAGGGGCCACACGGCCCGACAGAATCTCAAGCAAACCAGGAAGGAGTGGGAAGCTGCAGCTGTTTGCATAATATCAGGTAAAGCATTGGAGATATTGTTCTATTGTTCTCAGAAGTACTCAACACACTCGGTAGGGCACTTCTGGATTTTATGTCCAGTTTATGTGCTTTGGGGGGGTTTTATTTCAATATTTTTTAAGAGAAATTAATAAAAGCCAGAAAATCGTAAGGTTTGATAAAATACCTTATTGATCTCAATAAGCATTCCATGAAACAGTAATCATTCATTAATAATGTATGCAGAAAGGCTTTTGAAAGTTTGGGCAGCATTTGGTCTCCATGTTTCAGAAGAACAGTGCACATTGAGATCCTTTTTTCCTTTCATCTCTTTCCCAGTAAAGGCAAGAGAGAGGCTTATCCCTTCTGTTTCCTCACAACTTCCTCTCTCAAATTCCCAGTCTATTACACTGCTCTCACATACCAGAAACAAGATGCCTTTTTGTACTGTCAACCTTTTCATCTGAAATGTAAATTAATTCTTACTCAGTGTGCCTTGACGAAGATCAAAGTGAGCACATTAACCTTTTCGGGCCTCCCCCACTCCTTTGAGCCTCTCGCTGGAGGACAAGGGAGGGTGCCAAGAGAGGGAGGGTTGAGGAGGGAAGAGGAGGGCTGGGGGAGGAGACTTGGCGTTGTTTTATGTGGCTCCTAAGGGCTGCCCTCATCTGGCACACGGAGCATCTCAGTCGCCTGCTCACCTTGTGTAATTGTCCTCCATTAAAACACTTGTAAATAACATTGTGGAATGGGTAAACAGGTTTTTTGGTGTGAGAAAAACTTCACTGTCGGCTCTCGCTCGCTATCTCTTTGTAGAAGTGCACATTGATGTGTTTGTGTGTGGGCAGGAGGGCTGTGGAAAGGGCCCGACCTTACATAAGTGGGGCCTCAGCCCCCCGACGGAACACTCCAACACGCTCACATTGTGTGTTTGACTGCAGTTTACAGCCTTTGAGGTGGGCCTACATTTGCATTTTTTAAATAAACAGATGCCTTTCAAATGTATGAGCCTGGTGGCTCCTCAGATCTCGACAGGGCCTGGGGGGGCTGCAAACCATCGATCAGATTAGACCATGGAAAATAGAGCTGCTTAACAATGTACTGCAACATGGTTTGCCACTGTGTCAAATTTTACAACTAAAACACTAAGCCCTTTGACTGAATAATGTGAATTGCCCTAATTTGATACATCCAAAAGAGCTGAGGTTCCCCTTTTTAATCACATATTGTTTTGAAAAGGAAACCCTCCTTTTAGTACTGGATAACATCTTTGTTTACAGAAATTGTCAAAGACTCCAGTCACCCGAGTCATAGACTGTTCTCTCTGCTACCACATGGCAAGTGGTACCGGAGCGCCAAGTCTAGGACCAAAAGGCTCCTTAACAGCTTCTACCCTCAAGCCATAAGACTGTTGAACATTTTATCAAATGGCTACCCATTGACCCCCCCCCCCCCCCCCCCCCCTCCTTGTTTTTATACTGCTACTACTCGCTGTTTACTACCCATGCATAGTCGATCCTCACCCAGGGGCAAGAGGCCACACCACCGAGGACATGCATTTTTGGGTCAGTTTCAGTTATCTCTGTCTCTGTTTGTGTTTATGTATCCGTTAGGCCCTAATGATTAGGATGCTCCAAAGTTCCGCCATACAGACAGCAGGGTCCTCCACAATGCCCCTAATAGGGGATGATATTCTGTCTTTGAAGGTCATTCGATCTGAGCCTGGTGTGCACCCCTGTCAAGCTCTTTCTCAAGTTCTTACAAGAGGACCTCCGGTAGAGACCACAGTCATGGGGCAAAGGGGTTTGCATACCAGTCACTCAACCGGAGTTCTACTAGGCAGATTTATTTCCTCCCCTCTTTAATGTATTGTTGTTTCAACCACCAGGAAGCTCCTCCTCTTGCACCACCTCTCCTTTTTATAAGCCTAATAAATATCTTTCCACCAAGATAGCGCGCTTGTCTGACCGCTAACGGGGCTGGGCTCTGAACTGGTCTCCAGATGTAAGAGCTGAACGCCGTTTGTGTTTACTCAGCATATAGACGACTAGTCATTAAGGAAGTATGTGTAAAGCAGGAGAGCAACAGCTGAACTGCAGTATACATGGTGTCTGGCCAGTGCTGCTCGCAAATCCAACCCTAGCTGTCTCTCACACTCTCCTTTAACACTTGTTCTTTCATTCAAGTCCCCTATTTGCTCTCTCTTGACTTAGTATTTAGAATAGTATTGGTTTATTCCAATATCTTTAAATGTTAAAGGTCCAATGCAGCTGTTTTTTTTATCTCAATATCAACTCATTTCTGGGTAACAGTTAAGTACCTTACTGTGATTGTTATCAATTTAAATACTAAAAAAATGAACAAAAATAGCAATTTCTCAATCAATCATTTTGCTAGGACTGTCTGAGAGTGGTCTGAGTGGGGAGGGGAAAACTGAAAACTCGCTGTTATTGGCAGAGAGGTTTGGAACTATCTTTGTTACTGGTCTATTAACGGATTTACTGTCTGATGATGCCACCAGACAGGCCCAAACCCCATCCCAACAAAACAGACTGAAATTTCAGGCAGTCTTTTCAAACGGCTCTTACACAATTTTTTTACATTATTTTTTTATTTAACCATTATTTAACTAGGCAAGTCAGTTAAGAACAAATTCTTATTTACAATGACGGCCTACAAGGGCATTATCATAATTTTCACAATTTCACAGGGTCATTCCAACCTCATAGTGTCGAAATATATATAAAACACAGGGAAAGGATGTTTTTGACTGCATTGGGCCTTTAAGGATCTGAACTGACAGGTTTAGAATGGCATTTTTAGAGGGTAAATACATAGAAAATCCTTCCCACTGGGCACAAACTGGTTGAATCAGTGTTGTTTCTACGTGACGTGTCAACATATTGTGATATGGAATCTACGTGGTGTTACAGGTTTTGTTTTTTCAATGTATGTTTTTAGGTTGGACTTTAGCACGTATAGCTCGTTAGCACGTAGGGCGCACCGTTTGGTGTCACCTCGTTAGTCAGTATGTGTTACACTAGTGCCAGCTTGTCATCTCGTTAGTGGGAAGGTGTTTCCCCTATGCTCCAGTTGTCTTGATAGATGCAGAGGGTTAACACCTTTAGTTGGCTCTCCCTATTTAGATTTCTAGACAAACAATCCTTTATCCGACTTCCCAGACTTTCGTTTTGCTCCACCTTTTTGGTTTGCTTCCGGTCTTAAAAGTTTGGTGTGGGTTTTTCTTTTGTTTGCCTCTTAGTGGGCAAATTTAGCGGGCTCTCATGATGGGTGTTTTTTAGATCCCAGTTCTTGCTGTAAAGCAACTTTCAGTGGACACCCCACATGAGTGTCTTTTAGAACTCCTCCTAAAACCCCACCTGTTCCCTTTTGGTTGTTGTCACTGACTCTTTGTTAGTTCCCTCTTCTGGTTGAGTGACATTTTTTGTTTTCTTGCTGGGGAACGTAACAGTGGAAATACATTGGACTTTTGGAATACAGTAAATCGCCTATTAACTTGTCGACAAGTTAACACATATGTTGGATTCACGTCGCCAACTAAACCAAAAATAAAAGTTAAAGAATAGGATTAGCTATCCAACCATTAGATACATCTCTTTACATGTTGATATTTGGTTGCATTATCAACCAAACACAATTCAATACTACTTTTGTAACACAGTAAATAGCCTAAAGTTATTTTACAAACTAATGTAACAGTATTTATTCAACCTATAATGAGTAACACATAGATGGCCACATTTAGAGGTTACTATAACTACAGTATAAATGTCTTACATAATCATAGAAAGAGTGCATGTTCAACATAGCATGCAATCTTGCAGGACTCATAATTGCTACAATAATCTGTGCAGAATCTCATACAGCATTGATCACTTGCACCTTTTAATGTAATATTAAGGAGAAAAGGGGAAACCTAGTCAGTTGCACAACTGAATGTATTCAACTGAAATGTGTCTTCCACATTTAACCCAACCCCTCTGAATCAGAAAGGTACAGGGGGCTGCCTTAATTACATCCATGGCACCCAGGGAACAGTGGGTTAACTGGCTTGCTCAGGGGCAGAACAACAGATTTTTACCTTGTCAGCTCAGGGATTCGATCCAGCAACCTCTCAGTTACTGACCACTAGGCTACCAGCAGGCAGGCAGTTACCTGCAATCCAAGTAATTTGATTGTGCTATTAGATGAAGCACAGTGATAAGACATTAAGTTGCTGTATAAATGCAAAATATCTGACATTGTATTCCAACTTTGTTGTGCTTTTAAATGGTTGAAAGATAGTGATAACACATTGGGAATTCAACAAACTTCTGTCTTGCCTTTTTGAGTGGGTGAATAAATGTTGAATTCTCATTGATCAACGTCTCAACCAAAAAATTACCCAAATGTCCACGTTGAAATGACGTGGTGAACCCAGTGGGTTGGGTTTGGCACTATATCGCCAACTGATTCACAGATCCGCTGTTTTGATGGAGATTAAATCTTTATTCATTTCAACTTTTGTTGACTTTGTCGGTCAAGGCAATGCATCTCTCCAGACTCTTACTAGATTTTTACATCTGAAAATGTTATGCTTGTTGTATACCCGGGCTGAGTTTTTCTTCTGGGAATTTTTCTCAGTGTTTACAATCATATTCCCTGGTGAGAAAACTTCAAAACTCAACTTAACAATTCTGTTTAATCAGTGTTGGAATCGCTCCATATAGATTTATTTTGACTTGATCTGGCACATTCTCTCCTTTTAAGATCTGCGTGCTCTTACCTAGACACTGTTACTTTCCCCTTTTATATCCCTCAGTGCACACGGTCTATGTCTGTGTCCATCTCCTAAGGTTTCTAGTGCATCATACTTCCAAATGTGAATAATATTCTTCGTCTTTGTTCTATTGCTCCTGTGTAGAGTGTCTTCGAATTTTGATTATATCTACTGTACCACATTAAATCTATTGTGATAGTTTAGAGGACTGACCCTTAACCACCTATCTTTTTCACTTTTTGTAGATATGAGGGCAGACACATTTTCAGTGATGAGAGAGAAGGTAAGTTTATATCAGAGAAATTCATATTTTTTTAGCATGCGGTTCTAGCTTCAGCTGTGCATTCATAATACTGTACTTCTACAAAGCCCCTTTAACATAGATTATTCGTGAGAGTTTTTTTCGAGTCCTTGAGACAAAAGACTTCTCTTGCTCCAAACTCCATCTCAGAGGAGAGACAGGGTGGTACGGGTATGGAAGAATCAAAAGGCTGGAAATTCACTGCTGAGAATAAATGCTGGCTGTTCCCTGAGGTGATTTGTCTTTGCGCTTCTCTTTCTACAGATGTAAGAGCCCTTTTTTTAGTAAAGACCTGAGGTTCTTTGGTAGCACTTTGATATCCTGCTCGAATTCAATATGTGAAATAGAAGAGCCACTCCGTGACTCGGAGCACATCACAGTCTTTGAAGTCTGATCCAATTTTTGCTGCTCACCATTTGATGTTGAAAGGATGAAATGAGGAAAACGTAGAGTTTTTGCCAGTAACTCTGCTGAGCATATGTAAGATTAAAAAAGCAAAATCCTTTGGAGGATGTACTTAGAAATGTTAAGCAGATTAATACTTTCCTATAGCTCTTTTATTTAAAGATAAAATTAAATATGAGAGGATGTCTGTGTGTGCTGTTATTTTCACCCTCACAATTAAGTCAGTGTGCTGCTATTTGCAGGAAGGTAGGGGTAACAGAGGGGCCTATGCGATGGCATTAGCATGTGATTAACATTGCAAAACACATTCATGGGTTCTAGTAAATGCATCTGCCAAAACAGTAAATTCAAAATAAATAAATTTGAATCCAGTGACTGAATAAGAAACAATAATAAGTCATGACTATGAACCAATAATAAATAGGCAGCCTGCTTTTACTGTCTGTCTGTCTGTCTGTCTGTCTGTCTGTCTGTCTGTCTTCCTTCCGTTTCCATTGACAGTATTATTCAGGCTGTGTTTATGCCTCTTCTTTAAAGGTTGCCTCCGACAACCATAATAGACAAGTGAGAGACGACAGCAGAGACAAAGGGATAGAAGACACAGTAGTGAAGCCTTGCAGGGAGACAGGCAGTCTGCGAGACACACAGTGTAAACAAGGTAAGCCCGAGCACACAGCTGGCGGGTGCAGGTAATTACAAAAGGAGACAGGAGAAATCCTGCTTTAATGGATAAAGTGCCATTTTTAATACAGAACCCCTTTCAACCTTTCATCCCTACCAATCCTTCCTGCCATTTTTTTTGTTGACAACAAAGGGATGGTGTATTATGAGTAATCATTTCTGTGGTATTTTAATAACCTGGGTCAGCTCATCATAAACGACGTCTCATCGCGAGGGTTTTAGAAGCACCGAGCACTTCAAAGCCTCATTCTCCCACACGCCGAGCCCTTCACTAAAGATCCCATCAATGTCTCTAATAGACCCACATAGTAATGGTGACAGGAAAAAACACAAACCCTGATTTGTTGAACATATGTTTGGTTTGCTTTTTGCCCAAGGCGCTGAATTCCATTAATTCATGCTGCCTGGGAGGCTGAGTGGGTGGCTGAACAGGGGGTTACTGATTACGGCCGTCACCCAGCCCACCGCTAGCCTGTCTGGGTAATGGGGGCTCGGCCCTTCATTAATGTTATTAGGAGTCTGAGGTAAGAGACAGAGGTGGAATACCGTTTAGCAGCGCGGCCAGGAGATTATGTGGATTAGACATGATAATATAACACAGACAGTGCTCTCCAGCGGGCGCAGGATTAGTGTCAGCACGCCACAGCAGGTCTGGGTTAGATAGCGGCTAATCCGGTAATGCCAGATACAGGTGACCCCCGCTCTGAAGCATCACTGCCGCTGACGAGAGACTGCTTTTAAGAATTCATGACATGTGATGTGAATATAAAGGGAAATGCTGGAAGGAGTAGTAGTTCCCTGCTTTATAGCAAAAATAATTAAGCATTCATGCCATTATGAATTGGGAACAGTGTTTGGGAAAATATTCATTATTAATATCTAGGTTCATTAATGAAGTTTGAAACTCCCCTCTCCTAAGAGCAGGGGAATAGTTTTTGGGCAAAATGCTAAATGCTGTGATAAAACTTTTTCCTTTTCAAGAAGCCATGGGCTTTCCTAATACTTTACTTATGTTGTGTGCAGAGAACACACAGACTTTCAGGTGTCCATTATCCCTTTCCTCCCCGTTTGTGTTCTGAGGTCTGCTTGTGGCTCCAGTTGCTTTCAGGAAACCATATTTGAATACATTGAGGGAGGCCACGGTGGCTCAGAAACCCAGGGCACACTTTGATCCCTGCAGATCTGAGGCCTTTTTTTTATCCTGAGGTTGAGCGAGTGATGGAAGCCTGGCCCTGCCAGATGTTTGGAGACCAGGCTTCTTCCTGTGTCTCATCCTGCTGACGCCCCTGGTGATCGCTTATATTCTGAGGTGAAACTGGAGTGATTCAGGACACCAACAGAGAAAGTTCAAAATCAGACCAGGAAATTGAAATCCGCTTTTGCGTTTGGCCAAAACCGCTTTGGCACGACCCGAAACCTCTCCTTGAGTTTGATGGACTCTAAGTCCCTTCTCCAGTAAGTCATTTGACTGAGCCCAGCTCTGCTGTGTGGGCCAGGCCATCCAACCCCCTTTGTGCTTCAAAACAAAGAAAGCAAGGCAGGAGGAGATTACCCCCAGTTTAAAAGATGTCTGTTTCAGTGTATGTTTAACACAGGGCTAAGGGACTATCCCCCAGCTTTAGCCAGATAGCCGCAGTGCTGTCTTTTATGGAGGGAAGGAGGGAAGAGAGAATTAAAGCTCTCTACAGTCACAGCCCTTTCCTCGCATGTCTGAAGTGTCAACCTTTGATTTGCAACATTTTGTCACCGAGAAAGTTCAGCGAGGCGCAGTCATGTAAACAGAACACTTACAGTACGTAACTTCTCCCTACCTGTCTCACCGGCCTGAATATGAATACAATATGAATCATATTTCAAAACGAGTCACGCAGCCGAAAGGCTCTGCGAGTAACGTGGCGATATGATCAGAGTGCTGTTTACGCTCCTCAGTGTGGTAAACAGGCTGGTGCCGAGGATCAGTCAGAGGCTGACTTTATGGTTTATGAAAGCTGAGCTACTTATGTTAACAGGCTTTTTGAAGATTATAGTGCTGGTAAACATACATGTCAGGAGTGAGACGGTGATAAAGAGGAGTCACAACACAGAGACCAATTACCACTGCGTCTGGGAAGACTCTTAACCTGGTCTTTTGAAGAGTAGGGAAGAAAATGGAAAGGAAAAGAGGAAGGCTCAGTACCTTTGAGGTTTCCTATTACTTATTGGTTATGGTCATGTACTTTGAACTATATAGCGTGTACTAGTCTATGTGCATTGATCTGGTTGGCACCCCGAGCTGTCCTGCAACTTTAAGTGATCAATGGGAACCCGGTATTAGGCCATGGTATTACCCAGCTGTGCTAAAACCCACATTCACTGATCCATCCCACTTTCCTACCATTCAACTACCCCATTACCAACAGCTCTTGACACCACTAACCACATGTCCTCTCACTTGCTGTGCAACCACGACGCCCCACTCCCCCAGCCCAGCGCCTACCCTCACCACCACCGCCATATCAACATACATCTGCAAGACAAATGATCCACCCTCTCCGTGTTCCTCAGACAAAACGCTCTCCCTCCCTCTCACTGTCTCTCAGCCTTTTGATTTATCTGTCTGTCTCCACACATCATAGAGGCTGAACCGGATGCCTAACACATTTCTTCAGTTTTAGGCAAATTACAGGCACGTAGCCGAGATTTGGAGTGGATAGGAAGGCTCAATTTAACGGAAGGAAGAAAGAACTCCTCCTGTCTGCCACTACCTAGCATAATCCTCTTAATGTCAGCGAGAGTAGTTAACAGGATGTACTTCCAAACTACTCATCACAATTTCTACAGGATAATCTGTTTCAACGTACCTGTAGTATAGCAAGGTGTAAGATTATATTCAAACTTTGTGGCTTGGGTTATTTTGAACGTTTTTTTCGTAATCAGAACTTTTAGGATATCCAGATTGTTGAAGTTGTTGTCCTTTTTAGAAATGGTTATAAGAATGTGTGTTACCCAACACAGTGCATTTCAGTTACTTTGGTTCATCACTTTGCGGGATGGTTTCTCAATGACTGTGCGACTTCTCCTGTGCAACATACCAACATGCACTCACTGCTTAACCTGGAGGGCTGCACTGATACATCATACAGAAGTCTGACAAATGATTGACAAGTGATTTTCCCGGCACATGAACATTTCTTCCGGAGTCAAGCCCCAAATCTCCCGTCAGTGGAAAATGATTGATTTCAATGTGAAAAATTGGTTGTAAGTAACAACATCCTCTGCCTGCATTAGTGAAAAACAGATGCAGGAACTGCCCTTCGGAGCATAATCTACAGAACCCTGTGATTTTCCGAGTGTGCCTTTATAATTCAAAGCACATGGGTTACCATTTAAGTACGATGTCCCAAATGAAGACATTGGTAATAAATTACAGGAGTCCTGGAAAGCTCTGGAACTCCCCTTGAAGTTTGACTAGAGCTAGCTGTCTATTCAGGGACTTTCTGTTAGCAATAAACTGTGTGTGTGCGTGCGTGCGTGTGTGTGTGAGGTAGTTTGCAGGGGAAAGAGAGGGGTCTGGGCTACACATGCCTCATTTAGACATCAAAGGACTCCGCTGATGATTTTTCCTTATAATCCATGCCTTTTGCAGATCCGGCTCCCTCCATCTGAATAAACAAAGCCCAAGTGGTTAACTATGGTCTGGGAGAAGTCAGGTGATCCCCACACGTGATTCAGGAAGTAAATCGATATTCTCCTAATTTATTCAGCTAAAATCCCTTTTAGCAGCTAATTTATTGAGGAGTATTCTGATTTTCAAGGGATTTACAACTGGTATGTAGAGATCAGAACCTCTGAAAATGAAAGAAGTTGTCACGTTCTGACCTTTATCTTCCTTTGTTTTGTCTTTATTTAGTATGGTCAGGGTTTGAGTTGGGGTGGGCAGTCTATGTTTTGTGTTTCTGTGTTTGGGTTTCTGTTTCGGCCTAGTATGGTTCTCAATCAGAGGCAGGTGTTGTTAGTTGTCTCTGATTGAGAATCATACTTAGGTAGCCTGTGTTTCACTGTTGGTTTGTGGGTGTTTGTTTCCGTGTCTGTCACCACACGGGACTGTTTCGGTTTGGTTTTCGTTCATGGTCACATTTATTGTTTTGTGTTTGTTAGTGTTCAGTTTATGTTTTATAATAAACAATATGGACACTTACCACGCTGCGTTTTGGTCCGATCCCTGCTACACCTCCTCTTCAGACGAAAAGGAGGAAATCTGACGTTACAGAAGTACCTATCTCAAAAATGATTCTCATCCTTTTTATCTGTCGATGCAAGCATGTACAATATGTAAGTATGCTGCAAAGAACAGCAAACTCTGCTGGGGGAAAAAATCTGATAAGGAAAATCAATGTTGTATGAATTGTAACACTTCTGTATTCTCTGTTGACCATTGATCTACCCCACACCAAACATCAGATGGTGCCCACCATCATTTAACAGGCCTGGTGTAAGCCACTCTCTGATCTCTTCCCAGACCTACCTGGTTCCAAAGTGCTCTCATGCCTGAAGTCCATTTGGCAGCCTCAGTCCCTGTAAGGAACAGCTTTCCTCTGGGACTGGCCTGGATCAAATGGCAGTGATTTTCCAAACGGAGGTGGAGATGGAAAGCCTGACCCATTCTCTGATCTGCTATATGCTTTAATCACTGCGGGTCAGGCTGGATAAATGGGGATGTTGGAACTGGGAGTTTTTGACTCCTGAACTGCACACTCACACAGGGATCCAGGTGTATACAAGTTACAGCTGTTCACTCAGGATGGAGGGTCTAAAGTGAATAGAGAAAGCATCTAAACTCAGACCCCAAACATAAATATCCGCCATTCAGGCATCTAATGCTATAATGAATAATTCCTTTGCCATAAACATTCATGATGTCCTTCGTTTCTTTGTTTTAAAGGAAAGGGCAATGTCTTACTGAACAGAACTTGGTTGGAATCTTGATTAGAAAACGACTGTCAACTATCAAGATTGCATGTCAGCTAATTAGCTATCTAGAGCACAACTACTTTGTTTTTCTTAACATGTTTTGTTCCAGTGATAAACAGTGCATGTGTCACGACTTTTTCTTTCTTCCCTTGTTCGGGCGGCGGTCGACGTCACCGGCGTTCTAGCCATCGCCAATCTACTTTTCATTTTCCATTTGTTTTGTCTTTGTCTTACACACCTGGTTTCAATCCCCCAATTACCTGTTCATTATTTAACCCTCTGTTCCCCCATGTTTTTTTGTGAGTAATTGTTTCTATGTAGGAAGGTCCGTTATTGTGGGCTATGTTTTTGTATTCCATTTATTATATGTTGAGTAATATACATTTATTTACTCATATCTGCTGTCCTGCGCCTGACTCCTATACACCAGCTACACACAGACTTCCTTACAGCATGCTGCTATGTACTGTAGTTGCAATATTCTGCAGTATGATTACATTATGACACTTTGTTCAAGGCCGTCAGGATTCATTATTCTTAATTGAGTGCTTTGATTCGGTTTCAGGGGAATTTAAATGTGCTTATCAAACCCATTTCAAACGTCATTAGCAGAATAATGTCCCACACACAATTTTTTTTGTAAAAACCTTCAGCCGATTGAAGCTTACGTCAATTGGCCATGCTCCCAGCAAGCTTTGTGGTGCCATTGGGAAAAGATGAGCAACCAATTGACGCTTATGTCAATACATTGCATTAAAAAATGTTAAGTAAGCCTTTCGCGAACTAATTTTGACACTTGACCTTTTTCCCCCTTACTAGCTCTGACTTTGCTGATAGCTACTTTATTGAGGAAAATGTGTTTACTATGACTCTCATATGTGGTTGTCCCACCTAGCTATCTTAAGATGAATGCACTAACTGTAAGTCGCTCTGGATAAGTCTGCTAAATGACTAAAATGTAAATGAGTGTCAACCAATTGATGCTTATGTCACTATATTCTAGTCAATGGGAAAAGAAAAGGTGAGACCTACAGACAGAAATACAGACCTCTCTCTGTCTTTCTCTCTACCTCTCTCTCCTCCCCCTTCTTTCACCCTTCTTTCACCCTTTCCCCCTCTCGCCCCCTCTCTCTTTCTCCCTCCTATCTCCTTCCTCTCTCTATCGCTCTCCCCCTCCCTCCCACCATCTCCCCTTTATCTCCCTCCCCCCTCCATTCACTCGCCCTCCTTCTTCCCCTCTCTCAATTCAATTAAAGGGCTTTATTGGCATTGGAAACAAATGTTAACATTGACAAAGCAAGTGAGATAGATAAACAGAAGTGAAATAAACAAAAATGAACAGTAAACTTTACACTCACAGAAGTTCCAAAAGAATAGAGACATTTCAAATGTCATTATGTCTATATACACTGTTGTATATACAGCTCTGTATGTGTGTTGACTCTTTACCCAACCTCCCCTCTCTCCTTCACCCTGTCCCTTTCTCTCTTCCCTCCTTCTCGCCCTCCCTCTCCTCTCCCTCCTCCACCCTCCATTCTCTCCCTCCTTCTTTGCCTCCCCTCTGCCTTTTCTCATCTTCTTCTCCCTCCTCTCCAACCTCCACAGACAGGACATTGACGCCAAAAGACAGGCAGGAAGGCAGATGAAGGCAGACACACAGACAGTTTCTAGAACTGCAAGACCATTGTGTCCAATTGAGGTAAAAATGCTTTTGGATTGATTGACTTCCAATTTCATATGCCGGGACATGACGGTTCCCCGGTCACAAGTATATATAATTTGGGAAGATTCGACCTTTAAGCCTTCAAAACAGCCCCTGTGACTCCCAATTAAGTCACTTACTATAATTGTAGGAAGTAGAAATGAAATGTGTGGCCTCCTGGGGACACTCTTTAACAATGCCCTGAGCTTCAAGTCTTTACGTTAAGAATGGACCGTTCTACAGAGGATGGAAGACAGTGTTTTTGTGTAACTGCAGGGAGAGAATGAAGCCCCATGTTGAGGATGAATTAACCCATTTCATGTTGCCACAGTAAGCGAAACCTCAACACAGGGCATCCCTATAAGGCCACGATGAGTTGTGTGGAAGCGCGGTTAGCTGGCTCAATTACAGTCCACGGGTGGGTAATGGTTATGTGAGGGCTATAGGTAATGCTTTTCTATGGAAGAAAGGCCTTGTTCTCTGTGGGACCAAGTTTTCACTGAGAAGAGTTCATTTCACATGGTCAGGTTGTAGGCTTGCGTTCATCGGGAGCATCTGTTGATCTCTCCCATACCTGGATTTTGTTTCCATTCTGCCAATGTCACTCAAAAGCTGTTCACTCCTTTACCGTCGGGCAGACTGTATTTGATCATGAGGTCTGATACCAACTTCAAGTCATGTCTACCTTTCTGTAATGTAGTGGGGGGTGGGGCAAATGAATTAGGGTTATTTCTAGGATTGAGGCCTTTTAAAAAATATATATATTTCACCGTTATTTAACCAGGTAGGCTAGTTGAGAACAAGTTCCTATTTACAACTGCGACCTGGCCAAGATAAAGCAAAGCAGTTTGACACATACAACAACACAGAGTTACACATGGAATAAACAAACATACAGTCAATAATACAGTAGTGTGCAAATGAGGTAAGATAGGGGAGGTAAGGCAATAAAATAGGCCATAGTGGCGAGGTAATACGATATAGCAATTAAACACTGTAGTGATAGATGTGCAGAAGATTAATGCGCAAGTAGAGATACTGGGGTGCAAAGGAGCAAAATAAATAAATACAGTATGGGGATGAGGTAGTTGGATGGGCTATTTACAGATGGGCTATGTACAGGTTCAATGATCTGTGAGGTGCTCTGACAGCTGGTGCTTAAAGTCCGTGAGGGAGATATGAGTATCCAGCTTCAGCAAATTTTGCAGTTCGTTCCAGTCATTGGCAGCAGAGAACTGGAAGGAAAGGCGGCCAAAGAAGGAATTGGCTTTGGGGGTGACCAGTGAAATATACCTGCTGGAGCGCGTGCTGCGGGTGGGTGCTGCTATGGTGACCAGTGAACTGAGATAAGGCGGGGTTTTACCTAGCAAGGACTTGTAGATGACCTGGAGCGAGTGGATTTGGCGACGATATGAAGCGAGGGCCAGTCAACAAGAGCGTACAGGTCGCAGTGGTGGGTAGTGTATGGGGCTTTGGTGACAAAACGGATGGTGTTAGACTTCATCCAATTTGTTAAGTGGAGTGTTGAAGGCTATTTTGTAAATGACATCGCTGAAGTCGAGGATTGTTAGGATAGTCAGTTTTTCGAGGGTACCTTTGGTAGCATGAGTGGAGGATGCTTTGTTTCAAAATAGGAAGCTGATTCTAGATTTAATTTTGGATTGGAGATGCTTAATGTGGGTCTGGAAGGAGAGTTTACAGTTTAACCAGACACCTAGGTATTTGTAGTTGTCCACATATTCTAGGTCAGAACCGTCCAGAGTAGTGATGCTGGATGGGCGGGCAGGTGCGGGCAGTGATCGGTTGAAGAGCATGCATTTAGTTTTACTTGCATTTAAGAGCAGTTGGAGGCCACGGAATGAGTGTTGTATGGCATTGAAGCTCGTCTGGAGGTTAGTTGACACAGTGTCCAAAGAAGGGCAAGAAGTATACAAAATGGTGTCGTCTGCGTAGAGGTGGATCAGAGAATCACCAGCAGCAAGACCGACATCATTGATGTATACAGAGAAGAGAGTCGGCCCGAGAATTGAACCCTGTGGCACCCCCATAGAGACTGCCAGAGGTCCGGACAACAGGCCCTCCGATTTGACACACTGAACTCTATCAGAGAAGTAGTTGGTGAACCAGGCGAGGCAGTCATTTGAGAAACCAAGGCTGTTGAGTCTGCCGATAAGAATGTGGTGATTGACAGACTCGAAAGCCTTTGCCAGGTCGATGAATACGGCTGCACAGGGCTTTGAGCGTGGCTGAGGTGCACCCATGACCAGCTCGCAAGCCAGATTGCATAGCGGAGAAGGTACGGTGGGATTCGATATGGTCAATGATCTGTTTGTTAACTTGGCTTTCGAAGACCTTAGAAAGGCAGGGTAGGATAGATACAGGTCTGTAGCAGTTTGGGTCTAGAGTGTCTCCCCCTTTGAAGAGGGGGATGACCGCGGCAGCTTTCCAATCTTTGGGGATCTCAGACGATATGAAAGAGAGGTTGAACAGGCTTATAATAGGGGTTGCAACAATTTCGGCAGATAATTTTAGAAAGAGAGGGTCCAGATTGTGGAGCCCGGCTGAGATGTAGGGGTCCAGATTTTGCAGCTCTTTCAGAACATCAGCTATCTTGGTTTGGGTGAAGAAGAAATGGTGGAGGCTTGGGCGAGTTGCTGTGGGGGGTGGAGGGCACTTGACCGGGGTAGGGGTAGCCAGGTGGAAAACAAGTCCAGCCGTAAAAAAAATGCTTATTGGCATCCTGGGTGGCGCAGTGGTCTAGGGCTAGCTGTGCCACCAGAGACTCTGGGTTCGTGCCCAGGATCTGTCGCAGCCGGCCGCGACCGGGAGGTCCGTGGGGTGATGCACAATTGACCTTGCATCGTCAGGGTTAGGGAGGGGTTGGCATGTAGGGATATCCTTGTCTCATCGCGCAATTACGACTCCTGTGGCAGCCGGGCGCCGTGGACCCGAAAGTCGTAAAACAGGATTGAGGTCACCAGGTGCATGGTGTATCCTCCGACACATTGGTGCTGCTGGCTTCCGGGTTGGATGTGCTGTGTTAAGAAGCAGTGCAGCTTGGTTGGGTTGTGTTTCGGAGGACGCATGGCTTTTGACCTTCGTCTCTCCCGAGCCCGTACGGGAGTTGAAGCGATGAGACGAGATAGTAGCTACTAACAATTGGATACCACGAAAAGGGGGTAAATAAATAAAAAAATGTAAATGCTTATTGAAATTCTCAATTATCGTGGATTTATCGATGGTGACATTGTTTCCTATCCTCAGTGCAGTGGGCAGCTGGGAGGAGGTGCTCTTTTTCTCTATGGACTTTACAGTGTCCCAGAACTTTTTAGAGTTTGTGCTACAAGATGCAAATTTCTGTTTGAAAAAGCTAGCCTTAGCTTTCCTAACTGCTTGTGTATATTGGTTCCTAACTTCCCAGAAGATTTGCATATCACGGGGGCTGTTCGATGCAAATGCAGTATGCCACAGGATGTTTTGTGCTTGTCAAGGGCAGTCAGGTCTGGAGTGAACCAAGGGCTATGTCTGTTCCTAGTTCTAAATTGTTTGAATGGGGCATGCTTATTTAATATGGTGAGGAAGGCACTTTTAAAGAATAACCAGGCATCCTCTACTGACAGGATGAGGTCAATATCCTTCCAGGATACCCAGGCCAGGTCAACTAGAAAGGCCTGCTCGCTGCAGTGTTTTAGGGAGCGTTTGACAGTGATGAGGGGTGGTCTATGACAGCAGACCCATTACCGATGCAGGCAATGAAGCAGTGATCGCTGAGATCTTGGGTTAAGACAGCAGACGTGTATTTGGAGGGCAAGTTGGTTAGGGTGATATCCATGAGGGTGCCCGTGTTTACAGATTTGGGGTTGTACCTGGTAGGTTCATTGATCATTTGCGTGAGATTGAGGCCATCAAGCTTAGATTGTAGGATGGCCGGGGTGTTAAGCATGTCCCAGTTTAGGTCACCTAGCAGCATGAGCTCTGAAGATAGATGAAGAGCAATCAATTCACATATGGTGTCCAGGGCTCTAACCATAAAGGGGTCTACACATAATGCGCAAACAAAGCTGACGGAGCGTAGCGCAATGTTGCAATGTCGGGGCCTCCCGGGTGTCTGCCATCAGAGTCCCTGGGTTCGCGCCCAGGCTCTGTCGTAACCGGCCGCGACCGGGAGGTCCTTGGGGCGACGCACAATTGGCCTAGCGTCACCCGGGTTAGAGAGGGCTTGGTCGGTAGGGGTGTCCTTGTCTCATCGCGCACCAGCGACTCCTGTGGCCGGCTGGGCGCAGTGTGCGCTAACCAAGGTGGCCAGGTGCACGGTGTTTCCTCCGGCGCATTGGTGCGGCTGGCTTCCGGGTTGGCTGCGCGCTGTGTTAACGAGCAGTGCGGCTTGGTTGGGTTGTGTATCGGAGGACGCATGACTTTCAACCTTCGTCTCTCCCGAGCCCGTACGGGAGTTGTAGCGATGAGACAAGATAGTAGCTACTACAACAATTGGATACCACGAAATTGGGGAGAAAAAGGGGTAACATTCAAAAAAATAAAAAAATTGTTGCAAATGTCAATTTGTCACAAAAGCGGCAGCTCCTTGTGGTGCACTCCGACATTCAACGTACTCTTGTGCCACTTGAACATTTGAATGTGCCGTATCATCCCTTTTGTAGCCATGGAGGCAGTGTTGTGTAGGTAATGAAGCTTGATTGGTTCCTTGATCGGATCTATAAGCTATAGGCTAGGCATCAAAGTAGACTATTTTGCATTAAAAGCTAATATAATCTCATTGACAATAAACCAAAAAACAATGTAGCCTTATTAGAATCTCCCCAAAATGTATTTTGTTTTAAAGTAATAACTAATGATTCCGGGCTACTGGTGAAAACAGCTGCAAGATGTGTGCTTTTTCTCTACAACCAAAACATGATGACATTCTATTTTTAGCTGATATGGGAGTGAATACATTCAAGCAGCATATCAAATAAAATAAATGTTTATTTGTCAAATGCTTCGTAAACAACAGGTGTGGACTAACAGTGAAATGCTTACTTACGGGCCCTTCCCAACAATGCCTGAGAGAAAGAAAATAGAGAAATATTAGAAAAGTAAAGCACGTAATAATAAAGGTATAGATACACGTCCTCCTGAGTGGCGCAGTGGTCTAAGGCACTGCATCGCAGTGTTGCGGCGTCACTACAGCCTGGGGTTTGATACCAGCCGTAACCGGAAGTCCCATAGGGCGGTGCACAATTGGCCTGAGTTTGGCTGAGGGGACTTTATTTGGCTCATTGTGCTCTTGTGTCGGGTTGGGCACCTGCAGGCTGACTTCAGTCGTCAGTTGAACGGTGTTTCCTCCGACACATTGGTGCAGCTGGCTTCCGGGTTAAGCGAGCGGGTGTTAAGAAGCGCAGTTTTGCGGGTCATGTTTCGGATGGACGCATGACTCAACATTCGCCTTTCATGAGCCATTGAAAAGTTGCAGCAATGAGACAAGATTGTAATCATGAAATTGGGGTAAAAAATGTAAAGAAATAAAAAGTATAGATACACAATGAGTAAGGATAACTTGGCTATATGCAAGAGGTACCAGTACGGAGTGGATGTGCAGGGGTACGAGGTAATTAAGGTTGATATGTACATATAACTAGGAATAAAGAGACAAGGCAAAAAGATGGATAATAAACAGTAGCAGAAGCATATTTGATGAGTCAACAGAGTTGAGTGCGAAGAGGGTCAATGCAGATAGTCCGGGTAGTTATGGTTAACTATTTAGTAGTCTTATGGCTTGGGGGTAGAAGTTGTTCAGGGTCCTCTTGGTTCCAGACTTGGTGCATCGGTACCCCTTTCCATGTGGTAGCAGAGACAACAGTCTATAACTTGGGCAGCTGGAGTCTTTGACAATTTTTCGTGTCTTCCTCTGACAATGCCTGGTGTATAGAGGTCCTGGATGGCAGGGAGCTCGACCCCAGTGATGTGCCGGGCCGTACTCACTTCCCTCTGTAGTGCCTTGCGGATGAATAACAAGCAGTTGCCATACGAAGCGGTGAAGCAACCCTTCAAGATGCTCTCAATGGTGCAGCTTTATAACTTTTTGAAGATCTGAGGGCCCAAATCTTTTCAGCCTCCTCGGGGGGAAGAGAAGCGTTGTCGTACCCTTTTCACGACTGTGTTGGTGTGTGGACCATGATAGATCCTTAGTGATGTGGACACGAAGGTACTTAAAGCTTGACCTGCAGTTACTCCCCAGTACACTCTCTCGCTCTCCCGCTCTGTGTGATTGGGTGGTTGGCGACAGGTGTGCTGTAGTCAAAGCAGATCCCTACCCAGCTGCAACTCGTTCCATAATCAAGACCTCTACAAATACTCAGTCCTGCCACTTCCACTCTGCCAGATCGTAATCTCTGCTAATTTACCGCTCTGGCTCCTGTCTCCCATTCGACATCTTACCACCCTACTACCCTGTTCTGGATTTAGCTCACCACCACTACCTTGGATTCCCCTCCAGACCTGTTTACCCGGTTCTACCCAATTCACTCCAACCTCAGTCTCCACATCTGGTTTTATACAACTCATCCGAGCTTCCCCGGATCTTCCCCTGATCTGTGTTACAATAAATATATTGGTTCATTCATACCTGTTTCCTCGTCTGAGTCTGCTCTTGGGTTCCCCTGTGTCGCTCCGTCTAACAGTTTCCAATGGTCCACGATCAGCTCCTTTGTCTTGCTGACGTTGCAGAAGAGGTCTCTGACCACCTCCCTATAGGCTATCTCATCGTCGTCGGTGATCTACCACTGTCGTGTCGTCGGCAAACTTAATGATAGTGTTTGAGGTGTGTGGCCATGCAAATGTGAATGAACAGGGAGTAAAGGAGGGGACAAAACACGCACCCCTGAGGGGCTCCCGTGTTGAGGATCAGCATATGTTGTTGCCTACCTTCACCACCTGGGTGCGTCCTGTCAGGAAGTCCAGAATCCAGTTGCAGAGGGAGGTGTTAAGTCCCAGGGTCCTTAGCTTAGTGATGACCTTGGAGGGCATTATGGTGTTGAACACTGAGCTGTAGTCAATGAACAGTATTCTCACACAGGTGTTCCTTTTGTCCAAGTGGTAAAGGGCAGTGTGGAGCGTAATTGAGATTGTGTCATCTGTGGATCTGTTAGGACGGTATGCAAATTGAAGTGGGTCCAGGGTGTCTGTGATTAATGGTGTTAATGTGAGCCATGACCAGCTTTTCAAAGAATTTCATGTCTACAGATGTGAGTGCTATGGGGAAATAATGAAGTCATTTAGACAGGTTACCTTGGTGTTTTTGGGCACAGGGACTATGGTGGTCAGCATGAAACATGTACTGTGGTATTACAGACTGGGCCAGGGAGAGGTTGAAAATGTCAGTGGACACTTTCCAGCTGGTCAGTGCATTCTCTGAGTAAATGTCCGTATGGCCCTGCGGCTTTATGAATGTTGATGGTCTTACTCACATCAGCTATGGAGATTGTGATCAAATGTTTGTAGCCACGTCAGTGTTGCTTGCCTCGAAGCGAGCATTGAAGGCATTTAGCTTGTCTGGTAGGCTCGCGTCACTGGTCAGCTTGCGACTGGGTTTCCCTTTGTAATCCGGGAGAGTTTACAAGCCCTGCCACATCAGATAAGCGTCAGAGCCGGTGAGTAGGATTCAATCTTAGTCCGGTATTGTCGCTTTGCCTGTTTGATGGTTTGTCGAAGAGCGTAGAGGGATTTCTTATAAGTGTCCGGGTTAGTGCCCCGCTTCTTGAAAGCGACAGCTATAGCCTTTAGCTCAGTGCAGATGTTGCCTGTAATCCATGGCTTCTGATTGGAATATGTACATACGGTCACTGTGTGGATGACTTCATTGATGCACTTGTTAATGAAGCCAGTTACTGATGTGGTTAACCTCTCAATGCCATCGGATGAATCCCACAATATATTCCAGTCTTTGCTATCGAAACAGTCCTGTAGCTTAGCATTTGCTTCATCGGACCACTTCTGTGTTGAGCCTGTCACTGATACTTCCTGTTTGTCAAACTGGGAGTACACCGGCAAGTATAAGAATATTTGCCAGGAGGCCTCCCGGGTGGCGCAGTGGTTAAGGGCGCTGTACTGTAGCGCCAGCTGTGCCATCAGTCCCTGGGTTCGCGCCCAGGCTCTGTCGTAACCTGCCGCGACCGGGAGGTCCGTGGGGCGACGCACAATTGGCCTAGCGTCGTCTAGCAGTGCGCGCTAGCCAAGGTCGCCAGGTGCACGGTGTAGCCTCCGACACATTGGCAGCTGGCAGTATTTAGCCAACTTGTAGCAAGGAAAGACAAGACTTAATTGGGGGTCATGTGGGCAGTTTCGAAGAGTTATAAAGGTTGAATCTTCCCAAATTGTACATATTTGTGACCCAGGGTCCATCATGACCCGGCATATGAAATTGGAAGTCAATCGATCCAAAAGCAGTTTTTTCCTCCAATGGATACAATGGCGTTGCAGTTCTGGAAGCTAAGAGGCTTGTGAGAATTCATTCTGGAGAGAATATTGGTTAAACATTTTTTATTTACTTGTAACTGTGTCTGTCCTGTCTGTCTCACCAATTTATCCATTGTAGCTGTATCACCAACTTCCTTGCCTTGAATGCAATGTATTGACTTTTGTCAATGCCCTTGATGCATATTTATATATCACTATATTGTCTGTGGAGGAGGGAGAGAGGAAGGAGAGGGAAAGAGATGAGAGGGAGGGAAAGAAGAAGGGAGAGAGAATGGGGGAGGAGTGAGGGAGGGGAGAGGGGGAGGGGGGTCTGTGAGTCACATCTTTTCCCATTGAATGCAATGTTTTGACATAAACATCAACACTGTGACACTCATCGTTTCCCATTGAGTACCATGTATTGACATAAGCGTCAATTAGTTGATGCTCATATTTTCCCATTGACTGGGAAGTATTGACATAAGCATCAACCCTGTGACACTCGTCTTTTCCCATTGAGTGCAATGTATTGACATAAGCATCAACCCTTTGACACTCGTCTTTTCCCATTGAACGCAATGTATTGACATAAGCGTCAACCCTTTGACACTCGTCTTTTCCCATTGAACGCAATGTATTGACATAAGCGTCAACCCTTTGACACTCGTCTTTTCCCATTGAGTGCAATGTATTGACATAAGCGTCAACCCTTTGACACTCGTCTTTTCCCATTGAACGCAATGTATTGACATAAGCGTCAACCCTTTGACACTCGTCTTTTCCCATTGAACGCAATGTATTGACATAAGCGTCAACCCTTTGACACTCGTCTTTTCCCATTGAACGCAATGTATTGACATAAGCGTCAACCCTTTGACACTCGTCTTTTCCCATTGAACGCAATGTATTGACATAAGTGTCAACCCTTTGACACTCGTCTTTTCCCATTGAACGCAATGTATTGACATAAGCGTCAACCCTTTGACACTCGTCTTTTCCCATTGAACGCAATGTATTGACATAAGCGTCAACCCTTTGACACATCCTTTCTCATTGAATACAATAGAATACATTGTGTGCCCTGACACGGGGACAAGAAATCTTTCTGACTGCTCCTGATAAAATAAAAGGCCCACGTTAGAAGTGCAGACATATACGAATGACAGCATCTCCATGGGCATTTTCGAAGTTCTGTGAATTTAGTAAATCTACGCTGGTTTGAATAACATCAAGAAAGCAGAATGAGGGGAGGAGAAAAGTCTTGAGCTTTGATGTATAGGATTGAGATGTGATGAGGTCTGTTCAAAGTGAGTACAAAGTAGTGTTAAGCTGCAAAAAAAAAGTAAACGCAGCTTAAGTCAAGGTTGGGAAGCTGAAGTAACAGGAGATGATGAAGGAATGTCCTGTCTCACCCAAAACGAAGGCTAGAAGATGAAACGCTGTCTGGCATAAAAAATAGATGCGTCGTTGTGAAGGTGTCTTGAGTTTTAAAACGCATTTTTGTAACTGCTACATCGTGAAAACGTGGAGGTACAGTTTTAGAGAAGATCTACTGTGATCGAAATGGTCTAATGTTTGATTAATCAGGTGATCATGTAAGCGCCAGCTCATTATCTATTGCATAAACCTACTGTGTTGTATCCCCATCTATTGTGTTTATGAATAGTGAATAGTTACAACCATGTGGCTTTGAACATGAAGAGAAAACAACATGAAATTGGCAATGCTACAGACATCTGCTCTCAGAAGTGGATCTGAGTTTGAGTCATTGATCTGCTGGTGCCGTATTGCCACAGTTAGCGCTGAGAGCTCGGCTTTCCTCTTGGGTCCCATAGAGGAATAGGGAATAAACCCGATTGACATAACCGTGGGAATATTTGCTTTTCACCCTGTCCCTTGCAGCTTTTAATGCCTTCATGGTTTTTCTGTGAGGTTTTATTACCTCATTGTGTTTTTTTTTTAAACCTTTATTTAACTAGGCAAGTCAGTTAAGAACAAATTCTTATTTTCAATGACGACCTAGGAACAGTGGGTTAACTGCCTTGTTCAGGGGCAGAATGACAGATTCTTACCTTGTCAGCTCGGGGATTCAATCTTGCAACATTTCGGTTACTAGTCCAACTCTCTAACTGCTAGGCTACCTGCCACCCAGTGCAATTTGAATGCATCTCATTGTGTAGTGGTTATCCATTGGGGCTGTTACAGCACTGCGTATCAGTGTGGAATTTTGTTTTGGTTGTTGTTGTTGTTGTAAGAGGATCCCACTGGGTGCCATGTCTCTGTGCTGTGTCTGGGTGATTTGTCTCTGTTGCAGGTCCAGTGCTCAAGCTGCAGCAGCGAACCCCTCGCCGGCGGGGCCAGCAAACTGCTGAACAGCCCTGAAGACAGTCTCTATTACAACCAGCTAAATGTGAGTTCAAAGTGGTGATAAAGCCCTTTGTCTGACTTTGGTTCCAGATGATAATACAATTAAATCTACCTGTGCCAGACCCTCGAGCCCCACCCCCACGCTTCTCTGCCTCTTGTCTTGAACATGTGCTTATGCTCTTTATCTGTTGCTTTCATGTCAGGATGTCTGCCTTCACGGTGAATAATTGATGTGGTTTATCAAAGCTGAGCAAGATGGATGCTTCATCAGGCTCACTTGAGCCCTTTGATACAAAAAAAATAAAAAATGCTGTGACTTCTGATACTATCAGCATCTGCTCTCATTCAACACAAAATCACTTTGAATTAAAAATGTATGACTCTCTGCTCATCTTTTGACTGTGTGCTCTTGGCCCTTTCCACAGAGAAATCTGGATTACCAAGGGAGCAAGAGGAAGCTGAGAACTTGGGTAAATAACTGCTTTCCTTCCTACAGCAACTCTAAACAGAGCAGGCCCTTTGTGGAATAGTAGAATCCAGGAATGGATTTTGTTTTCCTATCATGTAAATTGAGAGCTGAAAATAACCACATTTTTTTACGAGCTCCTTTGCGTCATTAGAGAGGGCGACATATTACGGCTTTGTCAGCATGCTAATTTTAATTGTTGACAGTTTGACTATTTGTAAACCAGGTTTATAGGCGACCAAGTCAATGTCATATAGGAGAGGCTTAATTCCTCTCTGCCTTATCTAAGTTAGATATCATTGCTTTTATTAACGGGATTAAACTGACTACATTTTCTGTTTTGAAATGTTTTAAAAGAGCCGTCTTAACATTTTCCCTCTCATTATCTTCAACATCACAGCTAAATCCAAGTGCTGGACAGAGTACTACAAATTACTGTCACCGGTGGAGTCAATCCCCGAGGAAGGCTACTCCACTGGGGCCCCTCCCACCCTGTCAAGAGGGCCACTCTTCAGTCAGAACTGAGCTACAACCCCTGTCAACTAGTAAGAGTCAAAGAGCACTAGCCAGACACACACTGAAAGAACATTTCCTCCATATGCACCATGTATTACAAGTACCAGTGATGTACAACAAGAGACCAAAGCAAATTATTTTTAATTATTATTATTATTTATTTATTTTAATTATTTTTAAGAATGACTAATGATGCTCCCCATGTACAGGTATGTGTGTATCTGGCTGATCATGAACTTTTCTCATGAATATAGTTCCGCTGCCATGTTGTACATCAGCAGTTCCTTGTACATTGACACCTCCCCCACACACCTCTCAATTTAGTCAGATAGGCTCCAGTAATGGAGGGATTAGTTATGGTGTCGTTCATTCCTCTTCTGGCTTGTTTTGAACAAATCTGGTTCACACAAGAGACTCATGTTAAAAGAAATATCATGACAAATCATGACAAAATGGTACAGATGTTGCATCCATACATTAAAAGTCAACGACAAATGCACGTTTGTGGGGAGAAAATGACAGCTGTTTAGCGGAAGAGGAAAAGACCAATGAAATCATATATTTTTCTTCTATGAAGTTTCATTGTCAGGGAATATTGTACAATAGACCCTGACTAAGACTCCCCTAACAGCAAGCTTGAGCCAAAGTAGATACTGTAGGAAAACAGCTCTATTTAGAGAGGAGGGGTGGAAATCAGTCATGGAACCAGACTCTGAGAACTAGACATTTGCCCATCATCCTCAGTCTGTGCAGACCAGGGCTAGCATTCGAAAGGAGTAATAGTGTCATGATCGGTGTATCAATTCTCTGTTCACTGTGGTACACTAAATTAAGTGTATCAATTCTCTGTTCACTGTGGTACACTAAATTAAGTGTAGCAATTCTCTGTTCACTGTGGTACACTAAATTAAGTGTAGCAATTCTCTGTTCACTGTGGTACACTAAATTAAGTGTAGCAATTCTGTTGTCAAGTCCTCTCCCTGAAAAGCTGTATTGAGAACATAGAGGTATACTGCAATGTGAATAGTCAATGTTGTTATTTAACCCTTTGCGGTTAATTATTCAACCCCTTTCAGTGAATTATTCAATAATGATTGTAATATGTTTTTTTATTTTTATCATTATACCCAGAGTGATCTATAGATGCTGTGTACTAGAATCTCCAAAAATTGTCTTTCACTGAAACAGAGCTAGTCGTAACTCTGAATTTCCCCCAAAGTATAAGAATTTCCTTTTAAGATGTGTCGGAAATGCGGGGCTGGCAAGTTGATTTGTAGTGGGGGGTAATTTGCATATCATTTACTGCATCTCCTTTTGTTGACACCCCAGGGCCCAAGCCAAGATTTTGATCTTAATAGGAAGAGTAGGGGGGTATGACTAGTTAAATAAAGGTTAAATAAATAAAATAAATAAAAATGACTGAAGATCCCTTCCTCCTTATTCTTACTCAGTGAGAAACACATTAGAGCTCTGCCGAGATAGCAGGACCAGCCACAGTCAGTCCAGGTTCTACTCTACTCTAATTCCTTTGGGTTTTCAGAAGCCCTAGTTGGCCATCAGAGAGCAAGACTACTTACAATACGCGTCAGGACTAGGTCGAGTTGCATTCAGGTTTTGTGGGACTTTAAAGCTAACATGTTGTCTGGCTTTTTCACATTGTGAGACATACTGTACTAATATGTACTAATAATGTTATTCATACCTGCGTACATTTTATTTGCCATATCTTCAATCTAAGCCTACTAGAAAGTCTGTGCCCTCATGCCTGGAGGGAAGCTAGAAGTAATTCTGCTACCCAAGAATAGTAAAGCCCCCTTTACTAGTTCAATTAGCCGAGCAATCAGCCTGATACCAACCCTTCGTAAACTTTTGGAAAAAATTGTGTTTGACTAGATACAATGCTATTTTACTGTAAACAAATTGACAACAGACTTTCAGCAAGCTTATAGGGAAGGACATTCAACAAGCACAGCAGTTACACAAATTACTGATGATTGGCTGAGAGAAATTGATGATAAAAAGATTTTGGGAGCTGTTTTGTTAGAGAGTGTGGCTTTTGACATCGATCATAGTCTGCTGATGGAAAAACGTATGTGTTATGGCTTTACACCCCCTGCTATATTGTGGATAAAGAGTTAGACAGGTAACAGAACACAGAAGGTGTTCCAAGTAGAATCAATAATTCCTCAGGGCAGCTGTCTAGGCCCCTTACTTTTTTCAATCTTTACTAATGAAATGCCACTGGTCTTGAGTAAAGCCAGTGTGTCTATGTATGTGGATGACTCAACATTTTACACGTCAGCTACTACAGCGAGTGAAATCACTGCAACACTTAACAAAGAGCTGCAGTTCATTTCGGAACGGGTGGCAAGGAATAAGTTAGTCCTAAATATTTCATAAACTAAAAGCATTAAATTAAATTATGTGGAAATTGAGCAAGTTGAGGTGACTAAACTGCTTGGAGTAATCCTGGATTATAAACGGTCATGGTCAAAACATGTTGATATAACAGTAGCTAAAATGGGGAAAAGTCTGTCCATAATAAAGCGCTGCTCTGCCTTTTTAACAATACTATCAACAAGGCAGGTCCTACAGGCACTAGTTTTGTCTCACCTGGACTACTGTTCAGTTGTGTGGTCAGGTGCCGCAAAGAGAGACCTCAGAAAAGTACAATTGCCTCAGAAAAGGGCAACACAGCTGGCCCTTAAATGTACATGGAGAGCTAACATTAATAATATACATGTCAATCTCTCATGGCTCAAAGTGGAGGAGAAATTGACTTCATCACTACCTGTTTTTATAAGAAGGTTTGACATGCTGAATTCACCGATGTTTCTGTTTAAACTACCTCAGGCACCTATGCATACCCCACAAGACATGCCACCAAAGGTCTCTTCAAAATCCCCAAGTCCAGAACAGACTATGGGAGGTGCACAGTAGTACATAGAGTCATGACTACATGGAACTCTATTCCACATCAGGTAACTAATGCAAGCAGTAGAATCAGATTTTTTTTAAAGATAAAGATACACCTTATGTAACAGCGAGGACTGTGAAGAGGCACACGCACAGACACACATATACATGATAAGACACACACTCTACACATGGATGTTGTATTGTAATATTTGATAATAAAGTGTTATGGGTAAACTGTTATGAAATGTAATGTCATGTAATATTTTAAATTGTTTATAACTGCCTTAATGTTGCTGTACTCCAGGAAGAGCAGCTGCTGCCTTGGCAACAGCTAATGGGGATCCTTCATAAATACAAATAGTGAGTTGAAAGATTATTGGTGGTTGATAAGGCAGAATCCAGTCTTGATTTGGAAAAGCTCTTCTGTTGTTTAGGGGCAGCATCAGAAAAGAGTATATCCAAATTTCAAGGACCAATAAGATCTGTTTAGTTCCTCTGTCAAAGCTGAAAGCATATTTTTGTATTCAAATTGTAAACCTTTTCTACTAGAGCGGATTATACATTAAATGCCCTTTGAGATTGAACATTTGTCTGAAGGAAGTCAAACTAAGGGAATTTATATGAGTGTACTGAGATACTCAATCTCTGATTATAATTTTACAGTGACATTAAAATGAATAGTTGACTATTAGTTATTGAACCTCACCAAATATTTATTTAAGACATATACGTAAATTGCATTGCAGTGTTTTACATTTCAACACGACGCAGAGGGATTCATATGGAAATTGCAAAATTGCAAGAAATAAAAGGGGCCTATAATGTGGCGTTGGCGATTGTGCAGTTAGTTCAAAAGCACTTCACCTCCGGTTGTACAGCGGCGGATCCAGCAGTAATTAGAATACTGCTTGTGCATTACTCCCTTACTGGGGATATTTCGTTCCACTGAAGAGCCGGCTGAAATAGGTCACCACAGCACCCTGTAGTGTGTCTTAAAAGTACAGTGAATCAATTAAGTGTGATCATGCGCCCTTGATTATTTTGGCCCTGTTTTACCATGGAAAGGAATTTGAAATAGGCTTACTTAGTTTTAATAACAAGGTTAGACTATGGTGATATATGGTGCTGTGAGTGGGTGTTACTTTCCCTCATTCTCTCTCTCTCTCTGCCAAATGAAGTCCCTGGCTGACTGCCTGCCTGAGCATGTGAAAGGAGGTGACCTGTGGATGTGACAACGTTGGGTACTTGATTATGTATCCGGTAAACAATGTTACACTGTTTGTTCTAAGCTTAGAATATGCTTGCGACGGTATTAATGGTATGGATGGGAAAAGTGGTCATACTGGTGTTGGACGGACAGGTGGACACCAACCAGACGGAGCAGATCTCAGTGTGTGTCTGTTAAGTAAAGGATTGAGGCCTGTCACCTGTTTTGTTTAATACCTCTTCATAAACCCCAGCTGCCTCCTGTTTTTCCCCTCATTAAATCTGTCTGAATCTGGGGCAACAGAGGACTCCTTTAATGTGGTTAAATCACCACTGATGCCATTTTCACTAGTTGCTGCAAACACTGCGTTTTCCGCCTAAAAACATTCATATCAACCACATTTCATACTACCGCTTTCTTTCTGATATCTCGAACTCCAGCCTTTTACAAATTATGAAAAGCTTTTATTTTCCACGGGAGCACATTTACCTTTTTTTCACCTAATAGTGATGTCTTACTTCAAAGAGTGAACACAAATTAGGGCAACGTTGTCCTGTTTCTATATCCTTTGAGTTCAAAGGGAGAGTTTTTGAATATCAATGTTTCTTGAGCAGTATTTGCAGGCACACTCTGTTTTAATGCAGTTTATGTCCTTTTGAGATACAGATGTTCAGCATTGCATTAAAGAATTTCAGCAGAGACTCTCGAGGACGGTCCTCGCAGGCCTTACCCTATGATGCTCTTAGCAAGCTAATGATTGATGCCAAAGAAATGGACAGGCATGAACGTCAAACAGATGTCAGATGTGTTGAGGGTTCTGTGCAAAAGAACATTCCCTAAAAAGTGCATTAATAAAGAAACTGGTTGAGCAGGGGAGAGAGAGAGAGAGAGAGAGTAAAAGGGAGAGAGGAAGAAGGAGATAAAAGAGTGTGTTGAGTATGCACATCAAAGGCCTTTTAATGACAAGGGAGGCCATTAGAGTTACAGTGGCTTTTGTTTCAGCTTCCTCACACCTGCAATTTGTTGCGGTCATTCTATGCGCAGTTTGAGTTGCTCACATTTGCATGAAGAGAAAATGTATGCATGAAGGGATTTCCTTGAAACTTTTCCTCTGTCATTTGGGTAGCTAATGACTGGTTTTCCTCAAAGAATTGTATTTGAAAAAAACGAGCATTCAACAATCAGGTTACTTACCCATGCAATAACATAGTAAGCTAGCAAAAGACTAGATACAAAACAGCGTAAGGAAACAACATTCATCCTATGTCCTACGAAATGTGTTTGGCTAAGAAGTTTGAATGCCTCTGGTGTTGGAGTGAGGTTTGACAAATCAGAGCGTGAAATTCTGATTAGCCTCTCTCAGCTTGTGGAATGAACGGGGCACTAGCAGACTGGGCATGGCCAAAGGTGTGTAACCTGTTCTGTTTTGCCTCGGCACTGCTCGCCCAGATGGTGGGACCAGCTGCCATTAGAATAAACGCTGGGCGGGTAACAGTGTGAGAATCACTGTGGCCTTGCTGTAGTTTGGGAGAATAAATGGGGAAATCTGTCTCTCTGTGTCTCTGTTTTTCTGCCACTGCTAAGAGAAACAGGATCATATCACCTAGGGCTTCATGAAATAATCTCCTTTAATGTCGGGCACAGGCCCCTAACATGCATCCATGACAATTATACATTTATACTTCTTATAAAACAAGAGACTATATATGCAAAAGTCTGTGGACACCCCTTCAAATGAGTGTATTTGGCTATTTCAACCACACCCGTTGCTGATAGGTGTATAAAAATCGAGCACACAGCCATGCAATCTCCATAGCCAAACATTGTCAGTAGAATGGCCTTACTGAAGAGCTCAGTGACTTTCAATGTGGCACCCGCATAGGATGTCACCTTTCCAAAAAGTCAGTTCGTCCAATTTCAGCCCTGCTAGAGCTTTCCCAGTCAACTGTAAGTGCTGTTATTGGGGCTATCTGACCCACTGCATAGTGCCAAATGTAAACTTTGGTGGAGGAGGAATAATGGTCTAGGGCTGTTTTTCATGGTTCGGGTTAGGCCCCTTAGTTCCAGTGAAGGGAAATCGTAATGCTGCAGCAGATTCTGTGCTTTCAACTTTGTGGAAACAGTTTGGAGAAGGCCCTTTCCTGTTTCAGCATGACAATGCCCCCGTGCACGAAGCAAAGTCCAAACAGAAATGGTTTGTCGAGATTGGTGTGGAAGAACTTGCCTGGCCTGCACAGACCCCTGACTTCAACTCCATCGAACACCTTTGGGATGAATTGGAACACCGACTGCGAGCCAGGCCTAATTGCCCAACATCAGTGCCCAACCTCACTAATGCTCTTGTGGCTGAATGGAACAAGTCCCCGCAGCAATTTTCCAACATCTAGTGAAAAGCCTTCACAGAAGAGTGGAGGCTGTTATAGCAGAAAAGGGGGAACCTACTCCTTATTAAAGCCCATGATTTTGAAATTATACGTTTGACAAGCAGGTGTCCACATACTTTTGGTCATGTAGTGTAAAGTATAACACAGAATATGTAAATAAGAGAACATGATGTAGTGAGAACTTTTACATGCAGTTAGTTAGTCTGCGACAGGTGCTTTTGTCCCTGGCTGGCTTCTCCGACAGCGTAATTACTTGATATGATATGTCCATTTCTCATCTTTCCTGGTAGAGCAGGTTTTGACGCTGAGAATTATTGTGGGAAGGCTGAGTTACCACACACAGGGTGGGCTGAGAGAATGTGAAATTACTTTCCCCTCCTTCCTTGACCTTGGGCCAGCCTGCACATTGCCATGGGTTTTATCTTGAATATGCAGAGATCCTCTCCTTCATAGGTTGGGGGAGAAAAATGTGTTTTATCGCATTGCAGGAAAAATCTTGAAAATTAGAGAGACCAAAGTTGGAGTTCTTCTATGTTGGAGGCTGTGAACAATGGCAGCTTTCTGTCAGAGAGCAACTTCAAAGGTCTGCTGAGTGACTGCTCTGAGTTATACTTTCTTGTAGATCACTGAGGAAATTCACAGATGTTTTCTCATACGAGACACCATTATAGCGGCTCAAGTACCCAGTAGCCTCGAGCACCTCTCTTCTCGCGCTCCCCCACTCCCTCTCTCTCTCAGCCTCCCTCTCTCTCATGTCTCTTGTGTGAGACAGATGTGGAACCTGCTTTCTCTCCAACTGTCCAGAGAATATGAAAAGTTAAAAAAGGGTTCACGTTGTTGCATTGCCCCCCAACTACCTCAAAGCTGCACTTCTCACTGTCAATGTATTTAATGTTATAAGACCGGATGCAACGCCACTTTCACTTACTCCACAGACAGTATATTACATTTTCTGGGAAATAATTGATACTGAAATATGAAACATGCCATATTAATGCACGTATATAGTAAAAATGCTTTTTATATAGATGGAATAAGCCATTGTGCCTGGAATTGGAGACATGTTATCCTGTGTATTTCAATGTTTAATTCTCTGGACTTGAAGTCAACTATGTTGAAGTAATACAAAAGGAATGAATGATGTATTATAAATGGACTTTTGTCTCTCTTTGTGGATCTAAAAGATTTTATTTTAGATGAGTTGAAGTGATTGCATGTTTACGTCTCATTATTTTTGATTGGCTCTATTATTTGTCCAAGCAAAGTGATTGAGAAGGCGATGATCAATAGTCTTCATTGAGATCACTTATCCAAAAACATCACATTTATATTGTGATATAGGCCCACCCATTTGGGAGCCAGGCCCACCCACTGGGGAGTCAGGCCCAGCCAATCAGAATTAGTATTTTCCCCAGAAAGGGGCTTTATTTGAGACAGAGATACTCCTCAGTTTCATCAGCTGTCACAGGTGAAGAAGCCAGATCTGGAGGTCCTGGGCTGGCGTGGTTACACGTGGTCTGCGGTTGTGAGGCCGGTTGGACATACTGCCAAATTCTCTAAAACAACACTGGAGGTGGCTTATGGTAGAGAAATGAACATTCAATTCTATGGCAACAGCTTTGGTGGATAATCCTGCAGTCAGCATGTCAATTGCACTCTCCCTCAAAACTTAAGACATCTGTGGCATTGGGTTGTGTGACAAAACTGCACATTTTAGAGTGGCCTTTTATTGTACCCAGCACAAGGTGCACCTGTGTAATGAAAATGCTTTTTAATCAACTTCTTGATATGCCACACTTGTCAGGTGGATGGGTTATCTTGGCTAACAGGGATGTAAACACATTTGTGCATGATATTTGAGAGAAATACATTTTTTTTGTGTATATGGAACATTTCTGGGATCTTTTATTTCAGCTCATGAAACATGGGGTCAACATTTTACATGTGTTTATTTTTGTTCAGTGTATATAAAAGTGTAAATAGCATGGTTTATAAGTCACTTTTGGTGGAATGGCTTGAATTGCTGTTATTTTTTATATCCATGTATTCCACTCTCAACAGTATAATGTCAACAGCAATTTATTGTAGAATTGTCATTCACCCCATGTGAGATCAGAGTTGTAGTCAGTAGTACATGCAGGTTGGTATTTTTTTGCGCACTTGCAGCGTGCTGCTTTTAACATTTACGCGTTCTCACCGTCTTAATTTCTATCCACATTGTTTTACAACGTTCTAATAAAGTGGAGTAAAATAAATCAAACAAATTTACTCAACGCTTTGACTAGTGTTTGAACTGCCAGTCAGACTACCACACGTCATCTACAAGATGCATTCAAAGTCATACAATATATATGTTTCTAGTCCTAATTGAATATATATGACTCTTGTAAATGCAATGTTTCTGAAAAGCAATAATGAGTTGCTATTCCTTAAGCCATGGTCTAACTGTACGAGCAAGCGCCACTCATATACTCTTGTATTTCATAGAGCGCAGTGGATTAGAGGTAAAGTTATTGGAGCATAACGAATCCTATACACTACCTTTTTATTATGCAGCAATAACACGCATAGGAAATGAGATCCTTATTGACCTGTTGTGATACTTGGTATTCATTGACCATAGTTGTAAATAATATGTATTAAGGCACAGGCAAGCAGCCTATTTACTGCTTTGTAGAGAAACGGCCCAGCAGGACTCCCCCTTTTCCCCCATGACTGTGTGTAGAGCCGTGGGAGAGGACCGGGAACATTAATCCCTTCAAAGAAACAGATTTAATTCTAAATCAGCCGCTCCAAAGTATTTGCGAGGACAGTGATTGTTTCTTCGGGGAAGCCTGATAAAGATGACTGCGTTGATATAGAAGAAAAGTCGCAGGGATTTACAGTTGAAGATGACTAGGCTACAACAGTTTTTTTTTTTTACAAAAGTTTTGAAATTAGAATGATCAGAACCGGTAGTTTATATTGTATAATATGGATTGTAATTCTTATTAGAAAATATATGCCTTTATTTGCCTGTATTAAACGTTAGTTTGTTTATTTGTTTTATTTAGGTCTAATTCATAACACTCGTTAATTATGAAGCGCCTTGAGGTCTTACGTGCTTGGCCACTTGCATGAATGCTCAAGGCGGAGCAGGGCGGGGAGTTTCAAAATTGTTTCCACTTTCTTGGGGATGGTAACTCCTCCTTCATTCCCAGGCCTCTCTGCACTGGTACAACTTTTTAGGAAACACACAATAGAGACATCATACTCTCTGCCAACTTTGAGCTGGATCAATGGAGGGCTATCTAAATAGGTTAATCATGCAGCAATACTATGGTCGTTTAGTGTTACATCAGTTGCAATTAGTTACTGAAAATAGCCTATAGTTGTTAGGCTACCGCTTCTATCACTTCCAACTTATTTTTAACTAGGCAAGTTTGTTATTTACAATGACGGCCTACACCGGCCAAATGGGATTTCCAATTACGGCCGGTTGTGATACAGCCTGGATTCGAACCAGGGGTGTCTGTAGTGACGTCTCAAGCACTGAGATGCCGTGCCTTAGACCGCTGCCCCACTCGGGAGCCCATTATCCGACAGTACATTTTGCCACCAGTGGGTAAAAGTACATTTATGCACTAGAACGCTAATGCCAGCACAATAGGCTTCTGGGGTTAACTATCAAAGAATGAAAGAAGTGAAGCGAGGACGATGAAATGCCTGTAAGCACGTATAAACGGTAACCTTATTCAAAGAGATGTTTTACAGTGGTCCGCCACTTGATATGTAATGCTTGATAAACTATCAAAAGTATTTTAGTTCCATGGAAACAAGTTATCAACATCATAACGGTTTGTTATAATAAAAAACATTTTATTTTGTATTTTGAAACACAAGCTTTGTGTTGAGTCACTAGATTTGGTCTCATTAGCTACTCCTCTTGAAGTTATCAAATAGCTATTCGCCAGGAGATCTCGAGAGATAACAATGTCACATTGTCACAGAGGGTCCTGCTACAAATCCTTAATTACAAAAGAGGATCAAATGACTACAGCATCCAATACCGGAGTCTCCAGGCGGCATGGGGGTCTTTGATCAAGAAAATCCAATTATTTGTGTATATACATTTCCCACATAGTGATTACTTCATTAATTGTCCCGCCTTTATCTCCACCCTTCCCATCCCCCCCTAATAATCAGCTCTTTTATCCAGACCAACAAACACACCATAGGAGCTTTGTGGATTCAAAGGATTTGCTTTCCCCTCTCAAAGAGCCGCTATTCTTTGATGATTGGGCAGCGGCAAACTTCAAAGTAACAAATCTTATTTCTGACTGGCTGGCGGCCCACCAAAGTCCTTATCAAATTCTAAGAAGTGATCCCTCACTCTCCAGATAGTCGACGGATATCTCGAGGAGAGGAAGTACTGAGTGTGAAGACCTTACCACGTCAAGACATTTTTCTACGATTTTACGTTCATCTCAATTCGTTTTATTGTGAGTTGTTTTTTAACAAGAAGGAAGAGGACGTTCACCATGGCAGCAGTGGCTGTACTGCGGAATGAAACACTCCAGGCTTTTCTTCAGGTTTGTTCAAAAGTTTTTGCTCGTGTTTTTAATTTGTCCTCAAAACATTATTGTACGTATATGGTAGTTTAAATATTTGTTTAGAACACGCGTGATACGCGTGTGTGCGCGCGTAATGGACATTATACCCGATTCATATCCTATAATGACTGAAATGTGGCTCTATGAATTACTTACAGTATGTGGCGAAATGAACGGCTTGGATGATTATGTTACAACTCTATGTTTATTTTGTAGGCATGCGAGTCTATTGAAACTAATATTAGGCTAATGTCGTTTTAGTTCACGGAGCGTCAAACGTGGGTCCTATGCCGTTATGACTCTGTAGTCTTTAGTTTAGTCAAGTTTAGAGCCAAGTAAACACATAATTGATAATGATTTGTTTTACTTATGCAGGACCGTACTCCGAACTCTTCACCAGAGAACTGCAAACACTCTCCACTGGCGCTGTTAGCTGCCACTTGTAACCGGATCGGACATCACCACGGATCAAGTCCGGCAGATTTCCTACAGGTTCCTTATGACACTACTTTGGGCTCACCGTCGCGAATTTTTCATCCTTGGAGTAACGAGGGGAATCCTCAAAGCACTCTCTCTAGCAATTCCACTTTTGGACTATCTAAATCCCAACTCCACATCCAAAGCTCATTTACTTCCCACCACGAGCTCCCGCTCACCCCCCCAGCGGATCCCTCATATCCCTATGACTTTTCTCCTGTGAAGATGTTACCTTGCTCCATGCAGTCTTTGCAGTCCTCGTGCCCACCCACGTACGTCCCTGCTGTAACTTATGCAGCGCCAACTGCCATGCAAGGTTTCGTTACCGGACATTCTGGCCTTGTGCACCAGCAACAGAGACAGTTGTCCCCTAACACAGGGGAGGATATTCCGTGGTGGAGTCTCCAACAGGGAAACCACGTCAGTCACCACTCAATCACCACTCAATCCCTAGGTCACCACCGTTTCCAACTGCAGAGGGGCTTGGTAATGGGACATACAGACTTTGCGCAGTATCAGACTCAAATCGCTGCCCTCCTTCACACCAAGTCCCCCCTTGCAACAGCTCGAAGATGCCGGAGATGCAGGTGTCCAAACTGTCAGTCATCCACCTCAAGCGATGAGCCCGGCAAGAAAAAGCAACACATCTGTCACATACCAGGGTGCGGGAAAGTTTATGGCAAAACTTCCCATCTCAAAGCGCACCTGAGGTGGCACTCGGGAGAGCGTCCATTTATTTGTAACTGGCTTTTCTGTGGCAAGAGTTTCACCAGGTCTGATGAGCTTCAGAGACACCTGAGGACTCATACTGGGGAGAAGCGTTTTGTTTGTCCGGATTGTTGCAAGAGGTTCATGAGGAGTGACCATTTGGCAAAACATGTCAAGACTCACCAGAACAAAAAATCTAAGTGTCACGAGAAGACACTTGATCTTCACGTTAAAAGGGAAGATTTGAGGAACATGTAGTAACCTACATTAGTCAAGTTGATTTAGTAATCAAGCTATACTAGTGCAATATAAGTCCTTTACTTAGTTTAAGTACAAAGTGACATATTTTTTTTGTTTGGTTTCCTTCTTTTTTCCTACATCCCGAAAAATGATTTCTCTAACATTGCTGTTCTGTTGTAGCACATTTTTTGTATATATGACATCTGTCTCATAAAGTTAAGTTGGGATCCTGGAAAACGTACTATAATACCCCATGAGCAGGTGGTGTTCACTGTCTATACCATATCAAGAAAGACACGTTTCAGCTTGTGTTTTGATCCATTTTCCTTGTGGAAGATTTCACGTGTAAATAATATTTAATAGCTTTTGTTGAATGATAGTGTCCGTTTTTGCTTTATGTGGGGTGTTTTAGCATGCTCTTTAAAAGATATGCTATTGTTGATATGACCCGAATACTGTGTGAGAATAAAAAAGAGAACATTTCCCAATGTCGGAATTAGTCTCCTTTAATTTTCCATAATAACATATTATTCCCCCCCCAAAACATTTTTTACTCCTACATAACTTTCACACTGTGGTTACCTGTGTAAGGACTTCCACTTTGATCCACATCAGTTGACCATTGCTGCTGCTCAGACGGAGAATGCATTAATAATAGGAAAAGTTGTATGCCATAACTGTAACCCGAGAAGTTGGTCAAACCAATGATTAGGATTTAGTCCTGACCTGGACGAGAGGTGTTGGCATTTCCAGCAGCCAAAAGAGCGTGTAAAACCACCGTCATATTTCTCTGAAAAGTTATGATTTCCTGATCATGAAACCGGTCATAGACATCACATTGAGTATGTGACGTGTAGGGTGCATCAGCCTAAAGCAAGATCATGTTGGCTCATATCAGCTAGAATCACACTATCTCTGCAGATAAGGTGTCCAATGACAACTTAAATGAAAAGTTAGTGTATGTATGGATAATTGCTATGATATGATCAACATAATTGTATTCAATTGCATTAGATGGCTTTCAGCACACACAAAGAATTTTAGAAAGTCAGCTTCTTCTTGCGACTGATTATGTCCAGGAAACAAATTGCTCCAATAATGTTAAGTGCAAAGTGGGGGGTTTCCTAACTTTTTTTCTGTTGTGACCCAACATAAATCTTTACATTTCCTGATGAATAAGAGTCCAATACCGATGATTTTCCTGTGACCTAGTAGGAGTTGATCGTGATCCACCAGTGGTTTCAACCCAGTATACGAGAAACACTGTGTGATATAGAATATGTGAGATACATACTGTTTTTTCTTCTGTTGAGTTAAGAGACTTTACTCTGTAGAGTAAATAGGAGTCAGTATATTCTCAGGCTACAATAGACATGATATGAGAGCAGTGCACCAACAACATGATTTACTGGTCATCTTACAGTGTACAATCTGAAAATGTTTACTTTTATTAAAAAAAATAGTTATCAAAGCAACATTCAGGCTTTTGCTCTGGTATACTTCGTTAAAGAAAAACAAATCTAGTCCCACAGATATTTTTCAAAACTGAAACTAAAATAATGCATTATACTGTATTACTAAATAATCAATCAAGAATATTGTCACAAACACTAAGAACAAACTTAGGAATGGTTGCATACTGTAAGAGCAGTAAAGAATCTTAAATGAGTCACCAATAAACATATCACAATTCACTGACATGTCTTACCATGATTTAAATCTAGCCATATTTTGTACAAAAATTCCTCAATTCCGTTTGTTACCCTCGGCGCTATAATTCATGAAAATGCGTGACTACATCAAAGAACTCCCCATCTATTCATCAAAAGATTAAACTTTTCAGCGGTCAGGTTACTTGTTTTCCTTGCAAGAGCACCCCCTATCGTACATTTGAACCTTTATTTAACTCGGCAAGTCAGATAAGAACAAATTCTTATTTACAATGACGGTCTACCTGGGAAGAGTGGGTTAACTGCCTTGTTCAGGGACAAAACGACAGATTTTTACCTTGTCAGCTCGGGGATTCGATCCAGCAACCCTTTCGGTTACGGGCCCAGCATTCTAACCCCTAGGCTGCCTGCCTCCTAATTGCACTAGAAATGTTCCTGTGGCCCCTATCACCAACTATATGTAGGATCCTAATTTGAGTTTGCTACAGCAGGAAAATAATCCTGCAGCAACAGGAAATGTGAATGATTATGTGGATTATAATTCATGGATTTTTTTTTTGTAGTGGTTGATACATTTTTCATTCGGGTATAAAGTTTGTCATTTTAAAATGCAAATTGCAAACTTTAGAAATCCCTTTTTAAACATTACATCTAAACATGTACATCCTACATCTAAACATCTACATCCTACATCTACATCCTACATCTGTATGGTACAGGTCAACGAGCCACACAATTCAGAATTTCTGCACAGTCACTCTCCTCTCTATGGAAAAAAACAATTGAATATACAGTAAATTATTTGAAAATTGATGAGGAAATGAGACTTGTGATTGGTTTAGGAATACCCTCCCTAGTGTGCGCACTGTAGTTTGAATATTGTATAGTGGCTGATATCGCCCGTCCATTGCAGGACTCCCCTGAAAACAGTGATGCACAGCTCCAAGCCATGAAACCCTGAAACATCATAAGAGAACCATAATGGACCTCTGTCATAAGAACTGACTAAAAGGCCCTGCTATAAAACCAATGTAGTGACCAAGTTTGGGATCAGTCAAAACTGCCAGCTTTTCCCCTGCAGTTACAGTTACATGTAGTGGAGTTACTTTTAGTCATTTCCATATTAATTCAACATTTACCAATCATTTTTTTGGCAACATCCATGTCATGTTTGAAATAATATGCAGTCTAAATGCGTTTCTATTTATAACATGCTGTAAACATTGATATTTTGTGCACATTATTGCAAATGGTTATTTTTGCGACACAAGAAGATTGCACTTTTCAACTTGGCCTGTCCCTGAGACCTAGTAACCCAGTGATGGACTGAATAGGGCCCTTAGAACTCAGGACTTAAGGAAATTCATATCTAAACACTTAATGAGTTTGAGGACTTCATCCCGTTTTCCCAGAGGACTTCTCCACATTCCACGGGCAAACAATAGTCATCTACAGTACATTCATCACACAAAAGCGAGGAGGGAAGGGGTGGGGGTATTGTGAACCAAATACATCAGGGACACCAGGGCTGGCCCTAGCCTTTTGGGGGCCCCTAGGCAATATTTAGTTTGGGGCAGGGATGTAGAGCTGCTGTAGCGAGGGGGACCGGCACTTCCTCACTTGTTTTCAATTTGCGACTACAAGGAGCTTATAGAAAAATATATTAATTAAAATAAATTTGAAATTGTATTTAATTACCACAAAAATTCCATGAAAATTAATGACAAACTACATTTTTAAAAACTAGGCTATAGCAGCCTATAGTTAGGTACATTGGTTTCTTCCCTGTCTTCTCTCTCTCTCTGGCTGTGGCGTGAATGATGAATAACTGTAGGGGTGTGCGGAGAGGCCCGTTGGTCGGAGGCTTGACCACTTTGAGCGCGCCAAATCCGACATAGCAAGAACAGACACAGACAGAAACTCTGCCAGGGGTTGCTAAAACGGCTGTCCTCAAAACAGTTTGTTATGTGTAAGGACCGATGCTCTAGATGAGAAGCAGGTACGGGGGAGTTGAACATTTAATGAGGGAAAGACGGGTAACAGGAACAGCGTCAGCACACCGCTAAACAAGGGCATGCGACAATCAATGCAGGAGCAGGGAACATAGCGTGGAACCAGACAGATATAGGGAAGGTAATGGCAGAGGTGATTATGTTCAGGTGAGTCCAATAATCGTTGATGCGCGTGTCGGGGGAAGGCAGGGGCGTGTAATGATGATGGCAGGAGAGCGCAATGCTGGAAAGCCGGGGGGAGGGGAGAGCGGGAGCAGGCGTGACAGTCATGGGCTTGGGGCTCATGTATGATAGATACACTTGTACTCGCCCTACTGTTCGAGTGCTTAGCTTACAGAAACGTACCCTGTATCTGTTGAATACGTCTAATTGTCCTACTTACTATTATTATTTCAAATAGAATATTATCACTTACTATTATTATTTCAAATAGGATATATTATCACTTACTATTATTATTTCAAATAGGATATTATCACTTCTCTCCAAGGGCAAGATTGTGTTGTAGATATTGGGGAGAATGAACAGTAGACGGGGGTCTTCCCTCAACTTTTTTGCTGGCATTTTAAAACGTATTTCTTGCAATTCTACAGTTTGACATGACTTATTATGCCTCTCTTGTGGGGTATATGGAGGGGCATTTTGAAAATGTGCTATCCTACACATTTTATCGTCTGATAGAAAATATTGCAGTTTTAAAGCTAAAGTCCTTCTACTCTACGCATTTTGCCATGTGGCTTAGAGAAAATGTTACAATTTAAAGGAACTGTCCAATGAAAATCTCACTTGTAAAAGTTCATATTCTGTTAACTCATACCCCAAAAAATGTGTTGACTTATCCTATACTCGTATTTGTGGCCATAGCATATATTGGATTTTAAAAACACTTAAACAAATTCCACCTGAAACTTGTATCTCAAACAGATTGTTTCAAAAATGCTTGCTATTTCCTCATAGAGGATGTTGTCATCCTACTGACAAGGATGAGATGGCGAATTAGTGGTATACACCCACACCATTCTGTTGGGGTACGTCCACACCATTCTGTTGGGGTACGTCCACACCATTCTGTTGGGGTACGTCCACACCATTCTGTTGGGGTACGTCCACACCATTCTGTTGAGGTACGTCCACACCATTCTGTTGGGGTACGCCCACACCATTCTGTTGGGGTACGTCCACACCATTCTGTTGGGGTACGTCCACACCATTCTGTTGGGGTACGTCCACACCATTCTGTTGGGGTACGTCCACACCATTCTGTTGGGGTACGTCCACACCATTCTGTTGGGGTACGTCCACACCATTCTGTTGGGGTACGTCCACACCATTCTGTTGGGGTACGTCCACACCATTCTGTTGAGGTACGTCCACACCATTCTGTTGGGGTACGCCCACACCAGTCCAACACAGAAGATCAGCTTTTTAACATACTTCATTAAAAAACACATTGGAAGGGAAACTTTTTCACTCATATTGTAGTTCATTATAGGCCATATCTCATAGAAATCTGGAAACACTGGACAGTTACTTTAACAGTCGACCTTTGGCAAAAGCACAAAAATAACATCTTTAAACTATATAATGGATCAATGAACCATCATACTAGGTCATTTAATGCTTAAAAACTCAAACTAAATGGATGAAAAATATATTTTTCTAGAGAAGTGACATTTCTTACCAATTTCTACAGCTTCCAAAACCAAATCTAGTGAAATGATGTCAAGACATACTGGAGGAGTTACTGGCTAGCTACACGTGGCAAGCTTAGCTAACGAACTAGCTACGTCGGTCGTGGCACACATGACACGTCAATGAACCACCAAAGGCACACCCCATTTCTGTTTGAAAATTGAGAAAGAGGTGGAGTTAGCAGTATTTCACATAACAGAACCGAATATAATAGCAAATGCTGTATGCCTATAATATGTTACACCAAAAACACAAGCTGAGTCATTTCTTATCTGAAGCTGAATCGTCAGAGATTTTTCTTTCATTCGTGAAACAGTCATTCAAGAAGATCTAAATGTATAGTCCCGTGAAACTGACTGAGCTCAAATGGTTGGCATGCAGTTTGGACATTTCTCTGGTAAAATGTGAAGCGTTATCATTCATTAGGTATGCCTAACTTGGTGATTGAGGGTATAAGACAATAGATCTAACATTTTCTTGAGACAATATGTGTGGACATAGGCAGACGTTGCAATTGGATGATGCATTTTAATGCATAGGTCTATTTTACAATGGTTTGTGGCCTGCTGTCATCAGCAGGCCACAAACTTTGATTGAGAAATGTGGCACTACACCCCCTATGTTTGAAAGTTAATTTCCTGCAATTCTACAAATTTGGCCATGGGGCATAGAGAACATTTAGTAGTTTTCTGCAAATCTACACATTTAGCCATGGTGTGGAGAGAAAATTGTGCAAATGTATAGCAAATTTCATGCAAATCTATAAGTTTTGCTCTGGGGTGGACAGACAAATGGCAGTTTTACAGGTACTTTCCTTAAATTCTACACATTTTTCCATGACTTATGCAATTTAATATAATATCTGAGTGAGAGTGACTAATCAAATTAATGGGGGCCCCCTGGAGGTCAGGGCCCTGGGCACATGACCTTCTTGCCCAGTTAGTAATTTGGTCATGATTACTACAAGTTTAGATAGCTGGGTATACTAACTTACCAATCTAAAAAAATGTTAGCTGACATTAATTGAGTGACTGTCAGTGACTGACTGAGCAAGAGGAAAACTGCTGAAGCACAACAACATTTCTAAATTTCACCCTGTTTATTCTACTATTCTAATGCTCAACAGTAAGTTAAGTGTCACGTTCGTTATAAGGATCAGACCAAGGCGCAGCGTAGTATGCGTACATTCTTATTTATTTAAAGAATGAACACTGAACAAAATAACAAAACGTGAAGCTATACAAACGAGTGCTGACAGGCAACTACACATAGACATAAGAACCCACGAACACAAAAGGGAAAATGGCTACCTAAATATGATCCCCAATCAGAGACAATGATAAACAGCTGCCTCTGATTGGGAACCATATCAGGCCACCATAGACATACAAATACCTAGACCTACAAAACCCCTAGACATACAAAAACCCTAGACAATACAAAAACTAGCATACCCACCCTCGTCACACCCTGACCTAACCAAAATATAAAAAAAAACAGAGATATCTAAGGTCAGCGCGGGACATTAAGACCCCGTCTGAGACCCCCCCCCCCCCCCCCCCCCCCCCAAAAAAAAAACATTGTTTTAGTGGCCAGGGGCCAGAAGCAAATGCCTATGTCAATTATGCCCAGGGCCGGCCCTGGGGGATATCATTGAAAGAAGTCTTCATCATTTGAACTTTGTCTTTGTTCAAATTTCATCATCCTCTTATGAAGCAATCTTCTAGGGATGAATTGAGAACATCCATGGAGGCTTCTAATAGCAGACAAAGGATTTGTTGGCCACTGATTGGCTTTACATTTCAAAGATTATAATAACTGTGGAATTTTAGAGACTGTTGGGGGTTGCATGCATGGCTGTAAATACAAAGCCTAGTAAGTTCAGTTTTATTGGTAGAATAGACTATTCATAGTGTGTCTGGTTGTCCATAGAGCTATTAACGTCCAGTAAGGATGTTCTGTATCTATTGACAGCATCTGAGCTATAGGGGGTGTAAATTGACAGGCGTTGCAAAGCTTGTGAATTTTTGGGGCATCTGACCATCGACATCATATGGCTAGAGGTGGAATGGATCAGTTGTGCCAGCCTCCTGTTGACAGGTTGGGAAGTAGGAAGTACCTGTGGAGTCTCCAAAACACCCCCAATGTTTTTTTATGTAACAATGCGTGTGTCTGATGTCCCAATGGTAGTTAATAACTTTGGTCTTGGTGGGATATCTCAGAGCATGGTAGACAGTTGGTGTCTCCTCATGTTGGTGATGCAATATACCTCCTATTGGTGCTTTCAAGACAAATGGGAACTCGTAAAAAAACAAGGTCACATCATTACGTTGGTGATCTTCAGGTCGGGAAGTCGGAGTTCTAGAAAGATGCCTGACTTTCCGACTTGGAATTCCAAGTTGGATGATCGTTCAAAACTATTTTTCCCAATTAGAGCTCGTTTTTTTTCTGAGTTCCCTGTTGTTTTGAACGCACTGATGTTGGAAGTCAGAGATTTCTGAGTCCTGAGTTCCCAGTTGTTTTTACCTAAAGAACAGAGAGATGATGTTATGGAGAAGGGGCGGGCAGGAAGACATAAGTGACAGGTTGATGTCGACGTATACACTTGAAGTCAGAAGTTTACATACACCTTAGCCAAATACATCTAAACTCAGTTTTTCACAATTCCTGATATTTAATCCTAGTAAAAATTCCCTGTTTTAGGTCAGTTAGGATCACCACTTAATTTTAAGAATGTGAAATGTCAGAATAATAGTAGAGAGTATGATTTATTTCAGATTTTATTTATTTCATCACATTCTCTGTGGGTCAGAAGTTTACATACACTCAATTAGTATTCGGTACTATTGCCTTTAAATTGTTTAACTTGGGTCAAACGGTTTGTGTAGCCTTCCACAAGCTTCCCACAATAAGTTGGGGGAATTTTGGCCCATTCCTCCTGACAGAGCTGGTGTAACTGAGTCAGGTTTGTAGGCCTCCTTGCTCGTACACGCTTTTTCAGTTCTGCCCACAACTTTTCTATGGGATTGAGGTCAGGGCTTTGTGATGGCCACTCCAATACCTTGACTTTGTTGTCCTTATGCCATTTTGCCACAACTTTGGGAAATATGCTTGGGGTCATTGTCAATTTGGAAGACCCATTTTGCAACCCAGTTTTAACTTCCTGACTAATGCCTTGAGATGTTGCTTCAATATATCCACATAATTTTCCATCCTCATGATGCCATCTTTTTTGTGACGTACACCAGTCCCTCCTGAAGCAACGAACCCCCACAACCTGATGCTGCCAACCCCATGCTTCATGGTTGGGATGGTGCAAGCCTCTCCCTTTTTCCTCCAAATATAACAATGGTCATTATGGCCAAACAGTTCTATTTTTGTTTCATCAGACCAGAGGACATTTCTCCAAAAAGTACGATATTTGTCCCCATGTGCAGTTGCAAACCGTAGTCTGGCTTTTTTATGGCGGTTTTGGAGCAGCGACTTCTTCCTTGCTGAGTGCTCTTTCAGGTTATGTCAATATAGGACTTGTTTTACAGATACCTTTGGACCTGTTTCCTCCAGCATCTTCACAAGGTCCTTTGCTGTTGTTCTGGGATTGATTTGCACTTTTCGCACCAAAGTATGTTCATCTCTAGGAGACAGAATGTGTCTCCTTCCTAAGCGGTATGACGGCTGCGTGGTCCCATGGTGTTTATACTTGCGTACTATTGTTTGTACAGATGAACGTGGTACCTTCAGGCATTTGGTAATTGCTCCCAAGGATGAACCAGACTTGTGGAGGTCTACAATTCTTTTTCTGAGGTCTTGGTCGATTTCTTTTGATTTTCCCATGATGTCAAGCAAAGAAGCACTGAGTTTGATTTTTCTAAGCTGTTTAAAAGCACAGTCAACTTAGTATATGTAAACTTCTGACCCACTGGAATTGTGATACAGTGATTTATAAGTGAAATAATCTGTCTGTAAACAATTGTTGTAAAAATTACTTGTGTCATGCACAAAGTAGATGTTCTAACTGACTTGCCAAAACTGTAGTTTGTTAACAAGAAATTTGTGGAGTGGTTAAAAAAGAGTTTTAATGACTCCAACCTAAGTGTATGTAAACCTCCGACTTCAACTGTATATGCTGTGTGTATACAGACAGTGACTTGTCAGTGGGAGGAGTTAAATGTGGTATTTGCTTCTGAACATAAGCTACATTGAAGCTCATGACTGATTAATTAGGACAGCAGCAGAATCAAACAGAGGAACACCAAATACTTATGTGGAATTCTGAGTCTGTTGGGAGCACTTGTTTTCTAGAGAAGAGGACGACACCCTTTCATATTACCATATAGACATACTGGAAAAAACCTCGTAGCACAGGGACCCACCATGAGTCTTCTGTGACAGAAGGTTTAGCCAAGGGTAAGGTAGAAATAAACAACATTTTATTTCCAGATATTTCAACATGTAACTATGAACATTTACGAAGCCTGTGACCCCTCTTGGCTCGTTTTCAGTAACCTCCACCTTACCACACAACAGCAATTAAGACTGTATTGATGTGTAACGTTTTGGAATTGATTTAAACAGATAATGAGTCATTGTCAGGGTCATGTGTCAACAACATGGATCTCTGCCACAACCCAACATAGGGGCCGAGACTGTAGGGCGGGCCCTAGAGCATTGGAAACATGTCTCTTGATACCTATTGACTTAGCATTGTAACCAATGCTAAGTCAATAGGTATCAAGAGATATGTTCAATAACATTATAAATGTGAAATTGTCGTTCTTTTTAAGGTGTAATGTAGCAAAGTCTTATTAAACACCTTCCACGGTAAGCCACTTGGGATTAATTTCATTCCACTGATTTAATCATCTTATCCCTGTTTCCCTCCAAAACAAATATATAGATCTAGCCTAGCTGTGTACATATACCAAAAATACAGAAAACCTTGAAGTTTAGAACTGCATATCTGAGATCAACGGTTGCAACTGCATGTATTTAAGTGGATTACTAATGAGCCATTGATACAACATACACCGAGTGTACAAAACATTAAGAACACCTGCTCTTTCCATGACAGAGTGACCAGGTGAATCCAGGTGAAAGCTACTCAATATTAGGAAGGTGTTCTTAATGTTTTGTGCACTCAGTGTATGACGGTGAATTATAGACCAGTCCATTTACTTTGCAAGAGGTCAGTGACCATGTCTTCAGTATCATGGACATGTGGTATTTTTTGTTCTAACACATGGGTGTCATGATAATGCCTTATTTAGTCCCCTAAGGATCTTCTTTCAATATTTACTCCATTATCCAATTGCTTTGAACTCAATAAAGAAATGAAGATGTATTTTTCATTGTTTGATCATAATTCCTCAGATTTTTAACTAGCTTTTTTTGAGTAATTTACATTTTAAAATGAAAGGATTGTGTTTTTGCATATTTTAATTGGCTTTTACAAAATAAGGGTGCAGGGTATTTAACCGTGCAAAATTCTTAAATTGGATTTTAACATTCTAGTAGGAAATAAAAAAAAAATTATGACAAAGAGAATTTTATGCTATTTTGAGAAAAGAGATCTCCTGAAAAAACAAGTTGTGAATATAGAAAACTGGTCAGTACGTGACATTGTCGCACATATTAATTAATTTCATGGTACATATATCGATAAAAGTATATATCCTTTTTGTCAAACTGGCGGTTGGGTGATCCTCTAGCTGGATTCAGTTGTTTTGTTCTTCACAAATACCTGCTCATTCAGAGTCCTATGAATAAAATATAACCTTGAGAATCATGGTTGTATCACAAAACAACACATTTTGTGACACCGGTTTGAAAAGTTGTGTGAATGCTTGGACGTACCATTATGTCAACATCGGAGTATACATCCAAGTTGTTTATGGCTCCTTCTCTTGTCAAAGGATGCACATTATCAGGGAGAAGACATGAATGATTGCTGTGGCAATGATGATTCAGAATACTGTTGGGACACCAGTGACACACCCTCTGACAGCTGCTCCTTCAGAGGAAGAAGAAAGGGAGGGTGGGAGGGAGGGATCCTACTTCCACATTCCTGAAATAGTGAAGAACTCAAGAGGGCAGAGGTGGCATGGTGCAATGTGTTTCAACCCACTAGACCCACACATCCAACAGTCTCTGTGACTGCGCTAGAGGGAAAAAGTGCATCATATTAATTATAAACCAGGGGATAGATGGCCATGATGGTATGAGGTTCAGGTAGGGAAAACAATTCCATTGTGTTTATTGTGGCCCTTTCGGGTAAATGTGTCTTGCCTCTCATCACAAACAGGCACAGCATCACATTAGCCTTGGCCAGAGCGGGGTTAACACATCCCTGCTAGATTTAACTATGAGGTCTTGCGTGACCATACTGAGGCAGTGTGTCTCAACTCAACCAAAAAACAGCACACTTGACAGGGAAGTGGCCATATGCCTTGCAAAGGGCACTGTTCTAAGAGTGCCCCCTAGGCCTTCCACCAACACTTCTAGTAGCGACCATTTGGTCTTTCATCCAGGTAATGGTAGTCCTATTATTTGCTTTGCTTCAGATGAGCGACCCATGGAAAAGGTGCACGGTGGTGGTCTTATGACTGTATGACTAAGATTGTCTCAGGTGTTCCAACACATGACATCCGACCTCTTGAATTCTTCATCTGCACTCTAACTGAAATGGAACATAACATTTGTTGTTGTCCACATTGAGCCTCCTCTCTGATTAGTCAAGCGTTTTGAAAGTAATGACATTGTCAAGAACAGAACCTCATTTATGAACGGTACTCCCTGGATGTGTTTTTCAAGTCTCGCATTCTCCTTAAATGACTTACAATAGTGTTTCCCCTCTGCATTCTGGGGGCAATCTCTCCATAATGTAGTTTCAAAGTGTTTCACGGTTTGTCTGGTTTGTCTGGTTTGAATGGTATGATGAAGCGCCATCTCCTGGAGACTGATGCTCCTCAACTCTATGCAACGCGATGAAGAGGACTTTCATCCTTCACTTTCCTATGGATGCCAATGACGATCTGACGTCTGATTTTTAACGGCTGCCACGTGGTAATTAAAAAAAATAAAACTATAAAAATAGATTCATCCCAAACATGATAGCCCAATGTAGGCTATTCAGGATCACATTGGCAGTCTCCTGTGTTGCCTATTACAATCTGAATAAGAGACACTCAACCTGCCAATGAAGTGAAAAAGAATGTCTTCACTGCTCTGAAAACAGGTATATGTCATTTGTTTGTGAAATCAAACGTAGCCGTTTGACTGTTGACTGACAGCAGGCCAATGTCATTAACGGGTCTGGCAGCGTCCACTCAACTGGAACGCGCTGGCGCTGTCCGGGTGCTGAAAATGTCAGACAGTCAGCATCCCTACCAAGGTCCGCTGAGGTCACGTGCGCTGAAGTAAGAGCTATGTTACATGCTAGTTACACAGTCTCACTCAGATATGTTGAATGGTCAGACGTTCAATGGTTTTGTTTTATTTATTTATTGATCTCAGATCTTAATAATGCTTAGAATGGAATGCTCATTGAGTATGCAATATATTAGCCTTTGCTAGATAAATATGATCTTCAATGTGCTTAATATTCAAATGGAGGGTAATTTAGGATGATGACCATGGGCCTGTATTTTAATTGATTGAAAGAGTAAACCTGTAGTCTATAGCCTAGTCCAGGGTTTCCCAAACTCGGTCTTCGGGACTCCAAGGGGCGCACGTTTTGGTTTTTGGTTTTTGTCCTAGCACTACACAACTGATTCATATAATCAACTAATGATCAATCTTTTTGCTTTGTAGTGTTAGGGCCAAAATAATTAAACGTGCACCCCTTGGGGTTCCGAGGACCGGGTTTGGGAAACGCTGGCCTCGTCCATGAATAGCTTGTTCCCTTGAATCTTATTCTTGGGCACTGGGCCTATTCTTGTTCAATTGAACCCATGTAGCCTTGGTATGGTATGAAGTAGCAAATCCGATGAAAGTCTCGGTTTATTATTAGCTTCGTGAAGTATTTACGGAATTGCACACTTCACTTGTGTGGAGTTCTGGGAGGAATCATTAATGATTCCTTACTGCCACCTTGTGGATTTCATTACAACCCTTACACACTGACTTTGAATTTCTCCATTTTGCTACTAAAAAAGGAAAGCTAAATATTGCGCAGTCATCTTGAAAATCCATGAATTGTCTGTAAATGTTATTATTGATAACATATTGCTTGTAGCCTATAGAGCAGGGGTATTCAACTCTTATCCTACGAGGGCCGGAGCCTGCTGGTTTTCTCTTCTACCTGATAATTAATTGCACACACCTGGTGTCCCAGGTCTAAGTCAGGCCCTGACCAGAGAGGAACAATGCAAACGCAGTGGAACTGGCTTTTAAGTAGAGTTGAGTTTGAGGGCTATAGAGGAACAGATGAACCCTTGCATACTGAGATTTGAACAAAACGTCATAATCCTAACGTTTCGGTCATTTAGAAGACGCTCTTATCCAGAGAGACAATTAGGGTTCAATTCCTTGCTCAAGGGCATATCAACAGATTTTTCACTTAGTCGGCTCGGGATTTCGAACCAGCGACCTGTCAGTTACTGGCCCAACGCTCGTAACCGCTAGGCTCCCTGATCTGTTACAGAAGAAAATCAACAATAACCTAGAAGGAGATGGGTATTTTGATTATGGTTACCTACTATTCGGATTTCTCAAGAACAAGGCAACGACACCCCACCCCCCTCCCCCTCCATCCCTTATGGGCGTAATGTGTTGCTCTGCTCATAGGATCAAACTTCCCAAGTCCATGTTCGTGACCAGGATTCCAAATCGAGGTATATGGCTTCAAAGCCAATCAAGCACTTCCCAAAAGTCACGTTATAGCTGAAAGCGACACGATTCAGTGTAAATGTGCAGACAAAGCGGATCTGTTCGATATTGGGTGGAAATATGCAGCACCAGAGGAGGTATTGGTGTGACTCGTGCGTGCGTAGTAACGAATAAATAGGCACTGCACGCTCTAAATATCAGCAAATCAAACGTACTTCGCCAAAAAGGTCACCGTGGATGGGATTTTGTTGACAATAGATATTCAAAACCCTGTGTTTCTTAGTGTCAAAAGCGCACCAGACGTTGCGTTGCCAAAGGACTTTATTTGATCGTCCTCGCATAGTTTCTTTTTTGGACTCTACTTGGGTCACCTGTACCCATCCTCAGCACGGTAAGCTGCTTTTTAACAGGGGTTTATTATTTTACAAGGGCAGGCTAAATCTTATTTGTTCATTGAAGCTTTATGAGAAATTGACGTTTGAGATGCTCTAACAGGTGGTTTTGTAAAGTACATACAGAGATCAATACATGCTTTTCATGTTAATGTATGTCTGTTTGCTGATTCTAAAGTTATTCATGGTTTGAATTCAATCTGTTGTGTCTGTATTCAACTATATTAAACTACAATCGAGCTGTGACGGACGGTTTATTATTGTATGGGCATGGGTTTTTCTTGAATTGACTTTGACCTGGATCAGGGTTATCATTATTTACAAACCATCCTCTTAATTAAGGAGTCACTATCCTGTTTGTCAATCAATTCTGTTGACATAGACTATTTTTGGTCATTGTTTATCAAATTAATAGTTAATTTATCGGAGGTTTGACGGTTCACCTAACTTGCCTATATGATAAATCACCAGATGAGCTGTTGTGGCATTTAGTTGATCATGAATTTTAATCAAGGCTAATTAATTCAATGTTGAGTTATTTTTAGGCTGAAACTTTTCATCAAGTCCTATTCATCAAAGGCAGATAAATATCAACCTCTCTGAAATCAACGACACTTGCTGTGATGCTTCATTATCCACATTGGCTATAGTCCAGGTTATGAAATGGAATCGATTGGTGAGGATTCATTAGCATCTTTGTCGATGGATATGGTTGATTTGATAAAGCCTAATGAAATGCACTGTGTTTAGAGCTGACAAGTTATTTTGCCATAGGTTTTGACTTTCAAATCTGTATTGATTCAGGGAAAAAATTACGTGCAGCCTCAACCAACCTGTTAATTGATGTTTGAGAATAATTCTATCCTGGCTGCCAGACGATACATGTTTGTCGTGTCCTGACCATTGCTTATTCGCAGTTGTGGATTTCTGTCAGCGTTTGTATGACGGATCGATGTTAAAATATCCTATTGATACATTTCAAATATTTAGGCATGTCATTATCTATAGCCTATATTGTATGTCTCCGACAGCTATTCTTTCTCATCTCCTTACAGTTCATGTGACTTTTCATCTTGGATAAAATAAGAGCGGTTTCACAGAAATTGACAGTGCGCTTTGGAGTGAGGACTTTTTGTACTGTATTTTAGGAGTGATGGCGGCGTCTGCACCTTCCTCCTCTGGCGGGGAACCGGATCCCAACTCGACAAATTTACGACCACCAGGCACAAGTAGGTCCATCACAAATAAAACGCTATTTCAATTGTGCTATTTACTTTGTGAGCAATGCCATTAATCATTTCCATGGAGGAAAATAACTGTACACTACCATACTAAATGCCACCCAACAAATCACCGCAGCATTGCATGCGCAGCGGACCTCCCGGCTTCATGCTTGATAGACGAATCTTGCTGTCAAAACTAAAAACACGAACTGTCGGTATTGATAAAGACGAAAATCGCCAAAGAATTTAGCTTTATCTTTCAAAATAATATTACAGCCTACTTTTATTATTATTATGTTATTTGCCTATTATTATTTATTAGGCTTTTATTAGATTACTATTACATTTCAGAAAGAAGTAGGTTCTATTTTGTTCTGTGGATTTCCTCCGCCCTGGTTGAAAAGTGAGTGTGTGTGATGTTTAGGGGGTAATTATGCTCAAAGTAGGGTTAATTGTAGCCACACTAAAGCCCTGTTTATACCTGCTTCTAACTTGCTTCCTTTGCCATGATCTTTTCCCATTCTGATTGTTGTGCCAACATTTTAATACAGGTGTAGACAATGAAGACACATTGGGATCTGATCGTGATCAGATAATCCTGCCCACCTCCGATGGTAGTCATGCACGCATTGTGTCTGAATATCTTACAAGTGTAGACAGATCTGGACATAGAAACCATTTAAATCATTATTTTGCATAATTTGCATAAAGGAAGGGACCAGGAAATATCGTTACAATGTAGACACAGTGGGCAGATAACGGACACATTTTAATACCATGTGTAGACACATTTCTGGAAATGTGGGCACAATCAGAATGTATACAAGTCAGCACAAAGGACTCATGTTAGCACCAGGTATAAACTGGGCTTAAATTGGCCCTAATAGCGTGTGTTCAAGCTCCATATTGTAATCTCCCATCAGCTGAGGGGGGATGTAGCCCATAATGTAGAGATGTAAGCAGGCTCTACCTCAATACTCTTCATTATCCAAGAGCTATTGATGAAAAACACATAATATATAGCCGACATCCCAATTAGTCATCCAAGCACATTCCAATTTTGTTGCAAAGTTTTTCCTTAGGCTTACACACAATGATAAAGCTCTGATTTGATATTGACAACACCCCAGATTAAGCTACGCAATTTAACATGAAGTCAGATCAGATGTTTTCATTTAGAAAAACTGCCCCTCCGTTTTTCTCAAGGGATTTAGTCAATGCTGGATTTGCGAAAACCATTAAACTGGTGTCATGCCAGTATTACATGTAGACATGTGGATCTTGCTTTTTGTCTGTCTTTATTGACATCGATGCATGATTTACGCGAAAACCCGAATCACGTACGTGGATCTCAAGCCTATTCCGCTCATAATTGGCCCAGTTAGGCTATTTGGCAATATACACGTCTTATTTCAGATCTTTCTGTTGCCTTTGTATTTTCTTTCATGAGTGAAACCTTGGCGTAGATTCTGGTCCAGAATTCTGTGAGTCGGTGTGGAGCTGTCTGCCCCTTGTCCCTTTCACTGGCCTCTCACAAAATTCTTCAATTCCTAGACCTAGACTGCTGTTTCATCAACATTTCCCCATCCATCGCTTTGAGTTCGTAATTATCTTAGCAGAAATAATGCCTTTGAGGCCTAATGTAAGGGCCCTCTCAATAGTTTCCCTAAACTATTTTAGGCTATGACGCTTGGTGTGGAGTTGCTCATGGATGCACTAGAAAATTGGGAATGAAGATATGTGGTAAGTTTGCTATTTTCATGTCATGTATTTAATGTTCATGTTTAGGCTATATTGTTCCCATGTTTTTCTCGAGAGAAAAAAGATCCTAGTTTGCATATGTAGGTCTATGTAGAATATTTTATGTGGTGTTCAACGCGGAGCAAGCAGACCATTCTCAAATCTGAGGAATATGGGCTATGTTGGTCTGGAACACAAAGACTGCCGACTGGGTGGCTGTGGTTACGGGCTTTTCTTCCCCTTTCTGTTTTCTCTTGTCGCATGAGTGGGTTTTCATGATGAAAGGATGATTATGTCCATGATGATTTATTACCACGGAATTTATAGTGACAAACCTATTTTTTTATGAATATGAAAAGCAGTTTGAAAAACTGCAGAGACCACAGGCATAGGTCCATAAATAAATATAAAGGTCTACGTTGGCGTCTAAAAATGGAAGATGAGCTGTCTTTAGTCTTGCATATGTTTTCAATATGAGTGTCTGTTTTCTTACCCAGCTATTACATCTTTGAATTCGTAGGCCCTAATAAAAATCGTACTCTTGCGCCATCCCATGGCGTACTTGAGAAATATAGTCCTCCCTTTGCCGATGTGTAATGACCTTGGAATACACAATTAGCCAACTAACTAACTGTAGGTTATTCAACCCCCTTCAATTTTGGGGGTTCATTTCGAATGAACATGTACAGTGGATTTTACTACATTAATTGTAGTAGGCCTAATCAACTAGTACGTAGCCTACCATACTGTCTTTATTTTTGCTTGGCCATGTCTTTGTCTTAATATATTATCTCGGTAGCCTATATTTTTATAACTGAGCGGGGGTCATTCATTAAAGGTATAGCCTATTTGGTGGAATGGTTGGTATCGGTCCTTATCATGAGAGCTCATCTGAAGAGAAAAGATGAACGAGACGCGCCTGAAATCGTAATTCGTCAAGGTTCTGTTTAACGGAGATAGCGCTGTCAGTCAGTCTTCTGCTCCCCAATACGAACCGATTAAGTGGAAGCCAAATGCCTTAGCCCTATCTGATATGGCCAAGCGTTGGGTCAGTTATTGTTCCATCAGGGCCAATCAATGCCCGAGAGTATGGGCCTAATGCAAATACATTTCAAGTTTGATGTTTTAATGCGATGTTACGTTTTGGTTTTATCTGATTCACTATCCGGTTATAGGCCTATTGGCACTTTCATCTCTGTTTTTTAAGTGCATTGATATTATTGGTCCAAAAACATCAAACTTTCCATTTTGCTTGACAAAGTGAAATGTTGGTTAAATATGACTTCACGTGAGACAGAAGCAAGCTTGTTCAGACTATAGTCTAACATCTCCTTTAAAAAAAAAAGTGAAATCATAAAAAAACATTATTACATGACATAAACGAAATAAAATGATTTAAAATGAAATAAAACCAACTTTGATCTTTTGAAATGCTTTTATTACTCCAAAGGGTGTGGGCTATGGCATATAATTGGGTTTCACATCTTATAGAGCTAGATATATTATCTGAAATATTGCGCTCTTTATAGTCAAATAAGATCACATTGCAGGATTTTTTTAATGATTAATAATCTCAGCAGGAGATTTGGAAAATGTGTTATTTTTAGAAGAGCCCATCTAGAAAAAATGGTAGGGCTAAATTGGGAAGGCTAAATTGGTAAGGCTAAATAAGATGTGAGTTAATGTGGTGTTCTCCACGGGCCTATGAGCAGATAGGCTATAAAATGTCCCATATATCATCACATCCCAGTCCAACTATTAGATCTGTCTTCAGGCTTGCATGACATCGGTTCATTGTGTGCTCTTCCCTGCTTACTGAAGTGGAATCTCTCGGAGGGACTTCATACGAATGTACATACACTAAATTACGGATATTTGTTTTTGCTTGGCTGGATTTTTGTGCTGATGTCACGGGGCTCAACCTCCCACTGACTGTTCCTCCCATAAATGGGCTTCCATGGACAGGATGGGAATTAGGCTACCTCAACTAGCCTACACCACAGCATTGTCAGTTCAACCAGTGAGAGTAGTTTAGGCATGTGTTTTGTGTAAAAAGGGTGTCATCAAAATGTTTGGGATTGGGAGTGATGATAGTAATCCCTCATTTGAATGCTCTGCCCCTTGCAACAATTTAGGATTTTTGCAGAAGAACAATAACCTCGAGGAGAAAATTAGTTCCTTCAAGGAAAGATCGTCTAAGGACCTGCTTGATAACAGCGACAGGGATTCCCGTTTCAGACGCACGGAGACGGACTTTTCCAATCTGTTTGCTAGAGGTAATTGGCCGAGTTATGTCCATTATGGGAAATATAGGCCTATCAATCAAAATGATAAGCATTGTGTAGGGATCTTGATCATGTTCGTTTTGTGCAGTTGTTTTACAATAAATGGAACTTGAGTAAACTTGAAAACGTTAATTATCTTACTGATGCGAAGATTAGGCTGATTTGAAAATACTGATTTACCAAATGTTTATCATCTGTCTAAATCTCAGTTATTTCTTTCGGTGTATTGATATTTCACGACTTTAAGGACAATACACATATCACAGTTTAGGGGAAGTTTTTAAAACACATTGAGAAAAATTATTTAAAAAAAACTGAAATCATTAGGCTGTTGGTAATTTAAATTGAATTGATAGCTATGTCTAATTAAAATGAACATTCACCATTTGTTTGACCGTAATAACCTTCTAGATCAATTTGTAAGTGGCTGAACAATAGCCTAGGTCACTCAGGGACACTCACTGGAGAAATAGCAAAAATAGTCATTCATTTGTTGCTAAAAAAAAATGACTTTCTAATTGATACAATTTATTCCCGCTTTGGAGAAGAAACTAAAATACATCGTTTTCTAGGAGTTGGGAAGTAGAATGAACTCATGACAAATTCTACAGAAGATTGTGAAAGTGACCTCTTCAGACACACTTAAGTGATGAAGGATGCCAACAAAAGGGATTGATTTATTTTTTCGAAAACGAGAAAAAACGAAAATATCGACATGCTTCAATTTTTCACACTAGATTTATTACCAGCCAAAAATGGAGAGGAGCCAACCATGCAGTTCTTGTTGGAGGTGGTGGATATTCTCACAAACTACGTCCGGAAGACCTTCGACAGATCCACCAAGGTCCTGGACTTCCACCACCCCCACCAGCTGCTGGAGGGCATGGAGGGCTTCAACCTGGAGCTGTCCGACCAGCCTGAGTCTCTGGAGCAGATCCTGGTGGACTGCAGGGATACCCTGAAATATGGAGTGAGAACAGGTGAGGACAGAGGAGGCATGAAGCAGAGCTAACCCTCAGCGTAATCTATATCTCCCATTTGTCTACAATGTGGTTTAATGATTACAGATGATCCCATAGTTAAACGATGAAACTTTCATGAGAAACGTATTAACGACAAATGCTGTTGTCTTCCTCCTAGGTCACCCCAGGTTTTTCAACCAGCTATCCACTGGTTTAGACATCATTGGGTTGGCAGGAGAATGGCTCACCTCCACTGCAAACACTAACATGTGAGTGGTCTTTATTTCCCACAGTTATTGTTCATTTATGATACATTTTAAATGTGTTTATTATCAAAAGTCACAGGATCCTCAAATATTGTAAATATATGTACAGTATATCGGTTATTAAAGTCCTCTTGATTTTGTGCAAAATGTCATGTGAACAATTTTGCCTAGACCAATGATCTTAGTTAGAGTGACAACATAGCTCTCGGTTTAGGCTGGGATTGTGATAAGGGGTTGATAGATCTAATTTAGCAGTGAGTGGATTTCCTGTGGGTGAATGTAAGTCTGGCACGGAAGAAAAATGACATTTCCTACCATTTTTCAAATGGCCTTGGAAGATTCTGGCTCCAAGATGAAGGTTAGTAGAAGTGACATAATTGGGGCCCCTTGATGAGCTTCTAAACGAAGGATCCTGAGCATGCTCTCCAAGCCGCCACTTAAGAGAGTCAAATGTGACATGGCAAGCATGAAGAGGAGAGACGGGAATTAGTCATCTGTTGTTTGCTGCATTATCGTTGTAGTCAGATAACACAGCCCGGCAGGGAAATCTAATTGCATATTGATTAGCGATTGAATGTTACATGGGGCGGTTGTTTTATGTAGCACTCTTTGGATCAGAGATAACGGTACCTCGTCAGAATGAGATTCTCCCTTGAGATCTGCTGCAGAAGTGTGAGCAACAGACATGGTGATATTGCTTTTTCAGTGGGAATTGGCAATCTGGATGAGACAGCATTCTGATTCACCAGGTGTCCAGGGACTTGTCCAAGATACAAGTTGATGCTTCATTGACCATTGGCTATTGTTGACTGGTACACACAGATTATCAGCTGAGGCTGCCGAGTCATTTAAGGCAACTGGCCCAAGTGTATCGCCTGCTGTAACATGGTGATCTTGTCTATGATGTCAGCCTAAAAACCCGCCAGGGCATTGTAAAAACCATCATACATTTTTTTTTTTTAAAACACTATACGAAAAGTGTCGTCGCCTAAGCACTGATGAAACACAGCATTTCTGCGTGGTTAAGAGCCAGAGTCTTCTGGGTGGTCATGGTGTTGTCATTCCTATTTAAAAACAGCACAGAAATACAAGCTCACCACCAAGGCTGAGGCTCTTCATGTCAAGCATTCATTTGTTTTCCCTGGCCCCTGGCTTAATAAAAGGTTGCAACCCTCTCCTGATTTAGCTTTCTATTTATTGTCATCTCCAAAGGACCCCCCCCCCCCCCCCCCCCCCCGTTTTGAAGAGTCTTTAGTTTGTCAAGCTCATTGACGTGACGCTGAAGAGTGTTCTGGTGAGTGTGTTAGCCCGTGTGCTGCATGGCAACGCTACCGTAGACAAATTGAATCCGAGGGCTCTGACTGCATACATATTTGTTATTTGCGTTAGCTAATTACCACATCATCATTAATGACACTTATTGATTGACACTAATTGGTTGACAATCATGTCACAGGGCTGTCATCGGGATTAGTCTACATGGGTGAGCGAGCGAAAATTAATTTGGGACATAACTCTTAACTTTTTTTTCTTTTTTAAAATGTTGTCCCTGGATGTGCCAGCAAGAGAAGTAAAACATGTGTGCTGTGTGTATGGCACAGTGCGATACATTGTATTGTCCCTCTAATGCATTGACTTTCATTGCATGAATAGACAGGCAGTGTAATTAGGAGAGCATTGGTCAGTACAGAGTGAAGATGGATGAGCTACTGTGGTCGGGCATCCATTTAATTCGACATTGATATCGCACTACCCTGGAGGGACTTCTGTAACATGTTCTAATGATATGGAAACAATCATTTATTTTTGCAATTGTGATTGCGTTGTATAACCATGCCTGTAATCCTATCATTTCTATTGTAAAAGGTGAAACGACCGTTCTTCCATCATTCCTCTCAGAGGGATGGGCCTCGAGTGTAATATACTGTATGTAGTAAAATCACATTCAAAACAAGCTCAGTGGAAGCTGGCCTCTAGACAACCCTCAGACACGAAGATAACGGCATTCTTATTGTGCTACATCCCATTTCTAGCCTCTTCTTCTTGCTAACTCAGAGGCAAGAGCTCCCTCTTAGTGGCATATTCTTATTGGACTTCCGCCGATGTGACATTCGTGTTCTTTCTCATTCCACTGCAACAAATGGTATCCCTAACACAATGTGACAGAGCTATCATTGAACCGTGGCTGCGTTAAAAGTAGTATGCGCGTTCCATGCGTTCTCTGGCTTCAAAGTGCCACTGCTCAATATACACCATGAGAAACATATGTAATGACAATTCAAGAACACAACAAACTAAAAACCAATTATGTAAAAATGAAAAAATGAGCTACAATTATTGGCTGTTATCTCTATGGTGATTCATTATCTTGGGATTTTTCCACCTGCCTTCATTGATTCTGCTCATGTCAATATAGACCAGGTAGATATGAGAAACAAATGGCAATAGGAGAGTTCAAGACCAATCATAGGATGGATTTCTATTGGTAGTGGGTAACTGGAGACCGGTGCTCTGTTTCAGGTTCACCTATGAGATCGCTCCAGTCTTTGTGCTCATGGAACAGCTGACGCTGAAGAAGATGAGGGAGATCATTGGCTGGCCTGACGGAGAAGGCGATGGGATATTCTCACCAGGTGAAGACTATGTTCAAATTCAAATTCAAATTCAAATTTATTTATATAGCCCTTCGTACATCAGCTGATATCTCAAAGTGCTGTACAGAAACCCAGCCTAAAACCCCAAACAGCAAGCAATGCAGGTGAAGAAGCACGGTGGCTAGGAAAAACTCCCTAGAAAGGCCAAAACCTAGGAAGAAACCTAGAGAGGAACCAGGCTATGTGGGGTGGCCAGTCCTCTTCTGGCTGTGCCGGGTGGAGATTATAACAAAACATGGTCAAGATGTTCAAATGTTCATAAATGACCAGCATGGTCGAATAATAATAAGGCAGAATAGTTGAAACTGGAGCAGCAGCACAGTCAGGTGGACTGGGGACAGCAAGGAGTCATCATGTCAGGTATTCCTGGGGCATGGTCCTAGGGCTCAGGTCCTCCGAGAGAGAGAAAGAAAGAGAGAATTAGAGAGAGCATATGTGGGATGGCCAGTCCTCTTCTGGCTGTGCCGGGTGGAGATTATAACAGAACATGGCCAAGATGTTCAAATGTTCATAAATGATCAGCATGGTCGAATAATAATAAGGCAGAACAGTTGAAACTGGAGCAGCAGCACAGCCAGGTGGACTGGGGACAGCAAGGAGTCATCATGTCAGGTAGTCCTGGGGCATGGTCCTAGGGCTCAGGTCCTCCGAGAGAGAGAAAGAGAGAAGGAGAGAATTAGAGAACGCACACTTAGATTCACACAGGACACCGAATAGGACAGGAGAAGTACTCCAGATATAACAAACTGACCCTAGCCCCCCGACACATAAACTACTGCAGCATAAATACTGGAGGCTGAGACAGGAGGGGTCAGGAGACACTGTGGCCCACTCCGAGGACACCCCCGGACAGGGCCAAACAGGAAGGATATAACCCCACCCACTTTGCCAAAGCACAGCCCCCACACCACTAGAGGGATATCTTCAACCACCAACTTACCATCCTGAGACAAGGCTGAGTATAGCCCACAAAGACCTCCGCCACGGCACAACTTAAGGGGGGGGGGGGGGGGGGGCGCCAACCCAGACAGGATGACCACATCAGTGACTCAACCCACTCAGGTGACGCACCTCCTCCAGGGACGGCATGAGAGAGCCCCAGTAAAGCCAGTGACTCAGCCCCTGTAATAGGGTTAGAGGCAGAGAATCCCAGTGGAAAGAGGGGAACCGGCCAGGCAGAGACAGCAAGGGTGGTTCGTTGCTCCAGAGCCTTTCCGTTCACCCTCCCACTCCTGGGCCAGACTACACTCAATCATATGACCCACTGAAGAGATGAGTCTTCAGTAGAGACTTAAAGGTTGAGACCGAGTTTGCGTCTCTGACATGGGTAGGCAGACCGTTCCATAAAAATGGAGCTCTATAGGAGAAAGCCCTGCCTCCAGCTGTTTGCTTAAAAATTCTAGGGACAATTAGGAGGCCTGCGTCTTGTGACCGTAGCGTACGTGTAGGTATGTACGGCAGGACCAAATCAGAGAGATAGATAGGAGCAAGCCCATGTAATGCTTTGTAGGTTAGCAGTAAAACCTTGAAATCAGCCCTTGCTTTGACAGGAAGCCAGTGTAGAGAGGCTAGCACTGGAGTAATATGATCAAATTTTTTGGTTCTAGTCAGGATTCTAGCAGCCGTATTTAGCACTAACTGAAGTTTATTTAGTGCTTTATCCGGGTAGCCGGAAAGTAGAGCATTGCAGTAGTCTAACCTGGAAGTGACAAAAGCATGGATTAATTTTTCTGCATCATTTTTGGACAGAAAGTTCCTGATTTTTGCAATGTTTCGTAGATGGAAAAAAGCTGTCCTTGAAATGGTCTTGATATGTTCTTCAAAAGAGAGATCAGGGTCCAGAGTAACGCCGAGGTCCTTCACAGTTTTATTTGAGACGACTGTACAACCATTAAGATTAATTGTCAGATTCAACAGAAGATCTCTTTGTTTCTTGGGACCTAGAACAAGCATCTCTGTTTTGTCCGAGTTTAAAAGTAGAAAGTTTGCAGCCATCCACTTCCTTATGTCTGAAACACATTCTTCTAGCAAGGGCAATTTTGGGGCTTCACCATGTTTAATTGAAATGTACAGCTGTGTGTCATCTGCATAGCAGTGAAAGTTAACATTATGTTTTCGAATAACATCCCCAAGAGGTAAAATATATAGTGAAAACAAAAGTGGTCCTAAAACGGAACCTTGAGGAACACCGAAATTTACAGTTGATTTGTCAGAGGACAGACCATTCACAGAGACAAACTGATATCTTTCCGACAGATAAGATCTAAACCAGGCCAGAACTTGTCCGTGTAGACCAATTTGGGTTTCCAATCTCTCCAAAAGAATGTGGTGATCGATGGTATCAAAAGCAGCACTAAGGTCTAGGAGCACGAGGACAGATGCAGAGCCTCGGTCCGATGCCATTAAAATGTCATTTACCACCTTCACAAGTGCCGTCTCAGTGCTATGATGGGGTCTAAAACCAGACTGAAGCATTTCGTATACATTGTTTGTCTTCAGGAAGGCAGTGAGTTGTTGCGCAACAGCCTTTTCTAAAATTTTTGAGAGGAATGGAAGATTCGATATAGGCCGATAGTTTTTTATATTTTCTGGGTCAAGGTTTGGCTTTTTCAAGAGAGGCTTTATTACTGCCACTTTTAATGAGTTTGGTACACATCCGGTGGATAGAGAGCCGTTTATTATGTTCAACATAGTAGGGCCAAGCACAGGAAGCAGCTCTTTCAGTAGTTTAGTTGGAATAGGGTCCAGTATGCAGCTTGAAGGTTTAGAGGCCATGATTATTTTCATCATTGTGTCAAGAGATATAGTACTAAAACACTTGAGTGTCTCTCTTGATCCTAGGTCCTGGCAGAGTTGTGCAGACTCAGGACAACTGAGCTTTGAAGGAATACGCAGATTTAAGGAAGAGTCCGTAATTTGCTTTCTAATAATCATAATCTTTTCCTCAAAGAAGTTCATGAATTTATCACTGCTAAAGTGAAAGTCATCCTCTCTTGGGGAATGCTGCTTTTTAGTTAGCTTTGCGACAGTATCAAAAAGGAATTTCGGATTGTTCTTATTTTCCTCAATTAAGTTAGAAAAATAGGATGATCGAGCAGCAGTAAGGGCTCTTCGGTACTGCACAGTACTGTCTTTCCAAGCTAGTCGGAAGACTTCCAGTTTGGTGTGGCGCCATTTCCGTTCCAATTTTCTGGAAGCTTGCTTCAGAGCTCGGGTATTTTCTGTGTACCAGGGAGCTAGTTTCTTATGAGAAATGTTTTTAGTTTTTAGGGGTGCAACTGCATCTAGGGTATTGCGCAAGGTTAAATTGAGTTCCTCAGTTAGGTGGTTAACTGATTTTTGTCCTCTGGCGTCCTTGGGTAGGCAGAAGGAGTCTGGAAGGACATCAAGGAATCTTTGTGTTGTCTGTGAATTTATAGCACGACTTTTGATGATCCTTGGTTGGGGTCTGAGCAGATTATTTGTTGCAATTGCAAACGTAATAAAATGGTGGTCCGATAGTCCAGGATTATGAGGAAAAACATTAAGATCCACAACATTTATTCCATGGGACAAAACTAGGTCCAGCGTATGACTGTGACAGTGAGTGGGTCCAGAGACATGTTGGACAAAACCCACTGAGTCGATGATGGCTCCGAAAGCCTTTTGGAGTGGGTCTGTGGACTTTTCCATGTGAATATTAAAGTCACCAAAGATTAGAATATTATCCGCTATGACTACAAGGTCCGATAGGAATTCAGGGAACTCAGTGAGGAACGCTGTATATGGCCCAGGAGGCCTGTAAACAGTAGCTATAAAAAGTGATTGAGTAGGCTGCATAGATTTCATGACTAGAAGCTCAAAAGACGAAAACGTCATTTTTTTTTGTGTAAATTGAAATTTGCTATCGTAAATGTTAGCAACACCTCCGCCTTTGCGGGATGCACGGGGGATATGTTGATCTACTGCTGTCAATTCATCCATGCCTTGAGAATCTGAGATGGGAATAAACCCACGGTTACAGATGAGTATTCCAAAACTTCAGATAATAGAATGCAGTTTAGTGAAAGATTGCGTGTCTGTGCAGGTGGAGCGATTTCCAATATGTACAGTGTGATGACCGCCCGCTACAAGTTCTTCCCTGAAGTCAAGACCAAAGGCATGACTGCTGCCCCCAGATTGGTGCTCTTCACCTCGGAGCACGTAAGCCTCATTCAGTCTCCTCGCAACATCTGATTATAACATGCATTTTCACATCACAATATATCTCCAGTCTCAGAAACAGTATTATGTGACCAAAACAAAGTCTTACTGTTTCTGATTGTGTCACTCCTCGATTGACCCGGTCTATTCTGTATGAAGAGTTCACACAGATTCAAAGCTACAAAATGGCCCTCATTGAAACAGGTTAAAACAATTGGACGGTACAGCTGACTGTATCTCTGCCCTCAGCTGATAGGCTAGTAGTCTAATGCCATGGTCATGTGTTTTGACAGAGTCACTACTCTATAAAGAAAGCCAGTGCTGCTTTGGGCTTTGGAACAGAAAACCTGATCCTGTTGAGCACAGATGAGAGGTTGGTGGATGCATGTCCAATACACGGCACTGTGTGAAACAACCCAATGAAAACCTGCCTTTTGACTGTCTGTTTGCCTCTCTAGAGGGAGAGTCATTCCTGCTGATTTGGAAGCCAAGGTCATCGACGCCAAGGCGCGGGTGAGTTTCAAACTGTCAGACGATCAACATCAAATTGTGAATTCGTTCTCAACTGAAGACGTTATTTCACTTCTGTTTGTTTCTGCACTGAAACGGAATTCTTACGAGAACAGCTGCCTTATATGAATCCCAGTCGTTAACGGAATAGTCCGGTCGTTATTTGTTTACAAAACTAAAAACGTGTCTACTTTCATTTTAGGGTTAGTGCTTATGCCTCCTCAAATATTATCTTACCCACGGCTGCTAGTTCCAAAGTACAGTCTCCTGAAGCGAATTCCGTTAGTGGAGGGAGGTGATAGCAGGCTCTCTACAATGGGCGTGCAGTTCTGCTGTGACAAGGGCTTGCCAAGAGAAATAGTCAAATGTCTGTGAATTCTGCTCTAACCAATATATTTTCAGTCAAAGATGGCAGAAACTGAAGAATGCAAGCATTTCAATTCACTGCAATCATGTAAGAACCCATATTCATTCTGATGGGTTATGCTTGCAGGGTTGTGTCCCAATGTTCGTGAATGCTACAGCTGGTTCCACAGTGTATGGAGCGTTCGACCCCATCCATGAGATTGCCGACATCTGCGAGAAATACAACATGTGGCTACATGTTGACGTAAGGGCATCTTCCTACTATGTGTACAGGAAGGTTATTGTGATATTGATCATTTCAGGGTTGATTGCGGTACATTTTCATGGCGGGCTAAGGTTTAGTTTAAACACGTCAGCCATTCTCAGGTCTATTCCTTATCCTCAAAACAAACCGTTGTTTTTGTTCAGGGTGCATGGGGAGGAGGCCTACTGATGTCCAGGAAGCACAGGCACAAGCTGCGTGGCGTGGAGCGGTAGGCTACAGCCCTGACAACCGACAATGGTCACACACACACACACACACACACACACACACATTGGTGACTGTGGCCTGTCTTACAGCCTGTGTTCCGTGTTTACAGGGCCAACTCAGTCACCTGGAACCCTCACAAGATGATGGGTGTGCCACTGCAGTGCTCTGCCATTCTGGTCAGAGAGAGGGTACGAGCAATTACCGACTGACTGCGTTTTCACTTATGGTGTATGATTAGCAACGGTCATCGAAATGGTAGTAAATGCAACAATTGGACAATGGATGAAGATACGTCAACCTTTTTGAATATCTATAATCCATCAGACATTAACTGAATTATAGCACATAAAACATTTTACTAGCACAGGCAAATAATGGCTGGAGTTCAGGGATTTTGGTGGGAATTCAAGCTATTCAATTTATTGTGAAATTTATTTTTTTTCTTCTTAGAATGCACGCATACATACATTTTGTTATTGCATCAGTTATTTTTTTATTTTGTTTTAAAATAAAGAAAATGTTATGTGCCTCATTTGCATAAACACAGCAGGTGTTTTTGCATATATGAATACATTAACATGAAGGGGTGGAACAGGGCTGAAACCACCAAACACTTGCTCTGTCTACCCTATACCGCCACTCACCTACACTGTCTAGACGGCCTCATTAACTACTGTTGTCACGGTCTCTTGCACAATTCCGTGTTTTAATAGCAGGTTACCCTCTGATAAAACATCTACAGGCTTGGCTCTAGATTACACCTATCTATACATCACATTGTTTGCGAGATCAGACATAATATCACTATAATCCGGGTGCTCATTTTTGGAAGTTGCTTTCATTTCAGCGCATCTCATTTCTATTAAACTGTATTATTAAATGATTACTTTTCTCAATTCCACAAAAAATGAACACCCATCAAAATAAAGTTAGCTTTCTTCTCTTTCTAGTGATGTAAGTGTCGATGGTGTGTTAAATCCCCGATGAAGCTTCAGTGTTCTTACAGATTCCAAGGGAAGCCGATGTACAGTGCCTTCGGAAAGTATTCAGACCCCTTGACTTTTTCCACAATTTGTTAAGTTACAGACTAATTCTAAAATTGATTCAATCGTTTTTTTTCTCTCGTCAATCTACACATAATACCCCATAATGACCAAGCAAAAACAGGTTTGTAGACATTTTTGCTAATTCATAAAAATACAAAAATACAAATATTACTTTACTCAGTACTTTGTTGAAGCACCTTTGGCAGCAATTAAATCCTAGAGTCTTCTTGGATATGATGCTACAAGCTTGGCACATCTGTATTTGGGGAGTTTCTCCAATTCTTCTCTGCAGATCCTCTCAAGCTCTGTCAGGTTGGATGGGGAGCGTTGCTGCAGAGCTATTTTCAGGTCTCTCCAGAGATGTTCGTCGGGTTCAAGTCAGGGTTCTGGTTGGGCCACTCAAGGACATTTAGAGACTTGTCCAAAAGCGACTCCTGCGTGGTCTTGGCTGTGTGATTCGGGTCATTGTCCTGTTGGAAGGTGAACCTTCACCCCAGTCTGAGGTCCTGAGCGCTCTGGAGCAGGTTTTCATCAAGGATCTCTGTACTTTGCTCTGTTCAGCTTTAGGAAACAGGATGTACCTGAGCTCAACTTCGAGTCTCATAGCAAAGGGTCTGAATACTTATGTAAATATTGTACAAACGCTTCTAAAAACCTGTTTTCGCTTTGCCATTATGGGGTATTGTGTGTAGATTGCAGAGGATTTATTTCATTTAATCCATTTTAGAATAAGGCTGTAAAGTAACAAAATATGGAAAAAGTCAAGGGGTCAGAATACTTTCTGAAGGCACTGTATTCCATTGAGCCCATTTCAGCCAGTGTTTGACAGGTCATTACAAACATTTTGGCGGCCGTAACATTAACGGGGAAAAAACGACAGGCACAAGCAAGAGTATGAAAGAGTCACAGGAGTAAAGCCAGATTTAAGTGACCAAGTGGATTTTTCAACCCTCAAACACAGGAAATAGATGTCTGAAAAAGACAGATCCTTAGGTGGGCGGGGCATGCGCCCTACTAGTGTATGCCGTGAAATACTCAAGTTAGGTCACAAGTCAGAGATCTGGCATACTATAACATATGAATACAGCCCCGTTTGAAGGCACCATTGAACTCTACGTATCTGCCTCTCGCCTTTAACCACACCATTGATCTTTACAGGGAGTTTTATCAGGCTGCAACTCAATGTGTGCTGGCTACCTCTTCCAACCTGACAAACAGTACGATGTATCGTACGACACGGGGGATAAGGCCATCCAGTGTGGACGACACGTAGATATCTTCAAATTCTGGCTCATGTGGAAAGCAAAGGTATGTGCACGTATCTCCCCAAGCTTTTGTTCTAATACTAAATCTGTCTATATTATGTTAAGCATGTGAAAGGGATTGATCTTTGGATGCTGATCTTGTACCAGGTAACAAACAAAAAAAAGACAAATGTTTGATATTCATTCTCTATCTGTGTATATTTCCGCTCCAACAGGGAACAATAGGGTTTGAACACCACATCGACAAGTGCTTGGACCTCTCGCATTATCTCTATACTAAAATCAGGGACCGTGAGGGCTATCAGATGGTGTTCGAGGGAGAGGTGAGATTGATCGCACTGCGTTTTCTACTCTGTTTCCAAAGATAGTAATATCTTCCAATGGATTACCCTAAGCATCAGAGATATCGGAACTATCTGATGAGTCAGAAGTCATTAATAACTGAGGTGCCCAAAAGGGTTCTGAGCAACACAATGTAGTGAGGCAGGTCTGCCTGAGGTGGCAGGCAGAATCCTCAGTTGAACTCCTTGTGGATTTATGAATTTATAGATGTGGGATCTTAAATTTGACTGGCTTTGTCGCGGAAGTAAAATAATCCTGCAGCAGGTTATTCTCAGAAAAGTGATCATTTCTTGCAGGAAATGAGTTTTGATAGGCTACGTCGTTATGTAGACCAATATTGATGTTGTGTCATTTTATTATAAGTTCTTGGGTACTTTTTACCCCTTTTCCTTCACAATTTCATGATATCCATTTGGTAGTTACAGTCTTGTCCCATCGCTGCAACTCCCATTCGGACTCGAGAGAGAGAGGCGAAGGTCGAGAGTTATGCATCTTCCGAAACACAACCCTGCCAAGCCGCACTGCTTCTTGACACACTGCTCGCTTAACCCGGAAGCCAGCCGCACCAATGTGTCGGAAGAAACATTGGCGAACGAAGTCAGCGTGCATGCACCCGGCCCAACACAAGGAGTCGCTAGACCGCAATGGGACATGGACATCCCGGCCGGCCAAACCCTCCCCTAACCCGGACGACGCTGGGCCAATTGTGCTCTGCCTAATGGGTCTCCCAGTCATGGGTGACTGCGAAACAGCCTGGGATCGAACCTGGGTCTATAGTGACGCCTCAAGCACTGCGATGCAGTGCCTTAAACCTCTGTGCCACTCGGGAGGCCCCCGATCTTGTGTTATTAAGATATATAGGCCTCCCGAGTGGCGCAGTGGTTAAGGGCGCTGTACTGCAGCGCCAGCTGTGCCATCAGAGACTCTGGGTTCGCGCCCAGGCTCTGTCGTAACCGGCCGCGACCGGGAGGTCCATGGGGCGACGCACAATTGGCCTAGCGTCGTCCGGGTTAGGGAGGGCTTGGTCGGTAGGGATGTCCTTGTCTCATCCATCGCGCACCAGCGTCTCCTGTGGCGGGCTGGGCGCAGTGCGCGCTAACCAAGGTTGCCAGGTGCACAGTGTTTCCTCCGACACATTGGTGCGACTGGCTTCCGGGTTGGATGCGCGCTGTGTTAAAGAAGCAGTGCGGCTAGGTTGGGTTGTGTATCAGAGGACGCATGACTTTCAACCTTCGTCTCTCCCGAGCCCGTACGGGAGTTGTAGCGATGAGACAAGATAGCTACCACAAGATAGCTAGCTACCACAACAATTGGACACCATGAAAAAGGGGTAAAAATAAAATAAATAAAAAAGATATATAAAATGGCTGTTGTTGATGTCGGAGTAGTAGGACATTTATTCTGTCTGGTACTCAGTGAATTTATGTAAATTACAAGGCTAATTTGAATTTCTGCGACAACAGACTAATCAAATTAAGATACGACATCGTACATAGCCTCAGCTCTTTATTTGGCCTCTTACTGAGGTTGGTACTTCTTCAGACCATGCATTGAGTAAAGACACTGACAAACAATGTTGTCTCCGATTTCTTTCCACAGCCCCAGCACACGAATGTCTGCTTCTGGTACCTTCCGCCAGGCATTCGTGACATGCCCGATGGTCAAGAGAGGCGGGACAGGTTGCATAAGGTAAGGACACGTCAGCTTTGGTCTATAAAGACTATATTTTGTGTTCACATGAGACAGCACTTGTAACGGATGTGAAACGGCTAGCTTAGTTAGCAGTGTGCGCTAAATAGCGTTTCAATCGGTGACGTCACTTGCCCTGAGACCTTGAAGTAGTAGTTCCCCTTGCTCTGCAAGGGCAGCGGCTTTTGTGGAGCGATGGGTAACGATGCTTCGAGGGTGACTGTTGATGTGTGCAGAAGGTCCCTGGTTCGCGCCCGGGCGAGGGGACGGTTTAAAGTTATACTGTTACACACTGACCTACTGTATAGTTCTCTGAATTGTCCTTGTCTCTAAACCAGGTGGCCCCCAAGATCAAGGCGTTGATGATGGAGTCTGGAACTACCATGGTGGGCTACCAGCCTCAGGGAGACAAGGTCAACTTCTTCCGCATGGTCATCTCCAATCCTGCCGCCACCAGGTCAGATATCGACTTCTTGACCGATGAGATTGAGAGACTGGGGCATGACTTGTAAGGGCCACGCTCAGTAGGAGGATGTTGCCCTTTGACCTTTCGGTCTCAGCTTTGTCATGTCCAGCTCGAAAAAGACCCTGAACTACAGCAAGCTTCATATTCCTGTTGTCTCTTGACCAATCATGTAGGACTTTGAAACTTCAGCTGCTTGTAGGACCTTTTTAGGTAAGCTGTGATCTCATGTGTTTCCTGTCTGTTCTGTCTTTTAGCAGTGACTATGCCATAGTTAAATCTAACAATAACTGTTGTACAGTAGAGCCTACATAAGAGAATACATATTCAAATCCTGAGTGACCTTGAGAGATCTTTTTCAGTAAGAGACAGAGCACAATGCAAAGGACCTCATGGCATGGATGTGCACAGTATTGTAAGTTACTGTATATATACAGTATACCTAGATATATACAGTATATTATAATGTACTGACTATTGGTGCTGTGTGTTGTCCATGTAATTATTAGGCCAGATGCACTATATGAAACACTACATTATATCCTGGCTGCTCTTCCCCTTCCATATTAAGAAGAGGGAATATAACACAGTCATTGTAACAGGTACTGTATTCTGTTGCTGCGTTTGAGATAATGCATTTTGGGGAGATTGTGTATAGTATGGTTACATTGCTTTTGTGGAAAATATATATGTCCTAGTTTTTCAGTAACACACGTTCCAATTATTATAAAAACACTAAATATACATAATTTAATAGACAAATCACTATTTATATCCAGACAGTATGTGTGTGAAATAGTTACCGATTTCCATTTGTAATGTGTCCTTACTTGTATTTTGAAACAGTACTGTATATTACCCGAATGTTTTGAATAATGAGATTAAAGGTATTTTAGTTTATTTGTGAACCAAAGAAGGGTATACTGACAAATATATACAGTGGGGCAAAAAAGTATTTAGTCAGCCACCAATTGTGCAAGTTCTCCCACTTAAAAAGATGAGAGAGGCCTGTAATTTTCATCATAGGTACACTTTAACTATGACAGACAAAATGAGAAAACAAAATCCAGAAAATCACATTGTAGGATTTTTTAAATGAATTTATTTGCAAATAATGGTGGAAAATAAGTATTTGGTCAATAACAAAAGTTTATCTCAATACTTTGATATATACCCTTTGTTGGCAATGACAGAGGTCAAATGTTTTCTGTAAGTCTTCACAAGGTTTTCACACACTGTTGCTGGTATTTTGGCCCATTCTTCCATGCAGATCTCCTCTAGAGCAGTGATGTTTTGGGGCTGTTGATGGGCAACACAGACTTTCAACTCCCTCCAAAGATTTTCTATGGGGTTGAGATCTGGAGACTGGCTAGGCCACTCCACGACCTTGAAATGCTTCTTACGAAGCCACTCCTTCATTGCCCGGGCAGTGTGTTTGGGATCATTGTCATGCTGAAAGACCCAGCCACGTTTCATCTTCAATGCCCTTGCTGATGGAAGGAGGTTTTCACTCAAAATCTCACGATACATGGCCCCATTCATTCTTTCCTTTACACGGATCAGTCGTCCTGGTCCCTTAGCAGAAAAATAGCCCCAAAGCATGATGTTTCCACCCCCATGCTTCACAGTAGGTATGGTGTTCTTTGGATGCAACTCAGCATTCTTTGTCCTCCAAACACGACGAGTTGAGTTTTTACCAAAAAGTTATATTTTGGTTTCATCTGACCATATGACATTCTCCCAATCTTCTTCTGGATCATCCAAATGCTCTCTAGCAAACTTCAGATGGGCCTGGACATGTACTGGCTTAAGCAGGGGGACACTTCTGGCACTGCAGGATTTGAGTCCCTGGCGGCGTAGTGTGTTCCTGATGGAAGGCTTTGTTACTTTGGTCCCAGCTCTCTGCAGGTCATTCACTAGGTCCCCCCGTGTGGTTCTGGGATTTTTGCTCACTGTTCTTGTGATCATTTTGACCCCACGGGGTGAGATCTTGCGTGGAGCCACAGATCGAGGGAGATTATTAGTGGTCTTCCATTTCCTAATAATTGCTCCCACAGTTGATTTCTTCAAACCAAGCTGCTTACCTATTGCAGATTCAGTCTTCCCAGCCTGGTGCAGGTCTACAATTTTGTTTCTGGTGTCCTTTGACAGCTCTTTGGTCTTGGCCATAGTGGAGTTTGGAGTGTGACTGTTTGAGGTTGTGGACAGGTGTCTATTATACTGATACGAGTGGAGGACAGAGGAGCCTCTTAAAGCAGTTGTTACAGGTCTGTGAGAGACAGAAATCTTGCTTGTTTGTAGGTGACCAAATACTTATTTTCCACCATAATTTGCTAAAAATTAATAAAAATCCTACAATGTGATTTTCTGGATTTTTTTTCTTCTCATTTTGTCTGTCATAGTCGAAGTGTACCTATGATAAATTACAGGCCTCATCTTTTTAAGTGGGAGAACTTGCACAATTGCTGGCTGACTAAATACTTTTTTGCCCCACTGTATATACACTGCTCAAAAAAAATAAAGGGAACACTAAAATAACACATCCTAGATCTGAATGAATGACATATTCTTCTTAAATACTTTTTTCTTTACATAGTTGAATGTGCTGACAACAAAATCACACAAAGTATCAATGGAAATCAAATGTATCAACCCATGGAGGTCTGGATTTGGAGTCACACTCAAAATTTAAAGTGGAAAACCACACTACAAGCTGATCCAACTTTGATGTAATGTCTTTAAAACAAGTCCAAATGAGGCTCAGTAGTGTGTGTGGCCTCCACGTGCCTGTATGACCTCCTTACAACGCCTGGGCATGCTCCTGATGAAGTGGCGGATGGTCTCCTGAGGGATCTCCTCCCAGACCTGGACTAAAGCATCCGCCAACTCCTGGACAGTCTGTGGTGCAACGTGGCGTTGGTGGATGGAGCGAGACATGATGTCCCAGATGTGCTCAATTGGATTCAGGTCTGGGGAACGGGCGGGCCAGTCCATAGCATCAATGCCTTCCTCTTGCAGGAACTGATGACACACTCCAGCCACATGAGGTCTAGCATGGTCTTGCATTAGGAGGAACCCAGGGCCAACCGCACCAGCATATGGTCTCACAGGGGGTCTGAGGATCTCATCTCGGTACCTAATGGCAGTCCGGCTACCTCTGGCGAGCACATGGAGGGCTGTGCGGCCCACCCAAAGAAATGCCACCCCACACCATGACTGACCCACCGCCAAACCGGTCATGCTGGAGGATGTTGCAGGCAGCAGAACGTTCTCGACTGCGTCTCCAGACTGTCACGTCTGTCACATGTGCTCAGTGTGAACCTGCTTTCATCTGTGAAGAGCACAAGGCGCCAGTGGCGAATTTGCCAATCTTGGTGTTCTCTGGCAAATGCCAAACGTCCTGCACGGTGTTGGGCTGTAAGCACAACCCCCACCTGTGGACGTCGGGCCCTCATACCACCCTCATGGAGTCTGTTTCTGACCGTTTGAGCAGACACATGCACATTTGTGGCCTGCTGGAGGTCTTTTTGCAGGGCTCTGTCAGTGCTCCTCCTGCTCCTCCTTGCACAAAGGCGGAGGTAGCGTTCCTGCTGCTGGGTTGTTGCCCTCCTACGGCCTCCTCCACGTCTCCTGATGTACTGGCCTGTCTCCTGGTAGCGCCTCCATGCTCTGGACACTACGCTGACAGACACAGCAAACCTTCTTGCCATAGCTCACATTGATGTGCCATCCTGGATGAGCTGCACTACCGGAGCCACTACCGTCTCATGCTACCACTAGAGTGAAAGCACTGCCAGCATTCAAAAGTGACCACAACATCAGCCAGGAAGCATAGGAACTGAGAAGTGGTCTGTGGTCACCACCTGCAGAACCACTCCTTTATTGGGGGTGTCTTGCTAATTTCTATAATTTCCACCTGTTGTCTATTCCATTTGCACAACAGCATGTGAAATTTATTATCAATCAGTGTTGCTTCCTAAGTGGACAGTTTGATTTCACAGAAGTGTGATTGACTTGGAGTTACATTGTGTTGTTTAAGTGTTCCCTTTTATTTTTTTTGAGCAGTGTAAATAAATACAGCCCTTAATATAACCAATAGATGGATTAAGATATTTGTATAGTAATATGTAACTCAGTCACCACCCTTAACCTTAGTGCAATCTATGTTGTGTAAATGTAATATGTCTTTGTGAATCACACTGACTGAATGTTATAACGTCACACGACTAGCTGTGGGAGGGAAGCTGAGCTCCGTCAGCAGATTTGCTGGTGCTTTATTTAGTGAGAAGCAGAATGCTAAACTATCTGGGGAAATATTTTACCCTAGGGATTGTTGCACATTGTAGAGCGTTTACTCTGTTTTGAAGTATTTCACTTCATGAAGGGGGCCATTTTGATGAAATGTATCTTACCTTTCAAATCCATAAACTATATGTCATGGATGTTCTGGGGGTCTTTACATGATCCACATGGGCACAGTTTTATCCTGTGAGCATCGCCGTGTTGTAAAAGACCAATTGTTTGTCATTGAGATGTTGATTTAAACAAAACAAATGCACAGTTATGATGATGATGATGATGATGATTCTGTTGTTTCCGTGATGAAATACGTTGAATACATTCCTCAGTGGGATGGATGTCCCCCGTCGAGGTAGGCACTTTAACCTCTCATACCATGTGCAGCGCATTGCAGTCCTATTTACAGCAGAAACAAAAATCTCAGCTTTTTAAAAAAAACACTAAAAAAAACAGTGGGGGCATGTTTTTGGCTGTTCTTTGTTAATGAGGTCCAATGATCATCTGTTACGCATCCGCACTGTTGAAATAAATCTGTGGCTGTGAGTCTGCTCGACTGCTGTTTTTCATACCCTACTGTGGTCTTCCTATAGTTCCCTCTGGGGTCTTGGTTTTTCGGTGGCTAAAATAAGAAAAGCCTTTAGGTGACAGACCTGCCTTTATGGACTCAGGTCAGCCATGGGGAACAGCAATGATGTGAGAGCAACTTGGAGCTGATTGACCTCAGAAGACACTCGGGCCTTTGCCACTCACCATCCATCTGTCATCAGAGGTCAACTGAATGCAGTTAACCATTGAGCACCATTGAGATATCTCAAATACTCCTCATTTACAAAGTATGAATATTTCTGATTGCTCAAAAAAATGGAAGTTGCAATTCCGCAGTACCAAAATCCAGTATGGGCAGTAAAAATGAACAATTCCTGTATCAATCTTTTCAACCATGGCCAGTGAAATGATCAGCCCACTCCGCAAGGCCAAAGATCTGTTATGAGGAAATGTGTGTGTATTTCCAGTGCCTTGTCCAAATTCTCCAAAGAGTCTGTGATTGCCATTCTCCGTTCCTCAAATGAATCCCCCTGGAGGGTGAGGTTTATTGGCTGATCATCTCACAGCTGAGCTTTCACGAGGCCCCGCCGTGTACTCCACTATCATTAATCACACTTTGAAGATATTCATCATAAAAAGCATCACACTGTGCTCCCTTTACCTCTTGTTTTTTATCTCTCAGAGAAGCCCATTTCAAGGCTCTGCCTGGGTGCATTTTATTTGAATCCAGTCATACTGGAGCTGAGCGTTTTCAGTGGTGCAAGGTGAGCTACAACCACCACTCCCCCTGCGAGACACTCCTCTCGGTTTCACCGGCCACTGCCGTGATCCTTATGGACAGGATGCCATTGAATGTTTCGTAAAGCAACACAAAATACAGGATTGGGAAGAATCACATTTCCTAAGTGGGTAATTGAAATCATAAACCGTTCTTCTTTTCTTTGAGTCAAAGTAGGATAAATAAAGTGGTTAGGTTGTTTGCATCAGTAACGGTGATAAGATTGTCTGGGCTTAATTGAACTGATGCATAATTACAGAGCTCATTTGGAAGCAGGTGTCTGAGGCTCTTGAAATAATTGAAGGTTAACGAAAACGACGGAGCTGTATTAACTGAACCAGCATTTGTATCACCCAATAATTGGCTCCTTTAGTCGTCACAGTCCAGCGACTCAGCAGAGACGAATGGCTTCCCACAGGAAGTTACATTCTCAACCTACACTGGAACATAAACATTAGTCCTTGGACTTCCACACGATGCAAAATGTATCATCTCCAGAGCTGTATTAGTATCACCAAGATTGTTTGAAGAAAATGTCCATTTTGACTGAAACATGTAAGGGGAATAAATGTTCTAATTTGCATTGTCTTGGAATCACAGCCTTTGCACTCTCATTCATTTTTCTTTTTAATGTTAACCAATCACAAACGCTTTGGGACAGCTCTCTGATATGGAGCATAAAAGTCCTATTGAATTGTTTTCCATATTGCTCCATCACCTTAACCAACAATCTGTAAGCCCATCAATTCCAATTACACACATTATTAAACTTTGATCACGTCCAAAGCAGGCCTTTGAAAATAACAAGCATGGCTGGTTTCCTCTCCTATATTCTCGGTCTCTCGAGGTAGACGGTCTATGAACACCAGACTGTGAAATGCCTGCTGTCGGACCGGCCACTAGGATGGCCACCCTCCATTTCACACCACAATTACAACTTCTCTGTCCCCAACACACTGCCCATGAGGAGATGGTTGTCCTAAAGAGGCTTTAGTTTCCTTGTCCAGTTGAAAAGGAAACAAATCCCAGGTTCAATCTCAATTCATCTAGCTGAACCTCTGGTTTTTAATTATGCTATAAATGATTTACTGGTAGTTTGTCAGAATGTGTCCAGATATGGTATTGGTTTCATCTGCTTGTTATACAATCTTTCCATCGATTTTTGTGGGATATTGATATTTATGATTTGTGCTTTAAGAGCGGTCTTAGATGCAGCCTCTTCTTCCTAACCACAGCACTGGGAGTTCTCTCTCAGCCGTATCTCTGCACCTCCAGCGCCCTCATGTGGTCACTGAGGTCCCAGACGTTCTGCACACCATATGGGGTTCTCCCCCTATCCCCTCTCAGATGTAGAGCTCTCCTCTCATATCTATCCATCAGTCTAGTCATTGGGTTCCTGATGCGCCAGCTCCATCTCCCACCCTGGGGAATCACTGCTTCATTATGCCCCTGATAGATACTGACATGCCCGTTGTGCGCGGCTGGTCTAATGAAATGGTGATGATGATATTCACGGGGGCTCATTGCCACGCCACCCCCTTTTTGCACTCTCCCTCTTTCACGCACGCACGCGCACACACACACACACACACACACACACTCCATAAATAGCTGTTTAATAATAGACCATATCTTCTTAAATGTTGCTAAACATGTTTATTATGATCAACTAAAAAAACTAAGTATTTAACCTTTATTTAACTAGGCAAGTCAGTTAAGAAAATAAGAAAACGTATTTTATAATGACGGCCTACCCTGGCCAAACCCTGCCCTAATAACCCGGACGATGCTGGGCCAATTGTGCGCCGCCCTATGGGACTTGTGCCTGTTATTGACCTTGCGGTTCACTCCCAGCGCAAGGCTTGATTTGTCTTGGCAGAAAGCAAATGTATGAGTGCAAGATGAATAGTGCATCGACAGCAACGTGTTCATTTCTCTGGCTATCGTGTCTGAACCCCTAATGGGGCTCTTGTTAAAGTTGAAAGGCCGCTAGTAAATGTCTCTCTTGGACAGTTTCTAAAGGCAATTAACATTTGCCGAGAGCAATTACACTGCAGCCAGGCAGCCTGTATGCTGATTACCACCATGTAGTTTAGAGGAACAAGAGGACCGTGATGCAGTGCTCAGCCTCACTCCAACGCGGTTCAGTGTTTCTAACATGAGGAGGGCTGACACTGCCAGGGTACTCACTGTGAGCCATGACCTGGCCTGGCAGGGAACACGGTGTCAGTGGTTGAGATGAAAACAATAAACAGTGATAACTGTGTGATAAACATTTCACCAGCATATATACCTGTTCTGACCTGTCAGCTAAACAAACACAGGCTTTTCTTCCTCTCTCTGAGAAATACTTTATCTCTGCCTCCCCAGCACAGTGTGTCTGTGAGATACAGCTCCTCGAACCACAGTCTCCCCTTTATTTTGACAGTCTCCTCTTCCCAGGGGGTACAGAGGATTCATTAAAATACAAACCCACTGCAATGCACAATTCAAGTCTTTTTTATTTAATTTTTTACACCGGGTCTGATTATGCCTGCAGTCACTAAGCTCTGTCAGGATGCGTTTGGAAGGCTCTCATTAGCTTCGCTACTGGACCACAAGCAGAGGGCCAAAGCCAGACAGGAAGGAGATCATGGCAGGCGACCACAGCTCTGGAGGATCCCATCATGACAGGCCAGGCCAGGCGGTTGGTGTGGGCAGCCCAGAGAAGAGACGGCTCTTTGCCACGCGGTGCACGCTGAAGGATCAAACATTTAACCCAGAGAGGTAATGTTTTTGCTCTGCTTTAAAGAGCATTGTAACCCTTACCGTAACGTAAAATATTGGTCATCTGATCTACACACACATTTTCATGCCCAGATTGTTGCCAGTTCATAAGTAAAATATACTCATTTATTTTACTGGCTTCTGTGTTTAGCATTTGCTAGTATTGACATTCCCAAACCTTTTGGGTCTTTCTTCAGTAATATACACCACTGAAATGTTGACTCTTTCAAAACATCCAGGTCTGTGTCCTGAACTCCCCAGAGGTTGCAGAGTATATTTTACCGTACTGTAAGAATAGATTTTCAGGTACACTAAGAATACTATATTTCCTTGGTCCAGACTTGCAGTGTAAATGACTTGGAGGACTGAATGGGTATAAATCTGTGACAGCCACATAGAGCGGCTCTGAGAGGAGCGATGATTGCAGGGACTTAAGGCGTCAGCAAGCTGCTGGTGAAATACTGAGTTTATTTATTTACTTCTAGGAGGATAGTGTCATTGTAGACACTAGATTGTTCACTGCTTAAAAGTATTAGGGACAAAACTGTAATGTCACAAATCTAATATGTTTGCACAATATATAAATCATATAAATAAAATAGTATTACCATAGTACTGAATTCATAAAGGCACATATTGTATTAATTTCAGTCCAGGAATGCAGATGAAGTATTCTTACAGTTTGCTATCAGAGTCAGTGATAATCATATGCATGGCTCCTCCCACTGATGGTACTAGACAGCACCATCCAGCACCTATGGAATCAACAACCATGTCGGTGTTTTCATTTACAGTGTTTGGGTGCCGCCACGATGGATAAAGGCGCTGATACAGTTTGCTGAGGAAAACATTCTATTTATGTCAGGTCGTCTATTATCCAACTGTTCAACATGAAATTCCTTTCTCATTCCAAAGAAAGACCTGGAACATCATGAGACGCGTTGATAAGGTTCCACTTGGTATGCCTGTTTTGTGATGATTCCCCAATCATGAGATACAGTGCCTTCAGAAATGATTCATACCCCTTGACTTGTTCCACATTTTGTTGTGTTACAGCCTGAATTCAAAATTGATCAAATATATATTTTTAGATGGTCACCCATCTACACACACTAACCACCCCATAATGAAAAAGTAAAAACGTGTTTTTAGACATAATTTGCAAATGTATTGAAAATGAAATATAGAAATATCTAATTTACATAACTACTCACACCCCCAAACCAATACATGTTAGAAACACCTTTGGTAGCGATTATGGCTGTGAGTTTTTCTGGGTAAGTCTCTCTAAGAGCTTTGCACTTATTGTACAATATTTGCACATTATTCTTTTTTTAAAATTCTTCAAACTCTGTCATGTTGGTTGATGATCAAAACTAGACAACCATTTTCAAGTCTTACCATAGATTTTCAGATTTTATAGACGATTTAAGTCAAAACTGTAACTGGGCTCTTCAGGAACCTTCAATGTGGTCTTGGTAAGCAATTACAGTGTGTATTTGACCTTGTGTTGTAGGTTATTGTCCTGCTGAAAGGTGGATTTGTCTCCCAGTGTCTGTTGGAAAGCAGAATGAACCAGGTTCTCCTCTAGGAATTTACCTCTGCTTAGCTCTATTTCTTTTCTTTATATCCTAAAAAAAACTCCCTAATCCTTGTCGATGACAAGCATACACATAACATGATGCAGCCACCACCATTCTTGAAAATATAAATTGTGGTACTCAGTGATATGTTTGGGGCAAATACAACACAATGCTTTCTATTCAGGACATAACGTTTTACTTTGGTGCCTTATTGCAAACAGGATGCATGTTTTGGAATATTTGTATTATGTACAGGCTTCTTTCTTTTCACTCTGTCACTTAGACTAGTATTGTGGAGTATTAGGTGTAAAAACTTACTTATCAAGTTGCGGCCCACGTCTTGGAGGCAGGCCACTTGATTTAGTCTCTGCGTTATATTGGCATCGAACATGTCATCGAACATGTCACCCTCCCTAGGAGAGGGAGTGACCTTGATAATTTATTGTTAAAACGAGAGGCTGCCTGGATCTTTAATTTAAAGACCCTTGCACCCTTCGGTCTCAACGTAGACTTTGATCTGAAGCCATTCTTGTGATTATTGTGACTTTGCCATTGTAATTGTTTGTAAGCTTGTGTAGTCAAATGAATCAATGCTATCCATTTGTTGTTTGTATGCTGTTCTTTGTATGACATTTTAATATTTGATTATTAACCAATGATATTAGGCCACTCTTGGCCATGATTACAGACACCTGTGTCTTTTGACACTATATAAACGAGTCATCCCGCAGTGTTTGTGATTATACCCAGATGAAGACAGCTTGGCTGTCGAAACGTTGGTAATTCCATTTTTGCATCTGAGCTCCTAGAGTGTGGAGACTCTTTTAGAGACTCTTTTATTTTCTAGTATTGTGGAGTAACCATCCTCAGTTTTCTCCTATCAAAGCCATTAAACTCTGTAACTGTTTCAAAGTTAGCATTAGCCTCATGGTGAAATCCCTGTGCGGTTTCCTTCCTCTCCGGCAACTGAGTATCTTTGTAGTGACTGGGTGTATTGATACATCATCCAAAGTGTAATTAATAACTTCACCATGCTCAAAGGGATATTTTTACCCATCTACAGTTGAAGTCGGAAGTTTACATACACTTAGGTTGGAGTCATTAAAACTGTTTTTGAACCACGCCACACATTTCTTGTTAACAAACTATAGTTTGGCAAGTCGGTTAGGACATCTACTTTGTGCATGACACAAGTAATTTTTCCAACAATTGTTTACAGACAGATTATTTCATTTATAATTCACTGAATCACAATTCCAGTGAAGTTTACATACACTAAGTTGACTGTGCCTTTAAACAGCTTAACAAATTCCAGAAAATGATGTCATGCCTTTTTAGAAGCTTCTGATAGGCTAATTGACATCATTTGAGTCAATTGGAGGTGTGCCTGTGGATGTATTTCAAGGCCTACCTTCAAACTCAGTGCCTCTTTGCTTGACTTCATGGGAAAATCAGAAAAAATCAGCCAAGACCTCAGAAAAAAATTGTAGACCTCCACAAGTCTGGTTCATCCTTGGGAACAATTTCCAAACGCCTGAAGGTACATCTGTACAAACAATAGTACGCAAGTATAAACACCATGGGACCACGTAGACGTCATACAGCTCAGGAAGGAGACACGTTCTGTCTCCTAGAGATGAACGTACTTTGGTGTGAAAAGTGCAAATTGATCCCGGAACAACAGCAAAAGACCTTGTGAAGATGATGGAGGAAACTGGTACAAAAGTATCTATATCCACAGTAAAACAAGTCCTATATCGACATAACCTGAAAGGCCACTCAGCAAGGAAGAAGCCACTGCTCCAAAACCGCCATAAAAAAGTCAGAAGTTTGCAACTGCACATGGGGACAAAGATTGTACTTTTTGGAGAAATGTCCTCTGGTCTGATGAAACAAAAATAGAATTGTTTGGCTATAATGCCCATTGTTATGTTTGGAGGAAAAAAAGGGGAAGCTTGCAAGCCGAAGAACAACATCCCAGTCGTGAAGCACAGGGTGGCAGCATCATGTTGTGGGGGTGCTTGCTGCAGGAGGGACTGGTGCACTTCACAAAATAGATGGCTTCATGAGGAAGGAAAACGTGGTTATATTGAAGCAACATCTCAAGACATCAGTCAGGAAGTTAAAGCTTGGTCGCAAATGGGTCTTCCAAATGGACAATGACCCCAAGCATACTTCCAAAGTTGTGGAAAAATGGCTTAAGGAAAACAAAGTCAAGGTATTGGAGTGGCCATCACCAAGCCCGACCTCAATCCTTTAGAAAATTTGTGGGCAGAACTGAAAAAGCGTGTGCAAGCAAGGAGGCCTACTTTTATTTATTTATTTATTTATTTATTTATTTATTTATTTATTTATTTATTTATTTCACCTTTATTTATTAACCAGGTAGGCTAGTTGAGAACAAGTTCTCATTTGCAACTGCGACCTGGCCAAGATAAAGCGTAGCAATTCGACACACACAACAACACAGAGTTACACATGGAATAAACAAAACACAGTCAATAATACAGTAGAACAAAAGAAAACAAAAAGTATATTTACAGTGAGTGCAAATGAGGTAAGTTAAGGAAATAAATAGGCCATGGTGGCGAAGTAATTACAATATAGCAATTAAACACCGGAATGGTAGATCGGCAGAAGATGAATGTGCAGGTAGAGATACTGGGGTGCAAAGGAGCAAAATAAAGGGAATTTTCACTAGATTAAATTTCAGGAATTGTGAAAAACTGAGTTTAAATATAAGGTGTATGTAAAGTTCCGACTTGAACTGTACCAATAGGTACCCTTTTTTTCAAGGTACTGGAAAACCTTCCTGGTCTTTGTGGTTGAATCTGCATTTGAAATTCACTGTTCAACTGAGGGACCTTTACAATTATCTGTATGTGTAGGGTACAGAGATTGGGTAGTCATTCAAAAAGCATGTTAAACACCATTATTGCACACAGAGTGAGTCCATGCAACTTATTACGTCACTTGTTAAGCTATTTACTCCTGAATGTATTTAGGCTTGCCATAACAAAGGGGTTGAATACTTATTGACACAAGACATTTCAGCTTTTCATTTTTCATTCATTTGTCAAAATTCCACTTTGACATTATGGAGTATTGTGTGTGGGCCAGTGACATCAAAGCTAATTTGAATACATTTTAAATTCTGGCTGTGTAAAAAGTCAATGGGTGTGAATAGTTTCTGAAGGCACTGTAGACACAATAGCATACACTGCTTTCTATAGCTATACTGTCCCATTCTAAAACATGGAAAATACCCAATGGAAGGTGATTTAACATTATACACCCTTCACATTACATTATATTTTCTTTAGAGTGACCTTAAATAGCCATCAAATAAGAGCATCAACATTTGTATAAATGTATAGCCTACTAAACTGCTGAGAAACTTTTTTGTTTTCTTTGAAACTTTTCATAATACACATATTCGTTTGCTTAACTGGATAAAAAAAAGTATTTAAAAAAACACATTGAACACACAAAAAATCATCCACAAAGTTTTAGCACTTTGTATTTTTGACGATGCCAGAAACCAAAGACAGTACAGTATAAAGATAAGCAGAAACTGCTTATCCAAAATAAATCCTCGATCATGCTTGTATGCGATGTCATGGCGACGTTGGCTAGCTTGGCGCATGCGTAGAAACACGTCAACGGGTATCTCGCGCCAAAATGCGCATGTGCAAACATTCAAATCAAAGTTGTTTTTGACAAAAATGAAAACATGTCAGTTTGTCAATTTCACGAGGTTGGAGTAATAACATGTTCAACTACTTAAGATTGGTTCGAATCTAAGTTGTGCTTTTAGATTTAGATTTCGAATTAAGGAACAATGTTTTACTTATGTTATTGACCTCTCAAACCCCGGCCTGGTCTGCTTGGCAAGCGTTGCCGGAAGGCTCACGATGTTGCGTCTCTGGGTTTAGAAACTCTCTCTTGCAGCCTATCTTTCGCATCATTCCGGAAACAGGGAAATAAAAGCTACTGTGGCTAGCCAGCCAATCGCAGTTTCAACACAAAAATATCCAGGGTTTGAGGAGACATGGGGGGAGCACAGAGCATCGAAATACCTGGAGGAGGATCCGAAGGTTATCACGTCCTCAGAGTATGGATATTTGCTAGCACACGGGGTCATATGCTAAACCATGCTGTAACTGGGATAGCTGATAGTGGGAACAACACAGAAATGCTTGTCAACAGACTGAATGATGTTGCGGCCTTCTGATTGCTGTAGCCTGTTAGTGTGTATTTTAGGGGCTTCCTATGAGCAATTCACAACATGTTTGCTGTTCAGAAAACAAACTATGTGTAGTCTAACCAAGTATACCGAGCAATGTCTGACAACTTGCTAGCTGATTTGGCTAGTTAGCTAGATTGCAAGCCAGCCATGAAGCTAGGCCATCACCTGACTTGAGGAACCGGTCGGGGTGTGATGTCCTTTCAATCCAGAACACATTTGTTGTTTCATTGAATGTTTCAAGGCAATAATATGAATAAGCCATGTGCAAACTTCATGTCTCAATTTGCAGGTGCAAGAGAACTCCCCTGGTCATCTTGCAGGATTGGAACCATTCTTTGACTTTATTATTTCCATCAGTGACACAAGATTGGTAAGCTGCCATTTTTCAAATGATCTACCTCCTGTATCTGTCAGATCCCTTGCCGCTCAAATGTTTTCAAAGCCAGGGATACAAGACAACCAATAGGTGGACTAGCTTTGTTTACAAGTGATGTACTTTAACATGGTTGTGACTAGACGGTTACAACCAGAAGTTACTTTTCGTAGCAGGTTAGGAGAGCATTTTACCTAACCTAACCCTTTTACCTAACCTAATAATCCTGATCCTGCTACATTCATTATCCTAACCTGCTGTGTAAGTTCTCCTAACCTGCTATGAAAAAGTCACATCTGGTCATAGCTTTATACCACCTAGACAAAACCCTTTAAAATCTGCTAACGTCTTCACTCTTGTCAGAACAAAGATAATGACACATTAAAAGACTTGCTGAAGGTGAACGTGGAGAAACCCATCAAGATGCTGGTATACAGCAGCAAGACACTTGAGCTGAGGGAGACAACAGTCACACCCAGCAACATGTGGGGAGGCCAGGGGCTGATGGGTGTCAGCATCCGATTCTGCAGCTTCGAAGGAGCCAATGAGAATGTGTGGCATGTTTTGGTGAGCGAATTGCCTTGCTGTTTAGAGCTGCAGACATGAATGAATGTAAAACTGGAAACGCCATGATTGTGTAGCTTAATCATAATGTGAGGACTTACCCGAGTGCATATATTTACAATTTCGATCTGTATTCTATTTCTTGTCCTCAGGAAGTTGAGCCAAATTCTCCTGCAGCCCTGGCTGGTTTGAGACCACTCACTGACTACATCATAGGTGCAGACACTGTCATGAACGAGGTGTGTGGAATGCCTTTCTTTAGTGACAATTCAATGATGTTCTCCCTACACTAAACGGTTGATGATGATGATGATGATGATTGATATAGTGTTTGACTTTGTCTTCCCCGCAGTCTGAAGATCTGTTCTCCCTCATTGAAACTCATGAAGGGAAAGGGCTTAAGTTGTATGTGTATAACACTGACACGGACAACTGTCGGGAGGTGGTCATCACTCCAAACTCTGAATGGGGTGGAGAGGGCAGGTAATGGCATTGACATTTGTTATTAATTCATTTAGCTGATGTGCCTATAGGCTGGCAGGTTGCACAGTTACTCTCTCTGCCCTTCTTCAGCCTAGGTTGTGGGATTGGCTATGGCTATCTGCACAGGATACCCACACAGCCATTTGAAGAGGGTAAGAAGATCAGTTTCCCCGGACAGATTCCAAGTGAGCCGGTTTCCCCACTCAAGGATGGCTTCACAGAGGTAAGACATTTTTGTAAATGACTGACTTCTTTTCACTCCTAATACCTGCCAGTCACATGAGGGAATTTATGTACTATGAGAATATTCTACAGCACTAGGTGTTGATCCCAGTTTAATTTGTTCCTCAGGTTCAGCTCTCTGCTGTCAGTCCTCAACCTGCGGTGCCTGCTGCTCCTACTGGGTTGAAACAAAATCTTTCTGACCTGTCAATCAGCTCAGCTCCTCTCACTGTACCAAACGCTCTACAAACAGGTATGCTACGTATCATTACTCTTAATTTAGATGCATATTGCTTACTGACTTGATATCACCATGTAAGAGATTAGTATTCTAGGTGGTGTCAGAGGAAGGCCCAAAAAATGGTCAGACTCCAGTCCCCCAAGTCAAATGGCCACCCGGACTAATTATATTGACACCCCCATCCTTTGTTTTTACACTGCTGCTAATCGCTGTTTATTATCTATGCATAGACACTTTACCCCTACCTACAAATTACGACTAACCTGTACCCCCGCACACTCGGTACCGGTACCCCCTGTATATATCCTAGTTATTGTTATTCTGTGTTACTTTTTTCCTTAACCAACAATGCAGTTTGAGAAATTGAGTTAAGGGCTTGTAAGTAAGCATTTCATGGTAAGCTCTACTACACCTGTTGTATTCGGCGCATGTGACAAATAATTTGATTTTATTACAATGGATCGTCTTTGTCCAAGGAGTGACTACTATGCCACTGTTGCCTAGCCAAGTCGGCCCGCTGCTAAGCACCGTACCTCCAATCCTCCCTGCTACCACGTTACCTCCAATCCTCCCTGCTACCACGTTACCAGGTACTCGCTAGACACGGTTCTAGTTTGGTTACAATATTATGCTGCATGTGTAACTTGCATGTGGCTTTGTGTATTTCATTATATTCACATTTCCTGCATAGGTCTAATGTCGTTACCCGGAGGACTACCTCCCCTTCCCAACCTGCCAAATTTGAATTTCACTTTGCCAGACTTCGGCACTGTATCGTTACCAGGTATCGGAGGGATGCCACCAGCAGGTAATGTCAATGTTTACGTTTAAATTTTATTTAAAAAAAAAAATACTTTCAGTAATATTTCTGTATTGCTGAAACATTACACCTGTGTTCCTTAGGTTTCCCTCCATTGGCCCCTCTTCCTCCCCTAAATCTATCCATGCTCAACTCCCAGCTGCCCCTGGTTCCAGGGGTAACTCTGCCTCCATCTGAGTTCACTCTTCCACCTGTCTCTGCAAATGTCAAAGTCTCCTATGAGCAGAGACCTGCCCTCATCCCGGACACAAAATCCTCCGTGGTCATTGACAAATTGACAGAAACACTCCTCCCTACACCAGTGGCCTCCTTTGAACCAACAGAAGCAACCTCCGAGTCCTCCTAACAGAGGACCATCTACCAACAAGCTCTACTATCTTTAAAACTCAATCTGGAAACACTTGTAGTTGTACCCCTAATTCTCTACTTTGTTCCAAAAGTGTGTATACTTCCTGTCATGGATTTACAAGCTCTGGATTGGTGTAATCATTGGGGAGTGTTTCTCTCTCTCCCCTTAAATCCATCATGGGAAGTGTGCACTCTGGAAAAAGGGTGGAGAATCAGGATGTAGCCATGGTTGTTGAAACAGCAAGGGTCCTAAGAAGGATGGGAGAATTGTGAGAGACCCACTTTAGTAAATTGATACTGCATTACAAGCCAAGGGCTCTATTCAATCCGTGTCGCAGAAGTTCGGCTTTGCAGTTTGATTGCCTTTAAATTTCAATGTTCCTGCTTTAGTGGAGACTGCATATGTGAGGTCAAAGCAGCAATCAGCAGTAGAAACAAAGCATGCTCCCTGCCTGTTTTGGTAAAACGTTGAGGGATATGTTACCACTCAAATTCATAGACAGAGCTATGATGCAAAAATGTGTTTACAAACATTGGAGTAAAACATGCTTATATTTTGGGTTCTGGATAGTTTAACTCAGCTCATGAGCCATATTCTAATTGCGGAATCTGTAACGCTTCATCTTGTACTAAAACACTTAAGTGTGTATTTGAACCATCCCTGGATTAAATTATGTATTTTGTCTGTCTGGGTGTGAAAATGACGGGTCTTTACTTTTGAAAACCACAGGGTGTCAGTGTAGGACCAAAGGAATCTACTTGGGTGAACAATGGGATTGTTCATTGTGCACTTACCAAGTTCGAAGACTACATGTTGGGACAAAAATATTATTTATGGATGCAAATAGCTGTAGCTCCAAACAGTGTTGCATGATTCATCACCCTGTAGGCCTAATGCACATAATATGAGCCCTTCAGCATTTTGTTTTAAGATGGTCAATGGAACGGAATATATTGGTGCAACAGCTTATCAAGAATACTGGTTGCTATTATTAGACCCAAAGCATGCCTGTTTTGTTGGGCAATGTACCTGCAAATAACCTGAAGGTCACCCTGGTCTCAGACGCCTGACTGCAGCGACAAGGAGTACTCATCCTACTTTGATCTTCCCCTCAGTTTCAATAATGAAGCCATTATCCATCAAGGGAACAGCAGTGCTTCTCCCACCGTCTCCAAAAGAAGTCACTCGTATGGCATGCTGTGTGATTTCCTGGTATTTAGTATCATAGTCATCATTTATTCTTTTTATAGAACTGTACAATTGTACCCAAAGTGGATCATACAGCCCTTTAAAAAGTAACATCAAAAGCAGCAAAATGAATGACAAATGTACAAGGGAAATAGTTAAACCATGGTACAGCTGCAATTCCAAATCTGAAAATCTTCTGTACAGCAAATATACATTTACTCTTGAAGGAATTATTTAAAGTCATCCTGCATATTATTCTGTACATTGCCATTTGTCTACATTTGGTTATTTTGTGCATTCAACATTAGTATGCTGCCTGGGCCTAAATGACAATACCACTTGTATGCTAAAATTACATTCTCATAGCTAATTGTACAACTCATTAAAACCTAAAACTTTTGCTGAAAACAAAAAACAAACAGCCAAATTGATGGTGAAAAGGGAAACTCTTCGCAGCTAAAGCATTTGCACCCTTGCAAGAGGATGTTAACGATTCTAAAACGGCAGACTGCCAGTTATCCCTAAGGTCCTATAAGGCTTCCACCAGCAAAACAAACTCAAGTGTCCAGTCACATTTCTTCAAGTTACTTTGTCTGTAGCAGTGCTCTATTCAACCTTTACAAGGTCATTCACTTATGTTCTTTAAACATCCTTTCATTAGTCTTTAGAAAACACCCATTTGAAACTCAGCACAGTCCAGGCGAAGGCCAAACTCCACATCATTCAGTTTGCAGTGTCTATGGCCAACGGACCCCCTCTTGTCCTCCCGTACACCACTAGTTGGCATGTAGCTCCGCTACCCCACACACGGGGGGTGGTCTGCAGGCTGGGGTAGCCAGGCAGTAATTCAGTCAGTCCAGGACCAGCCCTCAGTACGAAATGATGCTGGAGGCGGCAGGTCCTGAGCTACCAGCACCCATCTGCAAGTTCCCTGAAGAGTTGGACCTCCTCATGTGAGGAAGCAGGTAGGAATCCCTTCCCAGCTGGTGAACATCAAACCGGTCCTCCTTCCTGTATGCCAGGCAGCGCCTTATAAAGGCCTTGGGGAATAAAAGGCGACATCGTTTAAAACACGGGCACTGAGAACTAGAGGTCGACCGATTAATCGCAATTTCAAGTTTTCATAAATTGGTATTTTTGGGTACCGATTTTTTATACCTTTATCTAACTAGGCAAGTCAGTTTAGAACACATTCTTATTTTCAATGACGGCCTTTCACCTTGTCAGCTCGGGGGATTCTATCTGGCAACCTCACAGTTAACTAGTCCAACGCAATAACGACCTGCCTCTCTCGTTGCACTCCACTAGGAGACTGACTACCTGTTACACGAATGCAGTAAAGCCAAGGTAAGTTGCTAGCTAGCATTAAACTTATCTTATAAAAACTAGCGATTATGATTGTTTAACTACACATGGTTGATGATATTACTAGATATTATCTAGCGTGTCCTGCGTTGCATATAATCTGACTAAGCATACAAGTATCTGACTGAGCGGTGGTAGGCAGAAGCAGGCGCGTAAACATTCATTCAAACAGCACTTTCATGCGTTTTGCCAGCAGCTCTTCGTTGTGGGTCAAGCATTGCGCTGTTGATGACTTCAAGCCTATCAACTCCCGAGATGAAGCTGGTGTAACCGAAGTGAAATGGCTAGCTAGTTAGCGCGCTCTAATAGCGTTTCAAACGTCACTCGCTCTGAGCCTGTGGTTGTTTCCTTTGCTCTGCATGGGTAACACTGCTTCGATGGTGGCGGTTGTCGTTGTGTTGCTGGTTCGAGCAAGGAGAGGGACGGAAGCTATACTGTTACACTGGCAATACTAAAGTGCCTATAAGAACATCCAATAGTCAAAGGTTAATGAAATACAAATGGTATAGAGGGAAATAGTCCTATTATAACTATAACCTAAAACTTCTTACCTGGGAATATTGAAGACTCATGTTAAAAGGAACCACCAGCTTTCATATGTTCTCATGTTCTGAGCAAGGAACTGAAATGTTAGCTTTCTTACATATTGCACTTTTACTTTCTTCTCCAACACTTTGTTTTTGCATTATTTAAACCAAATTGAACATGTTTCATTATTTACTTGAGGCTAAATTGATTTTATTGATGTATTATATTAAGTTAAAATAAGTGTTCATTCAGTATTGATGTAACTGTTATAAATAAAATGTTAAATCGCTATCGGCTTTTTTGGTCCTCCAATAATCGGTATCGGCGTTAAATTCATAAATCGGTCAACCTCTACTGAGAACCAATAAAAATGATTAAACAGAGCAATATGTTGAGTATGCTGGTGATCATAACTGCTATGGCTGGACAGAAATGCATCTCAAAAGGGGCTTGTGATGTCTGTACCTTACTATGAACACTAGAGGTCTCGACAAAAGCAACGCCAAATACAGGAATTGATCATAAAACAATGCAAAACTATTATAAAGACGATGAAGAAGTGACAATTGCAGTCAGATGGTAATATTCAGACCACAAATGATCCCTCACCTTTGCTTCATTACTGGCAACAGGCTTGACAGGAAACTGAACTTCGGTTGCATTAAGTATTGTGTTCTCCTGCAGGATATCCTGCTGAGACTGATTGTGGCCGAACGGCTGAAAGAGAAATAAGGCTCAGCGTCAACTTATTTACGAGACACTCATTTTGGTAAATCAATAAAACCAGTTCTTTAAAAACGTACTTTTCTTCCATACAAACACTGGAAAAAGATTACACCCACAGACCACACGTCCACCTTGTTGGAAATCTTTGGAGGTTCTTTGCCAACAACAAAACACTCCGGAGGCAAGTACCTTTGAGAAAACAAAAACTAAATGATATCTGCCCAAATGTCAAGCATCATATCACCCAAATCATGTGCTGGTCCCATGACACAGCTGTGTATGCGGTGGCACTTCCTACCAGTAAGTCCCTGCTCCTTGTGATGTCAGGTCCATGCCATCTGCACCGTAGCTGTCGTCGTCCATGATTTTGGACAAACCGAAGTCTGTGATTTTGATTTCCCCACACGCTGTGCCATCAACAAGCAGGATGTTACCTTGAAATCGGAACAGAACAAATTAGTACATAGCATCAGAAATAATTGGAGCCCTCCCAGTATGGGATATCATTCCAGTGTGTGCAAGCGTTTGTTCACCCGGCTTGAGGTCATAGTGAATGATGGGGGGCTTGATTTCGTTCAGGTATCGGAGCGCATTCACAATCTGCATGACGATGGAGCGGGCCTCCTTCTCCGACATCAGCTTGTGCTGCTTCAAGTAGAAGTCCAGGTCATTGCCTTCACAGTATTCCAAAACTGTGCAAAACCTTTGGGGGCATCATAAAATGAGCAATGTGTAAACGGCAGTGACGAGATATATATATTAGTCAGTACAATAAGGTTAACCTACGTGTCTGTGTCCAGTGAGAAGTAGTCATACAGCCTGACGATTCTGGGGTGGTCCAGCTGCTTGTGTATTCTGTACTCCCGACAGGCGTGTCTGCAACAAGGTGAGCAGTGTTACCATGGGCAACCAACTGAATGACACCAGGCAGTAGGAGCACAGCGGGGTGGAGGTATGACTGAATAACCCAGATATTAAGCGGATGGAGTAGAACAATAAGCTTAAAGCCAGTGCATAAGTAGATACATTTTTTACATCTTTTTTTAAACTGTCCATTGTTACTGTGATTCATAAAACTGACTCGATTCTGCCACACAGTGTTGAAGAATAAGAACAGAAAAATGCCAATGTTTTAATGTGGAACATACTTGTGATAATTCTCCTTTTTCTCCTCTCGCCAGTTCTTGTTCAGCTGATGAATTTTCACAGCAGCATAGCGTTGCTCAATCAAGTCAAACGCCTATAACAGAAAGGTTCTGGACTGGTCCACTCAAACAAAGACTTGTAAGATGCAAACTGACAACATGAACACACAGGTCAAATATAAACTCACCTTGTAAACTTCACTAAAGCCTCCTCTTCCCAGAAGATGTAACAGCAGATATCTCTCATTCAAAGTCGGATGGTCTTTGAATCTAAAAAAAAAAAAACACACAAGGTCAGAATCTCATTAGGAATTAACGCGATGGTAGGACTTTCACCAACTCAAAAACAACTAATGCCGAGAAAAAGGAACCTTGTTACTGAAATGCTAGTCGGGGGGGGGGGGACGGGGGGGGGGGGACGGGGGGGGACACAGGCTCATTTTACATCGAGTGGCTGAATGGAAAACACGGACATTGAAAATGACTTGTGACAAGCACCATGACTGCCTCTCCAGTGTCTAACTGAACAATCTCTGTCAGCAGGAGCCCCTGTGTGTACTCTCTGACGTCAGAGATGCCAGTGATCAGACTCACTGTGAACTGTCCTCGTTATTTATTCTCTTAAGTTCCCGAATGTGAAGGTTCCGCACTCTCTCCAGACGCTCCAGCTCCACCTGGATTTCTGCTTCTTCCTATAAATGATTCACACACAAACATACAGAGGAACATCAGAGGACTCACTACAAGGAGAGGGGAGCTCATCAAAACTCGGCTGACTAGCCTTGTATTAAATATTAACGGTTGACTTGGTAGCAAGTCTGTCTCTAGGGCAAACCCTCTTGATGCTTATTCACAGGGGAAACAATTGAATTAACTATAGGTTGAGGGGAAATTTTCAGGGAAAATGTCCACAGAATCTAAGCAGAGTGGTGTAGTGGTTCTACATCAGTGAACAGTGTCAGGATGTCTAATCACGATTGAATCGACTTGAACAATGCGACACAACAAACAAAAAAGCTCAGCTCGTGTTGCCTAGATCTGCCAGGTTGGCACACTGACCTTTTTGAGATGCCCGAGTCGTAGTTTGTAGATCTCTTCCTGCTCGTGATACTCAGCTAGAGTCAACCTTTGGAATGAAACAACAAAAGAGAAATGAAAGCAACAGGATCAAGCATATTTGTTCATAGATAGAGCGTCTTGGTGTGCTTAGCCAAAGGTAGGGAGGACAAGGGCACTTACAGCTGAGGTAGGCTGGGCTTCAGAAAGGGATCATTCTCCGCCCCGTTCACTGCCTTGGTTTTGCGTTGCTTTGGCTCAGAGTTTGTGGTTGGTGCTTGGGAGTTGCTGGACGATGGGGGTTTCCTTTTGGCTAGGAGTTTTCTCTGCTTCTCGATATCCTCCCTCTGTTGGTTTATCCACTCTTGCTGTCTGCAGATAAAGATGTTATATGCAATCAATACCATTTCTGCCAAGCCTGCATTTTTCCCTGGATAAGCCTTTGGAATAAGAGGAAAATGACACTCCAGTACAAATTCTACAAACATTTCTTCGATACCTGAACAGACTGAACTTATTTGAAAGAGAGACGTGTAGCTCGATAAATTTCTCAACTGTGATATGGTTAAGTTGACTTGAGACAACTTTGACACGGAGACCAAGATACTCAACTTGACTAGGTTTTGGAAGGCAAAGCCATCGGTCCACTGCTCTGTGAAAGAGGCTCCATGTCGCACAGTGGTAAAATGGCCTAACCGTAGTCTGTCCTGCATACTCTTTTCCCGGCACGCCTGCTTCTCCTGGGTGCTCTAGGCAACAAACAATGACAGACGTCACTGACTGAGTACTCATACCACTGCACTCATACAGACTTGTCACAATGTAAAAACATTTTTTTTTTTTTAAATGCTAGCCTCAGACATTCCGCCTTGAAACGAAAGGGAAGTACCTTTTCTATGAGCAACTTCTTGCTCATGGTGATGCATTTATTTAAGCGTTCTTTGTACTTTTCAAGTAATTTCTGTTGTTCGTCTATCTGTCTCCTGAGATCGCAGTTCGCCTATGGAGAAGAAACAAATCAGGTTCATCATATTACAACCCTAGTAAAACCAAAGCCCTCTACACACTCCTGCCGTAGAAGAACGTTGCAGCTAACTTCCCAAGCATGTCAGCCTAGCATTGAATAACATTTCTTGTACGCACTTTAAGTCTACATGCAGCACAGCGAGCCTTTTTAATTGATCCGTGTGTTCAGTGGTGTCACAGTAATACATCACTGATACTTCAACTCAATGAGGGAGTTAGGAATGTTTTGCTGATGTGTTCTGCCCATTAGCCATATTTCCCTTACTCTAAGCAAATCATCAATTCTGCCTTCTTTTTTCTCAAGGTCCAGGTTCTTGTTCATCTCCAGGGCAGCCAACTTGAGCCCCGTCAGGTCAGTCTGCAATTAAAAACAAATGAACAATGAGTTTAGAATTTAGTCGCGACACACAATCACTATAGCGGTGGTCATTCTCACCTGCACACATTTGATTGCCAACTGCTTTGGATGCATCACATGTTCCCCAAAAGACAGACTCGTAGGCGATGAGCTGTTTTGCCTAATCTGAAACCCAAGGGACAACAATTGTTAGCGTATCTAAATGGTACTGTCAATTTCTTCTAAACATTGACTGTGTTTAAAAAAAACATTTGACATGTTTTTTTTTTTTTTTATTTTAAAAATGGGCCATTCTGGCTTGGACAAGGCTACTATGCTTTCTACATACGTTTATAAAGCCAACAAGCGATAAAGCAATTGAAGTGGATATGGGGTTACTTACACTGGAACCCTGCACAGAGTGGGAATGTGAGTTCTGAGGTGAGCGGATCACAGAGGGGAGACCTCTCACAGGACTGGACCCGTTCCCTCCATGGAACTGGAGAGAGAGACCACCAGTGTGAGTGACATCATTGCCCGCCACTTGGCAACAACATTGGCACAGAAAGCCTCCTTTATGTCCGGTTTTGTTCATTTCAGAGCTGGCCTGAGTGTGAAATGGATCACATCACAGCTTCATTGATATTCTCTAAAAACAGAAAACCTCTCTGCTGAACATCAGATGTGGTGCTCCACGACACAGGGACTTAGCCCGGGTCACTCACGATAAGAGTATCATTTAAATTTTCAACCCCCATCCCAAAAAGAATAACTTACATCAAAATAATCACTAATTTTGGGTCCTCGCACAATAGACTTCCCTGTGAGAGAGAAAATACAATTAGCATTGACTTTCAGACATCGATGATTGTATCTGGAGCAACAGAAACAGCTTGAGGGAAGTTACCTTGGCTGTTCTCCGACTGGGTGTCGGGTTTCCTCTTTCTTCCTCTGGACGATTCAGAGTGTTTCTTTTCAGGAGTCTGTAAAGGACAAACTGTTTTACCAAAGACCACTATCTGGTCGGTTGTACAAGTACAGTCATTTTGATTCCTTGAAATGTCCAGATTAGGATTTAAAATGTCTGTTTGAAAAACAAAAGCATAGTGAATACACCGTAGCAGCAACACATCAATCCCAAGTCTACAGCCTGCTAAGGATTCCTGAATGTAGGTGAACTGACCGACCAATGCTGCCTGCCGCCCAGTAGCTGAAAAGGGATGGGGAACATAGCCTAGTATTCCAAATACAATGAGCACCTACCAAGTATGCAGGAGAGCTCCCCCTTTTCACGTCTGAGCTCTGCAAACAGAAAGAAATGGCAGGAGGGGTACAGAGAATGAGTTCAACGTGAAAACCAAAATGCATAATTAATCGAGCTCATTATTAGCCTGTTCTGAAAAGAGATCAATTGTAATGGAAAGCTTTAATGAGGTAGTTGTGCGAGAACTTCCAGTGGGGAGAGGATGCTTATTTATGACCGATGTAGCCCCCCGTTGGCAGTTTTGGGCCACAGGCTGAGGAAAAGCTACTACAGCAGGTAACTAAACTGTAGCACAGACTAACTAGCCTTTTGTAATGTCTGATTCAAATCAGTTTATGAGCAAAACATAAGAAAACAAGGTAAATCGCCCAACAAAGCAAGGAATCAGCTAAAATCAACCATTTTCATTGAATCAACGACCTCTAAGATAGGTCCAGAAATAATCCTCATCCTCTAAATTCTTTTAAAAATAAATAAAAGCAAGCATTACAATGGTTAAACTGCAAAAACACTAACCAAATCAAAGTCTAACATGAGGAGCCCATTTCAACAGGGCACAGGAATCCTTGTGATATTTTTACAAAAGATTTACAGGCCCCAAAACCAGGACAGAGCCTTGTACAGGGAATCTGCTGACAGGCGGTGGTCTGACAGTTTCACCAGTGCATCATTAGGGAGGGTGTGACGTATGGGGGCCGGGGGGCATCTGTTTATGTGATATCTGTGCAGATTCATCATGTCTGTGGCAGAAAAGGCCAGAGAGGTTTTATTCTGCCTCCTCCTCGATCATGCTCGCACACAGGCCTCCATCAGTGACTTATTACGCCACCCGATGAACTAGACGGGAGGGGAGCAGACAATCACCCGCAGTCAGGTTGCTAATATACGTGCAGACTCCACATTGCAGAGGTTCAGGCTTCTTAGGTTAACCCTACAGTCAGCGATGTTGGGAGTCCTCCACCCCACACAAGACTTGCGACACTGCAGCCCCTCCAAATTAGAGGCCATTTGTGTTTTTCCTTCATTAGCGAGCTGTGCTGCCAAAACACAGGAGAACAGAGTGGAGGGAGGCTCAGCATGCAGGATGATGATGATGCCCGTGATCAGGCTGCCCTGGCAGAGTCTGGCACAAACTGTGTTTGTCCAGAGATGTGAGAGCGCGTGGCATTATGCGTCACAAGAACACAGTTTAATTACAGCAAGATTCCGCACATTTTTGTTCTCTCTAGCGCCATCTTCGGTTGCGTCTGACTTTCTCACCAGCGCCAAGGAGGATAACAGGGCCCAGCTCCTCTCCGTGTGATCTCGCTGCTCACATCAACCAGCCCACTTCCAATCAAAACATAGGTCTGAGCCAAACAAGATGGAATGTCAAAGACTAAAGAAACAAATCCAGAAAAGATGTGGACACCAGTTATACTGCCTGACAGCCTGTTCAAAACAAAATGCACATTCACATCCATTTTTCACAAAAAAACTTTAAGAACATCATGTTAATAAACATACCTCTGACTCCTTGTCACTGGAGGACCCCAGGCTTCCAAAACTTTGATTTGAACATTCATTGTTTGTCAAGGCCTGAAATCAAAACAGAAGTTCATTAGAATATTCTATGGAAGAGCGTGCTCTTTACGGATGAACGGCGATTTCAACTGTACAACTGTACCGGGCAGACGGCAGACAGTGTGAGTGAGTGATTTACAGATGTCAACGTTGTGAACAGAGTGCCCCATGGTGGCAGTGGGGTTATGGTATGGTCAGGCATAAGCTACGGACAACGAACACAATTTCATTTAAAAAGCAATGGCAATTTCAATGCACAAACATACAGGGATGAGATCCTGAGGCCCGTTGTCGTGCCATTCATCCGCTGCCATCACCAGACGCATGCTCACTCATTCATCCGCTGCCATCACCAGACGCACGCTCACCCATTCATCCGCTGCCATCACCAGACGCATGCTCACCCATTCATCCGCTGCCATCACCAGACGCACGCGCACCCATTCATCCGCTGCCATCACCAGACGCACGCTCACTCATTCATCCGCTGCCATCACCAGACGCACGCTCACTCATTCATCCGCTGCCATCACCAGACGCACGCTCACTCATTCATCCGCTGCCATCACCAGACGCACGCTCACTCATTCATCCGCTGCCATCACATGACGCACGCTCACTCATTTATCCGCTGCCATCACATGACGCACGCTCACTCATTCATCCGCTGCCATCACCAGACGCACGCTCACTCATTTATCCGCTGCCATCACATGACGCACGCTCACTCATTCATCCGCTGCCATCACCAGACGCACGCTCACTCATTTATCCGCTGCCATCACATGACGCACGCTCACTCATTCATCCGCTGCCATCACCAGACGCACGCTCACTCATTCATCCGCTGCCATCACCAGACGCATGCTCACTCATCCGCTGCCATCACCAGACGCACGCTCACTCATTCATCCGCTGCCATCACCAGACGCATGCTCACTCATTCATCCGCTGCCATCACCAGACGCATGCTCACTCATTCATCCGCTGCCATCACCAGACGCACGCTCACTCATTCATCCGCTGCCATCACCAGACGCACGCTCACTCATTCATCCGCTGCCATCACATGACGCACGCTCACTCATTTATCCGCTGCCATCACATGACACACGCTCACTCATTTATCCGCTGCCATCACATGACACACGCTCACTCATTCATCCGCTGCCATCACCAGACGCACGCTCACTCATTTATCCGCTGCCATCACATGACGCACGCTCACTCATTCGCTGCCATCACCAGACGCACGCTCACTCATTTATCCGCTGCCATCACATGACGCACGCTCACTCATTCATCCGCTGCCATCACCAGACGCACGCTCACTCATTCATCCGCTGCCATCACCAGACGCACGCTCACTCATTCATCCGCTGCCATCACCAGACGCACGCTCACTCATTCATCCGCTGCCATCACCAGACGCACGCTCACTCATTCATCCGCTGCCATCACATGACGCACGCTCACTCATTCATCCGCTGCCATCACCAGACGCACGCTCACTCATTCATCCGCTGCCATCACCAGACGCACGCTCACTCATTCATCCGCTGCCATCACATGACGCACGCTCACTCACTTTGGTTCCCCCGCTGGTGCTGCCAGTGCTGCCCCCAGTGCTGCCACTGACCCCACCCATGAATCGAGCCTCCAGCAGCTCTTGTCTCCGGGGGTCCAGGCTGTGCAGCTCCTCCATGGTGCCTGGAAGAGAGGAGCAATACCTCAGAACCTGCACACTATCATGTAAACCACTTATTCCCTACTCGTGTTGCATGGTATACCGAACTGTCTGTACTTCTGTGATAAAAATTAGAGTAACGTTTTTTGTTTGGTACTTCTGTCAAGTGTCTCACGTGATTGAGAGAATCAAGTCAGCGCATCCCCTTTATAGGGTGAAGAGCAAAGATCCTGCTCCACTTATTCATTTGCTAGAGCTACCTGAGCTGCTCCCCACTCATGTAGAGGTTGAAACTGTTCATTACAGTTCGCAAAACAACGTCCAAAACAGGCTAGAACACTTCTACAATGAAGATGATACCGGTAGCTTCCAGCTTTAAATTGTAGGCCAACTTACCCTGCTAGCTTCCAGCTGAATTAATTCACTACTCTAGTAGTTCGTCATATGCAAACCATAATGCTAAATATGCTGATTTCAAAGCTGACTGTCATCAAAAACAAAATTAATTTACTTAGTCTCGCTTGCCAAGCTGAACTCTGCCTGTGAATGACTTCATTACCTTCTTAGAGACAGTGCACACTTCTAGAATAGAAGAGGTTGCTTCTTTTATGCAAATGTTGTTGATCAGTACAATAAAATAATGTTCTCCTAGCAGTTGCCAATTAAATAAGTCCTAAATGGAAGGTATTGTTTGTCATCTGTAGCCCTATGAAATCAGCTAACAAGCTCAATAACTCAACGCATGCACACACTCCTATTGAATCATATGCATTCACCTGTATTGTGATTAGACCTACAACTGGAGATTTACCATTTAAATAAATGATAACCATGTTTTGTAGTTAGACTGGTAAAAACAAAGTCAAATTGATTGTATTATTTTTTCATTAACACATACATGGCTACGTACAAATGTTCAAATGGAATGATTTTAAACTCAAGATGGCAAACGATTGAACAGAGCCGTAGCTGAGTTTCTGTCCGGATCAAGTGCCATTCTGTGACTTTGGCTGGTACTCCTTTTTTGTTGTGGTGGTATCGCGCATCGTGATACTAAACCTGGCATCAAAGTAAAAATTCTGGTATCGTGATTAACTCATCCAACGCTGCAGAAGAGATCTGACTGCATCATGATCCCCCCCACTCCAGACATCATTACAGCTTCAACCAAGTTGTCTCCCAGCCGCCACCACTCCCACCTCTGAACCAGGTCAGTTCAGATTCATAGCTGTACAACAAGACTCAGAGGAACATGGCACCTCTCCATGACATGAGTGATATATGCCCTGAGAAAGGGCTTAGTCCTGACACAATCTGTAGCCGAGTTCAGTCTGCAGTCGAACACCAGATAACGGGACTTAACAAAATAAATAAAAAGATAGGTATCCATTATACTAGGAGTTACAGGGTAGGTACTGTTTGGAGTAGAGGTCGACCGAAGATTTTTCAACGCCGATACCGATTATTGGAGGACCAAAAAAGCAGATAGCGATTAAAATTGTATTTATAATAATGACAATTACAACAATACTGAATGAACACTTATTTTAACTTAATATAATACATCAATAAAATCTATTTAGCCTCAAGTAAATAATGAAACATGTTCAATTTGGTTTAATGCAAAAACAAAGTGTTGGAGAAGAAAGTAAAAGTGCAATATGTGCCATGTAAGAAAGCTAAAGTTTCAGTTCCTTGCTCAGAACATGAGAACATATGAAAGCTGGTGGTTCCTTTTAACATGAGTCTTCAATATTCCCAGGTAAGAAGTTTTAGGTTGTAGTTATTATAGGAATATTTCCCTCTATACCATTTGTATTTCATTAACCTTTGACTATTGGATGTTCTTATAGGCACTTTAGTATTGCCAGTGTAACAGTATAGCTTCCGTCCCTCTCCTCGCGTCTCCCTGGGCTCGAACCAGCAACACAACGACAATTAGCGCGCGCTAACTAGCTAGCCATTTCACTTCGGTTACAAAAGCCTCATCTCGGGAGTTGATAGGCTTGAAGTCATAAACAGCGCAATGCTTGGCGCACAACGAAGAGCTGCTGGCAAAACGCATGAAAGTGCTGTATAAATGAATGTTTACGCGCCTGCTTCTGCCTACCACCGCTCATTCAGATACTTAGATACTTGTATGCTCAGTCAGATTATATGCAACGCAGGTCACGGTAGATAATATATAGTAATATCAACAACCATGTGTAGTTAACTAGTGATTATGATTGATTGTTTTTTATAAGATAAGTTTAATGCTAGCTAGCAACTTACCATGGCTTACTGCATTCGCGTAACAGGCGAAACAGTCTCCTTGTGGAGTTCAACGAGAGAGAGGCAGGCCGTTATTGCGTTGGACAAGTTAACAGTAAGGTTGCAAAATTGAATCCCCCGAGCTGACATGGTGAAAATCTGACGTTCTGCCCCTGAACGAGGCAGTTCACCCACCGTTCCTAGGCCGTCGTTGAAAATAAGAATGTTCTTAAGTGACGTGCCTAGTTAAATAAAGGTATATAAAAATATATATAAAAAATAATAATCGGCGCCCAAAAATACCGATTTCTGATTGTTATTGAAACGGACACCCTGCAACTGGACATTTTACGACTCCTGTTTCCATGAATCGTGGACGACGACAGTAAAATCGCCAAGCGGGGTCAAAAATGTGCTACACCAAAGAGTACCTAACCTGTAACTCCCAGTATAATGGACACAATTATATATTTTTAGTTAAATCACGTTACAGTCTGTAAGCGAGGCTAAATTCTATCTTCATGCAGCCTAGTCAGTATACTTGTGTCTATCCACTGTACTCCTTCATACAAAAGGAAAACCAGACTGCCCGTCTTGTATTTTTTTCCCCCATGACAAAAATGAGAACCTACTGAAAAATACACCATTATCTGAAAACGACTTAATTTGTTGAGTTTAGTATATTTGCTCTGAAGCTCTGGCCAGAAAAACTGAGATCAGGTATACAGCCAATTTAACAAGGCAAGTCAACTTCTGCCTGGCACAAAGTCTTAACTGCAAGGTAATAATGCGATTGACTTAGAACCCTGAAGGCCTTCAGAATAAGCCTGATAATCAGAGTATCCCCCAGGACTAATTATCTAAGGCGGCAGAGATAATCTGTTAAAACAAGGCATTACCACAGAGCTATCCATTTAGCTCAAACTAAAATAAGGGAGTGACAAAGCAAAACTAATGAGGATTGTTCCCTCGTCACACACAAAAGAACAGCTGAAAGCAATTTCTGAAACGTTTAATAGGCTAAATGTCTGGTTACTACACATCTGAACAGAGGAGACATTTCCTACATTTATACTCCTCAAGATAACATTATATTAACACTGAAATATTTGACATGGCATAATCCTGGTACATGCCCCACAACATTCTGCCTGATGAGTGTTAGAGGCAAACCAAACATGGCGCTCTATAGCTATATGGGTCTCCCTAGTTGCGCAGAGGCCTAAGGAACTGCATATCAGTGCTAGAGGCATCACTACAAACACCCTGGCTCGAATCCAGGCTGTATCACAACCGGCCGTGATTGGGAGTCCCATAGGGCGGCGCAAAATTGGCCCAGCTTTGTCCGGGTCTGGCTGTCAGTGTAAATAAGAATTTGTTCTAAACCAACTTGCCTAGTTAAATAAAAGTTACATTTAGTGGAGTTGATAATAGCCTAGACCAGTGGTTCACAAACGTAATCCACTCAGGCCTCCCATCATTGGGGAACATTCTGCAGTTAAAGCTAATTTCTTGCAATTCTACACATTGACAGGTCTTATGTGATGTGGGACTTAAACATTCCAACAAAATCAATGGGCTACAAAACCTAGTAAAAAAAAATGTTAGCTGACATGGGCTTGTTGATCTGGACATTACTGACAAGTTATAAATACAGTTGAAGTCGGAAGTTAACATACACTTGTGTTGGAGCCATTAAAACTCGTTTTTCAACCACTCCACAAATTTCTTGTTAACAAACTATAGTTTCGGTAAGTCTGTTAGGACATCTACTTCGTGCATGACAAGTCATTTTTCCAACAATTGTTGTTTAGACATATTTCACTATCATAATTCCAGTGTGTCAGAAGTTTATATACACTAAGTTGACTGTTCCTTTAAACAGCTTGGAAAATTCCAGAAAATGATGTCATGGCATTAGAAGCTTCTGACTGACTCAAATGATGCACTGAGTTAGGCTAATTGACCTCATTGCTTGACATCATGGGAAAAAAAATCAAAAGAAATCAGCCAAGACCTCAGAAAAGAAATTGTAGACCTCCACAAGTCTGGTTCATTGTTGGGATCAATTTCCAAACGCCTGAAGGTACAACGTTCATCTGTACAAACAATAGTGCGCAGGTACAAGCACCATGGGACCATACCGCTCAGGAAGGAGACACATTGTCTCCTAGAGATTAACGTACTTTGGTGCGAAGTGCAAATCAATCCCAGAATAACAGCAAACGACCGTACAAAAGTATCTATGTCCACAGTAAAACAAGTCCTATATTGACATGACCTGAAAGGCTGCTCTACAAGGAAGAAGCCACTGCACCAAAACCGCCATAAAAAAGCCAGACTATGGGTTGCAACTGCACATGGGGACAAAGATCGTACTTTTTGGAGAAATGTCCTCTGGTCTGATGAAATAAAAATAGAACTGTTTGGCCATAATGACCATCATTATGTTTGGAGGAAAAAGGGAGAGGTTTGCAAGCCGAAGAACACCATCCCAACCGTGAAGCACTGGGGTGGCAGCATCATGTGGGGGTGCTTGCTGCAGGAGGGACTGGTACACTTCACAAAATAGATGGCATCATGAGGCAGGAAAATTGTGTGGACATATTGAAGCAACATCTCAAGACATCAGTCAGGAAGTTAAAGCTTGGTCACAAATGGGTATTTCAAATGGACAATGACCCCAAGTATACTTCCAAAGTTGTGCAAAAATGGCTTAAGGACAACAAAGTCAAGGTATTGTAGTGGCCATCACAAAGCCCTAACCTCAATCCTATAAAAAATGTGTGGACAGAACTGAAAAAGTGTGTGCGAGCAAGGAGGCCTACAAACCTGACTCATTTACACCAGCTCTGTCAGGACGATTGGGCCAAAATTCACCCAACTTAATGTGGGAAGCTTGTGGAAGGCTACCTGAAACATTTGACCCAAGATAAACAATTTAAAGGCAATGCTACCAAATACTAATTGAGTGCATGTAAACTTCTGACCCACTGGGAATGTGATGAAAGAAATCAAAGCTGAAATAAATCACTCAACTATTTTTCTGACATTTCACATTCTTAAAATAAAGTGGTGAGCCTAACTGACCAAAGACAGTGCATTTTTACTAGGATTAAATGTCAGGAATTGTGAAAAACTGAGTTTAAATGTATTTGGCTAAGGTGTATGTAAACTTCCGAATTCAACTGTAGCTCTAAGGTCTACAATGACTGACATGACAAAAGGAAAACTGCTGATACCCTACCCAATTTCAAAAGTTACACCTTATGCATTCTACTATTAACACTCAAGAATAAGTTGAAAGCCTCAGAGTACCAACAACAAAAAACACAACAAAAAATGGCCTAGGCAATATCTTCATTATGTCACATGTAAGCAGCACACAGTATTAGGCCTACAGCCGCAAAAACAGGATTTCAACTACTAGGCTGGATCCTATACAGTCCAATCCTCTTCTCAATCTCCCTTAAACCTGAGGGCCTCTGGGAGACAGTTCAGCTAAGGGAATTCTGCAAGCTACAGCCTCAGAGCAGACTCCGTGGGGGTCTACTTTACTGACATGGCCTTGCTCTAATATGCTCTCTATTTTGCATCTACAAACGGCTATGAGGTCTCATAAGATCTGTTCAGTCAGTGCATCATGTCTGCCGCACCACTTCCACTGTCAAGAGTCAGACCATAGATAATGCCAGTGTGACACTGATTTTCAATAAACATCATTGAATCCAGACAATAGAATGGAATTCAAAAAATGTATTTAACTTATTAGAACATTCATTTGCCCAAGTTAATCATAAGACATGAACAAAATATATCAGTGGTTGTATTTTCCCTGCAACTTTCTGAAAATGCCCTTGGTGTGCGCGGTGCACGCACGTCTACACTTTGTGTAGCCATTAGCGATAATGCTAATGATAACAATCTTCTGGTAGAGATGAAAAGGCTTTCCCGAAGGCTACTTTGTAGTACTGCCTACCAGCCAGAATGATGTCAGGATTATTTTCATCAATCCAGTGGCAACTCCGCAATCACATGAGTTACAGAAAAGTCACTAAGCCAACGATGTCTCTTGATGGTGCGCACCTGCATTAAAGGGCAACTAGACCCAAAACATTACATTTTTAACTCCCCCCCCCCCCCCCCCCCAGACGTTAAGAGGTTTCCTGATGTGATGTAAGCATTGTTGTGGACTAAGAAAAGCAACCAAATGTGATGTTCTATTAACAAAGTGAGATTTTTGCCAGCAAAAACCTGAACTGGGAAAATCAAACCTGGGAAAACTAAACAGAATTTTGGAAAAAACTGAATCAGGCAAAAAAAGATTTTAGGGCACTACAAAGAGGTCGCCCGATTATGATTTTTCAATGCCGATACAGATTGGAGGACCCAAAAAAAGCTGATACAGATTAAATCGGCCGATTATAAAAAAAAAAAAATTGTAATAATGACAATTACAACAATACTGAATGAACACTTATTTGAACTTAATATAATACATCAATAAAATCAATTTAGCCTCAAGTAAATAATGAAACATGTTCAATTTGGTTTAAATAATGCAAAAACAAAGTGTTGGAGAAGAAAGTAAAAGTGCAATATGTGCTATGTAAGAAAGCAAACATTTAAGTTCCTTGCTCAGAACATATGAAAGCTGGTGGTTCCTTTTAACACGAGTCTTCAATATTCCCAGGTAAGAGGTTTTAGGTTGTAGTTATTATAGGAATATTTCCCTCTATACCATTTGTATTTCATTAACCTTTGACTATTGGATGTTCTTATAGGCACTTTAGTATGGCCAGTGTAACAGTATAGCTTCCGTCCCTCTCCTCGCCCCTACCTGGGCTCGAACGAGGAACACATCGACAAAAGCCCCCCTCGAAGCAGTGTTACCCATGCAGAGCAAGGGGAACAACTACTCAAAGTCTCAGAGCGAGTGACGTTTGAAACACCATTAGTGGGCACCCCTCTAACTAGCTAGACATTTCACATCGGTTACACCAGCCTAATCTCGGGAGTTGATAGGCTTGAAGTCATAAACAGCGCAGTGCTTAAAGCACAGTGAAGAGCTGCTGGCAAAACGCACTAAAGTGCTGTTTGAATGAATGCTTACGAGCCTGCTGTTGCCTACCACCGCTCAGTAAGACTGCTCTATGAAATCATAGACTTAGTAACATAATAACACACAGAAATACGTGAATTTGGACATTAATATGGTCGAATCCGGAAACTATCATTTCGAAAACAACACGTTTATTATTATCGCATATATCCTGACTGCGTGCAATGAACCCAAGAGAAGGGACACAATTTCACCTGGTTAATATTGCCTGCTAACCTGGATTTCTTTAAATATGCAGGTTTAAAAATATGTACTTCTGTGTATTGAGGTTTAGGTACACATTGGAGCAACGATACGCACCGCATCGATTATATGCTACGCAGGACACGCTAGATAAACTAGTAATATCATCAACCATGTGTAGTTAACTAGTGACTATGATTGATTGTTTTTTATAAGATAAGTTTAATGCTAGCTAGCAACTTACCGTGGCTTCTTACTGCATTCGCGTAACAGGTAGGCTTCTCGTGGAGTGCAATGAGAGGCAGGTGGTTAGAGCGTTGGACTAGTTAACTGTAAGGTTGCAAGATTGGATCCCTGAGCAGACAAGGTAAAAATCTGTCTGTCTGCCCCTGAACAAGGCAGTTAACCCACCATTCCTAGGCCGTCATTGAAAATAAGAAAGTGTTCTTAAAACTGACATGCCAAGATAAGTGTAAAAATTACATTATAATTTTTGTATTTATTTTATTATTAATTTTTTTTTTTTTTTTATCGGCCAAATCCATGTCCAAAAATACAGATTTCTGATTGTTATGAAAATTTGAAATCGGCCCTAATTAATCGGCCAGTCAGATTAATCCGCTGACCTCTAATACAGAGGCAATGTTTGTCAAAAGTGAGTCTACATTTCACTTTCAAAAGGATGCTCGGGTACTGCCATAAATGTTCTGATTTCAACTCAACTATCCAGTAAAGTTGAAGACCCAGTGGAGGAAACGCCTAAATAAAAGCCAATGCCCTGTCTTTCCTGTGTCCAGTACCAGAACATTACAAGCCACTCTACTCTGGCCAGTACGACCCATGATGGTTTCCCACCAGCCCGTGGTTTACAGCACCCACAGACAAGACAACAGTTCCTCCACCTTGTCTAACATGAGCTTGGAGAACAATGCAGGCCTGTCTCCAAGACAATTCCCACAAGCGCAGTGGGCCGAAGGGACCTGGGGCTGGCTGTTTTACTTGGCTTTCACAAAGAACACCAAAGTATCAGAGCTGGAACAGAGAACAAACATGTATATCAAATTATTCTCTGGCAGTTCCCTCTTAAAATCAACACCCTTACATCAACCTAGCAATTTGCCTACAACATAGGTTTGTTCTGAAAAAACGTATGCAAGAGCTAGACTGCCTAAAATTAGACCAGATATCACACATTAGTGCTACAGTCTTCATTCGTTCCCTGTATCGGCATCACATAATCCACAAGAACAATGACTACCCATCGTTCAAATCTACTGTCCTGCAAAACAAATTCTAATTTCATGAGAAAAAGACCACTCCAGCTCATTTTACCAAAATGTCCACAGCAAAAAAAATAAGAAGCTTGCCAGCCACCTTCTTATTGCAATGGGATAGCCTAATCAGCAAGATCAAGAGAAAAAGAGAAACTATACGAACAAAAATATTAACGCAACAATGAAAGATTTTACTGAGTTACAGTTCATAAGGAAATCAGTCAATTTAAATGAATTCATTAGGCCCTAATCTATGGATTTCACATGACTGTGCAGGGGTGCAGCCATGGCTGGGCCTGGGTCCACCCACTAGGGAGCCAAGGACCAGCCGGTCAGAGTTTTTCCTTACAAAGGGCTACTTTTGTTCAGTGTATTAACCATACTAAGGCATAAAATAGGCCAATTAAAAAATAATAACTAATCTATAGCCTAGTTCAAAGCCCATTTAGGCTACTATTCTATGATGTCAACTAGGGATTCAAATTTCTATCAATTTTGCTTTTGTCTAACTAACTGGTCAACAAATTGTTACTGGTTGGATTTTTTTATTTTTATATTTATTTTATTGTGTGACCAACAGAAAATACTATCAGAGACCTACATATAATGAGATATTATGTTTCCGCCCTAACAATGCGAGTCGTCCCAAGGCAGGAAGGCAGTCGACAAGCATAGGCCCAAAATAAGCACATAGAAACTAATTGAGCATATTTGACAGATTTTGGCAAGAGTGAAACCTCTTGCTTTGCCTCTTCCTCTCTGATACTACAGATGCATACAAGGACTGGACATTTTTTATTAAGAGCTTAGTGGATACATGCAACAATAGCAAGCTTATCGTCTTACAGTTCAAAAGGCTGTAGCCTGTTATTGAACACGCAACTCCTATAATGAAGCAGCTAATAAAACACAATTTTCAAACATTTGCCAAAATGTGATTTGCAGAAAACACAGCTCTAAACCTAATGCGAGCAGTTGTGACAGATTAAAATCTCCTTTAGAAATGTAGAAAGAGGGGGAATCTAATAGCAACAACTATGATGGGTTGCTAATATGACTAGGATTGTGCTTCTGGACAACGAAAGAAAATTAATATGAAAACCAATAGAACAGGAGAGAAATGCTGATTAATGGCATGAGGAAGTCTTTATAAAATAATTGCATCCACGTTTCTACAGATGGATTTTCGCAAGGCAAGACATGCCTCATTATTTGAAGTAAAACATGCAGGTTTTACTGCCTCAAGCTCACATTGCAAAGCAGTGGGTGACTCGCTGATAGTCAACAGTAGGCAGGCTACAGCCTATACATCTGAATGGCAAATGGGAGGCACGCTTGAATTACGAGTTGAGAAATAAAAATAGCGCCTTTTAAATCATGGCCACCAAAGTTTAATACGTGATTGCATTTAGAATGGTTATTTGTTGCCCAACGACTGGACTTATAAAAGTAGGTTTCACTCCAGTAGCCTACAGACTTGAGCCACTCTTGCACGGTCTGACAGGTGGTAGGCTTTTCCACTCCTCAAACTAGGCCTCTGTATGCGTGTGATAAAAAAGATGCATGATGACATAACGAAAATACACACGAGCCAATTTAATACAACACAATTATGCTAATTACCCTATAGACCAATAAGCATGACTAGTCAAATGTATTTTTGGCAGCTAACCGATTAACATCCCTAATGTCAACTAGCCTACTGTAGATTAGCTTGCTGTTCATCTGCATAATCTGGTGGGTGCTGCAACACCAGATGGAGGTAGTCTAACTGGCAGGGAATGCAAATCAGGCAAAAGAAAGAAAAAAAGAGACAACACCCTGGAGACACAAAGGATCAGGTACCACAGCAGATTGTGGCACCCAAGATGGATGCCACTTTAGCTCATTTGTGGAGTAGAGGTGAAATAAAATGTGGTGCTCTGGGGTCCTAGGGAACCTATGTTCAAACCCAGGATGACGCAGTGCAACACAATGCTATGCATTTCCAGTTAGAAACATGCATTTGATTTTATATAAATTGTACGTAACAGCTGCCCAAGTGGAAATTGCATTATGTAGACTATGGTATTTAGCATTTTTCAGTGATAATGTAATCATAAGCAGCAGTTATGCAAGGCAACAACATCATTCATCAAGTGGAAAAGTTGAAAGAACATCAAATGGAAAACCAGCCATGATTTACCACATTCAACCTAACGAAAACAAGCGAGTGTGGCGCGAGGAAACCTCTCCCTCAGTTACCTTGGTGTCCACATCACTAAGGACCGATCATGTTCTAAACACACCAACAGTCGTGAAGAGGGCACAACAATGCCTGTTCCCCCTCAGGAGGCTGAAAAGATGTGGCATGAGACCTCAGATCCTGGGAAAAAAGTTATACAGCTGCACCAGAGAGCAACCTGACTGACGCCACACAAACACATTCCTTCACACACACGCTGCTGCTACTCTGTTTATTATCTAGTCACTGTTCCCCTACATACAGACTAACCCTAACCCATGAAAATCTCTGGTATATAGCCTCATTTGTTTGTTATTATTATTTTTACTTTTAGGTTATTTAGCAAATTGTTCTTACTTAAATATATATTTACTCTATATTGTTGCTTAAGGGCTCATAAGCATTTCACAGTAAGGTCTATCTGTTGTATTTGGCAAATGTGACAAAGATCATTTGATTTGAGTGTAAAGCAAGTGAGTAACTTTTAAAAAAATGTTTTACCTTTATTTAACTAGGCAAGTCAGTTAAGAACAAATTCTTACTTTCAATGACTGCCTAGGAACAGTGGGTTAACTGCCTTGTTCAGGGGCAGAATGACATTTTTACCTTGTCAGCTCTGGGATTTGTGATGTAGAGTGCTGTAATTTTATAGCTTGCCAGTAGATATTTCAGTACATCATGAAGTAACATGAGAAATGTCATGTAACAGAGTAAATAATACTCAACTTAATAATGCTCACTGCCAAATATCAGTTTCCACTTCAGATTGCTGAATGGATTTTAGGATTGAAATGAAGCAGACAGGTGCTATAGAACACTTTTTAAACAGTTCTGAACCATTGGGGACCCATTGAATATGCAGATTTGTCAGGAAATTAGCTTTAAATTAACAGCCATCTCTCTCTCAGCTCCATGACAAAATGTGCAGAATTGCAGGAAAATAGCCCCCCCCTAGGAAAAAAAACATTGGAGAAACACTGCCATATAAAATGTCTTCCGGGTTACAATAATTTGACAACCCTATCACCTTGTCCAGAATATAGTCTGTTGCCCTAGACTGACTAGAGCAGGGATACCCAAACTCGGTCATGCCCCCCCGGGTGTGCATGTTTTGGTTTTATCCCTAGCACTACACAGAAGGTTCAAATAATACAAGCTTGATGAGTTGGTTATTCGAGTCAGCTGCGTAGTGCTAGGGGAAAAACAAAACATGCATCCACATAAAAACAATATATATGCATTTTCCCACCTGAGAAGTTTTCCCATCAAATTGACCTGTTGCAGATGAAAGGCTGTTCATGAAGACCAAGTGCACATGAAAATAACTGAGGTTAAATTCCTACGTACTGAATAAAGAATACAAGTTATTAAATGGGTTTCCATTACATTTTCAACTCTACTGTTCAAAATTTGCGTTACATGGCTAATGTAACCACTCTGGTCTTGGCACGTGCACACTAGCCAACAGAGATTGCAGATACAGTGCGGTTAGGCTGGCTTACAGGAAATAAAAATCTCCCTCTTTTGTCCATGGTTATTTGTCAAATGCCGGCCAAGAATCAATCATGTCTCCAGAACCCCGGATATTTATTAGAAAGCACAATCAATCACCACGTGCACTTTCACCTTGTGAAGTTCATATACCTTATTCTATCTGTAGCCTAACAAACTACATGGTTTCCCCGAGTCGTAGTCGAGAACCACACCATATTGTTGCACGACTTCAAATTTACTTCTACATGGTTATTATATCAATATGTGCACAAAAAGGCTTAAATCATTTTACCGACAAAAACGTTGCACCTTGTCTAGCGTATTTTGTTTTGTCAACATTTCGGAAGTCTATTCAACTTTCTTTATACAACATGTACTTTACTAACATAAATGTTGGACCTGGTTATAGTTATAATTTGTACATCGCAAATTGACAGCAAGAACCCCAAACAGATGTAGTATGACAAAAACAGAATAATTCCAAACCTTGATAACATTGGGATATTATTGAATATGCCTCTATTTATGCATGGATCAGATTTCCTCAATTAAAATTAGTTTGAAATAATTTTGAGTGACTTTACAGTCATGTCCAAGATTGTATTTCTACAAAAAAGTAATTTTGCTCAGAAAATGTAAATATTTTAGGAATGTGACCATCACAATGTCTAGAAATCTGTGCATCACTGCTGAAACATAACATTTGCTTTAAATATGTACTGTTACCTGGTACAAACAAAGATGGGTGGGTATAATGTGTTAAGTTCTAACAGGAATCTGTTAGCAAAACTTGGTAAAGTAACAAGGAAACCAACAAACGCATACAAAGTAGCATGATCAATTCACCTAGTTAACTAGCCACCGAATAGGCATCAACTCAGCACGTAGCTTATTCTTAATGTTTGTCCATAGGGTACCAGAGTGAGGAGATACATTTTTCGGAATAAACGTGGTGAGTGAAAAACGTCATTAAACAGCCCACTCCCTACCTGGTATCTTATTCTGCTGCTTTACAACCTTGTATGCGTTGTTTGTTGGCAACCTTGTTATTTACGACGTTTTTGGAACAGATTCCTGTTGGAACGTTCCAGAAATTATACCCACTCAAAGATCACAAAAATAACAAGGCATGCAAAGACCATCACAAAGACTTGAGTTGTCATGTAGGACATTTAAGGCTGATTACTTGTCTAAAGTAATACACTGCCCCAAAAACTATTGCCACCGTCCTGTCCACACAAACCATTGAATGTGCAGCCTGTACTCTCATTAGCACATGGATACTTGAGTCACTTATACAGTTGTCAATGAGTGCAAAACAATTGATTGCAAACACCAGTTTCTGAATCTAATATGATCCATTGCACAGTAGGTTATCACGACAGGTGTACTTAGCTGGTTACTGCAATATAAAAATATGCCATCTCAACTTCATGAAATAAAAAAATATATATAAAAAATACAATTATAAAGGCGAGGGTCGCCAGACACCATTGCATCATTATCGATAAGGAGTAAACCATTCTAGTTAACTACTGTATACATGTACATATATATATTCATGTTGTCCACAGAAACCCATAAATCTCGCAAAACTGAATCCATGGGTCCAATCCATGTCACGTCCCTGTTTTAAAATCACACATCTTAGCTTGTTGGCTGGCAAATGCAACATTTAACAATAGATACAGGTAATAGTTAACGTTGTCTTTGTAGCCGGTATAGACAGTTAGTAGTAGCTAGCTAACGTTTACTGGATAGCAAATTCTGTATCGGAAACTTGCTAGCCAGTAAGGCAAGTAGCTAGCACGCTCGCTACTCCACTTCAGCATGTCAATAATTGAACTTATATTGCGAGCAAAATACCAGTAGTTTAAAGTACTGTGCTTAACATTGACCATTTAGCTAGATGGCCTCATATATTTGCAGTCAGACACCACCAGCTACTACTGTAGTGGCTAGCTAACGTTAGCAGGCTGCTGCCCATCATGGCTTCGGTGTAACTCAAGACGCAATTAATTCCAAGACGATTCTTAGCACGTACCACGAAACGACTCACAAAACATTTAACAAATACTTTTCCGTAAAATATTATTTTTACAGTACCTGCCTTGGCCTTCACCACTGCCGTGATATGTTGCTGAGAAAGCAACCCCGGTGTTGTCGGGGACGTGGAGAGCTAGGACCAAGATGGCGTCCCCTCCAAACTTCCAATGTTACTTTGGACACTCATCAAGCTACTTTTTGAAACGACAAAGCAAACAAACACCGCTGTCAGTGACAGTACAATCTCGTGATTTTTGAAACCTTGCAATGTTTAGACACAAGCCCAACTGCACCGGTAACCTCACAAAATGTTGGAATTTAACATTTTGGACATAACCTCCTCACACCTCTGCAGTGCGTCTGGAAGTGCCCTGTGCTGTTGTACCTTACTTCAAGCGTCACGCATCGTGTGCAAACATTATCGCGAGGTTCATGCACCCAGGAAAAATGCCACTGGTGAAAAGCCATCAAAAATATGCTTGAAAGAGAACATCGTAACTGACATACAGTGTGGCCAGTGGCCAGTTCAGTAATGAGTCAGTAATGAGAATTCAGAATCAAGCTATAGTAAGTCATTATTATGAGATAGCAAGTCATATTTATGAGATAACAAGTCATTATTGTGAGATAATAAGTGATAATTATGAGATAGCAAGTCATTATTGTGAGATAGCAATAGCAAGTCATATTTATGAGATAGTTAGTCATTATGGGATTGTAAGTCAATTATGAAATAGTAAGTCATTATAGTGCGATAGTAAGTCATAATTATGAAATAGTAAGTCATTATTATGAGATGTGTACGTCCTGCAGTTTGACCCCTTTTAAAGAGGAAATCTGGGATTCCAAAATTAACAAAGCATTTTCCCCACAATTTAATTTGGTTAACAGCTGAGGAATGGGCCAGGAGAAAGGTAACCACTGTCAAATACATAGACGCAAGGACTTCACATATGGGTGCAAGGACTGACCATCCATGAGAACAAAATTATACACTACCGTTCAAAAGTTTGGGGTCACTTAGAAATGTCCTTGTTTTTGAAATAAAAGCACATTTTTTGTTCATTAAAATAACATCAAATTGATCAGAAATACAGTGTAGACATTGTTAATGTTGTAAATGACTGTTTTAGCTGGAAACGGCAGATTTTTTATGGAATAACTACATAGGCGTACAGAGGCCCATTATCAGCAACTATCACTCCTGTGTTCCAATGGTATGTTGTGTTAGCTAATTCAGGTTTATCATTTTAAAAGGCTAATTGATTATTAGAAAACCATTTGCAATTATGTTAGCACAGCTGATAACTGTTGTGCTAATTAAAGAAGAAATAAAACTGGCCTTCTTTAGACTAGTTGAGTATCTGGAGCATCAGCATTTGTGGGTTCGATTAGAGGCTCAAAATGGCCAGAAACAAAGAACTGTCTTCTGAAACTCGTCAGTTTATTCGTTTTCTGAGAAATGGCCAAGAAACTGAAGATCTGGTACAACGCTATGGTCCTACTCCCTTCACAGTACAGTGCAAACTGGCCCTAACCAGAATAGAAAGAGGAGTGGGAGGCTCCGGTGCACAACTGAGCAAGAGGACAAGTACATTAGAGTGTCTAGTTTGATAAACAGATGCCTCACAAGTCCTCAACCGGCAGCTTCATTAAATAGTACTCGCAAAACAACAGTCTCAACGTCAACAGTGAAGAGGCAACTCCAAGATGCTAGCCTTCTAGGCAGAGTTCCTCTGTCCAGTGTCTGTGTTCTTTTGCCCATCTTAATCTTTTATTGGACAGTCTGAGATATGGCTTTTTCTTTGCAACTCTGCCCAGAAGGACAGCATCCCTGAGTCGACTCTTCACTGTTGACATTGAGACTGGTGTTTTGCGGGTACTATTTAATGAAGCTGTTTACAATTACATTGTCTTCAAACAATGGAGTAAAACATGCTTCTAACCATTGCTCATGAGGCATTTCTAAGTTATATTATACAAGAATCAATGGCCATATATTAATTCAAATGTCCAAGAATGGATGTACCAATCCCAGATTGCCCCTTTAATGGATTGAATTGAATTAATGAATTAAATGTGATGTAAACCAGATGTTATCAAACAGGCACCAACTCACATCAACAAAACTCTCCAATCAACAAAACTAACTCTATCTCGCTGTCTCACACACAGACACACACGAACACGCAAAACATGAATTGATAATGCAGAACATAAACATGCACACACAGATGAAAATGTTGAGTAAAATGGAGCTTATGGCATTTTATCCAAGTCAGATAATATTTTAACAATTGCATAGGCCTATTGATTCAACTCTAGCTAGTGTCAAAATTGAATGAAAAAAGGACCCACTATTTCCATCAGTATCTGTTGTAATAATAAATTAGCTTCCAAGGTCATTCTGCACTATGAACTACATCAACGTTTTTTGACCTAGAGTTAGACAATAAGCAAACATAAAATGACAATAATGGCAAGTGAATAATACTTATTCAACACCAACAAATATATTTGAACATCTAAAAATAATAAAATTAAACATTTTTAAAAATACATTAGTTAGCACGTTTCTTTGTTGAAAAACGTTGAATGTCCTTGGTTCTGTTTCAGGTAGGACTGTCAACAAAACAAATAGTCCTATTATGACATCAAGGTTCCCACATGGAATTATATTATGTTTCCGAATTTTCACATTATTTCCAAGTAAAACAGAACAAAATATTACACTGGAATGCTCTTTCCACCAAATACATGCAAATCATTTCATAATTCAAACGAGTGTCAGTTACAAAGGAATCCAACATACTTTTTCAATCCATCATCCTCAGCCAAGAAGGCAGTGTACGAAAGTGGTGGCTGATGAGGGGAGGACGGCTCATAATAATGGCTGGAATGGAGCAAATGGAATGGCATCAAACACATGGTTTTCCATGTGTTTGATGTATTTGATACCATGACACTTATTCTGCTCCAGTCATTACCAATAGCCACTTCTCATCAATTAAGGTACCACCAACCTCCTGTGGTACACCTGCATTGCTTCGTGCTTCTACACCTGCAATGCTTGCTGTTTGGGGTTTTATGCTGTGTTTCTGTACAGTACTTTGAGATATCAGCTGATGTAAGAAGGGCTATATAAATACATTTGATTTGATTTGTGTACGAATTGGTAAGGCTACAAAGATTTTGGTGGCAAAAAAATATTTTGTTATTATTATTATTTTAGAATTTATTTCCATAATACAGTTTATTAAATACAGTATTATGTATTTGTTTAATGTAAATTATTCTCTGTAAAAAGTCAGCCAGCATATATTTCCAACTTCGGACTTGACTTTGTGTGCATCCTAAATGGCACCTACATGCATTCGGAAAGTATTCAGACCCCCTGACCTTTTCCACATGTTGTTTGTTACATTACAGCCTTATTCTAAAATGTGTAAAATATTTTTCCCCCCTCATTTACACACAATACCCCATAATGGCAAAGCAAAAACAGTTTTTTTACATTTTCGCCAATTTATTACAAATAAAAAGCCTAAACATCACATTTACATAAGTATTCAGACCCTTTACTCAGTACTGTTGAAGCACCTTTGACAGCAATTAGCCTCAAGTCTTCTTGGGTATGATGTTACAAGCTTGGCACACCTGTATTTGGGGAGTTTCTCCCATTCCTCTCTACAGATCCTCTCAAGCTCTGTAAGGTTGGATGGGGAGCGTTGCTGCACAGCTATTTTCAGGTCTCTCCAGAGATGTTCGATCAGGTTCCAGTCCGGGCTCTTGCTGGGCCACTCAAGGACATTCAGAGACTTGTCCTGAAGCCACTCCTGCGTTGTCTTGGCTGTGTGGGTCGTTGTCCCACACAGCCAAGATGGATGCAAGATGGCGCCAACAGAGATGGTAGCCTTGCTTCAAGTCCTTAGGAAACTATGCAGTAATGAGTTTTTTAAATGTATTATTTCTTACATTGTTAGCCCAGAAAATCTTAAGTGTTATTACATACAGCCGGGAAGAACTATTGGATATAAGATCGACGTCAACTTACCAACATTACGACCAGGAATATGACTTTCCCGAAGCGGATCCTTTGTTCGGACCTCCACCCTGGACATTGGGTCTAATCCCAGAGGCCGACCCAAAACAACGTCGTCGCCGCAGGACAGGCAGATGGAGTGGCCTCCTGGTCAGACTTAGAAGGCGACCACACCATCCACTGCTTCTGAGCATATTACTCGCCAAAGTCCAGTCTTTATACAACAAGGTGGACGAAATTAGGGCACGAGTTGCCTTCCAGAGAGACATCAGAGATTGTAACATTCTCTGTTTCACGGAAACATGGCTCATTCAGGATATGTTCAGGAAACAGCAGAGGGAGCACCCCCCTATCCACATCGATGGGACAGTAGTGGAGAAGGTGAAAAGTTTTAAGTTCCTCAGCGTACACATCACGGACAAAACTAAATTGTCCACCCACACAGGCAGCGTGGTGAAGAAGGTGCAACAGCTCCTCTTCAACCTCAGGAGGCTGAAGAAATTTGGCTTGTCACCTAAAACCCTCAAAAACTTTTACAGATGCACAATCAAGAGCATCCTGTTGGGCTGTATCACCGCCTCATATGGCAACTGCTCCGCCCTCAACCGCAAGGCTCTCCAGAGGGTAATGCGGTCTGCACAACACATCACCGGGGGCAAACTACCTGCCATCCAGGACACCTACAGCACCCGATGTCACAAGAAGGCCAAAAAGATCATCAAGAACAACAAACATCCGAGCCACTGCCGGTTCACCTCGCCGTACATGTGTATCAAAGCAGGGACCGAGAGACTGAAAAACAGCTTCTATCTCCAGGCCATCAGACTGCTAAACAGCCATCACTAACATAGAGAGGCTGCTGCCAACATACAGACTCAAATCACTGGCCAATTTAATAAATGGATTTAATAAAGGTATCATGAGTCACTTTAAATAATGACATTTGAATAATGTTTACATATCTTACATTACTCATCATATGTATATACTGTATTTTATACCATATATTGCATCTTGCCTAGGCCATCGCGCATCCATATATTTATATGTACAAATTCTTATTCCATCACCTTACATTTGTGTGTGTAAGGTAGTCATTGTGAATTTGTTAAGATTACATGTTAGATATTACTGCACTGTCGGAACTAGAAGCACAAGCATTTCGCTACATTCGCATTAACATTTGCTAACCATGTGACCAACAAAATGTGATTTGTCCTGTTGTTGGTGAACCTTTGCCCCAGTCTGAGGTCCTGAATACTCTCGAGCAGGTTTTCATCAAGGAAGGATCTCGCTGTACTTTGATTCGTTCATCTTTGCCTCGATCCTGTCTAGTCTCCCAGTCCCTGCCGCTGAAAAACATCCCCACAGCATGCTTCACCGTAGGGATGGTGCCAGGTTCCTCCAGATGAGACACTTGGCATTCAGGCCACAGAGTTTAAAAACAATGTTAGGTAAATACCAAATGAAATAGGACATTAAATAAACCGGTTTATAATTGACTTTCAGAATATTATCCATAAACGAATTTACTCTGTATTCATTTAAATAACATTTAAATCGTTTTTGTGCTTTTGATTTTGTTCACTGCATTACCAAATAAATTAGTTGCATTTCCATTTTATATCATTCAGATATGACATGTTGCTTAGCATATAGGTACAAAACACATATACCAGGTGCCAGAAATGGCATTATTCAAGAATTTGCATTACCACAATTCATTAACATAATATCAAAAGTCTAATGTATATAATCAATATATTTCATCAGAGACAGAACATAAAACTTATTTTGAGTTATAATTCTGTTGTGTGCAAATAATTGGAAATCAATCACTCAACTACAACAACTATAGCAGGTACAATTTTAATGTATTGTTAAATGTCCAACTAAGGAAGGTACAAATAAGTCCTTTTTATGACAGTATCATTCATAGATTTTCATTTTATGGGTTTATACAACATATAAAACTGTTTAATTAAATATGTATATGTATGCATACACTCAACCAGAAAAATAAATGACATTTGTCTCCCTACAAAAAGTGAGTTTTACATACATGGCATGTGAAACCCATAATAAGCACACAACAACCAGAAGGTACTTCCTTGGCACGATAGTTGACCACTCCCTCAGCCTGATAATGGACCATCCCAGTGGTACTGTAAATGCATCACACTAACACATCTCACTGCACTGAGACATGCTTAAGACCTCCTTCTGACCTCTGATTTGGATAGACAAGTCCTTGCTAAAGCCAACCTGGGGCAACATGTTCGTCCGAGCAGGGACAGTGGTGGTAGACTACAATGGTGGTGCTAGTGGTTGAGGTTTTTTAAACTTGCTTTGCATCCACACTCTGCGCATTACAACTTTCTTCCCTCTGTTCACCTGTAGTCGCCTATCCTCCAGATTCTGAATTTCTTCCAAACCAGCATTGGAAAATAAACTGTGAACTTCATCTGTGGAAAGAGTAACATAATATTACCATCACACATTACCACCACTAAATTATTTGAGATTAGATTTGAAATAATGTCTACACACAATATTCAGAGATACAATATTCCCAGAGACTTTTGAATCAATTTACCTTTTGTGAAGAAATAAACACACGTTCCATCTCCCCTTGAGTAGAAATTCTCTGACAAACATCGACCTGTTGATCAGAGAAAATATCTCACTGTCATTATTAACAAATAGCCACTTTAGACAATAAAATGTATCCACTACCAAGTATGAACTGCCTACCTATTTCAAATGATTATGATCTGCTGTTTTTCCCCACTTAATTATATTTATTTCCTCTGTAAAGTGTATACTTTGTGAAAATGCACTTTATCTAAAGTTAAGATTAGAATGGCACCTTTTTTAAACCGTAGTTGTGATAGGTCATATCTGCCATAATCCCGGAAGAGGAGTATCCCTCCGGGTTTCAGGAATTGAGACAACCGGGTCACAACTCCTTGGACTCTGTCAAAGGAACCAATCAAATGACAAACCAACCAATCAATTAATCAGTTTCCTTCTCAAAACAATGTCTTAATTTGCAAAGGTATGATGCACAAAATTGGGCAGTCGACAGAAAAACTTCACAAGGATAGTTAGACACATTTTCAGAGATGTTCATTTTATCATTCCAGAGCAAGGCTTCCCAGGAAATTAACATATACAGTACAGTACAAGCTGTTAGGCTTTTGCAAGGGAGAAAAGGGGTAAGAATTTGACTGTACTCTCCTCCCCAATATGTTAGCTGTTCAAATGTACAGTAGCATCTCAGCTAACATACAGTGCACTCAGAAATGATTCAGACCTCTTGACTTTTTCCAGATTTTGTTACATTTCAGCCGTATTCTAAAATGTATAACGTTGTTTTTTCCCGCTCATATATCTACATCTTTGTAATTATGGGGTATTGTGAGTAGATTTAATCAATCTTTTTTAGTCCATTTTAGAATAAGGCTGTAACGTAACAAAATGGGGGAAAGGGGGAAGAGGTCTGAATACTTTCCGAATGCAGTGTACGTGATGTCTGACAGAAAGTTAGTGAGCTAAAAGAGAGCATATTTCAAAATCACACAGTTATACACCCACAGAAAATGCCTGCAGTAGAAGCCTTTTGACTTTGACTGATAAATACAGTAACAAGCTGCTTCTAATGACTGAAGCGAATCAGCAATCAATGGCCCATTGTAGAGACAATATGCTCCATGATACTCCTGGCACTACACTCAATACTCACTTAGAGCTCAATAACAACCTGAACCATTAAAGATTTTACACAGCAAGAAAATGGCAGGAGGTACTGAGATGAAACCCCAGGACAGTACCAACTTACCTCTACATCAAATATAAAATGAAAAGTGATGGAATACAGGAAAATCTATTACGGCTTGATGTGAGAGCTGGCTGGCAGCCAGCCCATATCCATAATTCTAATCAGCTGCAATCTTCAGGGGCCTCAGTATGAAGTGAAATGTCACTGTTTGTTACAAAAAGCAAGCATCCAAGTACCCAGGGCAAACGGATCTGCAGTTAGACTTAATGCCATTTTGAAGTGAATCATAAATAGACTGCAAATAGGCACATACAGTACTGTATGAGGGGAAAGGGGGATACCTCGTCAGTTGTACAACTGAATGCATTCAACTGATGCGTCTTCTGCATTTAACCCAACGACTCTGAATCAGAGAGGTGCGGGGGGCTGCCTTAAATCGTCAGCCACGTCATTGGCGCCAGGGGAGCAGTTGTTGTTGGGGGTTAACTGCCTTGCTCAGGGGCAGAACAACAGATTTTTTACATTGTCGGCTCGGGGATTCAATCCAGCAACCTTTCGGTTACTAACCCAACACTCCTACCCGCCAGGCTCCCCTATTCTGTGCTACTTTTAAAGGGTTGGGGTTAGCTACATGAACAGCACACTAGAGCTTACGTCCTAAACTGATCTCAGTCAGCATGCTACTTCAATGGGTATTTTGCTTATTCACTTGCACTTGCCTTATCATACAAAACATTTGCAATTAGCAAATGCATATAAATCTGTATAAATAAACCCAGAATGTTCTTGATTCAAAACACACACGGTAGTACAAAATAGCATACCCTCAGAGTGTGAGAGAGGGCCTGTTTTTGGAGGGTGGAGAGGGTTAGATTAGTAATGACATTCAGACAAAGCATGGGGAGGTGATAAATGAGAGTTGGTGCTCCTGCCTTTGTCTCCTAAACATCACCTACCGCTCGGGGTGAATGGAGGACAGCACGAAGACCAGCAGAATAACATCCAGGCTCAGTGGAGGGAACGGAAAGGAGCCCACCTCGTCACAGACGTCCTGAACAAAGGCGTGACACACAGACTGGTCATAGTCTGGGTGGTCCTACATGGAGAAAAAGAGGAGACTAAGTGGCCTCTGATTCCAAATAGCACAATGATATCAGTATGTTAACAATTAAACTCATTAATTGGTTAAATGTAGTGCATAGCTTAAAACCTACTATCGAGCTCTTATGATGGCAATTTGGATTTCTTAAAATTCTTGCTTAATTCACACAAAAAAATGGCCCTGAATGTATTAACAAGCTCCTCAAAGACATAAAAAAAAATTGAAAAAGTTTTTTTATTTAACTAGGCAAGTCAGTTAAGAAATCAATTATTATTTACAATGACGGCCCCCTTGTTCAGGGACAGAATGACAGATTTTTACCTTGTCAGCTCGGGGATTCGATCTAGCAACCTTTCGGTTACTGGGCCAACGCTCTAACCACAAGGCTATCTGCCGCCATAACAAATTCTACAGTTAGTTACGAAACCAATATGGCGCTGCAGTGGATAGGAGCTGTCTTACGGCGCCTGACCAATTCTGCTATTTTATGTGTTTCTTAACGATGATCGTAACTCTTTTTTTATTACTTATTTCTCCGCCATCATTTCCTATGACCGGAAACAGATTCTGGACATCAGAACAGCGATCACTAACCTCGATTTTGAAAGAGAGGCAGGCGAGGCGGCATCCTGACGAGACTATGTCTGCGAGCAAAAAGACCGTCATTGCCCTCTGTTCTATTGGCGAACATGCAATCACTGGAGAACAAACTGGATGAGCTCCGTTCGAGACTATCCTATTAAAAGGACCTGAAAAACGATCATATTCTATGTTTCTCAGAGTTGTGGCTGAACGAGGACATGGATAATATACATCTCACTGGTTTTTCTATACATCTAGACCAGCTGGCAGACTCGGGTAAGACAAAGGGAGGAGGGGTGTGTCTCTTTGTTAACAACAACTGGTACATTGCGTACCAGTTGTTAAGGAATGTTAAGGAAGTCTCAAGTTATTGCCCGCCTTAGTTAGAAAACCTCATGATAAGCTGCAGACCAGACTATTTACCAATTTATATAATGTTTTTTTCCCGTAGCTGTCTATTTACCGCCATAGTCCGATGCTGGCACTAAGACCAAGCTGTACAGGCCCATAAGTAAAAAATTTAATAAAAATACATCTACTGGCGGCGTTTCTCATGGCCAATGATTTTAATGCAGGGAAACTGAAAGCGTTTTAACTACATTTTTACCAGTGTCACCTGTGCAACTAGAAGTGACAAAACTGTAAATCACTTTTACTCCACATACAAAAATGCATACAAGGCCCTCCAAGCCCTCCATTTGGCAAATTAGACCACAACTCTATCCTCCTGCTTCCTGCTTACAAGCAAAAACTCAAACAGGAAGTACCGGTGACGCGCTCAATACGGAAGTGGTATGATGAAGCAGATGGTAAGCAACAGGACTGTTTTGCTAGCACAGACTGGAATATGTTCCGGGATTAATCCAATAACATTGAGGAGTTTTCCACATCAGCCACCAGCTTCATTAATAACCAGAACCAGAAGCCATGGATTACAGGCAATATCCACACTGAGCTGAAGGCTAGAGCTCCCGCTTTTAAGGAGCGGGACACTGATCCGGATGTTTATAAGAAATCCTGCTACAACCTCCGACGAGCCGTCAGGCAAAGCGTCAATACAGGACTAAGATTGAATTCTACTACGCTGGCTCTGAGGCTCAGCGGATGTGGCAGGGCTTGCATATTATCAGGAATTACAAAGGGAAACCCAGCAGCGAGCTGTCCTATGCCGCGAGCCTACCAGACGAGCTAAATGCCTTTTATGCTCGATTCCAGGCAAGGAACACTGAACCATGCATGAGTGCACCAGCTGTTCCGGACGATCTCGCTCTCTGTAGCCAATGTGAGTAAGACCTTTAAACAGGATAACAATTGCAAGGCCACGGGGCCAGACGGAATACCAGGACGCGCACTCAGAGCATGTGTTGACCAGCTGGCAAGTGTCTTCACTGACATTTTCAACCTATCCCTCACCCAGTCTGTAATACCAACTTTTTTCAAGCAGATTACCATAGTGCCTGTGCCCAAGAACGCCAAGGTAACCTGCCTAAATGACTATCATCCCTGTATATAGCCAGGTTATTTTTACTCATTGTTATTTGTTATTCACTGTTTATGTATTCCTCGTGGCATTATTATACATTTTTGTTATCTTAAACTCTGCATTGTTGGAAAAGTACCCGTGAGAAAGTTTAAGAAACATGTGACATTTTTAACATTTATTTTTAATTTGACAAACCTACATCGACTATGCATTATGTGAGAATGTAATTATTTTCATAATTAGAAGAAAAAGATCACAAGGCATGTTTAATGTAAGCAATTTTGAATTAAAAACTATTATTCACTTATTTTCTTACATTTACTGAAAAAACATGACCATTATCAGGTTAAAAGGGGATAAATAATACTCCTGGAAACTGAACCACTCCCCCCTAAAACAAATAAGCCGTTGTGGCAAGACCTTACACTAAATCACCACTAAAAGGTGCATATAACTGAAGGCACCCGTAAACACACCAGTACTTTACAGTACAGTTCGAAATAATTACATAATTTAACTTATGAGGTGGTTACTTCAAGCCAGCAATAGTATTAGCAATGTGAACAAACTAGGTGTTTTCCTAGTGTTTCATGAGTAGATACGTAGCATTAATTGAGCAACATCATATTAAGCTCTTAAATAGACTTGGAAAGGATTGCACCCATAAATCGCAAAGCAACTGACAACAGAGAAGGATAAATGTAACAACCTCTAATGAGGGCACACAGTCTGTTCCTAGTAGGCTGCTCTAGTCTCAGATTAAAGATAAATGCTCTGCATCTCAAGGACTCTATGCAATAATGTCAAGGACTGCTGGCCATGGCCATTTGATAAAAGACTGTAAATTACAAGAGCATCAAATGTCCACCAGGCCTCAAATCAAGCAAGGTGAGATGCCTAACATTCGGAGTAGAAGAGAAGGATCATGTGAAAAACAAGACAAACAAGTAGCTTGACCGTGACGTAATAACCTGTTTGTCATGATTCAATTTCGACCAGATTTCAACCTGTTTGTAATGATGTTATTTCACCCAGATTTCAACCTGTTTTCAATGTTTTGTTTGTAAGAATCTTGCGTGTTTGGAAAATTGTATCTAGATCTTAAAGAGAGCTTACCTTGACCAGCTGGACAGCACGGGGGGAAAAGTCACAGCAGTATAAGAATGTCCCTGTGTCTCTATAAGACAGCAACACAGATAGGGAACTTGTCAGCTTGTGTTCATAGCATTTTCACCACAAACACACCAATACAAAACAAAAAGATACAGTGCCTTCAGAAAGTATTCATACTCCTTGACTTATTCCACATTCCGTTGTGTTTCAGGCTGAATTCAAAATGGAATAAATAGATCCTCACCCATCTAGACAATGCCACTGATGAAAGCGAAAAATAGCTTTTAGAAATGTTTGCAAATTTATTGAAAACGAAATACAGAAATATCTCATTTACATAAGTATTCACACCCCATAGTGTTCACCTATGGGGAATCACCTTTGGCAGAGATTACAGCTGTGAGTCTCTATGAGCTTTGCACAACTGGATTGTACAATATTTTCACATTATTCTTGTTAAATTCTTCAAGCTTTGTCAAGTTGATCATTGCTAAAACAGCCATTTTCAAGTCACAAATTCAACTTTGTAACTGTTTTAAAGTCACCATTGGCCTCATGGTAAAATCCCAGAGGAGTTTCCTTCCTCTCCAGAAACTGAGTAAGGAAGGACGCCTGTATCTTTGTAGTTACTGGGTGCATTGATACACCATCCAAAGTGTAATTAATAACTTTACCATGTTCAAAGGGATATTCAATGTCTGCTTTTTTTTCTTACTCATCTACCAATAGGCACCCTTCGTTGCAAGGCATTTGAAATCCACCCTGGTGTTTGTAGTTGAATCTGTGTTTGAAATTCACTGCTCGACTGAGGGACCTACAGATAATTGTATGTGTGGGGAACGCCTCCTGGGTGGCACAGTGGTCTAAGGCACTTTATCGCAATGCTAGCTGTGCCACCAGCGACTCTGGGTTTGAGCCCAGGCTCTGTCACAGTCGGCCGCGACAGGGAGGTCCATGGGGCGACGCACAATTGGCCCAGCGTCGTCCGGGTTAGGGAGGGTTTGGCCGGCAGGGATATCCTTGTCTCACGAGTGACTCCTGTGGCGGGCCGGGCACAGTGCACGTATAACAAAGGGTTTGAATACTTATTGACTCAAGGCTTTTCATTGAATTCATTTGTAAAAATGTCAAAAAATATAATTCCACTTTGACATTATGGGGTATTATTGTGTGTTGGCCCGTGACACAAAATCTAAATGTAATCCATTTTAAATTCCGGCTGTAACACAACAAAACGTGGAAAAATTAAAGGGGTGTAGAGTAGGGATACAAGTTAAGTGTATAATGACAGGTAGACTTAACTGTATAAGATCTACAGTAGCAATCAGTAAATATTTACTGAACAAAATAGCTCTTAATCACCCACCTAGCAGGGAGACTGAGGGACTAATACATTGGCTATCAGATAACATGCTTTCCATTTCATTGAAGAGTCATTCATAGGGTTATGCATGCAGTCCAAGGTTAAACACTTCCTACTTGTTACTTTCCTCTCCTAGCCTTGCCAAGTCCTCTGGACAAAATGTTATATGCAAGATGACATCATGCTTTGGCACAGGTTGTCTGCATAACAAAGTAAATATCAAAACATTTGCCTTCAAGAGAGACAATGTTATTCCAGAATAGTTCCAAAAAAAAATATCTACCATTGAACACCACAGGTTCAGTTTGTGATGCCATGCATCAACACATTTTTTTTGATCTGAGTGTATAACCATTTAAAAGACAAACTGGATAAAATATATGTAATGATGTTATACTTACTTAATAGAGCTGACAATAGGATACACACTGTTACCAGCCCCACATCCAACCTATGACAAAAATAACATTCTGTCAAAATAGACGACATTTGACTCAACTACTAGCCAACACCAAACTTCTAACCACACAGCATTTGAACTACATAATATTTGAACAAGTATGGGAGGTGAGGAATAAAAGCAAGATGAAAATACCTCGAAGATCCTGAAAGTTGCATGTTCGCCTGGGAAAGAGCTGGTCTGCCTGGCAGCCCCTGCAGTGTCTCTCCCATCTTGATTACAGGACTGCTGGCAATCACTAGTCAGTGGATCTATGTGCTGGTGACTGGGTGCATGTTGCCGCTGCTGGCCCGTCTCTTTCTCCCTGCCTGACACACCAGGCTCTGGGCATGGGGCCCGCAGCCCACATGGTCTCTCCTCAGTAGCACTGCTCTCTAGCCCTAAAGGAAGAAGCTCTGGGAACTCCAAGAACAGCCACTTGCGATCTTTAAAGAACTTGTCCTGGTGCATCTCATAAAAGCTGTCCCAGTATTTACAGGCGTCTATGTCATATTTGCCTTAGTGGGGGATGAAGAACAAAAACAACAGGAATATTAGTTTTCATACAATCAAAATGAAGAACATAATTTTCTAGGAACGTTGAGAGAAGGGCTACCTTGCTCTTCTAATGGAATGCGTAAGCTAGAATTATCGTCTGCCTTTTGTCTGGCTTTTTCTTTCTCTTCCTCAGACCATTTCACATGGTCCCTAAAACACAATCATGTCAACATGAACATACTGTATGCTTGATCCAAAATACACTGCTGTGCCCTTTGACACAGCATATTATCAACTTCAGACTTCACATTGAAAGTTGCATTAAATCAAAATAATAGATGTGCAAACGCATACCACATGTTATGCTGGAAGACGTCCTCAGGGTTGGTCAGAATCCTCGCTCCCAAAGGAGCGGGGGGTTGTCCCCCTCTGCTGTTTAGTCTGCAGGGAACCCTGCCCCAAACCATAGCCACTGAGGCTAGGGAGAGGCGTCGTAATCCTCTCATTTAGACTATGGATTGGGAAAACCAGGCAAGAAACCAATCAATCCATTTTAATTATGGAATACTTCAAATAGACTGTAAATGGTATTAAACATTACAAATCGGTGGTTCCAGCCCTAAATGCCGATTGGCTGACAGCAGTGGTGTATCAGACCGTTTTTCACAGGTATGACAAAACATGTATCTTTACTGCTCTAATTACGTTGGTAACCAGTTTATAATAGCAATAAGGTACCTTGGGGGTTTGTGGAATATGGCCAATATACCATGGCTACGGGCTGTGTCCAGGCACTCTGCAATGTGTTGTGCCTAAGAGCAGCCCTTTGCCGTGGTATATTGGCCATATACCACACCCCCTCATGCCTTATTGCTTAATTATACCATCTATTCACGAAGCTGTCTGCCGCCTGAAGAGATTTTGCCGATGCTCTGACGCTGCCCACAATGTTCTGTCTAAACGTAAATACGTGTAAGCGAGAAATTATTTTCATACAAAATATACACTTATTGTGTGCAGTTTTGGAAAGTTGCACCTGGCTGTATTTTGAGAAACACAGGAAATGTGCAATGGAATGGTCCAATGGAAATGCAATCGCAAGGTGAGAGGATGTGTTGTAGCCGAGGCCATGTGTGAAAACAGCCGGGTACATCTTTCCATCTTTTGCATTTGAAAGATTCTTTCTCGCTTATTTGAAAGTTAAGTTCCAAAGGTAACCAAAACTATATCACAAGTGAGGCGTATTTTCGTTTAGACACAAAACGTCAGGATTAAACAGAGCGTCAGGATTGTAGTTCACGAGGGAGCCAACTGTGATCAGTACCATCAGCTGAGAACTCAAGGGGGGCTGCCTGTAAACTAGGTATACTCCACTTGGGTTATTAAGAGCTACCCAAATTGTACCATCAAATTCTGATTCATCATAATGACAAGTCTGGGCAATTCCACAGTAACGGAATTGAGCTGAGACTCAGATTTTTCACTCAAAATGTACGCCAAACAAGGCCTCCCGGGTGGCACAGTGGTCTCAGGAACTGCATCGCAATGCTAGCTGTGCCACCAGAGACTCTGGGTTTGAGCCCAGGCTCTGTCACAGCCGGACGTGACCGGGAGGCCCATGGGGCGGCGCACAATTGGCCTAGCGTCGTCCGGGTTAGGGAGGGTTTGGCCGGCAGGGAAATCCTCGTCTCATCGCGCACTAGTGACTCCTGTGGCGGGCCGGGCGCAGTGCACGCTGACCAGGTCGCTAGGTGCACGGTGTTTCCTCCGACACATTGGTGCGGCTGGCTTCCGGGTTGGATGCGCGCTGTGTTAAGAAGCAGTGCGGCTTGGTTGGGTTGTGTTTTGGAGGACGCATGGCTCTCGACCTTCGCCTCTCCCGAGTCCGTGCGGGAGATGTAGCGATGAGACAAGACAGTAACTACCAGCAATTGGATACCACGAAATTGGGGAGAATTTTTTTTTATGTACGCCAAACAAAAATAATTGATTTCAAAGTTTAACAAACATCTATGCACATCGACTACTTTAACAATTTAAAAACTGAACATTTGACAAAAACACATTTACCAGAAGAACTGTGCAGATGCAAATTTGGTAACAGAATTTCGGTAAAATCTTCCTCCATTTTTTGTGTTCACGTTTCCCAAAAACTTTAATATCGGCTCCAAATTTAAATTCAACAATGTCTGCAGAAAGAATGGGGTGTCATCTATGACATGGCAAATTGACTATTTAATTAACTACAGTAAGTGGATTTACACCTGGTAATGGCATTGCAGTAACATAATTTAATTATGGGTCCCTGATCTGTACTACACAGAAATGCATAATTATGGATATAAAATGGCATTCTCTTCATGGTGAAGTATCCTAAAAAGGTACACAAAAAGGTATAAATATGTAATATCATCCATTGCATATTTTGGTACTATTCTACACACTGGCTGTTTTAACGAGCTAGAGCTGCCCCCAAATAAGAACAAATTTGGTTGGTCTGGACCGGACCAAATCTGAACCAATCATAGACTAGGTTTCACATGTTTGGACATCAAAATACAGCATAGAGCTCAGTAGAGTACAGTACAATACAGAACAGTAGAGTTCAGTACAGTAAAGTATAACCTAGTACAGTAGATTATATTGTACTCGACTAGTACTGTGAACCGTACTGAACTCTATAGTACTGTACTGATCTATACACTACTTTTCTTTACTGTACTCTATTCTATTGTGCTTACTGTACTGAACTATTCTCCACTTTACTCTACTGAACGATACTATACAAAGTACTGAGTAAAGAGTCTGAACACTTGTGTGTGGGGTTATACATATGCAAACATTTCTAAAAAACAGTTTTTGCTTTGTCACTATGGGGTATTGTGTGTAGATGGATGAGGGGGGTGACTATTTTATCCATAGAATACGGCTGTAACGTAACAACATGTGGAAAATGTCAAGGGGTTTGAATACTTTCCAAATGCACTGTATGCCTTAATAAAAAGTAGACTCAGATTTCTTTTGACACCCAAATTGACATGCTCCTATGACCTTCACATCTTGTTGCTCATGGGTCCTTTTACATGGAAATTACTGTCTCTTGAGTTATCGAAGATTGATTTTCCTACAAAGACTCCACTTCCTCTCTGGATGAACCATAAACTCAGAAATAATAACAAACGGAAGTAGCTGGGAAAGGATGAAACTACACATTAGGGGAAAGTGATCAAAGCAAGTATTGAAACCCAAATTAAACTATACATTTACATGAAACTGTTAATTAGACACGAAAGGACATTGCCATGGGTTGTTTACTTTATCAGTGGCATATCCCTCTATCACGACTTTGAAGTGTACCGTCAAGAACTGCACATACCAGCATGCTGCAGTGCATTTAAGAAACCCACGCGACTGCAACACTTCTTTGAAATGCTTTTCCAACTAGTTGGATGTTCAGGAAAATCTTAAATTCTAACTAATATTGGACCCAGAGTGTAAAATCTAAGATTGTTTGATTGTTAGATATGAACTTCATCAGAAAGGAAGTTGATAGTCTCGTTCAACACATACTGCTAGCTAGCTAACATAATTGAGCTAGCTATAAAATAACGGCTGACATCACCGTGGTCAGCTGATGCTAAGGACACGTCATTTTAGCAGTCATGATTGTTAGTTATGCCCATTTAATTATCATTCTCTAAAGGACCAGGTCTGTGTAGACGTAAATGAACCAATGAAATGGTCGGAGTATCGAATACCGGTGTGGATAACAATTTAACTGCGCTTACCTTGCTTTGTTATGGCAACACTGGTGTTCTTGGGTTGTCACTAGTTACCACAGCCACAAAGTCAAATGTGGCTATATTTAAAAAAATTAAAAAAAATCAACTTTAGAGTTAATTTAAGGTCAAGATTAGGCATAGGGCTAGAAAAACATTGCGGTTAGGTTTAAAATCAGATTTTAAGAAGATACATTGTAGAAATAGGCGGGGTTTAGACATAATTATGACTTGGCTGTGCTGGTAAGGAGTGAAGACCTTGTTTTTGGTGTAGTGGACAAGCCTCTGTGCATTGAGCGCCCTCTAATGATGACTCAGCTAAGAGGGAACCATTTTGCTGCATATCTGGACCTATGATTTAGAGCCATTTTTTATGCTGACACTTTGTCAAGACTCAAAGATTATTGTTAAAGGTTTTTATTCGTTAACTCCAGGACAGCAAAGACAAAACCAAAGTCTGGACCAAGTCCTCATTGACTTTTTTTTGCACTAACTCTCTTGCACTGACTGATTCTATGCACACACACCAGACTACCCACATACTCACAATGACACCATAATGCACGCATACACACACACACTTTCACGCTCATCACATATGCTGCAGCTACTGTCTATCTATCCTGTTGCCTAGTCACTTTACCCCTACCTATAATGATCCTCCCGGGTGACGCATTGATCTAAGGCACTGCATCTCAGTGCTAGAGGCATCACTACAGACCCTGGTTCAATTCCAGGCTGTATCACAAACAGCCGTGATTGGGAGTCCCATAGGGCGGCACACAATTGGCCCAGCATCGTCCGGGTTAGGGTTTGGCTGGGGTAGGCCGTCATTGTAAATAAAAAAATATTCTTAACTGACTTGCCTTGTTAAATTAAAAACAAATATATATTTAAGTGTATATGTATAATACCTCAATTACCCCGTACCCCTGCACATCAACTCTGAATATAGCCGTGTTGTTTTTACTCGTTATACACTGTGTATTTATTCATCGTATGACTTTATATATATTTTCAAATGTATCTCATCTTTAACTCTGCATTGTTGAAAAAGGACCCGTAAGTAAGCATTTTACTGTTAGGTTACGAAGCATGTGACATAAAATGTGATTGTAAAATCCACAATGACTTATGAAAGTGGGAGGATTTATTTAGAAAATGGTCAGTGCTGCTATGATGACTCATAGTTCCATTACATTACACATAATGATCATTGGAGAAGGCATATTCTGTATCGGGGAGTTTTGTTAAGAGCCATGACGCTTGGTCGGAACATTAACACGCATCGCTTGCGGTACGGTTTTTGGAAGAATAAGGACCTTATCTTTCATTGAAGCAATAAAGGCTTTTCAAAAAACTAAATATTAAATTAATACACACCTTTTATAGTGTTAGGGTTAGTGTAACCAGAAGGCCATATTTCCATGTTATGGCGTGTTTACAGAAGACCTGTGTTAATAATTAGTTATCTAGCATGCTCCGAACACCTGTGTGTAAGAAGAAGTCCGCCAGAAACGTGTTGTCACTGAAAAATCCTCAGCTGCAACTGTGATAAATGCAATTGTGTGTCTTTTTGCGTTTGTGAAATTATTTTGATGTGATATGAAAATAAAGGGCTTTATGTTTCTAGAACCGTATTGCAATTGAGAATTGATTCACGTTTAGATGGAGTATTTGGCTGCCAGAGCCAGTCTACCTCTGAAAATGAAGGAGTAATGGTAATTAAGAGTATATCTTGGGCTACAGTAGGTAATGTGTACATTTTATTTTCAAACTACATTATATGGCATTGTTATAATGCTGCATTACATGACTACCACCAGGAACCATTGCAGGTTTACTTCTTTTGGATGCAACGAAACCACACCTGACTTTATATCCGTCAAATCCCATGCATTAAAGTTCATGCAGCCGCGTTACAAGTTCAAACACTTGAATGCATAATGTACTCTTGTCTAGCCTACACCTCGATTAGACCGATAGGCTATTAATCCACCCATTCAAATTAACATGAAAACATGCATTATTAGCCTGTCATTATTTCTATCATCGATAGCGCCTACATTTTCTTTCGCTGTTTCGGACTTCTAACGCGGTAAGGATAATAAGGAGGGACTTGCGGGCGATTCACAGTTCGATATAGTGAAGGAGTTTTCCATCACAGCTCATCGAGATGATGTGAGTTAACATAGTGTGTTGTCCTAGCATTGTTGTTCTAGCAATTCTTGCTTGACAAATTGCTCTTTGCTAAGAAACTATGTTTGTTTCTTTTTTTAAACAACCACAGTAAATGTTGCCCAGATAAAGGAACGTATGAGTTGGACCGTTAAGCACATTAAGTATGCTGCTGCTATAGTGTGTCAAAGCCTTTTGTGCATGTCAGTTTCAGATGCAGGTGTCTTTGACAGGCATTGTATTTAACTGTCACAACAAATGTATTACTGAGAAACACAAATAATCCCCAATAAAAGGATGTCTAGATGGCTCAGCTGGTTGGAGCATGGCACTGGCAGCACCATTGTTGTGAAGTCAATTTATGCATGGTTTAACAAATACTTTGGGTGCTAAGTTGCTTTGAATGAAAGCTTCTGCTAAATCATTATACATACACTTATTTGACATTCTCTGATCAAGATAATTACAGTAAATTCCCTTTGAGAAAAGGTCCAATGGGCTTTGTAGGTGTCATAGGTGTCATAACAAATATCCGCAATATTCCCGCTGTACACATTAATACGCAAAGAATGGAATGCAAGACACGAAGCGCTGTTCTCTGGAGTCTGACTTGATCTACTTCCACCCTGATGACTCAGGAATAATCATCCATGTTGCACCATAACAAATTGAATTCGGCCTGTCCTCCATCCCACGCTAAACCTTCCTTGAAGTAGAATACCCATCTCAAAACAAACATTATTGAGACAAAACCAATGGTCACGGTGGCAGACAAAGCGAACAGAAATTGCTTGAAATTCTCCATCGCCAACTCTGGATTAACGGCGGAAGTGACTTGAGGTGATGTCTCAAACTAGAGGAATTTCATGAGGTTACTCGGGGGTTTGGGTCATAAATCGTGATTTTCCAAATCAGGTCTGCAAATGTTTTCAAACACCAAAGTTGTGCAACCTCCTTTGTTACTAAAGGGCCAGACAGACACATAGCAGTTATGAAAAAGATCACCCATGTGTTGTGCACAACATTAGAGTGAGCAACAACAGAGGGATCAGCAGTTCACCTTCAAAATAAAAGTCCCCCATTGAAAGTGATGCAAATGGATAAAATGGTGGAATCATGCCACAATTGGACCAGATAATGCTAAACAATGTTGGAATCTTTTTATAAAAATGCAACAAAAGACAATTAGTTCATTTGAAAAATCTGTTGAAATTGCATTGTGGATGTATTTGAATTCAGAATTGAATTGGGGGCATATTTATACTCTGAACAAAAACATAAACACAACACGCAACAATTTAAAAGATTTTACAGGGTGACAGTTCATATAAGGAAATCAGTCAATTGAAATAAGTTATTTTTGATACAGGGTGCAGTGATTAGTATCAAAACTGTCACCTGTGAAAAAAAAAAATGAAAGGGATAGGGGGATACCTAGTCAGTTGAACAACTGAATGCCATCAACTGAAATGTGTCTTCTGCATTTAACCAAACCCCTCTGAATCAGAGAGGTGCGGGGGGCTGCCTTAATCGACATCCAGGTCTTCGGCGCCCGGAGAACAGTGGGTTAACTGCCTTGCTCAGGGGAAGGGCACTATGGTAGATGGAATCAAGAACATATAAAAAGGTTGACGAAATAATCTACTTCCTACTGCTTAGAGAAAAGGTGAGGGTTTGGCCGGCCGGGATGTTCTTGACCCATCGCGCACTAGTGACTCCTTGTGGTGGACCAGGCGCATGCACACTGACTATAATCGCCAGATGTATGGCGTTTCCCCAGACACATTGGTGTGGCTGGCTTCCGGGTTAAGTGAGCAGTGTGTCAAGAAGCAGTGCGGCTTGGCAGGGTTGTGTTTCGGAGGATGCATGGCTCTCGACGTTCGCCTCTTCCGAGTCCGTACGGGAGTTGCAGCGATGGGACAAAACTGTAACTACCAGTTGGATATCACGAAACTGGGGAGAAAAAAGGGGTAAAAAAATATTATTATTTTTTTGGCAGGTCAACAAACAAACAAAGAAGCACATTTCATTTTAGTGTCTAAAGCATTGACAAAATCATTAACAACTAAAGTGGTTGTTGTAATAGTGCAATGCCCAGGCCTAAACCCTGATTGGTTTACATCCAAAATACATTTCTCAGATAAATAAATACCAAAGTTGTACATTTACCAAGGATTCAAGAATCTTAGCTAGACAAGGAAGCCTTGGAATGGTTCAATAATTGTTAAGATCACAACTATCTTCGCACTTATGAAGAGTGGCAGCACAAGAGCCGAGTGCCATACTTTGGAAAATTTCCTGATTACAATGCAGTATGGCACCGACAGAGATGGTCGCCTCTGTATTTTGAATGTAAACCAATCAGGGTTTAGGCCTGGGCATTGCAGCGAGGTCCTTAGGAAACTATGCCAAATTAAGTTTTTTTATATATTATTTCTTACATTGTTACCCCAGGAAATTTGAAGTCTTATTACAGTTGAAGTCGGAAGTTTTTATCTGTTTGAATCCGTTTCAATTGGGATATTTTGAACAGCAAACATCAATTATTTTATTGTTGCTCATGCTAATGTTGTGTACGACCCATTGGTGATCTGTTTTATATCTGCTGTGTCTGTGTAACCTGGTCTCAGTGCATTTCGTATAATTTTTTACCTAAATACTTAACTCTCCATTTAGTATGATATGATATGTATGGTATGTATTCATTTGTGAATGTCCATAATCCATTTCGTATGATATGTTACGAATTACAATTCGTAGCTAAAAAGCAGTAAGAAGTTGAAAGTTGCTAATTAGCTGAAATTGTCTGATGAGATTCCAACATGCAGCCTTGGAGTTATTATACATTTATGTTATACGCCCACCGTTCCACCCAGACCAACCATCATCCTTTCATTTTTGCCTTCTGTCGTATGTAACCATACCAAACGTAACATATCATACTAATTTGATGGTCCCGGACTGACCGACTACTATGTTACGTCTTGTCTATGAGACCAGTCTGTTCTGTCTGACCCATTTGTAACAACGGAGGTTCCAAAACTTTTTCAGATTTGTTATTGGAAAATAATTACTCATGACCCCCCCCACTTGAAATTCCTCAAATCACTTCCTACATGAATCCAGTGTTGGCGTTCGCGCTGTTAGAGATGGCAATGGAGAATTTCAAGCAGTTCCTGTTCGCTTTGTCCGCTGCCGTTACCGTTGGTTTTGTCTCGATAATTTTTGTTTTGAGATGGGTATTCTACTTCAAGGAAGGTTTAGCATGGGATGGAGGACTGGCCGAATTCAATTGGCACCCGGTTTTAATCGTTACCGGGTTCATTTTTATGCAGGGAATTGGTGAGAAGTTTGTATATGTTTATTACTTTCTCAAGTACAGAATTCATCTAAATCTGAAGCGATTGAGTTGGGCCGACACGGTCTTCGGTTTAACAAGTTATTTTGATCTGAAAGTTATTTCACCAAGCCATTTGGAACCTGGAAGATTTTTCTCCCAAGATTCCGAAGTTACGTTAACCCAAAGAAAGGGCTAGATTGTATCTATTCACTGTCAGGGTACTATTATTGAAAGAAATATGCATTGTTTTCTAAACCGTTTCGGTTGTTTGCTTTATTAACATCAGTTTTGTTGTATACAAATATGTTAGATCACGATCTATGCTAATGTTGCACTGATGCATTTCTGAGTAAAAGAAGACCCTTTGATTATTTACACAGTTTAAGTGAATGAGTTATACTTAGATTTTCTACCAACATTCCAGACCATGTGCATTCTTCCACTTGAAGTAGGCTATTTCCTTGAGTGTAGCCTAAATAACTTAAATTACACAGTAACTTTGATTTGTATGTGATTGGGATTACATTAGTTTAAAATGATTTTATTGGCCTACCCGCTTAAACTAAACAAAATGAAAACGATATAATGCGGTGGCCTTATTTTATTTTGCAGAAGTAGGCCTACCTCATAGTGATGTAAGAAACAGGATGTTACAACATCTGGTACGTGTAGCAAAAATAGCTCATCTCAGAGTATTATTCACATTCAATCTCTTTGGATTGAATGCATTTTCATGATTAAACATCAGTTGAATAAGTAGGCTATTTTTGTCGGTTTCAGCCATTATCGTGTATAGGTTGCCATGGACCTGGAAGTGCAGCAAGTTAATGATGAAGTTTATTCATGCTGGCTTAAACATACTGGCCTTCATTTTCGCTGCCATATCTCTGGTAGCAGTATTTGACTTCCACAACTCACAAAACATCCCCAACATGTACAGCCTGCACAGCTGGGTGGGGCTAGCAGCTGTGATACTATATTCACTACAGGTAAGTACACCAACATATCTTGTGTAGCCTATTATGATGCTGTAGAAATGTCCTTAATGAATGCTTCATAATGTATTATATTGTTATAAAGCTTTGTCATAAAGCATCATTTTAATATATTTTTTTCTTACTATTTAACTACAGCTCTATGCATGGACGCTTGTGTAGGCTGTTTATGAAGTACATTTTATGGCACAGTAAGACCGGTATATTCCATTCTTCATTACAATGCTTGACAGAGTTTCCTGATGTTTCCTTCTTTTACTGAGCAGCTTGTCCTGGGAGTGTGTATATACCTGGTACCCATCACCCCGACATACCTGAGAGCAGCGTTTATGCCCCTGCACATCTACAGTGGCCTGTTCATCTTTACCAGTGTCATAGCCACTGCACTTATGGGCATCACAGAGAAGCTCATTTTTGGCCTGTAAGTTTTATAATATGGGAAATATGGGACATACACTAAACTTTGGTAATTAGAGACCCCATTTTATAAACATATTACAGCTATAGCTAACTCTCTTCTTTGTCTCTCAGGAAAAATCCCAGTTACAAAGACTCTCCCCCAGAGGCCACCTTTGTGAATGTGCTGGGAGTGCTTATAGTTATTTTTGGAGGAATCATCCTCTGGATCGCTACTCGCCCCTCTTGGAAACGCCCCAGTGAGCAGGTCCTGCGCTCCCCGCCTACTAACGGGGGTGGGTCAGTTGGCATCAAAGTGTCTCAACAAACTGACCCGATTGACCCCAAAGGCAATGGAGATACCAGGAGAAGGAGTGGTAAATTGGAGGACTCCGGACAGATCAACTGAGTAACATGAAATCCAACTGCTGATTCTGTCTGTCTGTTGATGCTTTAAAAAGTTGCATTTATCTACTGGCATTCCCTCAGCAAATGTAAACCTTTGTTCCAAATAGCACCTTGAGGAATTGTTTCCAACAGTTCCAGAATGTTGATCTTTAAACAGTTTTTTTTATTTGATGTATTTGAATGTAATGGACAATGATTTGATAAAAGGATTGAACTAGCCTATTGAAGATTAGACAGATTATCAAATATACTGAGCAAAAATATAAATGCAACAATGTCAAAGATTTTACTGAGTTACAGTAAGGAAATCAGTCAATTTAAATAAATTAGGCCCTAATCTATGGATTTCACATGACTGGAAATACAGATATGCATCTGTTGGTCACAGATACCTTTTTAGTAGGGGCGTGGATCAGAAAAACAGTATCTGGTGTGACCACCATTTGTCTCATGCAGTATGAAATCTCCTTCACATATAATTGATCAGGCTGTTGGTTGTGGCCTGTAGAATTTGTCCCACTCCTCTTCAATGGCTGTGCGAAGTTGTTGGATACTGGCGGGAACTGGAACACGCTGTCGTACACGTCGATCCAGAGCATCCCAAACATGCTCAATGGGTGACATGTCTGGTGAGTATGGAGGCTATGGAAGAACTGGGACATTTTCAGCTTCCAGGAATGTAGTACAGATCCTTGCGACATGGGGCCGTGCATTATCATGAGGTGATGGCGGCGGATGAATGGCATGACAATGGGCCTCAAGATCTTGTCACATAACCTCTGTGAATTCAAATTGCCATCGATAAAATGAAAGTGTGTTCGTTGTCCGTAGCTTATACCTGCCCATAAATCTACCGCCACCATGTGGCACTTTGTTCACAACTTTGACATCAGTAAACCACTTTCCCACATGATGCCATGAATGTGGTCGGCGGTTGTGAAGCCGGTTGGACGTACTGCCAAATTCTCTAAAACAACATTGGAGAACGCTTATGGTAGAGAAATAAACATGCAATTATCTGGCAACGGCTCTGGTGGACATTCCTGCAGTCAGCATGCCAATTGCACGCTCCCTCAAATCTGTGGCGTTGTGTGACAAAACTGCACATTTTAGAGTGGCCTTTTATTGTCCCCATCACAAGGTGCACCTGTGTAATTAGCTTTTTGTGTTCATGGAAAATTTCAAGGACCTTTTATTTCAGCTCATGAAATGTTGCGTATATATTTTTGTTCAGTGTACATATTCCTTACATTTGTGTAACTTTTATAATGATTACATACTGTATTCTTCAGTGTTTTTATTTTCATTTAAGGCTAGATTTACAGAACAAACACATCTTTAGGTGTGAGGGGTGAATCCATTATAATCCAAATATATGTATTATTACATACAGGTCTACTTAAAGGCAATATAGGCAAACGCAAATCATTACTCTGTTCAATATACTATTGATTTAAATCAGTGAGGAATTCATGATTGCTGCTTAATAGTATTAAAGCATATTTTACAAATGATTTCGTACATTATAACATTACCAACATGTTTGTAGACATGACGTCTATATACATTTTTGTTGCATTTTGATCACTGGCAGCTTCATTAACCGCAAAACAACAGTCTCATTGTCAACAGCGAAGAGGCGACTCCGAGATGTTGCCCTTCTAGGCAGAGTTCCTCTGTCCAGTGTCTGTGTTCTTTTGCCCATCTTAATCTTTTATTTTTATTGGCCAGTCTGAGATATGTATTTTTCTTTGCAACTCTGCCTAGAAGGCCAGCATCCCGGAGTCACCTCTTCAATGTTGACGTTGAGACTGGTGTTTTGCGGGTACTATTTAATGAAGCTGCCAGTTGAGGACTTGTGAGGTGTCTGTTTCTCAGACTAGACACGCTAATGTACTTGTCCTCTTGCTCAGTTGTGCATCGGGGCCTCCAATTCTTTCTATTCTGGTTAGGGCCAGTTTGCTCTGTTCTGTGAAGGGAGTAGTACACAGCGTTGTACCAGATCTTCAGTTTCTTGGCAATTTCTCACATGGAATAGCCATTTCTCAGAACAAGAATAGACTGACGAGTTTCAGAAGACAGTTAGTTCTTTGTTTCTGGCCATTTTGAGCCTGTAATCGAACCCACAAATGTTGATGCTCCAGATAGTCAACTAGTCTAAAGAAGGCCAGTTTTATTGCTTCTTTAAATCAGAACAACAGTTCTCAGCTGTGCTAACATAACTGCAAATGGGTTTTCTAATGATCAATTAGCCTTTAAAATGATAAACTTGGATTAGCTAACACAACGTGCCATTGAAACACAGGAGTGATGGTTGCTGATAATGAGCCTACCTATGTAGATTTTCCATAATAGTTTTTTTTAATTCAGCTGTTTCCAGCTACAATAGTCATTTACAACATTAACAAAGTCTACACTGTATTTCTGATGAATTTGGTGTTATTTTAATGGTTTAAAAAAAAGTGATTTTCTTTCAAAAACAAGGACATTTCTAAGTGACCCCAAACTTTTGAACGGTATGTATGTATGTATATATTATCATCTGTAGTGTCAATGGAATTTCACACCTTGGATCTAAATCATAGTATTACATGCAGATAAATTGTCAGGACGAGGACATGTATTTCTCCAGTGACACTTATCTTCATCTGCGATCTTAGTACTTTGAGTAGACAGTGCTCCCTACTGGCGTAGTAAGATGATTTCTAGCAAATCTCTGCTGCGGATATTCATTTGACTGTCGCTCTTCTGCATACGTAATTCCGCAATACACCACCGTTGTGTTGGGTCATGGCTACAAAAATATCCCGTTTTTGTCAAATTAACGTTGTATTGACTTCTCTTAGCAGGTTAGTTGAATTAACGTAGCATGAATTAAACATGCAACAAAAAATACGTTAATTTGCTAAAAGCTGGATCCCTTCTAGCCATTGTGTTGGGGCTCGGCACTCGTTACCACAGCCACAAAGTCAGAACGCCCACATAGTCAACCAATCAGACGAGGGAGTGTGATGACGCGTTTGCCGGTTTAAGGTTCTTGGGAAACGACCAATGAGATGAGGAAGTGTGGACGCGTCTGCCGACCGGCATGCAGGGACAGCCATGCATTTACAAGTATTTTTAGAGAGTATTAAAAACAATGTTCTCCCTCCTACAATGAGTCAGGGGTTAATAACAATTATACCTAAGCCTAAAAAAGAAGTGCTGCTTATCGATAACTGGCGTCCAATTTGTCTTCTTAATAATGACTATAAGATATTAGCCTTACTACTTGCAAAAATAATTAAAGAAGTCCTGGATGCAATCATTGATGAAACACAGTCTGGCTTCATGAGGAACAGACATAGTTCTAACAATGTCAGACTAGTATTAGACATACTTGACTACTCAGACTTAATAACTGAGGATAGCTTCATATTATCTTTAGATTTTTATAAAACATTTGACACAGTAGAGCATCAGTTTCTCTTCCACTCCCTTGAGAGACTTGGCTTTGGGGATTTTTCTGTAAGGCTATTAAGACTCTCTATGCAAATGGTAACAGCTCTATCAAATTGAAATATGGCACCTCACCTAGATTTGAGTTAAAGAGAGGAATTGGGCAAGGTTGTCCTATCTCTCCGTACCTGTTTTTATTAATCACCCAACTTCTTGCAAATTCTTTAAATAATAGTCCTGTACAAGGTATTTCCATAGTTGGTAAAGAAATGATTATAAGCCAGCTGGCTGATGACACTACACTTTTTCTGAAAGACGCTAACCAAATTCCCATATCGATCAATGTGATACAATCCTTTTCCAAAGCGTCTGGTCTATTTCTTAACATTAATAAATGTGAACTCATACCTGTCAAAGATTGTGTGACACCTTCATATTATGTTATTCCAGTAAAAGAAGAACTTACATATTTAGGCATAACCATAACAAAGGATCAGAAGTCTAGAGGTTTACTACATTTTAACCCTCTTATTAAAAAACCCCAGAAGAAGCTAAATCAATGGCTACAGAGGGACTTATCTTTAAAAGGTAGTCCTAAAAACCAAGGCTGAAGGTATCTCTAGACTAACATATGGTGCTCTATCTTTATATCTTGACAGTAAAATAAGCAAGATAGACCAGATGCTTTTCAACTTTCTGTGGAGAAACCATACCCATTACATTAGGGAAACTGTTGTAATGAACACTTATGAGAATGGTGGACTGAATGTTCTGGACTTTACTACTTTAAATACTACTTTTAAGATCAATTGGATAAAACAATTCCTACGATTCCCACTTCTATCTGGAATCTTATTCCTCATCATGTCTTCTCTACTTTTGGTGGCCTTAACCTCATGTTATTTTGCAATTATAATATTGACAAAGTTCCAGTGAAACTTTCTGCTTTTCATCGGCAGGTTTTCTTATCATGGTCCTTAATTTATAAACACAATTTTTCTCCACACAGATATTAAAATGGAATAATCGGGATATATTGTATAAAAATACTTATTTGTTTTTAGAATATTGGTTCCGAAATAATATCCTATTGGTGAGCCAACTGGTAAATGCAGAGGGTCTTTTACTCAGTTATAAGGAATTCTTATCACTTTACAAGGTCCCTGTAACACTTAAAGATTTTGCAATTGTTTTAGACGCCATTCCCTCAGGTGTTGCTATGTTATTCAGGAACGTGTCAAGACCTGACCCTCAGAGCTTCTATTGACCCTGTTGACTCATCAGTAGGAAAGATTTGTTTCTCTTTTGGTCCATTCAACAACAGAGCGATACAAACCTTGCTTCAGCAGGGTACCTTATGTCATGCCTTATTGGAATGGATTTATTGATAATATCTGTTGGAAAAAAGTTTGGATGTTGCCACACACATACCTACTTGTTAACAAAATTAAGGACGTTTACTTTAAAATTATTCATAAATATTATCCTGCCAACCACTATATGAAGAAGTTTAAGGAAAACATCAACTCAAATTGCTCCTTTTGTAATGACCACCCAGAAACAGTGTTGCATCTTTTTTGGTATTGAATGCATGTAAGAAAATTGTGGCAAGACATCAATCAGTAGGTTCATAATTGAACACATTTATGAAGATTTTACACTATTGTGGAGAGATGTACTGTTTGGATTCTTAACACACGATAGAAATAAGCTGAAACATTTTTATGTAATTCATTTCATTATTCTTTTGGCCAAATTTCATATACACAAATGTATATTTACAAACAGAAAAGCACATTTTCTTACCCTACAAAAATAAATTGAACTTCATTTTAAGACAGTTAAATGCTCTACTAACAAAAAAAGCTGTTAGAATTGTAAGTATACAGTGCCTTGCGAAAGTATTCGGCCACCTTGAACTTTGCGACCTTTTGCCACATTTCAGGCTTCAAACATAAAGATATAAAACTGTATTTTTTTGTGAAGAATCAACAACAAGTGGGACACAATCATGAAGTGGAACGACATTTATTGGATATTTCAAACTTTTTTAACAAATCAAAAACTGAAAAATTGGGCGTGCAAAATTATTCAGCCCCTTTACTTTCAGTGCAGCAAACTCTCTCCAGAAGTTCAGTGAGGATCTCTGAATGATCCAATGTTGACCTAAATGACTAATGATGATAAATACAATCCACCTGTGTGTAATCAAGTCTCTGTATAAATGCACCTGCACTGTGATAGTCTCAGAGGTCCGTTAAAAGCGCAGAGAGCATCATGAAGAACAAGGAACACACCAGACAGGTCCGAGATACTGTTGTGAAGAAGTTTAAAGCCGGATTTGGATACAAAAAGATTTCCCAAGCTTTAAACATCCCAAGGAGCACTGTGCAAGCGATAATATTGAAATGGAAGGAGTATCAGACCACTGCAAATCTACCAAGACCTGGCCGTCCCTCTAAACGTTCAGCTCATACAAGGAGAAGACTGATCAGAGATGCAGCCAAGAGGCCCATGATCACTCTGGATGAACTGCAGAGATCTACAGCTGAGGTGGGAGACTCTGTCCATAGGACAACAATCAGTTGTATATTGCACAAATCTGGCCTTTATAGAAGAGTGGCAAGAAGAAAGCTATTTCTTAAAGATATCCATAAAAAGTGTCGTTTAAAGTTTGCCACAAGCCACCTGGGAGACACACCAAACATGTGGAAGAAGGTGCTCTGTTCAGATAAAACCAAAATTGAACTTTTTGGCAACAATGCAAAACGTTATGTTTGGCGTAAAAGCAACACAGCTGAACACACCATCCCCACTGTCAAACATGGTGGTGGCAGCATCATGGTTTGGGCCTGCTTTTCTTCAGCAGGGACAGGGAAGATGGTTAAAATTGATGGGAGGATGGATGGAGCCAAATACAGGACCATTCTGGAAGAAAACCTGATGGAGTCTGCAAAAGACCTGAGACTGGGACGGAGATTTGTCTTCCAACAAGACAATGATCCAAAACATAAAGCAAAATCTACAATGGAATGGTTCTAAAATAAACATATCCAGGTGTTAGAATGGCCAAGTCAAAGTCCAGACCTGAATCCAATCGAGAATCTGTGGAAAGAACTGAAAACTGCTGTTCACAAATGCTCTCCATCCAACCTCACTGAGCTCGAGCTGTTTTGCAAGGAGGAATGGGAAAAAATGTCAGTCTCTCGATGTGCAAAACTGATAGAGACATACCCCAAGCGACTTACAACTGTAATCGCAGCAAAAGGTGGCGCTACAAAGTATTAACTTAAGGGGGCTGAATAATTTTGCACGCCCAATTTTTCAGTTTTTGATTTGTTAAAAAAGTTTGAAATATCCAATAAATGTCGTTCCACTTCATGATTGTGTCCCACTTGTTGTTGATTCTTCACAAAAAATACAGTTTTATATCTTTATGTTTGAAGCCTGAAATGTGGCAAAAGGTCGCAAAGTTCAAGGGGGCCGAATACTTTCGCAAGGCACTGTATGTATGTCCAACCTCTTCAGTCTACCCCCTCCTTTTTCGAACATTCTGTTAAAAATCACGCAACATTTCAGCGTCCTGCTACTCATGCCAGGAATATAGTATATGCATATGATTAGTATGTGTGGATAGAAAACACTCTGACGATTCTAAAACTGGTTAAATCACGGCTGTGACTATAACAGAGCGTGTGTTTCATCGAAAAGCGCAAGAAAAACTGGTCACTGAAAACTGAAAAAAATATCCATGCGCCACTTGCATGCATTGCTTAAGGGACACCAAATTAAATAGGGCCGAGATTGCAATTCCTACAGCTTCCACACGATGTAGCCAAAAACGTCATTTTCATTGACAAAAATCCTTTGTGTAATGACAAATAGATCCTTAATTCCGTCCAGCATACAGCAATCGATTTTGGAAGAGAGAAAAAGGGACATTGTTTTCTTGAGTAGCTGCTATTGAATACAGATCGCCCAGTGATCAATTTGATCGCTTATTAACGTTTACAAATAAGTTGGGTTACAAAAGTAGGTTGAAGTGTTTTGTCAAAGAATATAGGCAACTTATATAATTTTAAAAAATGACGTTGCGTGTTGGAAGAGAGTTTTTTTCCTGAACCAGACAGGCTATACAAATGGATATTTTGGGCATACATGGACGGATTTAATCGGGAAAAAGACCCAATTGTGATGTTTATGGAACATATAGGAGTGCCAACAAAGAATATCATCAAAGGTAATGAATGTTTTATATTTTATTTCTGCGTTTTGTGTAGCGCCGGCTATGCTAATTATTTTGTTTACGTCCCCTTCAGGTATATTGGGGTGTTGCATGCTATCAGATAATAGCTTATCATTCTTTCGCCGAAAAGCATTTTAAAAATCTGACTTGTTGGCTAGATTCACAACGAGTGTAGCTTTAATTCAATACCCTGCATGTGTGTTTTAATGAACGTTTTAACGAGTACATTTAGCATTTAGCGTAGTGCATTTGCATTTCCAGGTGTCTAGATGAGACGTCTGCGTCTCAAGTAGGATCAAGAAAGGTCCTTGTGTAATTGTAATGTGATGTGTAGCTTGTAACGTGTAGCTTGTGAGGTGTAGAAACACTTTGTTGCTTTTATGAATTTTGTCTTGCTGTTTTTTGTTCTATGTTACTCTGTCTGTATGCTACGTCTTGCTTGTCCTATGTTGCTCTGCGTGTGCTCATGTAACAGTACAAGTTTAAACCGTCCCCTCGCCCATACCCGGGCGCGAACTAGGGACCTTCTGCACACATCAACAGTCACCCTCGAAGCATCGTTACCCATCGCGCCACAAAAGCCGCGGCCCTTGCAGAGCAAGGGGAACTACTACTTCAAGGTCTCAGAGCAAGTGACGTCACTGATTGAAACGCTATTTAGCGCCCACGCTAACTAAGCTAGCCGTTTCACATCCGTTACACTCACTGCTCAATGATTGTCTATATTGTAATTGTTTTTAATAACCTGCCAAGGGAGTGAGGTTGAAAATTAACTCACTTTTACTGAAACGTTGATTAATGTGCACTGTCCCTGTAAAAAATATAATAAACTCACTCTCTCAACTACTTCAGGTCTCAGAGCGAGTGACGTCACCGATTGAAACGCTATTAGCGCACGCCACCGCTAACTAGTTAGCCATTTCACATCTGTTACATGTGCAGGTCAGTCAGTTTTTTCCACACCAATCTCGACAAACCATTTCTGTATGATCCACGTTTTGTGCAAAGGGACATTGTCATGCTGAAACAGGAAAGGTCCCTCCCCAAACTGTTGCCACAAAGTTGGAAGCACAGAATCATGTAGAATGTCATTAAGATTAAGATGTCCCTTCACTGGTACTAAGGGGCCTAGCCTGAACTATGAAAAACAGCCCCAGACCATTATTCCTCCTCCACCAAACGCATTGGTGATGTAGCGTCTCCTGGCATCACCAAACCCAGATTCTTCTGTTGGACTGCCAGAGGATGAAGGACTTGTCACTGCTCCAGATAACTCCTCTGTGCTTGGAATGGAATCCATTATGCTAGCTAGCTCATTTTAGGACAACTTGCCCTTTTGCCCAAGACTTTTGTTATTTCTCAATGTTACGTTTTAGTGACGTTGCTAATTATTGTCCCAGAAAATGAGGCTTTCTCACGAAATTGAATACGCGTCACCACACTCCCTCATCTGATTGGTTGAGTAGGTGGGCCTTCTGAGCCGGCATACGCGTCATCACACTCCCTCATCTGATTGGTTGAGTAGGCGGGTCTTCTCACTTCGTGGCTGTGGTAACTGGTGATGACCGTTGTGTTGTTGCTTCAGGAAAGGATCCTGGATTCAAGCGATTAGAAAGCCAAGGAGAAATACGGTTTGTTACCGAACTACAAGTGAAACGTGGAGGTAGCGTGTAAATGAAAACGTGTGTTGAGATTTAGTCGTCAGCCAGCCACCCGTTTTTTCCGAGATGGTTGGCTAGCTAACTAAGTAACAGCTAACGTTAGCCTGTTGCAGGCCAATTGTGATAGCTAGCTAATCTAAATGTTGCAACTAGGCTTGAATGTAACATAGTTTAAAGATTGGTAATTCGATTTTGTTGTTGTTGTAAGAGTCAGGTAGCGAATCAATGTTTTCAACTTGAAGAGGTCAGTCCGGATGCCAAGACAAAGTCAATTCTTCTAGCCAACGTTCGCTGGCTAGCAATTTTGGTTAGTCAGTCCCACAGTTGCTGGGTGGGGCCGCAGCTAACTTGCTAAAGTTATGTTTGATAAACGACAGACCTGACAGTCTTCTAACGTTAGTAAATAAAACAATGATGTTTTTTGGATGTGTTGAATGTTAAGATAACATTCTCTACCGGCTCTCTACAAACCGTACTAGCTATGTAATTTATCTAGCGCACTGGTTCAAGTGATAGCGAGTCAAGAAGATGCTGATGATGCTGCTCAATGCTATCATTCATGGCTTGACCACAGCACAGTAGACTAGTTACTGTACTTCGCGGCTTGATTCTTGCCAGCATCACTTATGTTGGAGCTCACGATGTCCTCTTTACTTCTGTTTTTAAAATCGTTATTTTCTTATTTTATATTTTACCAATAAAATACCTTTTTGTATGTTTGAGTTAGCTAGCTACAGTCCTTGTTTTAGCTTACATTTCCTGTTGCAGAAGTCTGCATTTACATGAACACTACTTGACAAGCTTCATTTATTGGGTGTTTTTGTGTGAAAATGACAATGTATGAGTTTAAAAAAGTTGCATCAACCACATTGTTATCTCAAGGTGGTTGATCAAATTTAATGTACTTAATGTAATGTGCTTTAGGCCATCTGAAAAGGAAGGCTTAGAAACCTAATTCATTATAAAGCTCAGAGACCTCCATTCATTGTCTTAAGTTGTGCAATTAAGTCAAATGTCTTAAAGTGGTCCCCGCGTTGTGTGTTGAAAGGGTCAGGTGCTGTGAATCATATGAGGGCTGATCAATGCTGTATACAGAATGGTAAAGCCTCTCTTGAAATGATCAACCTAATCTCTCTAAGAGCGCACTCTGAAGTTGGTTAGAGTTGAGTAGACAAAAGCGCATTGAATGGGGCTTTGGACCAGAAAAGGATTTTACAGGCCAGGTGGTCAGGACCCTGTTAATGGCAGAGCATCCAACCTTTCTCTGTCTGGACAGTAGAGTGTGCTCTTGAGCCTTATCTGTGCCCTGCTGAACATTCATGATCAAAAACTAGCAGTGGGCCTGCTAGTTAAATGGTTTGACCTGGCAGATCAGAGCAAAGGAGCAGGTGAAAGGTTAAAAAGGAGTGATCTTATTACACTTTCAGAGCAGCTCATGAAATGCAGTCGGCGAAATTGCTTCTGACCATACCCAAGTCTATATTCCAATGTTTAGCCTAACTTGGGGCTATTTTCTGAGTCAAAAATAACACCTGTACAAATGATGGAGTTTTCAGATTTGCCGACTGCTGTAAAATGCTGTAGGTCACATATCTTGTTCTGAAATGTGTTTGTGTCCTACAGTGTTGGCATCATGTCAGACAAAAGCGAGCTGAAAGCGGAGCTTGAACGGAAGAAGCAACGCCTGGCTCAGATCAGGGAGGAGAAAAAAAGGAAGGAAGATGAGCGCAAAAAGAAAGAGGTAAGTACATGCTTATAGGGACTTGAAATACTGCCAGAACTAGACTGACCAAAATGGCAGTGTGCATTCTGCTCAAAGTATCTGAGTAGGCCTATTTCATATCAGTGGAAAGAGGAAGCAGTAGCTTCGATTTGCAGGGAAAATGCACAGATTCTAAGGCTAGGTTAATTGTTTTATTAAACTAGAAGTGCTGAGCGACTATTGCTTTTTGAGGTGGTTTTGGTTTGAGTATTAACAAATAATTACAAAAAATGTTATGCATTATGTGGGTTGAATGCTGTAGCACCACAGAATAAACAATTAACACAAGATGGTAGTGACTGCCCATTACTGCTTATCTCTTATTAACCATTATTTATTCAGATTACTTTACTTTAATAAAATATTTCAGTTCTTGTGTATATTTTTTTATTTGATGACTTAATTCGGACTTGATCTGATTTACTGTGTATTGAGCTCACAGAAGAAGAAGGGAAAAAAACAAAATAAAATTAAAGTAATTGAACCGACGTCGGTCAATTAGTTGTTTAAAAAACAAAAATAACCAACATTTCAGTTAATCGCCCAGCACTATAAACTAACCAAATATAGACAACTATCCATCAAACCCTCTATTCATCATGCTTACAGCCAGGATACTAACCAGTGGCTCTGGTTCTCTTCCAGGCTGACCTGAAGAAAGATGCCGCCCCACTGGATGACTCGGATTTGGAGAAAAAGAGACGTGAGACAGATGCCCTTCTGCAGAGCATGGGCATCACATCAGCTGATGCCCCTGTTGGTACGGAACCATCTACCAGCAGTATTAGACTTTTTAACAAATCTCTGTACATGAGCTTTTTTAAGTATTGAGTCTCTCTAGTGTAGTGTAGGCCATCTTACTATTGACTGTACATTTTTCTAAACCAAGATTTACGTGAGGATATTGTCACCAAGCTAACAGAAGGGGGCAGAAGTGGTCCATAGTAGATTCATTTATATTGCCTTATGGCTGGCTTGGTCTGTCAGTGTGATAAAGTAAAGTAGGGAACTGATGTTATGAATCAGAAAAGGTCTTATTATTTTCTATGGTTTGCCATTGTTCCTTAGACTTACATTTTAAATAGTTTAAATGACATTGACATGATTATTTTCTTGTTTGTATTTTTGCATTTGACGACACTCCACATGTCTCATCCACTTACTTTTGGTATGTTGATGTGTGACTGGCTATTTCTAATACTATTGGTATTTGTCTTACTGTTGAATTTTCACTTGTGTTTTCATCGTATATGGGGTGAAATATAAAATATTTTTCTTTGTCTTTTCTCCTTTTTGCTGTTCATATCCACTCCATTTTAGACATTTTTGGCATGCCGCATTTGTATTTTTTTATACCACTTCTGGCACCCCAAAACTGACCTACCTTTGCACTATTGTGAACATGCCAGCCTCTTCGCATAGTAACAGGGGATACCTGCCTTTTTTTTTTCTTTTTTTTTACCTTTATTTAAATAGGCAAGTCAGTTAAGAACAAATTCTTATTTTCAATGACGGCCTAGGAACTGTGGGGTGTGCATGCTTATTTTGTTTGTGTGCTGTTGCATTAGGATGGCCTTACTCAGGGGCCGAACGACAGATTTTTACCTTGTCAGCTCGTGGATTTGATCTTGCAACCTTTCGGTTACTAGTCTAACGCTCTAACCACTAGACTATCTGTTTAACTATCTAGTCCCTCCTCCCATGTCGCCGACCTCCAAATCTGTGGGCACACCAAGCGAGGCAGGGAGCCAAGACTCGGGCGACGGCGCCGTGGGATCCAGGTACAAAACACCCCCCAATCTAACGTTTTAATGTCAAAATGCGCTAATATCTCTCTGCAAAAAGCCTTCATCCTCTAAGCAAAGTGCAGCGTCGCTGTAATTTAGGTTGCGATGCATGTCGGGGCTTTTATTGCAGGAATGAATGGGGAACTGTCTCTCCTAATGTCTGTGTCATTTTAAAGGATTTGTGTTTCACAGGTTTGAACAGGTTTCTTCTCTATAAATCCATGTCACAGCTGGAACAGTCAATCCCATATCTAGGTTTTTAATAAGATATTGCCAGTGTTCTTACAATGAAATTTTAAACTACCTTTGCATGCGTTTTACTAGACGCACACAGGTGCTTATGCAACCATTTGCCTTATAAACTATGCCTATAAACATGTCCAGTTTTGAGAACACAGTACCAGTGTTCTTCTCCAAATAACACACAAATGCCCACCAACAATACCATTTGAAGATCACGATGACTGGCTTATGCCGGGGGTGTGCATGCTTATTTTGTTTGTGTGCTGTTGCATTAGGATGGTCCTAAATGAGCTATAAAACAAGAGGGCTGTGGAGATGCCTGGGGGACCCCTAATTAGAGCCCCGGTCCCCCTGCTGAAACTCTAGCTCCCCCAGTGTCCCATCAGAGCCAGGGAGCTCTTCCTCCACCCCCAAGGCTCTACGTGTTGCCTCGTTTCCCTCCGCAGCGTGGCCATTTCCTCCACACATGGGAGGTCATGTTTCCCCCCCGCAGGGCGCTCCCTCGCATGGGATTCCGAGCCGTCGGCGTGACACAGTTCAGGCCTGACCAGCCCCTCAGGCTGCCTCATTAGACCCAGTGTCTTCGCACTCTCAGGACCTGTGTCCAAGCATTTTTAAACAGATACTGTCCTTGTTTTAAAAAATTTATATATTTTTAGATTCTATATGCAAGTGCCTAATAGAGGGTTCTCGTGGTAACTGTTTTTACCACCCTCTGCGAAAACGTCTGTGTTTCTGAAATGTCCTGAATTGAATACAAGTTTGTTTTGTCACCTGCATTTGTCAGTATGGGCATGTTCTAGGTTCTAACTGGTTTCCCCTCTTGGTTTATGCCTCTGCTTTGTTGCACTAATGCTGCCTTGTTGCTGTGACAACTTACCAGGACTCTACACTGGGACTCTGACCCGTCTACTCTTCAGCTTCACTCTGACTCCGAGCTGGGGTACTGGAACTCTACCTTCTTCCTTTCACTTCATCCCTCCCTCAACCTCTAGCCTCGTTGCTCCTCTTGACCCTCTCGAAAGCCATGGTTTTAGATCAGGGGAGGGTAAAAAAGTCGTGCCGGCCATGTGTCTCTTGGTGGCGTCTTTCTTTGACCTACAGACGCGTTGTTATCCTTCCTTTCCTTCTCCATAAATAAGTGATTATCAGAAGGCAAAGTCACACATCTGCCTTAAAGGCGTCTTCGGCTTTTGAGGGGCCAATGAAAAGGCTGGAATGTGATAGTAGTACTGTTGCGTGTTGTGCCTGGGTCGCCCGGGTTCTTGTTATTGTTTCAGCTCTCCGTGGCCCTGCCGTGAGTCTGAAGGTGTGCTCTGCTTTTAGGCGTGGACCTCTGAAGCTGGGCATGGCCAAGATCACCCATGTTGACTTCCCTCCAAAAGAGACGGTGTCGTACACCAAGGAGACCCAGACGCCTGTGACGACCCAGCAGAAAGAAGGTGAGAACTCTGACCCGAGTACATAGTTACTTTTAGGATTCTGTATTTTCGGCACAACTAAAGCTGCCTGGCTCGTTGACTGCAAGGTCAGAGAACAGTGCAGTCGATCTATCAAGGTTTCCGAAGGCTACTCTTTTAAATTTTTTTTTTTTTTTATGTGTGTTGTGTCCGGCCGGCTGGCTGGGTTGTCTGATCATACGAGTGGGAGCAGGAAGTGAACACAAAGTGGAAATGATCTGACCTTACGGAGCACTGAGATGAAAGCCGGGGGAAATTGCAGGGGCCCGGGAAACATAAGAAGCCAAAGGAAAGATTAAATTCGCACACGTAGACTCACTCCTCTCAAAACCCCCCATCCTCAAACCAGTAGGGCCCTGCTACAATGAATGTGCAGGATGAGAGGGCCAGGGTGAATTGGGAAGAAAGGCAGTAGATTGGGGCTGAATATGAAGCGCCTCGTTCATGCCCGGCTAATGCATCTGAACCATGTCAATATGGATGTAATTGCTGCACAGCAGCTTTCATGTGGTCGTCTATGCGTACCTTTAAAAAAAAAAAAGCATGTTTACCCATAACGTCCACATGTTGAGCACATGTGCCACAATATGCAATATTGTGATTACACCCCTAGTTTTTTTCCCTACTTCTAAGATGTATTTCAGAGTGTCTCATAGGCTGAAATCTGTTGTTTACACTGCTTTATCAGCAAAACATATCAGCGACTGCTATAGAGTGCTATGTAGTCTAGTCGTTTTGTTATTTACACTGTGTGGGAGTTTAAAGATATTTATTATTTATGCTTGATGGTTTGTGTTCGGAGGTTTGGGGTGACGAACAAAGATTGATACCCTGCACGGGTTACTTGTCTCTTCTAAGTTCCCCCTTCACACTTCAGATGGCATAGAACCCAGTTAGATCCCGGTCAGATCAATCTCCAGTGGAAACTAGCCAGAGGACTTGGTGATTTGTCATTGAGGAATGTGAAATGCAAACGGTCTGGCTATGAACAAATTAGGATACCCATACCCAATGAGTAAAGGATAAATAGCAAAGCTCGTTCTGTTCTGTGGAGGGAGACATAGAGACTCTGTCTTTAGGGCATTGTAACACTGTGTTAAACAAGGATGGTTTCTGTTGGCTGTTCAACACTAGACCCCCCCACCCCACCCTCCGCTCTCTCTGCCACTCTGTAATCATTTCATCAACTCTCTCGCTTTCCTGTCTTCTCCCTTCACCCAATAGGCACATAACAAAACACACTCAGTGACATTGTGCGCTTTCGCGTCATCACTCCTGGCACTTGGTGAGGCGGCGTCCCCTCGCCTGCTCACACCCTTCTGCGCATATTTGATGTTCGGTGTGGCGTTGCTCGCGTGCACTGATTGAGTGATTCATCATGTTGTCAAGAGGAGGCGACGGCACTGTAAACTCAAGGTCAACGGGCGGTGGCATTGGAGGAAGGTGCTGCCGTGCCAAGCTTGACAGAGAGCGAAGAAGAGAGATGACCCACCATCTCCAAAAAAAAGCACAACAAGCTGATTAGTGTTATTTTATTTTGGGTAGGGGGGGGACTGGTCCTTCCAGTTCCCATCCTCTAGAACAGGGCTCTCCAACCCTGGTCCTTCCAGCTACCGTCCTGGAGAACAGGGCTCTCCAACCCTGGTCCTGGAGAACAGGGCTCTCCAACCCTGGTCCTGGAGAGCTACCGTCCTGGAGAACAGGGCTCTCCAACCCTGGTCCTGGAGAACAGGGCTCTCCAACCCTGGTCCTGGAGAACAGGGCTCTCCAACCCTGGTCCTGGAGAACAGGGCTCTCCAACCCTGGTCCTGGATAGCTACCGTCCTCTCGAACAGGGCTCTCCAACCCTGGTCCTGGAGAGCTACCGTCCTCTCAAACAGGGCTCTCCAACCCTGGTCCTGGAGAGCTACCGTCCTGTAGAACAGGGCTCTCCAACCCTGGTCCTGGAGAACTACCGTCCTGGAGAACAGGGCTCTCCAACCCTGGTCTTGGAGAACAGGGTCAGTGTGGTTTTATCCCCAGCACTACACAGCCAATTCAAATAATCAAAGCTTGATGTTTAGTTGGTTATTTGAATCAGCTGTGTAGTGCTAGGGCAAAAACCAAAACGTGCACCCAGGGAGGGCCCTAGGACCGAGTTTGAGAAACCCTGTACTAGGTTACTAGGAGTCCAGTGTAGACGCACATTTTGTGACCTGGTGGGAAAGAATCTATTAGTTACAGACGTTTCCCCATAAATCGTAAGTTCCACCAATATTTATAAAAGCAATACTCGCTGTTTTGCTTGGATGGTTGTAATTCCCACTCCAGGTCGTGCAAGGAAAGGCAGTGAATCAGGATAGTGTGTAGAAATCAAATCTAGCGGTAGCCTATATATAGAACACTGTGTTCACGCTACAGCAGTGGACTTCATGAGACGTCAGTAAGTGCTGCTTAGCTAGATGTAATTATGGAAAAAAATATATGGGGGAATTCATTGAGTGTTCTGCCTGAAGCTCTGTTTTAAAAAGGCTTCAGGCAATATAAGAGAGAGTAGAGCGTTTGAGTAAATTTGAAATGTAATTAAATGCGATTTGTTTGAATCACTTGGATTCGGGGGAAGGTCATAACTTTTAATCACTAAAGGAACTCAACTCAACAGCCTCTTGTTTGAAGTGGCACTCTTTTTGAACATTGTCACCTTTCGTACTCTTGGCACTTGTCGATTAGTCCCCCTTAACTGACTGTATTTGTTGAATTAAATGTAGGCCTAGGCTACCATTTTAACCACAGTTTCAGCATGCTCTTATCAATTATAGTAGAGTTTATTCAGAGATGCGAATGTGAGAAAATAACCAGAGATTTTATAGGGTAAAAACATTTGCTGAATCCCTATCACATCTTCACAGAGAGGTCTTTTTTCCCCCTTTTGTCTCAATCCTCTGTCTGTTGAGAGACAGAGGGGTAGATACACAGAGAGAGCGAGAGAGGTAACCAGTGCTCCAAGTGTGTAAACTCAACAAAAGCCTCCCATTTCACAGCTGACTGAACCCTGATTAACCTGCTCGTCTGAACGGCTGTGTAGGGCGACTGCTGAAATCTCCCGGGTTGTGTTGGGTCACGGTGGCTTGATGTATTTTCATCTGCTACCTCACACAGAAAGAAAACACACCATGGCCTTTATGCCAACGGGTCGTTGTCCCTTCAGTAAATCCCTGTCTGACACTAGTAGAAATGTGACGTAGGCCTGTGCTATGCACGTAAAGATACTCTGATGGTACTTGCAAAATACGTGTACATTTCCAGCATTGTGAGTATTATTATTTTAGCTTTTTCTTTTTTTTTTGTGCTATTTTCTTTTTAGCTGGCAAATGCATGAAATAATAAATGATTAAAGGGAATGTTCTCGTATGCGATTTGTGAGCAGTTATGAGTAATGCTGTTTGCTTTAGACTCGAAGGGAAGTACATTTTCATTTACGGATTGAAAACGAACCGTGAATCGAATGAAGCCATGGTGTCCTCTGTGTTTAACACTAAGTAGGGTCTCTCTGTACTGGCAGACCGTGTGCGGTCTACTCTCCACACTCCTCTACTGTAGCTAGAAAAGACCAACAGTGGACGCTGGTTTTGGTGCAACAGCCTTTAGTAAACCGGCATGTGGAAGTCCGATTTGTGTTGTCCGTTCGGTGGATGAGACGAACACACCTGCAGTGGGGAGTGAAGGTCATTAGTTTTGTACTTGAACAACACACTGGGCCCACTTTGCTTTTGCATTAATATAGTGTCTTGACAAAGACCTGTGATTACACCCCCCCCCCCCCCCCCAAAAGCATTTCTTTTTTTTAAGTGGTACAAAAGCCATAATTGAGCCTGCTTTGAGGGGAGGTGTCGGTGTGCAGTACATGGTTGATCCGGGTGAATTCTGTTAAATGCCCCCCCCCCCACCCCACTCCCTCCAGCGGGGTCACCCAGGATCACTAGATTTTCTCCAAATGGCCGTTTTGGCTGGCAGGTGCATTATACCCTTTATTTTCAGATTGTCCTTCCGCTCCTAATGCCTGGCAGGTTGATTGCTCTGCCTGCCTCACCGGGGGAAACGGCTGACGAGCGCGGCCGGGCCCAGCTGAAAGACAGTGATTACTGTTTTCCTTTAAGCCTGATTGAGGCCCTTGAAAGGAAGGATTTTAACCTTCTCCTTTGGGTTCCAGGGTATGGCCGTCCATTGAAATGGCTTGTCATCAACCCAGTTCTGTAAACTCATCAGAACACCCAATGCCCCCCCCCCCCCCCTCCCAACCTCCATGGGAGACGGGAAAGAGAATAACTTTATATAGGCAGATGTCGTTAGGTGTCAAACATCCAGCCTGTGGGTGGTTTGAAAAAAACAACAGTTTTTAAAATTGTATTTTACCAAATCAAAACTGTGTATAAATTATAATGGACAATTCATACCGTTTCAAAGCTATTGACAGCCAGGGAGCATAGAACATTCCCCAAATTATGGATTTAGGACATTTTATTATTTATTTTTTTAGCTAAATTTGACGGTGAGGAAATATAACCAGTTTTCAATGGGGCCCTTGAGACCTTGTTGAAGGCCGACTGCGGCTGCCGGGGCAAAATGTGTTTGGCACCCCTGATTTTAGATGATCTCAGTGGAAATGGAACAGTTGTGTGCAACACTGCTGCCGTCATAGATTAACTGTACCTAGAGCTCTAAAAGGTAGACGACTGTACATTTTCTCATCCACATGAATGTGTTTGTTTAAAACAATCTATTCCTGCGTTGAATGGGCGTGTATGGAGAGGAGACGGCGAGGTGCTTGTTTGAGATCGGAGAGTTAGCGTGTGAAAGTCTGAGCCAGTGTGTGCTTTGCCAGCTGGTCCGGCCTACGAGCTGTATTTTTGTCGTACGTTCTCCGAGGTTGAATAGACGCCTGTGGACCCCCTGGTGGGGCGGTAATTGCACGGGCTTGCCGTTCAGAGAGACTTGTCTAGGGGCGGCCAGGCGGAAAACCTCTGTGCCATCCTCATGCCACCTTTCTGAGGCCAACAAGACAATCAAAGCAGCGCCATCTGGCTAGCACCCGTCCTGTCAGCTGGTTGGACCAATGGGAGTGGGCCTGGGCAGCTGCTCCTCGTCCTCTGTCCCGCTGACCCCGGACCCTGGCCTGGATGGAAGGGGGCAACTTGTTACTGGGACATGGAGGAGATAGCTACACTGAGAAGTGCAAAAAAGAACCCTTGTTGAATAGCTGGGTCTCATTATCAGCGAGGGGGGGGGGGGGCGACACAGCAGGGGTCTGGTCCTAGGGCCCCCCCTTCACACAAATGACAACCTCCAGTGCTTTAGAGGCACAGGTCCTTTCAGAGAGGTGACATTTGAGTTGGCAAACCAAACAAATGAGAGGCAGAGGCACATAATGATTCCATTCCCATACCCATGCTAGCCTGCTTACCATTCAGTGTGCTTGTTGAAGAGAAACTATGTTGCAGATGGAGACTAGTTGTAGACATTAGGAATGAACCAAACATTGACGCGGAATTGCAGGATCAATTGTCACTTTAAAACCATTGTCATTGAAATCGTTCGCGGTTTCTAACGTTTCTCATTAGCCACTGTCGCATTTGGCATCTTGTATAAACCATGAAATGTAAAGCGTTGCTAGTTTTTTTAATCTTTTTTTTTCTTATGTAGTGTTGAATTGAAATCATCCACCTTTTTACCCAACAGAGGAAGACGAGGAGGAGGAGGAGGAGATCGCTCCACCACAACCAGTGCTTGAGATCCAAATGGAGAAACCAGACCAGAAAGAGGAGGAGGAGGAAGGTAGGAGTTGTGGTGCGAAACGAGTAACGATTGAACTTCTTTGATGTCATCTTCATTGAAGAGTCCTACCAACCATTTTGTCGGGATTTTGACTTCCAAGTGTTGCATGATGGCCCTTTTTTTTTCTCTCTCAAATATAATTTGAATAAGACAACCCCAATCTGTTAGATGGTTCTGTATTGTTTGTCCATAACTTTTACTGTCCCTGTCTAGCACCTCCACAAGAGCTGACTGAGGAGGAGAAGCTGCAGATCCTCAACTCCTCAGAGTTCATAACCTTCTTTGACCACAGCACCCGCATCGTGGAGAGGGCCCTGTCCCAACACGTGGACGTCTTCTTCGACTACAGTGGCCGGGAGATGGAGGAGAAGGAAGGGTAGAGAAAGAAGACCTTTTTTTTTCTCTCTCTCTCTCCCTTTGGCATCACTTGAATAGTAAAGGCAGAATACAGTTGCTGTTTTAGTCATAGGAAGGAGTGCGGTGTTATGATTATGACTGTGACTATGCTGTTCCCTAGTGAGATCCAAGCTGGGGCCAAGCTGTTTCTGAACAGACAGTTTGTGGACGAGCGCTGGTCTAAGCATCGCGTGGTCACCTGTCTGGACTGGTCCCCTCAGGTAAAACACGCTCCCGGGTGAAGTTTGTCCGTGGTGCAGATCTAGGATCAGCTTCCCCTGACCCAATCCTAACCTTAACCATTGATGGGGAAAATGCTAAACTAACCCAAGATCAGCATCTAGGGTGGAACTTCACCCTACACCAGTAAAACACAACACCATCAGTCACCATTGGCTCATCGTCATGACGCAACCTTTTCACTGACTTAGTCACTGAGTCAAGACGCCAGCAGTAGTTGTTCATGGTTTCACTGGCCCCTGTGTCTTTGTGAATCATGTCACACTGCGTCGTTGCGTGTCAGAATTCAACCACAAGTTGTTTGCTGTAAGAATGAAGTACGTTAACACATTGTTGACAGTCTTTAGCTACCTCACCACTGCCCTAAATCTGTACCATAAACACAGCACTCGTTTTTCATATTAGACATTTAGCCACGTTCCCCCGGGAGCGTGTCGTTCACAAATTGTCACTTAGTATGAGCCCGTAATCAATTGTTTCCCCTTATGTCTCTCTTCATTTGATCCTAGTTCTACAATGTCTTCTGACAGTGATTGAACACCGACTCATTGTTCGCCACCGCGTTGCTTGCTCAGAGGGATATCCATTCCCTTGTGCTAAATTGTGTATTCGCCGACTGTAAACTTCAGTTGTTCCAATATGAGAAGCAGCAGAGGTTAAATGGTTTGTTTACATCTGGTAAGTGTTTGAGGGCAGGTCTTTCGAGCCTTTCTTTCCTCGGCCGTTTCTCCCTGCGTTTTTTTTTTTTTTTTAGTGTGCGCTGGGGTTTGTGTTTCAAAGGTCTCCAACGACTTGCAGTGGCCAACTTTACAGCCGTGGTTCACTCATCTCTCTCAGAAGTCTAGTCCCCTAGTCCTTTCACATTATGCCAAGCCGTAGCATCCAAACGTTATTTACCAGACTGCGCTGTTGGGGGGAAAAAGTTTCCCGGGCCATAAATCTTGTTGGAGAAGGGGGTGGTTACGCATTCTGCTCGGCATTCACCGGCACTGCTGAGGGCAGGGGAGGCTTGTTCACATGGAGCCAAGCCTGGAGGCCATGTCTACTTCCTCTTGACATTCATTTGGGCTGATTTGTCTGTCACCAGTATCCTGAGCTGCTGGTTGCCTCATACAACAACAACGAGGAAGCCCCCCATGAGCCGGACGGGGTGGCCCTGGTCTGGAACATGAAGTACAAGAAGAACACGCCGGAATACGTCTTCCACTGCCAGGTACTAAAGCCACCCAGGGCCCCTCTCTCTCTCTCTCTCTCTCTGCCCACTCCCTCCGCTTCCTTCTGCCTCATGGGTGGCTCTCTCCCTGACGGGTGTGGCACACCGCCAACCATCCCTCCCACCTCTCTCTGCCTCTCTCTCTCTCTCTTTTTCTCCCGCTCTCATCCACATTGTGATTTCACTGGGCTGGCGTTGACCTATTGCAGTGGTGCAATAGCTGGCCAGGGTGTAAGGGGCTGCAGCAGTAGTGTTGCGTGTGCTGTGCTGCGCAGGGCTGTAGTGGTTATCA